>NW_027526361.1:227183803-227886303 GCF_048455015.1 Haemaphysalis longicornis
CCTGTTGGCACTTTTTCAAGGGACGAATAAGCCACAGCACACTCCCTGTACTGCTCAAGGTGGCGGAACCAAACACCCTGAGCATCCACCTAAGATTCAAGACAGGATCATGTGGGCTCCAGCACACTCGCGAATAAAGGGAAGCACAAACGCGTACACGGTAGCTCGCGGCTATACTACCAACCGAGCACCCGATGATTCGACCTCGAAGAACCCACGCCAGTCCCGTCGGAATACTCGGCCGCATTGGCATACTACAAGGGTATTAGGAAAACGTACCCTTCGCCGCAACACGAATCCCTGAAAAGGGCCGAAGCCACCGAATGGAGACAGCTGCTGACGCGCACTTGCCCAAACCTAAATGTGCTGGGTAAAATTTACCCGACTCGATATGCAGACGCATACTGATTGTGTAATCAAGAAAAACCCACCCTCTACCACACCACATGGGAATGCCAAAGCAAACGGCTGTCCCCAAAAACAGAAACCCTAATGCCGAGCAATGGGATGCACTGCTGGCCAGCGCCTGCTGTGAAGACCAGATCGGTCTGATTGAGCGGGCACGCTGAGCAGCAGAGCCCGTTGGAGCCCTTTTACAAGGGTACCACCCCCGCTAACCCCACCGGGAACTGTCGCACGTGACACGAGCCCACAGTGCAGTACGGGCCAACGTCTAACAATATAAATAAACGTTTTCGCTCTCCCTCATCCTCCTCCTCCTCCACTTCTAAGTCACTGCAAGCCGGGCACTTCTCGTTACATCTAGCGCCGCTCTATGGCTAGCGTTTAACTCTGCTGAAAGCTTTATGGGCTACTGAAACGAGATTGCTGTTTGGCCTGTGTGGTCTAGATCAATAAAGAAGAACAGCCTCTGTAGCCTAGGTGGTAGCTACGCGGCTTTTAAGGCTAACGTTCTGGATTCGCAGCCCAGGAAGTCCAGCTATTGTTGTTATTTCGGAAATTATTTACTTGAAGAAGGTGGTTTGGATCTATAGTACTCATGTTTGCAAACAAGGGGGTTTTGTACCTTTTATTTTGGTTTGGGTTCAAAGAAGGGCCTGTCGCCACATTTGATGGAAATTCTTCGTCGCTTCCGAAGTAATTGTCCTGTAGTGGGTCAGAAAGACAATGTCGCGCGGTGAAATAGTTCTCACTTCTCACTAGAGGAAGCATAAACGCTCAGAACTCTCTCCAGTGCTGCAGCTGGCGTTCTGTCGCCCTAGTAATTGCCCTTTTGAAATTTCCTCGTTTTTCTCTCTATGTCTCTGTAAAAAAACTGCGCAGAAACACACACAGAATGAAACAGTAGAATGAACCAGTACCAACTCGCTCAGTTCGTCCTTCTTTATAAGCTACGTCTCTTTTTCCGAGAAAATTGATCAATCGCCCTTCGTAGAAATACATATGTGTAATAGGGTAGGCGAGGTTACATTCCTTTGTGCGTACAAGCCAAGAAGTTTTTTGCGCACACAGAAAAATTTGCGTCTTCGCTTGGAACACTCCTGTTCTTTTACCAAACTGCTAAGAGAGCTATATTGTTCTTCTGCGTCAGTATTTTGGGGGTAAAACCAAAGATTTTGAAAGAACGCCCCCGAAGAAATTTTTCACAATATCCTACATTTTTTATCGTATAAGGTCCTTTTAGCTAAATTCTGCTTATTATTTTTCTGAATAAGACGGGTTGGTTACATTTTAGGTAGGTTCAGAGGTGGAGCGTGGAATACTGGCACGTTTAATTACGGTTCTGTTTCACACCTGAAGAGTCGTGCTTGTACCTATCATGAAACTAAACATCGCATAGCGAGACCGACTTTGTTATTTTTGTACTTAGCGTGATCTTAAGAATCATGTAGGCCTCCGGCGGTACGATGGCGTGCTCTCATAATAGTGCTTATGACGCTTTCCATTTGCTTCGTTTTCTTCTTTGTGTTGCTATGACTGAAAACCCACAATAGGCCTTAGCCTTAGCGCTGGTATCGTATCAGCGCTTTGCTACTTTCATAGCGTAATCCAAATAAATCTGTAGGCCACTAGGAGCTTGATTATGTCCCTGTATTACCACTACCATGGTCGTTTTTTCTACAAGTCGTTTTCATTATCTTCTTGGCTTTCTTCTTCCCCTTTCGGGCAATAATTGGTACTCTCCTAGAGAAACTGTTGCCTCGTCCTGTTTTGTTTCCTTCTTCTTGCCTGTGTAAGCCCTATATATTCACTACAAACGTAAACATGCTTTCGTACCTAGGAAGTACCAATATATTCTCAAATTATTCCTGGTAAATAAAAAGACAATGTGGCTCCATAAAGACGTGAACAGAGAAGACAAGATACGACAGGTGGAGGCTCTATATGCATTTTGCCTATAGATGCTTGTATATGTTCAATGTTGTATTTTCGTCCATGTCTACAGAGTGACGTTTTTATTTTCTGTAAGTATGAACCAACTCGCTCAGCTACAAGTTTTCGTAACTATCAAGGCCTCCATATAAGTCGAGGGCCACAAGGCATTCACTACGCTCACCTTCTGTTCATTAAAAATGAGACTTCTCGGTGTTGCAGAAAATGCGTGGTGCACTGGCGTTCTGTTAGACCCGGGCTTAAATAGCAGAGCAACCTGCTTACGCTTCCCATGGTTTTATTCTGTGAGAGCCATACGCCATAGCTTTCACCATCTTGGGGCCACGCCGACGCGAACATCATATTTTTGCGTAATGACGAAATTATTTCTTTCACATTACAGAAATTCAGCCATTTTGTTTAAAGCCATCTGAGCTTCTTGTTTAATGCTGGGTCTGTCGTGGATATGTTGGACCGAGGCAGATGGTAAGATTCCATGGTAGCGTGAAAGGGTACGTACTGAAAAGCCAGTTAATTCGAACTAACACGCGGTCGTGGGAAACACGGTATTTCAGGGAAGGGGCGGAAGAAATTTCCGATAATTGAACACGTCTGTATACACAGGGGTGAATTTGAACTATAATAGCCTCTAGCTTACGCCGCTCTTCGTAGGTCGAAATCGGTCAATATTGAGCAGCGCGTTGCTAAACCAAACCAAAGTCACATGAGGGAAAAAATTACGCCCACCTCCCCTCGCGGGAACCCTGGTGTGATGCGACACTGAGGGGTGTTCAAGCGCAAGCGGAGAGCAACCGTCGAACGAAAGGCCGCCGGAGAGCGGCACACCGGTTATACGCGCAGCGCGCCCGAGGACAGTAGACCGCGGAAGAGAAAGTACTGCACATACACCGGCGCCAGTGTGTCTGCCGCAGTTATGACGCAACACAATCCAACACAATGCACTTTATTCCAATCCAATCCAAATCCAAATCCAATCCCATCCAATTCAAGCCAAGCCAAGCCTAGCCAAGCCAAGCCAAGCCAAGCCAAGCCAAGCCAAGCCAATTCATTCGAATCCAATCCAATGCGCCTCGCGAGGGAGGGGCATCGGAGAGGAGAGGGGGTGAGCGGCGGAGAGCGCAGCTTGCGCGGCGAGGAGAATGGGGGAGGGGCGGACTACAACAACGACGTCGACGACGCTGCATGGACAAGGCGAGTGAATGAGATGCAGTCGCATCTAAAATTACGAGAGAGAAACGCAAGCAGGCGCAGAAGGAGCAAAAGCAGGCGCGAAGTGCACATGGCTGGCGGAGGCAGCGCACGTTAACGCCCCAGCAATCTGGTGTATGTCGTGGCCGAAGGGTTGCCAACCTTTATGATGCGGACGTGGCGGCAGCCAAAGGTAAGCACTGGGGGGGGGAAATGAAAAGATTGGGCGAATTGGAAATAATGTACAAAACTAGAATAGAATTATGGTGTGTATTATACCTCCTTTTGAGGTCTAACCCTCGTGCAACTCCATTTGAGGTCATAACTGGCATGCTGGCCTTCGGATAGAAAGTGGTAAGGGGAAGAGGTAGTTGGACGTGCTGCGGGGGGCCGCGTAATACTCCACAGCAGGGAACATCCCGGGCCGCATGTTGCCGATTTCTGCCGTAGCAGGTTTTTGCTACGCATACGGCTGAGTTCTCTGCTTGGCGTATAAATTGTTATTTTTCTGGAGCAAGTATTTTTGTTCAAGGAGATGATATCGAAGGTCTCCACATATAGACACAAAATCTTGATCTTTGGGGGTTATCCGACCGAAACGACAGGATCTCCAGTGAAACGTTAGTAAACTATGCTGTTTTTGAAATACATTTGGAGTTTCCTGACTCTCGACACGTGTTTTTCTACAATTTCTTCCTATTAAATTACAAATGTCTACTAAGCGTAGTAAAAAAAGCCTGAGGATTCCCCTACGCCTTCTTTGGCGTTGTAGACTGCCGGCCTGGTATTTCCTCAACGAACCCCTCATTGCAAATCAAAACCAGAAATACTGTACGCGCGTGCGTGGAGAAATGCACACACACACACACACACACACACACACACGCACGCACACACACACACACACACACACACACACACACACACACACACACACACACACACACACTCACACACACACACGCACGCGCACGCGCGCGCGCACACACACACACAAACACACGCACACACACACACACACACACAAAAACACGCACGCACACACACACGCACACACTCACACACAAACACACGCACGCACACACACACACACCCGCATGCACACGCACACCCACACGCGTGCGGAAACACACACACAAGCACGCACACAACACAAACCCACACCCACACACACACACACACACACACACTCACACACAAACACACGCACGCACACACACACGCACAAACACACGCACGCACGCTCGTACACACCCACATACACAGAAACACACACGCACAGGCACACGCAAATAAATAAATAAATAAATAAATAAATAAATAAATAAATAAATAGACATATGTAACTTTACTAGCAAAAGGGCTGGCTCAGAGGCCTGAAACGATGGCAGGGAGGGAAAGGAGTGGGTAAATTTAACTCTGTCTCAGAATGTCAGCCTCGCGTGCGAAATCCGAGAGCGTACGCAGAACTCGGGCGACGTGCGTGTGCTGTGGGGGCGTGATCGAGAACTCGTACATGGGCACTCGGCGGCGATGGCGCGCACTAATACTCTCAAGACCGGGCCACTTCCACACTAGGTGCTAAAAGAAGGACGGACACCCTTGTCACAGGTTCAGCAGGTGACGTCAGGATGCTGACGTCCACGACGGGGCGTGTAATCTCGCCATTTAGCAAAAATAAAATCGGTTAGTTCCACTCCAGCTCGAGCCCTATGGATGAAAACCTTGGCAGCGTGCCGCAGTCCGCTCGGCAATAGACATGGGTCGAATAAGGTACGGATGCCAGAAGCACTTTCCATTCTTATTGCTTCAGGAAGTCACGCTGGTCGTCGAGGTCCTGGAGTGGAAGGACGGTAGTGACGCCGTGGTCCAGCGGCGGCGAGCGGGAGTTTAGAAGCGCGCTCACCAAAGCATGACCGGCCTCACTTCCGAAGCCACTCGCGTGGCCGGGAACACAGGTCACGTGTACGTCTACATTTTGTTGTAGCCGTAGTGCGAGGCAACTGCTCCTAATTTGACGAGTTTGACAGCCGTGCCGAGAAATCTGCCGTAATGTTCTGAGGGCCTGGAGGAAATCTGTGTAAATGGTGATGCACTCCCAAGGGGGAAAGGCGTCTTGATGCACTTGCTACGATAATGAGTCCATGGCCATATGAATAGCGCGTACCTCCAGTTCACAAGATGTGGGGCACTTCTAATCACCGTACTGGAGCACCAGGCCACGGCGCACGTGACGTTGGGGGTTGTAAAAGTAATTCCTGCGCGGTGGGTAGTACAATCCATGGAGGCGTCGGTGAAAATTGCCCCAGGACCGGCATCAGCACGGGTAGCGCGAGCGGATCGTTGGAAAGCGTGGGACTCCTGGGTACGCTTTCAGGTAGTAGGAACCGGTTGGCAGACATTTTCATCCTCCCATTGTGGAATGTTTGGAGGAATGTTGGCAGGTCGGTGTGGAGCACGGGGGAGTCGAGCAATAATAGACGTTGGCCAGGGAGAGTGCAGGTGCGGCGCCCTGAGTGATTACGCCTCCGCTCTTCGATTGTACCAGCTATTGCAGGAAGACGAGAGAAACGATGGAGCTTTTCTATTCGCGGGTGCCAGGGAAGTCCCACAATGACACGCATGGACGCTCTGTGTAGCACCTTCAGTTGTTCGGTTTGTGCCTGAGTGAGATCGAAACACGAGACTCTGTAGCAGGCAGAGAAAGTTAGTAGTGCAATTACCAGCATGCCGGCGACCTTCATTCCCGAACCCCCACTGCGACGGGAAATTCTCTTAATGAGGTGAAGGATCTTCATTCATGTAGGCGCGAGCTCTAAGCCATGCGTCGGCACCTCTATTCTCGTGAAACGGTACGCCCAAGATGCGAACCTGGCGGGTAGGTGATCACAGGATTAATTGATCCCCGAGCTTCAGTCTCACTTTAGCTCTTTCTTCCTGTGGCCCTCCCAAGAGAATGTACTGGGTTTTCTCAGGCGATGGGTGCATGTCAGTTTGTGGAAGGTAAGCGGATAATGCATCCAGGACAGTTTGAACACCGCATATTCCAGGCCAGCATATTTCAGGTCAGCAAACAAATTTAGAACACCCGGTGATCTCAACGTGCATTGAAATCTGGACACATGGGCGTTTTCGTTTTTCGTGTGGGTCAGAAAGGTGGTCGCTGGGTACGGGGATTGAACATCTATCCTAGTGGTCGCAGCCACCGGCTCTTACACTGAGCAGCTCTTGGGAGTCGCAATTTTTAAGCGTTTTTGTTTTCCCGCCGTGAGAACATTTAAAGCGAACTAGAAATGCTGCAAGTAAGCACATATCAGGTGTGGGCATTTGCCGTTCTAATCGTCGGCCCCGAGTACCTCTGCGCAGTCATAGCAAAGAAAAGGCAAAGTCGATATTTCGGAGTCGATATTTCAACGAAGATGCCATGATTTGGGTGCAGAAGCTGAAGATCAAAACACCAGTGCTGATACCCGCTCTCTTTTCACTAATACGATCTCTGACGTCCTAGGGCAACAAACAACCTCCGACCTAAACGGTCTGCAAGCGCTGATGAAATCCCAATGTTCATCATAAAGATATGTTGCTCATTCATCGTTCCTACCCCCGCCTATGTTTTTATTCTTTTGCACATCAAGAGCATCTTTCAAGCATTCCGCCAAAAATGCATAGCCGTCTCCGTTTTTACAACAGGTGATGCTTGCAACCTATCCAACTACTGCCCAATTTTTTTACTCTGTGCGTTTTGAAAGGCGATTGAAAGAATTGTGTGCAAGTACTTCTGTGGTCATCTGCCTAAGTTTTTAACAAGTCAGCAGCACGACATTGTGAGGGGGCGCTAAATTGAAACAAACCTCTGCTTTTTTCTGACCCACGTGTCCACCAATGGTGCCGAATGGGCTTCCCCATTTTATTCCAATTCCATTCCGAGGAATTTAAACTTGTCGTGATTCCATTCCATTTAATTTTTCGGAATGATAGAACTTAGCCCATTTCCACTCCTGGAATGGAAGGGCAGTTTAATTCTATTCCTTTAATTCCTCGACGCAGAAACTGCCTCAGGTGCTCTATCGAGTTGTCAGGGAACGCAACATACATCTGACAATGTCATACGAGCTAAAAACTGCAAAAGTATGCAAAATGTGTCACTCGTCACTGATTTGGGAGGTAGCAGGTTGTTTACATATATCGTGCAGAATAACTACCCTTCTAATGCGAACATTAACCATCCCTTCGTAACGAATGTAGAGAGCAGCCCGAAAGCTAAAAGTGCGTCCAACCAATCACCAAAACCTTAAGCACCGAAATCGCAAGCGAAGAACGAACAGATTCGACGATTGTTCGCGCACTAACTAAACCCATCATCGAACAGTCTAAATGTACACAGTTACGTGGCTTATATGATAAAGATATACCACTGCACTCTGTCTTCATAATCTGCGCGTGTGTTATCGTATTTAAAACCGTTATTTTTTCCCGATTTCCAAGTAGCCGTTTTGACCCAATGGAAGCCCGGTTTCACAGAGATAGATAGATGAAAACTTTATTTGCGGCCCCCGGTTTCACCCACGCGCCGTGTGTCCAGAGATCCCATCAGAGCGTTTCGGTCGGCAACTGGTCTAAGAGGCAATGTATTAGCTTTTTGACAGAACGCCATCGGCCCCACTAAGAAAGGTTTCGCTTAAAAAATTTTTGCCAAGATTATTGTAGCCTGAGCTAAGGTTCAGCAATCCAATCCAATCTAATCCAGTCCCGTTCAGTCCAGTCCTATGCTGTCCAGTACAGTCCGGTCCGGTCCGGTCCAGTCCAGTCCAGTCCAGTCCAGTCCAGTCCAGTCCAGTCCAGTCCAGTCCTTCCAGTCCAGTTCAGTCCAGTCCAGTCCGGTCCAGTCCAGTCCAGTCCACTCACTGCTCCTCACGCATGCGCAGCACGGCTTTCCAGGAGCAACGCGAAGCGGCTATCGCACGGATCCGGCGCAGCGTCAGACTTGGCTACTGCGCAACGAAGGCGCACAGCTGGGCACGCGCCGGCGCCACTGTGTCTGCCGCTGTTTATGACGTCCCTTCTGTGGATGCGCAGACCGGTGATTGTGCAGACCTAATTCTCTACACACCGGTACTCAAATTGGAGTGAATTTCCAAACCAATTGAGTAAAGTGCGAATGCACGGTTGTTTATTGCGCGATTACGGTGGATATCGTGATCTTGGAGTGGAGAGGAGGCGCCCAACACTCGCAGTCACTGAGCAGAGAGAGGAGGAGGAGAGTAGCGCCCGCCGTTACGGCGAGGGCTACACGAGCGCCCTCACGCGTCGGAATGCGGAGCGCCCGCTACGCGAGCGAGAGCTCTCCCGCCCGAAGTGGAGAGGAGGCGCCCAACACCCGCAGTCACTGAGCGGAGAGAGGAGGAGTAGAGTAGCGCGCGCCCATCTCCCCCCGTTGCTAGGGAAGACGAGGAGCGCGCGCACCCGCAGCTGTTGCTATGCGGACGACGGCGGATGATTCAGGCTCGCTTAAGAAGTGCATTCGCACTTAAAAATCTAATTTAATCCAATCCGATCCAATCGAATCCAGTGCTCCTCACGCTTGCGCAGCGCGGACCTTCAGGGTCCACGCGAATCTGCTCAACCTCAACCAGCGTTGCTTACGCTACAAAAAGGGCCGTGTCACACTGCCCCTTTTAAATGCGAATGCATTTGTTAGTCGGGGGTTGTCTTGCTCCGTTGGCCGGCGTGCGCCTGCATTCCTCCAGCGCGAGCACACGTGAGCGCGCGCCTAGTAGTTCTGCCTTCGTCGTCGTCGTCGTCGTAAATGCGAATGCATTTCTTAGTCGGGGGTTCACACAATGCAACGTGAGCATTACGCCTCTCCCTGGCGGTGACGTCACTGCAGTTGCTTCTACGTCATCATCATTGGTTGGAGAAGAAGAAGAGGACAAGTCTGCGAAGCGAAGAGCGCGTAATGCCGAACGCGTTACGCACTCGGGAACATCAAGAAGGAGTCTAGTCGTTTGAACGCGCTTTGGGTTCTTTGGAACGAGTTTGGAAGAGGAGGTGATGAGAACGGTGACGCCATCATCGCGGTCTGTGACGACAACCCTCGTCTGGCGCCGTTCAGGCCGTACCTGGTGTGTGCCTCGTGCCGCGAGTCTCTGGTCTTGGTTGGCGACTTCAACGTTGACGTGCGCAAGAAGAGTGGCGAGTGGCTGGTTGAGTACATGCATGTGGTGTAGTGGCGCCCTCTAGTGGAGCGCCCGCTCACTGTGTGCGCTTGGTTGTATGAATTGTAACTAGATGTCGTTGCTGTGGACGCACGTGACGAGTCACGTGCGTATGCGTCTCGGTGCTGTCTTGTTGAACAATAAACGTTCTCTTTGGGTTCTGGTCTTGGTACGAGCAGGCCGCACTCTTTCTTCTTGGGCTTGTGGGTGGGCCCGGCGGCCGTCCCTCGCTCCGTCGCTGCCGAGGCCGCTCGCCGTAGCCCACGACACAACATCTTTTTGGCGACGAGGATGGGATGATTTTCTTCTGCTGCGACGACATCGTCGACGGGTCCGGCAGAATGAAAACGTGAGTGCGTTTGACCTCGCTCGAGTGTGACTGTCCGGCGCGTCTGGCGTCGCGAGGCCTAGCGTTCTTTGTGCTGACGCTTGTCGAACCGTCGTTTAGGCCTCGCCCTACTTCGTTCTTCTGCTTCTGCTCCTGCGTCTCTCTCCTTCCTGCTTGGCAGCATGGGCCTCTTCGATAACCTGCCCATTTTCCTCGAATTGCCGGGGCCGCCTCCGATTCCGTGGCATAACTGGAAAAAATTGTTTCAGGCCCATCTCGAGGCGGCTGGCGGCAGCGAGTGGAGTGACGGACGACGAGCGTCGGCGCTCGTCAGCGTTTTGGGTAGGGAGGGGCAACGAAGGTATTTTGCTGAGGCGGAGCAGGACGAAGCAAGGAGGGACGCCGCCAGTAACGTGACGGACGCTAATGTAACCAGCGCTATCGTGACCGACTCCGCGACCGACTGTAGTATGACCGCATCCTCGGCTCCGGCCATTTCGAAATTCGACCAACTTTTGGAGCAGCTGGACCGGCTATTCGCTGCGTCCACAAATACGCTTGTTGAACGACATGAGTTCACAAGCCGTCGTCAATTTCGGGGGGAAAGTTTTTTAGAATACGTGACCGCTCTAAAGGAGAAAGCCGTACGTTGCAAGTTCGGGCTGACGTACGCGGAGCGCGTCCGAGATCAAATCATACATGGAACGTCTAACCCCCAGGTTAGAGAAAAGCTGCTCGCACATGGCGAAAAGTTGTCTTTGGAGAAAGCTGAAGAGATTGGTCGGAGTTTTGAATCGTTGTCGTTGGCGAACCAAGCCTTCGGTTCGTATCATCAAGTACAAGCGGTAGGCCGACGAGGAGAAGGTGGCGTCGCGAAAGATGGCGGTCAGGGAAGCCGCCGCGATCAAGATGGCGGCGTGGAGGATCAAGATGGCGTGGGCCGCCGGGGAGGCCGGCGCGCTCAAGATGGCGGCACAGGAATTCAAGATGGCCTGGCCAGCCGGGGAGGCCGTGACGTCATTCCGCCGGGTTCGGGAAGACAAGATGGTGGCCCCCAAGATGGACGTTTCCATCCGCAGTCAGCTGTAGAGTTCCGCGGTACAGTTCAGCAAAAGAAGTTTGCAGGCAAGCTTCAGTTATGCGAGCGATGCGGAAATAAATCGCATAATTCAGCATTTCCAAATTGTCCAGCCAGAAATCGGCGCTGCAACTCTTGTAATAAGTGGGGACATTTCGCATCGATGTGCCGTAAGCCGGCACCAGTGCATCGAGTTTCTTCGAAGAAAGCTACGAGATCCGCTTCGACACCGGAACCTGTAGAGCATCCAGCATCCACGGAGATCAACGCACCCGCAAGATCTTCCGTCTTAACAGTCAGCACTTCTTCTAGAAAGGACTTAGTCGTCCAAGCGGAAGTCAGCGTCAACAATCCTCCAAGAAAGGACTTAGTCGTTCAAGCCGAAGTCAGCGGAGTGACCATGCAACTCTTAGTCGATGCCGGAGCATCCGTGTCGTTGATGACTGTCGAAAATTTCAAGCGTCACTTCAGTAAACAGCATGCGCTGTCCAAGGCTTCCGTCAACTTGTGGAATTTTTCCAAACAACGTATCGGCATCCGCGGCTCATTCCAAGCTCCTGTTCAAGTCTTGCAACGGTCTTGCTCCATCACATTCTACGTCACCGACAAAGGGACATCTCTTTTGGGGCTCGACGCCATCCAGCAACTGGGCATTCAGATCGACGGTGCGTCTCTTACGTATCGACTAGCATCGGTGGGTGCAGTGCAGTGTCCCGTGAACGTGCCCTCGGGTTTCGAACATCTCTTCAACGGCGAGTTGGGTCTTGTCAAAGACGTCTCGCATAAGATCCAACGGCGGCCAGGTGTGACTCCAGTTGCATCTAAGCTACGAAGATTGCCTCTTGCTCTCCGTGATCCAGTGTCCAGCGAGCTGCGACGCCTCGAGGACAATGATGTCATTGAGCGTGTCGACGCCTCAGAGTGGGTTTCGCCACTCGTCGTCGTCCGGAAAAAGAACGGGGACTTCGGCTGTGTGTGGACCTCCGGGAACCGAATAAGGCAATTATCTTTGATGGGTATCCTTTACCGCATGTTGAAGAGCTGTTGCAGATGTTTCATGGTGCTGTTTGTTTTTCTAAGCTCGACTTAGCGTCGGCTTATCATCAGTTGTTGCTGGAAGAGGGCAGTAGGGACTTAACTACTTTCGTGACTCATGAAGGTTTATTCAGGTTTAAGCGGGTGTGTTTTGGTCTGGCGTCGGCGCCTGCGGTTTTTCAAAAAATGATGTCTCAGATCTTAAAAAATTGCAAAAATGTTGTTTGCTATCTTGATGATATTCTTGTGTGGGGAAAGACTCAAGCTGAGCATGACGCGAGCCTGGTTGAAGTCTTAACATGTATAGCAAACAGTGGCATGAAGTTGAACGACAAATGTCTGTTTTCGGTCAAAGAACTTGATTTTTTGGGTCACAAGATTTCGGCTGAGGGCATCTCACCTTTGGAGAGCAAAGTAAAAGCTATAGTTCATGCTCCCGCTCCTACGGACATAAAGTCACTGCAATCATTTTTAGGTCTTGCAGGATACTATGCTAAGTTCATAAAGAACTATGCAGACATAGTTGAACCACTTCGCCTCATGCTCAGGAAGGGTCAGACGTTTTGTTGGTCTGATGTTGCTCAGCGCAGTTTCGATCAGTTGAAAGCGTGCCTCACTTGTTCTCCTGTCGTGAAGGTCTTTAATCGTGACTTGCATGTAGTAGTTACTACCGACGCATCTGATGTGGGAATTGGCGCGGTACTACAGCAGCGGTATGGTTGTAGGCTTGAAACAGTAGCCTTTGCTTCTAGAACTTTGTCCGAGACTGAGAGAAAATACTCTGTGGGAGAGCGCGAAGCGCTGGCTTGTTTGTTCGCGTGTGAAAAGTGGCACATGTTTCTTTGGGGCAGACGGTTCACACTTAGAACTGACCATCAGGCTATAGTGGCTTTGTTAGCCGCAGGAGACTCAGGTCGGATACCTTTGAGGATTTCACGTTGGTCAGCTCATTTGCTGTATTACAATTTTGACATCGAGTACTGCAAAGGGTCAGAAAATCTGGTGGCTGACGCTCTATCGAGATTACCCATTCAGACCGGTCAAGAACTTGTTAAGGAGGAAGAGATAGTGTCACTAGTAACATCAGTAGTCGATAAAGAAACCGTGCAGCTGGCAACGAAGGCAGATGTGACGTTGCAGAGGGTAGCAGAGTATGTGTCCAAAGGTTGGCCCGATAAGAAAAAGGTACACAGTGATTTAACTGCTTACTTTCATGTAAGGGATGAACTTTCTGTTGTGGACGGATTACTCATGCGTGATGACCGTGTAGTTATCCCTTGTGTACTTGTACCTACCTTCCTCCAGTTAGCACATGAAAATCATCAAGGAATAGTACGTACGAAACAACTTCTCCGGGAACGTTACTGGTGGCCTCAAATGGATCCCAATTTTGAAGAACATGTAAAGCATTGACACGTTTGTCAGCTGGCAGACAAGTCTGCTAAGCCTCATGTAGCTCCGTTGCAGCCAGTGGAATGGCCTGAAGGGCCTTGGCAAAAGTTGGGAATGGACATCGTCGGTCCCTTAGAGGTGTCGTACCCCCGATTTCTTGTTACACTAGTCGATTACTACTCTAAGTGGCCTGAGGTTCTGGGCACAAATTCCATTTCAACTGAGGATGTCATTAAGTTGTTGGACTGGTCTTTCAGTCGGGAAGGGCTCCCTGAGGTTTTAGTGACGGATAATGGACCCCAGTTTGTCTCCAAACAAATGCAAGAGTGTCTAAAGGAAAAAGGTATCCGCCACGTGTTCTCGTCGAATTATTACCCTCAGGCTAACGGCCAGATTGAACGGTTTAACAGAGTTCTCAAAGAACATTTACAGGTAGCCAGACTTGAAGGCAAGGATGCTTCGAAAAGCATTACACAATTTCTTGGGTCGTATAGGGTCACACCACATTCAGTGACAGGTCTTTCTCCAGCTTTTTTGCTGCATGGACGTCAGCCTCGTTCCAAAGTGGATATTAGCAACTTCAGGATACGTAAAAAGGCAGCAGAATCGGACAATTTCCTGCCTCATGTTCGGAATCAGGTCTTCACGAAGCAGCATAAAGCTAAACAGTACTTTGACAGAAGGAAAGGTGCGCAGCAGACCCGCATAAAGGTGGGAGATGTCGTGAAGGTAAAATTCCGTAAGCAAGCATTTCTGAAGTATAGTAAGCCGTTGACAGTGCAAGCTCAGGTTGCACCTTTCACCTTTAAGCTCAGTGATGGAAAGATCTGGAACGCTTCGAAACTCACAGTCGTTCCGAAGGGAATTGAGATGGGCTCGGCACCGTATTCCTTTGAAAATGTTGAACTCTCTTCGAGGCATAAAGAGTTTTTATACTCTTCGTCTAACTTAGACATTTGTGACAGTCAGTCCCCTAGTCTACCGTTGACAGACGGGGCAAACCCCAGTGTCCAGACAGACTCTGATCTGCCAGAGCTTCCTTCCAGTGCAAGGTCTGGATCCGTTGTTCCTCAGGAAACGGTAGAATGTCAGGAAAAAAATAGTGGACAAACAGATCCAAATAGCCATGTAGACAACACAAGGGAAAATGAGAGGGCGTCTGGGTCGTCAGATAATTCAAGTTCATCGTCTACGCGTCCACGCCGTAAGACTAAGCAGCCTCAGTGGCTTCGCGACTATGTGCGGTAGGGGGTAGACGTAGGGTTCATGCTTTGCGTCATGTTGGGCGTGTCATGTCTGTGTTGAATCGTATATCATCATTGAAAGTGTTTTGGACGGGGTTTTTTTGGGGACTTATAGAACTGTCGTGAGCGACTGATAGCCTATTGTGTGAGTCAAGTGAAAGGAAGATGCAGACATTCTTCAAAGCACGGGAGAATGATGTGAAGTGTGCATTTAGGATGCTGTATGTATTTCGCAGAGTGTGCGAACTTCTTTTGCACGGGGAGATGACGTGGTGTAGTGGCGCCCTCTAGTGGAGCGCCCGCTCACTGTGTGCGCTTGGTTGTATGAATTGTAACTAGATGTCGTTGCTGTGGACGCACGTGACGGGTCACGTGCGTATGCATCTCGGTGCCGTCTTGTTGAACAATAGGCTGCGGAACGATCGCCGGGTGGCGCTGCACTCTCCCCGGAGGTAAGGTCCCTGAAAGAACTAAGGTAGCGCCAACTGCTCCCTCCTTCTCCGCTGCCCTCCTCTTTTTTCTCTCCCCTCACCCGCGGCGCCGCCGTCCCTTTAACTCCGCGGCGGGGCCGCCATATTTGTTGGCCACTTGAGAGCAGACGCCCCTCGCTACGCTTCAGGGCGCTCGCTGCAGTTTGCTCTTGTTTTCGCGCCGAAATCGCTCTTTGGTAGCATTTATAGGAGTTCTAGAGCCCCGTTAATTTCTAGAGGATTTCTAGAGCCCCGTCTAGAGTTAATTAATCATGCAATACGTTTTTTCACCCGGCGCGGTCGTTTACAGCCGTTATTAATGGAGGCGCCTGGACAGAATTGTTTTGTGCTGGGATATATTCTGGCAGATTTGCACATTGCACTAACACAGGGATACACCCGAAAGAAATTCGAAAGAGGACCAATGTCACGATGATTATCAAGAGAAAACAATAAATCACAAAAATGAATTGGTGCCAGCAAATAGATATTTTATTGGAACAAACGTCCGTAATGACGTCGTGCAGGTGGCTTGTGCTGCTGACGTGGCTTCCCGTGAGAAAAAATGTTGGGAGTGGCATTTGGGTTTAGTTTTTTTAACGCCAAGCTTCTCCAATATCCGTTGCTCAAATTGATCCGTGAAATAATCCTATTGAGAAGGGAAAAAAATGTCGCCACCGAGTTTGAGATGCGCCACAAACACTCCGCAAATATAGGCAATAATGCATTGCAGAAGGGAGTTAGTGACTGTTCTACCGTAGCATGGTCAAATTCGTGTTCGCGCATCTGCTCAGTGCCGCGTCCGCTCAACTCGCTACACTAAACCCGTTTAGCAAGCGCTTTGCTGGACAAAAATACGTCTGCTGAAAATAATATAGTCGCCCAGTGTGTTTTGGTTCAAATCGCAATGACTGAATACGCTGCGCCATTGACTACTAAGATGAAGTAAGCGCGCACACTGCAAATGTACGGCATCGCGTGTAATGCAAATGTAAGTCGTAATTAACGTTCCTATGTGCATACACGGAAGAAAGGGCGTACAGCCGTTACGGTGCGAATATGCATTTGAAGTGCTCATTCAAACGTGCGCGAATTTAATAAAGCGATAACAGAAATTGCGCATCAAACGTACGTCAACGGCGCGGTTGACCTTAGCTGACCTTAAATTGTTTTACCTAGCCGCATTTTTTTTTTCTCTCGCAACAGCCTCAATTTGCGCCGCACCGACCAAGCCCATATTACGCAGCAAATCACTCCGATGTCATAACAACGGGATTATAATACCACCCGGGTAGCTAACACACAAAACATGACTTCACGCCAAAAAGAGCGTACACGCACTCGGAACGCACACGATACATGGTCAGACGCAAGCTGCCGTCGGCCAAAACAAGCATGAATTCAGGTGAACAATTCTCGCGTCACGAAAACCTTACCACAACTGACTGAACATGCTACGCCGCTGATATTGATGCTGGAAGTTAAGCGCGCACATGACAAATACACGGCCTCTTATCCAAAGCAAAGCTTACGACGGGACGAACTCGGCGCTGCGCGCAATGCCTACTCAGAACAAAGCGTGGACGACGGTCGCGAAGGGAATACGCATTTCTTCGTAAGTGACCGCTCAAGCTCGCGCAGAATTTAACAGAGCAAGAACAAGCATTCAGAAACTTACCTCGCAAAAGAGTGATGGTAGCGTCGGCCTGAAGTATGCCCGTTCAAATCTATGCAACCAAACTTTTCTCCTTTCTGCGTCGCGTTTCCCGGACGGAATAACGAAGTCTTGTGCCCTGCCTGACGATATTCGCGCTGCCTAAGGCACAACACATCGACACCGAGAAGCAACCTAAAACGACACCGGTGCGACATTTTTTCGAAACGGGCAGCTAATTCTTACTTTGCTATTAGCTGGCGCCTACGATAAAGCCGGTACTGAAGCACGGTGGCGACGGTGGCTCGGAAGCCAGCAATGGCGTCGCAGCGGCGGCGTTGCGCAATGTCGCAGCCGGCGAGGCATCGGCGAGGCGACCCGGCGGCGGAGCAAAAAAAACAAAACCACGTGACTGTTCCCTTGGCCAATGGCGCGCGGCGTTCGCCGGCGAAAAAGAAAATGGCAAAAAACGAAGTAAGAGAGGAGCGCGGGCAAGGGCGAAAGGCGGCGAGATCTAAAGATGGCGCTACCTTAGTAATTTTAGGGACCTTACCCGGAGGGGGAGTACGCCGGGCCGGCGGCCTATTCGGCACGTGCTTTTTTCGCTGCGCGCGTGCTGCATTTCTCGCGCTAGGAAGAGGGCTGGGTAAAATTTTCTTTCGACTTATGAAAGCATACACATTAGCACGTGTCCAGCAAGTTCGGTTTACACGTAGAGTAGCTACTGGGTCCATTTTTGCCGGTGCATGTCTTGTCGTCTGCTAGAGACGCGTCGTCTGCTACGCGCCTCTCGAACGGCCGAGCGCCCCGGCCGTTTCACAGGATAAAGAGTGCTCTTGTGAAGCAGACGCCTCCCGGCCCGCTCCTCCGCGTCTGGCAAGTGCACGCGCAGCTCGCGCTGTCTCCCGCACCGCCTGAGGCATCCAGCCCCCTACTCACGAATGCGAAGAAAGCGACCGCCTGCTGCGCGAGCCACTTAAGCCAGCACGTACAAAGGGCGGCGGGAACACTCCTCACTCGCCCGAAAGGAAAAGATTAACTGAAAGTGAAGCAAACACCCCATATTGTTGCATGGTCAGCTGCCACGACAGTAACAAGGCGAAAGAAGAGGATCCATTCGTTAAATTCTGCATATTCCCCGCGAAAGCGCACCAAAAGGATAGACGGTAAGCATGGATCACTGCGGCTCGAAAGGTGAAATAAGTTGACACATTTTTGTTTGTATCTGTGTGCTTTCAGTTTACATTACCCGGCTTTGAAAATGCAAACTAGCGTTCTAACGAGTCCTTCCCTTTACACTTTTTTTAATGCATGCTGCCAATGATTGTTTTCCGCTATAATAAATGAACTTCGGAGTTGTTTAGCTGGTGCCGTTCGATATCGTCCATATATAACACAGTAGGTTGACATTTTGCATGGGTAAAAAAAAAATAGTTTCTAGCGATTTACCTGGGTGTAGTAGCTCTGGTCCGTCTTGTCATTGTGACTTGTGTTCTGGACGGGATTGCTGCGTTGTTCGCTTTTTTCCCATATTTAGCAATACTGGTAATTAGAAGAGGTATACATCAAATTCTGTATATTATAGTAATTAAAAGTTATTCGCCACAAGCTGTTCTGTTGTTTCCGCGAACTGCCCCGCTAACCCATACTTGTACTCCAAGCGGGTTACAAACATTGCAAACAAAAATTTCTTCAAGGACAAGTAAAATTGAAATGCGGCGCTGTCAGCGCACCCCTTATTAGCGTGTGCCTTTCTAATGCGTTTTTATAAGATGCAGCTGATTGTTTCAAGAGTAAGAAATAACCTATTAACCATAATCAATCGCGTTTATCTTACATTTCTTGCAAGCGTCAGTGTTTCTGCAGTCCAGAAAGTCTGGATGTCAGAAGCGCGAGCACGCGAAGGGAGTAACAAACAAGATAAAAGTAGGCTGTGACCAGCTGAACAGCTGTCGCCTTGCAGAAGAAAAGAGCAACCGACGACCGCCGAACAACGCGTTTCCCCCCTTAAAATCGTCGGAGCAGTCTGCCGGTCGAGCGGCGGGAAGCAGGCGGCGCGTCTGTAGCAGACGACAAGACAAACGTCGACAAAAATGAACTCAGTAACTACTCTACGTGTAAACCGAACTTGCTGGACACGTGCTAATGTGTATGCTTTCATAAGTCGAAAGAAAATTTTACCCACCCCTGTTCCTAGCGCGAGAAATGCAGCACGCGCGCAGCGAAAAAAGCACGTGCCGAATAGGCCGCCGGCCCGGCGTACTCCCCCGGAGGGGAGAGGGCAGCGCTTCCCTCGCCCGGCAAACTTTAGCTTCGCCTCCCTAAACGTTCTCTTTCGGTTCTCGTCTTGGTACGAGCAGGCCGCACTCTTTCTTCTTGGGCTTGTGGGTGGGCCCGGCGGCCGTCCCTCGCTCCGTCGCTGCCGAGGCCGCTCGCCGTCGCCCACGACACAACAATGCAGACCAGGCACTCTATGCATTGTCTCTCTGCCGGCTTCGACACGTGCCCCACTACTATTCACGGGAGTTGCATTGATCTGGTCTTTACGCGAAACTGTGACGCGCGAATGCTTCACAAAGACCCTTTGACCGTGCACTTTAGCGATCACAAGGCAGTGATTGTGGCCGTCAGATACAACGATAACACAAACAGGTGCTAATGAATAAATGATTACGTTCACACTCTCTTCATTAATTACGCCATTACTCGCAACACACTCATCGGTGCACCCAATGCATTCGCATTTCTGCACGATTCCCTTCGGGGAGGTGTGGGGGAATTTTTTTGTTTGCCTAATGAGAACCGGTATTTGCATGTTAGCCTGTTTTAAAAGTTTGTTCTTGTGCGACGCGAGATGATACAACTATTACGTTGATGTCTGCCTTTTCCGTTTTCTTGCACAGTCTTTCTCGTGCTTTCTTGCTGTGTGCCTTGCGTACGGTCATACCAGCGTATTTAGTATGCTGTTGAGAACTCACGCGCGTGTCGTGCGCCGCTTTCTGACATGTACACGCATTCTAAAGGCTTACTTAAATGACTTCAAGTGAATTCACAGATTTTACACTAATGCTACTCTACCAAAAAGAGAGACGGGAGGGCAGTGTCACCCGTTAACAGTTTTGTATTCACCATGGGATGGTTGTGCCCGTTTCCACGTTGAACTCTAATTCGCTGGTTTATAGCCCTGGCCCTACCTCAGCCCAATCGGTTCACTTCAGGGCACTATTTATGACCCCTCGTATAAAGTGGAAGAACCATATCGTGACGGGAGCTATGCAAAATACAGAAGTATGGTCAGCCAGTTTGTTTCCATGAACGCGCAACCATTATGCATGAGGACCTGGTGAAAATTTTGAAATGAGAGTTGGCTACCTGAATAGTGGCGATGTTCTAACTTTCAAACCGACGAATAAGGCTTCAGTGATCAGGTGCGTTGTACCCAGGGGCAAAAACCACGTGCACCGAAACACAGCAACCAAACCACGAACCAGTTTTGCACAACTGGACGAGAGGGCCGCCCTTTCGGATTGAAGCAAAGCCCGGTGTCGAACTGCGGGGTGTTGTCAAAACGCTCGCAAACAAGGGCGCTGCTGGGGCCGGAACTGTTAAATATAAACGCCCTTTGGCACCCTTATATTCTGCATTGGCATATTTAACATCTAATGTAATCGTATATCAGAGCTGCCCACTACCGAGTCAGATCGTGGAGGTGAAAAGCTCAGTAACACATCCGAAGCCCCCTTCTTACGCCTATGGCGGGTGCCGGTAACACACAGAGGGCCCTCAGACGCATTTTTGTGCTGCCTTGGTTTTAATTTGTTGAATCCCCGGGGACCCACTGCAACAGACGGACAGAGGGTCATCAGGCTGGCATTGTATTCCCGGGAGATGCCTACAAGGTCGGCTTACAAGCTAGAACGATATTGATTGTGCACCGGTGCCGGGCACGGTGGGTGGTATGAGTATGGTATGCAAGAAGACACGTTGTTTCATTGTTCATGCGCGAAAGCTTTATATTGCTAATTCAAGATTTCGCAGCAGCAGCTTGCGGTGAGAAACACCGCGGCTTCGGATGCGCACTGATCGTATTCCCCAACCCTAGTTCTCGATGCTATGCCCCGCATGCTGGCCTGGGTACACGGCGCCTGCCACTGAGACGCCGGTCTGCCATCGGCGCCACGGACAGTTGTACAGACAAACCCATGCCTCAAATAGCCTGCCACAGCAAGAAAATTCAGCCTAATGGCGCCACCGGCCCGACGCGCTTTCGCAGCTCGAATTTAACTTTCACACGCGCTGCACCAGGATTTCCAGATTCGGTTACTCGAGATTACGTTTATGCATTCTCGTTTTTATTGTCGGCGCTCTTTTTGAGGCGTAGGGACGCAATCATTGCCACAGACTAATTGAGGTGCCGGAAGGTGCCAGCGATTGTGACGCTGTCGGCTAAACTCACCATTCCATTCCGTGTAAAAGGGGCTTCATTCCATTCCCATTCCATTCCTCCAAACGTTGTGCTCATTCTATTTCTCTTCTATTCCGGCTCCTTGAAACGGTGGAATGAATTCGGATTTATTCTAATTCTGGAGTGGTAGCTCCGCAACACTGTTGTCCACTGTGGTATCAAACAGAGGTCAGGTGGAGTGTATTTACTTTGATCTATCAAAGGCGTTCGATAGAGTCCACCATGAATTACTCAATCGAAAATTAAACTGCTGTGGGTTCTCTCCCGGGCGCTGTAAATGGATGTTCAGTTATTTATGAATGCGCTAAAATTACGTTCGAATTGATGTACCATCCTTTCAGTTTATTACGACCTCCGGAGTGCCACTAGGGTCGGTGTTGGGCCCACGGTTGTTTTTGTTGTTATTAGTGGTGTTGTTAATTGTTGAAAATTTAGAAAAGTGCGTTTATTCACAGAATATGCGAAGCTGTTTTAAAAAGTTCAATCAAGGGAGGACTAAGGAAAGCTTCAGGAGGATCTTTTTAGTATTTTGCAATGGCGTTCAATATTGTTTCGTTGCAAGAAGTGCAACAGGCGAAGTTGGGGGAAAAGACAAACGGAGATTTGTTTAGGAGAACTTCTCCCTCTTGAAAAAAGCCACCAAAAAACGTAGTCTCACGAGAAACGCCGATCAGCCAAATCAGCGTTCTAAAGCACGAGCCATTCCACGAACTATCTTAGACTCTTACACGCGCCTCTCGGAGGAGCCTTTCGTCGTCGTCTTCTTCCTAGCTCCGCCTAATAGCAGAAGCACTCGTGATATTTACCATGCTCTCTAAAGGGCATCGTCTTGATTCTGAGGGTAGTAGCTACACGCGGAAAATGATAGAGAATGGGCACAGTCCCTGAGTATGAAAGCGTGGGCATCGGCTAATCTTGTATAGTAGGGTTTCATGCGGACCGCGTGAACGGTTTCAGGCTGAAGTTCACGACGTCCTGCGGGTAGAGTGGTGACCGGCATAACTTCATACGTAACGTCACTCAGCCGACGAAGATCTTTTAAATGCGAATGCCGGGGATTGTCTTGCTCCGTTGGCCGGCGTGCGCCTGCATTGCTCCAGCGCGAGCGCACGTGAGCGCGCGCCGCGTAGTTCTGCCTTCGTCGTCGTCGTCGTCGTAAATGCGAATGCATTTCTTAGTCGGGGGTTCACACAATGCAACGTCAGCATTACGCCTCTCCTTGGCGGTGACGTCACTGCAGTTGCTTCCACGTCATCATCATCGGTTGGAGAAGAAGAAGAAGACAAGTCTGCGAAGCGAAGAGCGCGTAATGCCGAACGCGTTACGCGTTCGGGAACATCAAGAAGGAGTCTAGTCGTTTGAACGCGCTTCGGGTTCTTTGGAACGAGTTTGGAAGAGGAGGTGATGAGAACGGTGACGCCATCATCGCGGTCTGTGACGACAACACTCGTCTGGCGCCGTTCAGGTCGTACCTGTTGTGTGCCTCGTGCCGCGAGTCTCTGGTCTTGGTTGGCGACTTCAACGTTGACGTGCGCAAGAAGAGTGGCGAGTGGCTGGTCGAGTACATGCAGACCAGGCAGTCTATGCATTGTCTCTCTGCCGGCTTCGACACGTGCCCCACTACCATTCACGGGAGTTGCATTGATCTGGTCTTTACGCGAAACTTTGACGCGCGTATGCTTCTGAAAGACCCTTTGACCGTGCACTTTAGCGATCACAAGGCAGTTATTGTGGCCGTCAGGTACAACGATAACACAAACAGGTGCTGATGAATAAATGATTACGTTCACACTGATGATGATGATGATGATTCCTATTGGTTTCCCCTTTGAAGCGGGGTGATGACATGTCATCTTACCAAAAAAGGACTAATATAACCATGTTTTACACTTTTGGTTTAATACTAGCGCTGCTTATTAGGCCCGAAATACTTTCTTTTCCCGGTTACAGGTGGTAACTGTCCTAGGCGATATTCCCCTCTCTGCTTTTCGTCCACCAGCATTCTAATCTTCTTTTCGTCCCCTCGACAGCCTTGAAGTTAACTTCCTCTCTGATCCCCTAAATCCTAGGGCTTCTGAAAGCTCAATATTCCCTTCATGTAGATTTGGATGGATATCCTCACATTCTAACACTATGTGCTGCATAGTTTCTGTTTCTTTTCCGCAGGGCCACACATACCCCATCATTTTGTGAATACTTCCCCACAAAAGCCTTAGTTCGCAGGCAACCTGCTATAGCCTCAAAAAGCAACTCTCGTCATTAATTACGCCATTACTCGCAACACACTCATCGGTGCACCCAATGCATTCGCATTTCTGCACGCTACCCTTCGGGGAGGTGCGGGGGAATTTTTTTAAGATGCAGAGTATCGTCTAAGCAGCTTTTCTGAGAGCCCGCGGCGACGAACAGGACTCCACACCCACACACGGTCGCCATGTTGGACGTCCGCGTGCCTGTGGCGGAGATTGTAGCGGTCGGCGTCATGGCGTTACTGATTGCTTGCGCGCACGCGAGCAAGTGGCCGTGCTTCTTCTGCTCGCCATATAAACTCTTCGGTGTCGACATGGTCGTCGCTGTCGGCATGTGGTAGCATAGCGTCCATCAAGATCGACACTTCGCGACCGTAGAGTAACTTGAAGTGCAACATTCGGGTCGCCTCCTCTCGCGCCGTGTTGTATCCGAAAGTTACGTACGTCAGAATGGTATCCGAGGTTTTACGCTCAACATCTACATGCATGCAGAGTATGTGTGTGATTGTTTTGGTCATGCGCTCGGTCAAACTGTTAGTCTACGGATGGTATGCGGTTGTCTTGCTATGGGAAGGCCTGCTGAGCGCCATGACAGCTTCGATGAGCTGCACCGTGAAAGCTGTTTGGCGGTCTGTGATTACAAGCGATGGAGCGCCGTGTCTGAGCACGATGTTCTCGAGGAAGAAGTGGGCCACTTCTGCAGCTGTTCCTTGTTGTAAGGGCCTTGTCTCGGCGTAGCCGGTGAGATAGTCGGTTGCAACAACTACGAATTTGTTCCCGGAAGATGAAAGTGGGAAAGGTCCCAAAAGCTCCATTCCAACTTGTTCAAAAGGTTTTTCAGGAATCTGAACTGGTTGAAGCAAACCGGCTGGTCGTCCCGGTGGCGGTTTGGGTCGTTGACAATCATGGCACGTCCGGACATAATGTGTTACGGTGATGGAAAGCCTGGGCCAATAATATTTCTCCTGCATTCTGGCGAACGTGCGAGTGAAGCCTAGATGACCCGCGGTTGGTTCTTCATGACAAGGTTGTAATATTTCATTACGTAGCGTTGCGGGGACGACTAGAAGGTGGGTATTACCATTAGGGGCGAAGTTCCTGTTGAAAAGCACATTATTCCGCATCAAGAAGGATGACAACCTTCTTATGAAGGCTTTCGGTACACTACTTGTTTCTCCCTCCAAAAAGTCGATGAGGGGCCCCAGTTGTGGGCGTTCGCGCTGCTTATGGAAAATGGAGGTCGTGTTCACAGCTACTAAGAACGGAATGCCGTATTCTTCATCGTCTGCAGGCGTTACTGGAGCTCAGGAGAGACAGCCCGCACCGGAGGTCTGTCGTCCAGATTCATAAACGACGGTTATGGCGAATTCTTGGAGCTTGAGGCTCCAGAGCACATGGCGCCCCGAAGAGTTGGTAAGGCTCGTCAACCACCATAGTGAATAATGGTCGCTTATGGCTTGAAACGGCCGTCCATACAGGTAAGGCCGAAATTTGCACACCGCCGATACAACCGCAAAGCATTCTTTTTCAGTTGCCGAGTAGTTCGACTCCGCACGGGAGAGCGTCCTGCTTGCGAAAGCAAGAACCTTTTCGGCACCATCAGGCTTTGTACTAAAGCTGCCCCTAATAAGATATTGCTTGCGTCCATGGGGATGGTGGTCGGTGCGTCTTCGTCAAAATGGGGTAAACCCGGCGGTGTTTGCATGCGCTGCTTCTGCTCATTAAATGGCATTTGCTGTTCCTTGTTCCGCACAAATGGGGTATCGTCTAGGGTAGGCGGGTTAAGGGGGCTGCGATTTGGAAAAGCCTAGAACGAATCGGCGGTAATATGAGCAGAGTCCCAAAAAGCGGCGTACGGCTTTGTTGTCCGGGTCTGGCTGCACTCCTTCGCGGCTAACGATGTGGCCAAAAAAAATCGGAGCTTCTCGTAACGTAAATGGCTCTTTTCCGATTTGAGTGTGAGTCCGGCAGAACGTAGTGCCTAGAGGACAAAGCAAAGCCTTTCCAAGTGCTCCTCGAAAGTGGCAGAAAGGACAACAACGTCATCGAGGTACACAAGGCACGTTTGCCATTTCAGGCCGGTCAAGACCGTGTCCGTGAGCCGTTGAACTGTTGCTGCAGCTGAGCATAAACCAAAAGGGAGAAGCTTAATTTCATAAAGTTCATCAGTTGTCACAAATGCAGTTTTCTCCCGGTTCCGCTCATTGACCTCGATCTGCCAGTAACCACGCCTGAGATCCATCGACGAAAAACACCGTGCGTGGCGCAGTCTGTCAAAGGAGTCGAGGATTCGCGGTACCGGGTACACATCCTTCTTGGTGACTCTTGGTTTAGCTTGCGGTAGTCGACACAGAAGCGTAGACTACCCTCTTTCTTCCGCACCTGAACAATAGGAGAAGTCCAGGGGCTTTGCGATGGCTGTATCACATCGTCCTCCAGCATTTGTTTTACTGGTCCCGTATAGCGTCTCCTTCCTTTGGAGACACTCGATACGGCTTTTGTCGAACAGGTCTCTCATTCTCCGGGGTAATGATTCGATGCTTCGTATGGGGCGTTTGTCGTACCTTGGTTGTAGAAGAGAAGCAATCAATGAAATATTCTAATAGCTCCAGCAGGCATTCTTGTTTCTGGCGGGTAGACCAGGGCATATGTCGAAGACGGAGGGTTCACCGCCAACGGGCGCTGTTTCGGCCTGAAAGGCTATACTCTAAGTTTTCTTCAGTGTTCTCAAAACGTGCTACCGCGGTTCCTTTGGAGATTTGCTGGCGTACGTTGCTGAAGTTTGTTAGAAGTACTTCGGTGCAGTTATCATTTACATCCACTACTCCTGGCGCGATTGAGATGCCACATGTAAAAAAAGGTCACGTGTTGCTTCAACTATCCCTTCACCACAACAGGAATCCTGGCATTTCACGGAAACCAACTTGCATGACCTCGGTGGCAAGACGACGTATTCATCAACGATACGCAAGGTCGCCGAGCATTGTTCGTAATCGAGGTCTCGAGCCATGACGTCGGTAGAAAATGTGACTAGGCGCTCTGGGACATTGATAATGGCTTGATAGTCTTGCGGAATGTCCACTCCCAAGATAAGGTCTATACACCACTGGGGAAGTATGACGAAAGTACCGACAAGGTTCGACTTATTTATACAGGTTCTCAGAGTGCACTTGCCCGTCGTCGTCATTACGTCACCACATGCGGATCGAATCTGCGGCCCAGTGCACGGCGTGTTACGTTTCTGAGCTTGTCTGCGAGTCCTTGGCTCAATATTGAAAAATCTGCGCCAGTTTCCACCAAAGCAGTTACTTCCTGCCCGTAGATTAAAACAAAGATAGGCGCTCACCACTACATCGGCGCATTCTTCCGCCGTATGCCGATCGCCCGCTGTCGACATTGAGGGTCTTCGGAGCTTTCATCGGCAGCAACCTTGCCTCCAGATGTTGCCGGTTCTAGTTTCCCCGGTGGGGACTTGGAGAATCCCCCTTGAGGCATCTTGACAGCTTCGACGATTCAACGAAGTGTTCAAGCGAGCTGGCGAGGGCGAGCGTGGCCGCTGTGTTACAGACTGCTCTTGCCTCGCCGCGAGATAGGCGTCGATTTCAGGGGGTGGTTCCCCGATATGAGAAGGGCGACGAGCGGCGGGTGAAAAACCGACTAGTCCAATCTCATGGTATGGGCCGCGATGGTACACGTGACCCGCTTCACCGCAGTGGTAGCACAGCGGCGTTTGGTCTGCGGTGCGCCATATGTTGGTCTTGCGTATCGGTGGCTGGAAGATAGGCTCTGGGCGGGACCAAGTCTGAGAAAGCGGCTTTCATTGCGTTGGTAAAGAGGGCCGTCCAGACGACGGACGACCCAACGCATTCGCATAGCTCACTTGCAAAACATCTTGGCTTGGTTCAGGTGGGACAATCGCTTGAAAAATCTCCTCGCGAATGACCTCAGCGATGGTAGCAATGGCTGGCTGCGAAGAACTCATGCTAAGCTTTCTCAGTTGTTCTTGTACAATGCACCCGACGAGGTCACGCAGCGAATTTTTGTTGGCTGGTGAGAGAATGGCGGCATGCGCCGAAGTTGCGTTGTTCATTCGGTTGTATTGGCGGCATCGATCCCGCAGCGCTCGTTCGATGGCGGTAGCTTAATTTATAAACTGCGGCACAGTCTGTGGCGCGTTTCGCACGAGTCCAGCAAAGAGCTGCTCCTTCACGCCGTGCATAAGGCAACGGAGCTCTTTTTTGGCTCGGATATGTCAGGATCGGCTCGGCGAAAAAGACGCGCCATTTCCTCAGCGAACATTGCCACACTTTTACTTGGATTCTGAACGCGCGATTCAAGGAGTTGCAATAAATTGTGCCGATGATCGGCTTTCGAGAATGCCTCGTGAATGTCGTGGCTTAGTGGTCCCACGTTCGAAGGCTTCCCTTTCGAAGGATCCCTTCCCTCTAGATCTTTGTAGTAAACACTGTGTCGCGTGATCAGTTGCCTACTGCTAGCCCTGTGTTGGAGCAGACCTTCGTCAAGCCAATGAATTGGCTTTTTGTCTGCGCCCAGCCCAGTGTCATTTTGGTACTGAAAATAAACTTTCTTAAATTCTTGAATTCATGGTTCTCAAACCAAATACGGGCACCGTCCTCTAGTGAGTACTAGAGGTTTCTTTGTTTGTGGACAGAATCCCAGAGATTGCACGAAGCGACTCGTTCATACTGCTCTAGCCAGTCGTCCACACCTTCGTACATCAAGACCGTCCAGGAGGGGGCATCGCCTCCTCTGGGCCAGGCTTACTCAAGAGAGACTGTTATGTCCCTGTGGACTTTCGCTTGTACCACGGGGATACACAAGAGAATGTAGACGCTCTCACCTTCTTTACCGCCTTCCTCATTCCTGACTAGTCCTTGAGTCTGCCCTTCCGAATAAAGAATAATAATAATAATAATTTGTCATGATATCGGTACCGGTTTAAAAGCCTTCGTGGTGTATTGAACACGCAATAAACATGAATGAATGAATGAATGAATGAATGAATATCGCCTGCACGCTACTGACAGTGAAATATTCCGTTTGCTCAGCCTTGCACTCGGCTCTCCTTGCCTGCGGGAGCATTGCATTGCAGAAAGCGGTGCTAATGTTGTGACATCTCTGAAGGAGAAAGTGCATGAACGGTTATGAAGTTGATGATGCGTGAAAAAGAAAAGCCCCGGATGGCGTAGACAACGTTTTGTAAATTGCGGATGGGTGAGCCCTTCCGCCGGGAACCGAAAACATTTATTTGTTTTCGGCCCAGCCGCGTTTTGGGATCAGGGTGCTCACAATTAACGAATCACGGTCTGCCTTAATCCCGGCACAAGTACAGAATCAGTCCGGTTTTGCATCTCGATTCTATTTCGACACCCTGATATGTATATACACTATTGGGGCTGCCAACTTCCAATTCCATGTTGGTTGTTAAACCGTTTATTGTAGTTATGACAGCGTTTTCTGGCAGAACTCTACCCAATATTTTAGTTGCAGTTTTGTGACGGCCGTTAACACCTAAAAAGAGACGATGCTTGTTTCGTGGCACCTTTTCTGTTTATCTCTTAGCAAGGAGTAAACAAAGGATTTCTTTCTCTATGTTTTGTAGTTTCAGAAGAGTACATTGCATTGACACGTTGCTGTTAGCAATGTCGTTTAGCAGTAATCCCGGTTTTTATCGAGTCCTATGCTTCTAATGTTGACATTGTGTAGATCTGCAAACGTCCATTGTATTTTTCACAGTATATTTCTGGGCTTTTTAGTGTGTTCACATTTAGCCTCCTGTGTAAGCGAATGAGCGATGTCATCGTTTCTGTTTTTGCAGAACAACCAATACAAATCTTATGGGCCAAAGAAAGTACCGCACACAGGCAGTCAATGTGTGCTTTTATTTGTGCCGATTAATCAGGGAATTCCACAGAGCCATCAAGTGCAGCATTCCCGGAGAGTGAAGGATATTCATCAAACATGGCGGCTCAGTTAGGCGGGAGGATAAATCCGAATCTGCTTCTGATTGCGGAGATTTAATCACTGGCTTAACGAGTTCACCGTCGCTTCACAAAATTCTTTATGCCGGGACGAATCTTTCCTTTTGGAGTTCCTTCGTGAACGCGCAGGTGTTTGCGTGTTAGTAACTGGAAATGTCGGTGCTTTTTCTTCTACCTCCGCATGCACTTCATCTTAACAATGTTTGCCTGTATTGGTGCTGGTTAATCAAGGAATTACACTGAGCCATCATAGGGACCATTGCCGGAGAGTGAAGCATATTCATCAAGCTTGGCAGCTCAATTAGGAGAGAGGATAAATTTGAACCGGCTGGTGATTGCGGAGATGTAGTCGCTGTATTAACGAACTCGGCCGTCGCTTCGCAAAATGCTTTATCCCGTGACAAATTGTGCCTTTTGGCGTTTCTTAGTGAACGCGCAAGTATTTGCGTGTTTACTAAGAACTGGAAGAGAAACGTCGGTGCTTTTTCTTCCACCTACGTATGTCCTTCATCCTCACAACCCTTAGTATACTGGTGTGTTTATTTTCATTTTTTAAAACACAAAACGAGCCTATAACCCTTATGGGTGTCATCACACCGCACTTGGAATGACCGGTCTATGTCCTAAGGCACAGCGCAACAAAACTTGACGCTACTTTTGTGTGGCAACATTGAAAATAAATTTGGAGCATATGTCGCGATTGCACATGTATTTTCATCATGTACCCCTCTTAGGTGACATTGAAAGGAAATGCCTTGAGCAAGGGTGATTCAGGTTTCGTTTCTCTGAACCATGGTGAGCGCGACAGCACGAAAGACAATTGAATGGCTTAAGAAAGATGTACCGTTTTATAAAGCCATATTGGAGGTTCACTTAGCCCAACTTCAAAGGAATACTTTATAGAAAAACAGCGCTCAAGACGGGACACAAAGAAAGAGGCAACACACTCATGGCGTTGAAAACACACACAGCTCTATGTATCTGTTGCCTCTTTCTTTGTGCCCCATCTTGATCGCTGTTTTTGTACGAAGTGTAAACCAACGAGCCTAAACACGTCATTGCTTCAATGAGAAATAGGGTTTCATCCTGGATGGTAGGTTACGTGAACAAACGCACTATGAAGACATTCAGCCTCTAAAATATTTACTAACTTTTGGGGGGTTGCGTGAAAAGCTGCACATTGGCTAGCAGACGCAACGTGGTGGTGGCCTAGAAAGCAATAATGTATCCACCAGATGTTTAACATGTTCTGAAATCTTGACACATAAGCGTTTTCGGTTGCTACCTGCAACTTGAGAGCAGCGGATTAGCTTCCATAATGAAGAAGCAAAACAGTGCATGTCAAGTAATGGGAAGCGGGCGGAAACGGGCGGCCAATGTGAAGGTGGTACGGTAAAGAATTGATTATAGAGAGACGGTGCAAGCAGACAGAAGCCTCGCGTTAACAGAAGTGCTTATAGTTTTCGCTCGGCGATTGGTAGTGTTAGTTTCGGCTATACAGCTATACAATGCAAATGATACATTGAATGTAGGGTTTAATGCGCTAACGCTGCACGGGTGAGGCGTCGTGCCATACTGAAGGGCTCAGGATAAATTTTGACCACGTAAAGATTTTTAAACTGCGCCTAAATCTCGAACACATGGGCGTTTTTTTTTCTTTTTGCCTGTGTCAACAGGGCGAGTGTTACCGACGCATACAGCTTATTCTCCAATACATCAAAATAGTTCTCGGAATAAGCACCGTGTGGTGAATGAAACCTGAGTCCAGAAACTCCTTTTCATGAAATTGCACCGTGAAGTGGCGCACAAAGCATCACTAAATAGCGACAATTCCAGGTTGTTTGATGTACAGGGAGAACGCTATCCGGAAACCGTTTCCGGGACGCGATTTTTTCTAAAGCTCACATAATTATGAAACAGAAAAAAAGGCCCAGTACACCGAATGACTTCCTAGGAATTCTCACTGAGAAAGAAATACTGTTTAATCAAAGTTCTCAGACACTAAGCTTCGGCTCCGCAATGTCGAAGCGCTCTGTCCTCGTGCGATTTCCATCGCCATTTGCTTCGGCTTGACGCTTTGTCATGACTTCGATTTGTCTCCCACACGTAGGTCCGCTTCTCGTTCCAGCCTGTGTAAAGAGATGTTACGACGACGGCGGATTTCGCTTGGTGTGGGCACATTCGTCATCGCAGCACTTTTCCGCATTTGTATTTGATCTGTTGTGCACTAGCGTGGGCGGTACATTTCACTACTGCCATATTTAGGGATGTGCTAGAGAACACATTAACGATTCTTCGTTGATTGATTGATTGTAGGGTTTAACGCGCCGGCGCCACACAGGCGATGAGGCGCGCCGTAGTGGAGGGCTCCGGATTAATTTTGACCACCCGGGGATCTTTAACGTGCGCCGAAATCTCGTGCACACGGGCGTTTTTGCTTTTCGCCTCCATCAGAAAAGCGGCCGCCGCGGCCGGGAATCGAACCCGCGACCTCGTGCTCAGCAGCGCAACGCCTTAGCCACTGAGCCACCGCGGCGGGTAACGATTCTTCGTCCTCGAGGCGTATCGCTGTTACAAACACACAGGCTGACGTAAACGAAGCTTTTTAACCTATGCGAATATTTATGTTCTCACACAAAACAGAAGGCAAGCCTGGTCGAAATGCGGTAGCGCCTTTTTGTGGCGTACTTAGCAATGCTTTGCAGGCTGCCTTACGATTGGCGCCACACGTACGTTGTACTTTGTGGAGCGAAAGAAGATCTCGTGTAGCTTTGCGGCGTATTTCTTCAAAGCCAAGAAACATCTGCGGTAGCCGTAAAGATGCTATATCAAACTTTGTATGTATGGCGATGGAAATGGCTGCTAGGTTTGTTGTCATGTAGAGTTAATCTAGAAAGTTAATGCCTTTCATTTGAAAGTGGTGCCCTGAAATAGTTAAAGGCAAGATATTTCGCGGCACACATGATACTGTGTTGCACGGGTCTCATTTAAAGAAAGTTTGTTGTTGCTTCTGGCTACGACAATCTACTCGCTCTCTTTTCTTGAGGTAAGGAGCGGGACTGCATGTCCATTAAATCCACTCGAGGTGACGAAATCGTACGAGGTGGGATACGGAAGTCCGGCGAGTCATGGAGGTGTCATATTTGGTCAGGGACTTGTCACGCAATCTCCAGACACAGTGGGCGACATCGGATGTACCACGGGTCAATAACATCAGTTTTCACAAGAGTGCGTGCTGTGCCCAGGTATCTGAATCCAGGTTGTAATAGGAACTGCGTTAGAACGGTGGTTTGGGCTAGTGTGTGCATATTGAAATTCGAAACAGCGCAAAAAGACGGGACGGGACAGCGCGTTGTGTCGTCGTTTCCTTGTCTCGTCTTTTTGCGCTGTTTCGAATTTCGGTAATGAAAACTTCATACTTTTTTGATAAAGGCCTCGGTGACGACGAGCAGATAAGTTCTTCTCGTTACAGTCTCGACGTTTTCCTGGGGGAGGAATGACGCTTTTGAAGCAGAATGCAGCCAGGTTGCGATTGAACACCCCTGGCACGATACCGTTGCATGCTTTGAGTTAGTCGACTATGACGCGCCACTCACGGAAGTCGCGCTGCTGCGCGTCTACGTTTTTCTTTATCTTTAAGGCGAATAAGGCCCTCTCTTCACCAGTATCCCTCTGCAGTGGTTCTACGTGTTCGCGCGATAAACAATCGGCCTAGAATTGTCTCCTGCCGCACGTGTACACTATGATGACGTCGAATTCTTTCAGGCGTACCCTACATCGAACAAGACCCGCCGGGCGAGAGGTGTGCTTAAACATGGCCAGCCAGTAAAGCTCCGGCTGGTGAGTAACAAGCTTGAATGGGCTGTACTACCCAACAAAGCGACATGCACGGTAGGGCACCCGCCAATCGGTCGTCACGGCCCTTGCTCTGCTGCGAATGAATTTATATCGTAACATTTTAGATGCGACTGCATCTCATTCACTCGCCTTTAAGATTTAAGGTGCAGAAAGGTGAGAGTCGATGTGCGTACAAAGCTACGAAACTGGCAGAGATCTGAAAGCAAAAGAGATAGAGAGAAAACATATTTACTGTTTTAGAAAATTCAAATTTTAGGGTGGCCTCCGCATTTCAGGAATACCTCGGCACGGGCCTCTTATTCTGCCCTTTTCACCAGGTTTACATGGATGTCGAGGGGAAGGCTGGTCAAATCACTCTCCTAAAGCGCGAAAGTGTGGAAGGAATTGGATGGGTGAATGTAACCTTGGGTACAGCCGCCGGCTATATGAAGAAGTGCCCCAGATTACCCACACACATGGCACATAGGTGGACGCAGGGAGCGGGCAGTATAACGGTATCTTTGCGGGTGCGAGTAATTGTTAGTTTGAAGTAAATGAAGTATTTTGAAGTGAGCGTAGGGTAGTTGTTTTTTTTTCTCGTGGAGTTGATCCGCCGAGTTGAGAGGGCCGTTGGCCATCTGCTGCAATGGGGCTGGCGCGGTCGTTGAAAAGCCGAACCTTGCAAATACCACAAAATGTGACCTTTGTTTCGAAATGCCAAGTGGCCGTAACAGTAGCAAAATGTCATTTAGAGCCAATAGTTTACTTCTGTCGCCCTGCTTGTAACGTCCGTGAAAGGATTATTCCTCTCATTCAAGTCCTGTATCACCGATCATCCTTGGTCATCCACCTTCACAGAGTGGCAATTTGACACAATTATTATGGGTATCAATAATGCCATAATATTACCAGTATATATAAGGAGACGGTACTTTGGGAACAAACAGTAATCGTCGTATTTATTTTAACGTACTCTTAAGATGACCATAAACAGGAAAACGAAGTTTTCAGAAATGCAGATCGCTTTGTCCTAATATAAATAATATGGTTATTACCCGCGATTTCAAACATATTTTTATTATGATAAGAAGATGCAGGAGCAGAGACAGCCAAGCCTTCCGTATTGGTCAAAAAGGCAATGATTGTGTCTGCTTCTATTGCATTGTGTCACCAAAAGAATAGTGCTACTTGAAGAGCAGGCTAACACCCACACACGAAGAATATATGATACATGCATCTTCTTTGGCGCATGCTCTGCTCTAAATCAGAATGCTTGTGTCACTAACATCAGTTAAAATGTACGGTTTTTTTACTGCACTTACATCCTATGCCTTATTTTTCTGCGTAAACTTTGAGTCTTCGCTAACATGTTAGCAGCTAACCCCTAATTTGCTGCTTTCCAGTGCGCTGACACTTCTCCTTTTGTTAACCTAAGGTTTCCCCAGTGAGTTTGTAAACAGTCGTTAGTGGACAGAGGCTTAGGAATTGTTTACAACTAGGCGGACAGGCATCAAGCCCGCACAATGATAATGCTACGATGGTTTTGAGGTTATAGAAACATACGTTTTATCAGCGTCAGGAAAAGATACTCTTTTCTCTGTGCTGCCCGGGTTTTTCCAAAGATATCTTGGCACGAAAATTACTTGTGTTCGTTGCTGCAGTTTGTGCACTTTAAACACTCTACCCAATTTGATATTTAAGGTCGTTATTTGTTCGGTTAGGGAAGACCAATCGTACCGAGTGCGTGGACCTTAGAATGCACTTCCAGCGGCTATACGCAAGATACAATAAACATCCGGAATAATAATATGGGAAGCAAATTATCTCTGTACTCTTACACGAAAAGTGGAACTAAGTGATAACATGCCACTAACAAGCTACAAGAAGAAAGCATACCGGTACAGTTGGAATCAAGCTATAATAGGTCTTGGCTGAAGGCTGGTACCTTCTGGCTAAATTTCTTATTCGCATTGTGCCTGGCGCTTTGAATCACTCCATTCAGTGCTTTTTTATAGATATAATTTTTTCAATTGTGAAAAAATTATAATGCGGGAAGGGCGCGGGTGAGCTGCTCCTTTTTGACTACGGGGAGGGCTTGGGCCCTCCTTTACCACCTTCCATCCAGATCACCTGCTACTGGGTCCTGCTATGGTGTTCGCCATTTGCACCGAAGTACCAGCTCATCCTGCCTTTAAAGGGGAAGCATTATTCGCACCATGCAAATCCGTGTATGTTAACTCAAATTACACATTTAGAAACACGGCGCCTTTACGCCAATTGAGCGTGTGGTTATACTTCTGTCGCCGCGTCTCAAGGCATTAACCCTCAACACAGTGCAGCCAGATTTCTTGCCGTCAGCAGCACCGACAAACAACTTTCTGTATACTAGGGCACTTCCAAATTTAGAGCCTTCAACGCGCCCAAGCTATAATCAGGCTACGACACTCGAGAGGGCAGTTTAAGTTCTATACACAAGAGTTTTGCCCATGGTTCACCGGCCATTGTGATGTGCCCGTAAGTGTACATGCAGTTTCCACATGTCGGCCAGAGAACTCCACAGTTCATGCGTACACTAAGGCGCTGTTGGCTTTTGAAAGGATCATTCAGGATTGCAGAGTTTGAATTTGGGCTTCTTGGTAGCGGTAATCCATGATAATTTATACCGCAAAAAAACCCGAAGAATGACACAGGCAGGATGTGGGAACAAGCGCTAACTTCCAAGTAAGCTTGATTGAAAAAATGCGTGGATTTAAACATTGAAGCGGGACCTTATCTTAAAGCAATAAATATAGAAAAGAGCAGAACAGAAGCGCTGGATGATAAAATTTGCCCGTAAAAGTATTCGCACAGCCATGTGACGTCGAGAAAACGCAGCACGAGGCATTGACTAAGGTGGCACCCACCCTTTGGTAAGATAGCTAATCTCCTTATCGGAGAAGGCCATGGATGACGCGGACACGCAGAGACTCACCAGGGGCCCAATTCTCTAAAACGACGTGGCGTCACTTTGAAACGACGTGGTAGCGCCATGAAAATGCATATAATATAGGTTCGGGGCTTTCGGTTTGGGGTAATTCGGGATGGAGATTCAATGCAGAAAAGCACTGTGGCAAGTGCACGAAGCTACAAGCGAAGCGACAGGGGGCAGTGGGTGTCGCTTCGGGCCCCTACCACAGTGCTTTTCTGAAGGTTTCTCCGTCGAGAAACACCTCAAAGTGATGGCCCCAACCCTAGAACACATGCATTTGCATGGCGCTACCCAGTCGTTTCAAAGCGACGCCCCGTCATTTTAGCAAATTGGGCCCCGGCGTGCTATTTGGGCCGCCTCATTTATTTTCATTGTCATCTGGTTGGCGTGACGACCAATGACGGTACAACTGTCAAAGAGGGGCGTGCAACGGCAATCGCGGTCTTCAGGATAATTTTCACATGGATGATACGGAAAGCTATGTCCCGAACAGTGTCACCTACATTCTGTAAAGATGCCTTGGATCACATACCGTAATTCTGGGAATAATACACCTTTGGCTTTCTAACGGGAACAATTGGTCATTGTTCGCGGCTCAAAGAGAGGAAGATTTTGTCTTCCTGCCGGAAGACAAATTTGGATAAAAAAGCAAGGTTAGCATAAAAAAATCGTTATTGCTTGCAACAATACTTAGCGGAGTACAGGAGCCAGTTTCATGAAGATATCTACCGGCCAGTGAGGGAAGTTGAACCTATGCAATGCCCGTAACGGTATTTTGACAGCGCAGAAATATTTGGGAAGCATTTTATTTTCAATGAAGAATAAAAACGTAGACGCCCATGCTTGGGCAATCGTAACTTCCAAAAACTGGGGTCAAGGAGCATTTTTCAGGCTCATACAGAAATAACGGCAAGTGTTGCCTCTCAACGACGATTTCGTGTCATGTAATTCAGATAAAGTTTTGCAATGTTGGTCGGATCAACGTCATTGTGTGAAATAGTTTTGCTCCTTTTCTATTGTGTTCTTGGCAGTGCTATTTTATCCGACTTAGTTTCGGTTTCTGGATTTGGCTGATTTTAAACCCCTAAAAACAGTGATTTATTTATTTATATATTTCAATTTAACTCCAAAAGGCCCTCCAGCGGAGGGTATAACATAGGGTGTACATCACATCACAGTTGTGAAATGATAATTGAAAACGCACAAACAAGAAAACACAAAAGCAAAAAAGGGTAAAATAAAGACAGTGCATTGTTTGAAACAATTCGATTTGCAGAGAACAAAAGCTCTTAGAGCACTGCGTCAAACTTAATGGAATTGTCACATGGACGTTTACTAGCGTGCGGAAAGAAAGAGAAAGAATAACAGGAAAATGAAACAATTTTACAAGTGAGGCAGAGAGAGGGGGTTACTGGAGCTTAATTATGTATTCGGCAAAGTTCAACAACAACAGCTTCGCCATTCAAATCTCGCGCATGACTGGAAGCTTCCCTGAATACTTTTTTGATTGATGTGATTTACTGCTGTTTCGCTCGAGTAGAAATTTTGCAATATTACGAAGCTGAAACGGGCACTCCCCTTGCTTGTCCAGACGACAAATAAAGAAATCAGTGCACTTCTACTCTTTGAAAAAGGATGCCCGGCGAATGTGTGCGAAGTAAAATAAGTGTACTTAAATTAAACACCTTTCTTTGTAATTGGCGATTGAGCAGGCTTCCCCGGACATCAGCTGAATGAAACGTGAAAATATTAACGTTTTATTTCTGGGGATAAACGTATGATTGTTCGTTTTCTTCCCGCATGGTAGGCTTCTTACTGCCCCTGTAACACACTAACCCGAACCGCGCAGCCACGGACGGCAGGAGTCAGTTCGAATCGTGCCGTGATACGTCAACGGTGAAATCTCCCTAATGGGGATGAATTTGTCAAGTGCGAGCATTAAGCCTGCCAGCGCGTGTACGCCCTCCCTCGAACGGACGCGTCAAAATGACAGTGCGGAAAGATAGACACCGCACGTGGTGATCAGTGTACCCAACATGGGAAAGTGGGTACGGGGCGGTGGAATGGAGCATAATGTAAGTTTTTAACTATAGTTCCACTGTATTTGGCCGCGCTTGGGAAAGCCAGCTTACAAAAACCAAGCTTAGACCGGCCTTCTAACGCACGGCTGCACCGCCAAACAGAAATGCTTTGCTGGAAGACATTTTTCCCGGGGCAACACAAAATATCTTCTGTCAATATATGCATGGCCTACATGCTTTTCATGTTGTATGAAGTTTTCTATAAGGTGAACTTAAGTGCCATATGTAGTTGTTACACAGGGGCGTAAAAACTTGGGGCTTACACACATACAGTCTCACTGTAAAGGCTAGTCTAACATGTATTGCTGGATCAAACGGAAATGCTGGGTGTATTCTACTTCTCCACAGCAAATTTGAGGCTTGGCGCAATGCGAATACCCTGATCCGGCTTCAAAAACGCGCATTAAGCATTTATCAAAACTTCCTCCTGCACCGTTGCAACTCTGCTTAAGGCTCAAATGATGTCAGAGGTTTTCGTTTTATCAGCGTTGATTGCTGCAATCAATATTTTGTTGCCCATTATTGTTTAAATTTTGTCATAGCCATTCCCATTCTTCCATGTTGAAGCCCTGCACTGGCTGTACGCTGGGTTTCGTGGACGAGTACAAGAATGGTCCGCAGTATGAAGACCCATCGATACACTGTTAGAACAGACAGAGAAATATATTATTTGGGATGGCTCGAGGCCATAGGACAAATAGATGTTTAATAATGTCCAGGCATTACTGCCTTCCAAACGAAGTGCCACAAGGCGGCCAACGTAGCTTGGTGCCGATCACGTGGCCTGACCACTCCTTGTACGAGAGGACCCAGGCGGGACGATATTTTGAATGAAGCCGATCTAGTGCAGTGTAGTCCCAAATCATACGGCGGATTGGGAGGGGCACGTCTGTTTTGCAGGTGATGGATCGGACTGGCCTTGTAAACGAAGCAGCGGAAACACGGTTTCCATCGTGGAATGTACTTCCATCGTGGGATGTGGGGGGGAGGTACTTCCGCCATAGAGAACCCGCTCGTCTGTATAAGCGTAACCCGACTGTGCCAGGTTGAAGAACACCAGAGCACATCAGGGTAGACGAGGGGGTGTGGGGTCGTCGCATCCGGGATTAGTAGTTGCTCATTCCTGCCTCCTTCGATTACGTCGACGGCTGCGCTCCACATCTGAATAACGACGCAGCGTAATTAATGCTGCCTTACAGGCAGCATGAACTAGAAACGGTGTAAAGAAGCCTCGCTCGCATGCCCATGAGCCTTCTCTCTTCTCTTCCTGGGTGTCCGTGATGTCTAGGAATCCAGTGTACCGTTACCAGTACCCCAGAGTCAGGTGTGGGTTCCTCGCATGTCCGCTTGATAACTTGTGCGAAGCTGTTTTGCTCGGTGGAACAATGAGGCATTTAAGTTCCTGGGTGCAGTCGGTGAATATTTCCACCCGGTCGTATCGCCGTTCTGGGTGGTCGGTGACAACCTTGCGTACAAGGTGAATATGTTCGTTTATAGAAAAAAGCTGAAGTTTTGTAATATCGGGGTCGGCGTCCAGCGAAATAAGTCGAATGCTTTGGTGGTGATCGGAGCTGGACACAGCAGCCAGTGCCGCTATACAGGACGCCGCCCGCGAAAAGGCATACATGAAAATATCAAGTGTTGTACTGCTCCTAGAAGTAGCGCAGGCTACAACCAGCGAGGTCCGCTGCGACTTGTGCCTCCGACGCTGAGTTTTAGAGGGTGCAGGTTATTGCGATATAACAAGCACGTCCTCCAATGGCGGGATATGCTTCTGTATAAGCAATATGTCAGGCGGTGAAATGTGGCCACCAGTGGTCAGTAATTGGCGCCCTTGCGGTGTGAATTCGTGGTGATTGTTGACGCCTCGGGACCAGGCAAGTACCGTTTCATCGAGAGTAGGAAGACCAGCATAGCGGTACAGGTACCTGGCCTTCGTGTGTCTGGGAAGCCCCGTGATGACACGAAGGCTGCCCTATGAAACGTCTCAACTTCTTCCGTCCCACGTTTCGTGACACAGACGCACACAGCTCCGTAGCAGGCTTTCTTCACAAGGATGGCGTGAGCTAGTCGGCGGGCGATATTGTGGGACGCTCCACAGAAGGTATTAGAAAATTTTTGGGTTCAGCTTAGCAGATGAGTCTATTGTGCCTTCAACTGTCAAAGCCATTGTGAAGCTCCTCCGGACTCGTGGACCGGAATATCCATCACTCCGATTCACCGTTCTGGGTCCCGATGAAGTGTTTGACCTACCACGGTGAGAGCCACTAGGGTTGCTCCTCTGCCCAAACTCTAATGATGATAAAGTTGGTTTTTAAGTAGGCTGTCAAGCATTGCTGCACTAGGTGCTCGAAAAGTTTTCCGATAGACGATGTGGTTTTTGATGGCTTGAAAGAGTTCTTCGAGTGAAAGATCAATGTTTGTGATCTGTGGATGGATTTTGGTGTGCGTAATGGATCGAGATTTGGTATTGTCGATGAGGTGGCGCAGTATATGCCACGTACGTTTGGTACTGACAGTGCCCTTCAACGGGTAACAAAAAAGCGCCAGTTTTGCATTTGAAGCGTTTTGGCATAGTCTTGAGCTTGTCGGGTGAGTTGGGCTAAGTGCTTCCTTAATTTCTTGTTGTGGCGCTGACGTTTCCTTCGCTTGATGAGGCATCGGCGGGCATTCCAGTGTGGAGGAGATGCAGGTATACGTCAGGGTTGGACGAGAACTGTTCCTCCTCATCATGTTTGGCTTTCGTCAAAAAAGCTCGATGCCAGATGTTCTTATACAACTAAAAGGTAAAGTAATAGATTGTCTCAGCCATTCTGCACCCAAAACCGTACTAGCGCTGGATATAAAAGGGCCTTTGACAACGTCACTCATACAGTCATCCCAGATAACCTTGTAGACACCAACTGTGAATCTTGAGCTCACAACGTCGTCAAAACGCTCCTCACAAATCAGACGGCAACACTCCAGCTCGGCTCACATGTATCATCAAACTTCAACACTCTGGCGAAGGGGACACGCGAGGGGTCAGTAATTTCACCCCTACTATTCAATATAGCCTTTTTCTACTCCCTTCACTATTGGAGTTTATACCACACCTTCGGCATGCATTGCATGCTGATGATATAACCCTATAAACCACAGAAGACTCGAGCGGTCACCAACAGGATACCCTACAGAAAGCAGTCGGCACCATAATATCCTACCTCCAGTCCCGAGGGCTGACTTGTGAACCCTCCCAATCAGCCCTTTTTGCCTTAAAGTCCTGCACCCATTGTCACCCACCTCTCCAAATGCCTGACCCACAAGTAGCCAATTCCGGTTAAGCCATACCCCAAGTCAACACTCTACGAATATTGTGGGTCTCACTCTACCATAATAGTTCGGCGCGGCCCTCTTGCCCCCAGTGCAAACAACCATAGCCCAACTCACCCACCTCATTCGTCACATCACTAACAAAAATTTGTGACTGAAAGAACGGAACCCGTGCCGCGTCGTACAAGTGCTACTCCCTAGCTGGCCTACGTACGGCACGCTGTTCTTTGCCCTCAAGCCTCAAGAATAGGCCAAATTGGATGCCCTCGTATGCCAGACACATAAAGCAGAACTGGGACTCCCTGCGCACACCAGCAACGAGAAAAGTTTACATCTCGGCATACATAACAACCTCTGAGAACTTATTGAAGCCCAGTATTTGGCGCAACTCAAGCGACTGTCCCTAACACCACCAGGCGAGAGAGTACTCTAAGTTATAGGGAGAGCACCCCCGAATTCCAACAACGCCCCGCACCCGATACCGCCGAACATATGGTGCAAGATCTGGGTAGCGCCCTCACGCCGCCACAAGCACCCGACTTTCAACAAGGGCAGCAGAAAAGCTCGCGTTCGTGATGTGGCCAGAAAATACTCCAAATACCGCCAGGTTCGGAACAGAGACATTGCACTGCCCCCCCCCCCCCCCGATTAAAAACCACATTGGTTGCCCTTACTCCGCAGGGTTAGGTAGCCACAGCAGCATCTTATTGCAGTTTATCACCCACAGCGGCTGAGGCCATCTCGATTGCACATGCTGCAACTACCGCAATGCCCTTTATAACACCCCTCGATACTGCATACAATGCCATTCTATTCCACTACCTGCCCTCCAAAAGGATCAATCCACCACCCAACCTTACTCTTACCAACAAACAGTCTCATATGTGGCGCCGGTACAGACCGGTACATACATTTACTACACGGTTGTCGCCCACATTTTCCCACCCCTCTTCCAACACGACTGCCGCACTTGCAACGTCCCTCTGACTACCTGCCACTAGGTGCAATCGTGTCCAAACAACCCTAACCCCCCAAACCATCATCTGAGCAGTAAGGCTCTGCCCTGAAAATCTCGGTTCCGGAGAAACAACAAGCTCTTGTCGACTAGGTACTGGAATCAGCACGGGCTAGCGGCCTCCTGGACTTAGGAGGGTGATTACATCTGCTTCTACTTTTTTCTTTTAGGATAAATAAACGTTTATATCTCTCTTCCCAAGGAAACCTTCATGCCTGTAGTGGGGAGGCGACTGGTGGACTTGCCAAGAGATTGTTGCAGACTACGCACAGCGCTTTCTGCCGAGGAATGATCCGCAGCTTCAGTCCACATGGTGACATTATCGGCATATGCCGTGACATGATGGCCGGGGACAGCTGCAACACCTCACACAATCTTAGTAATGACCAAATTGAAAAGAGTGAGGGACAGGATGGCCCCCTGTGGAACTCCTGAATGGTTGTAAAAGTGTAGAGTGTCATGGTGTCCAGAGCGGATTTCAAAACTGCGGTTGGCCAAGAAGCTCCGGAAAAAATTGTTCAATCGCTTGTGCGGGTAGGCGTCTGCCAGCGCCTGAAGAACTGCTACGTGAGTGACTGTGTAATAGGCTTTGCGGAGATTCAACACAACCATAATCTGCGTGCCCTTGTAATTTATTTTCCGTAGAAAACGCCGCAGGAGAAGCAGGGAATCATGCGTTCACAGATTTTTCCGCAACCCAGTTTGACAGGGATGGAAATCTTCAGCTTCCTTCTTAAGGTGGTAATTCAATCATCCGTTCGGTCATCTTGCACAGGGTAGACGTAAGTGAGATATTTCGAATATTGGCCATATCTGATGGGTCTATTCCTGGTTTTGGAATGGGAGTTATACTGCATGTTTTTGAGCTTCTGTCACCTGTCCGTGGATCAAGATTTCGTTTAACCTCTCAAGAAGCTACTCCCGTGAAGCCGCGAGAAGGTTCCAAAGCATTGTCCACGTGACGCCATCCTTCCCAGGAGCACTATGAACATTGATTTGCACCAAAGCCGCCGGAAGTTCGGTAATCATGAACAAAAACTCGTTAGGCTGCGGCTGGTCCACCTTAAAAGGAGCATATATATCAGAAGGAGGCACGGTTACTGGTTGCAGAAAAAAGATAGAAGCCGCTTCTCTTTCGAAGCACCCCTGATCCATCCTGGTGCAAAGCATAACCACTGTTGCGAGTTGTAGCGACCGCAGTCTGATGGTAGCGGGGCCGGTCGCCGTCGCTCCGTCGAGCCAGGACTAGTGGAGAGCTTAGAGCAAACTCAACGGGTTTATTTACATTTTTACAGTGAGTTGTCGAGATGAAGACAGAAGACAGATCTTGGCGGGCCGCAGCACGCCCTTTTTGTTGACCCACGATCCCTAGTTTCACAGGTTAGGCATCCCCATACAAAACAATGCGGACCAATGCTGATGTGTACGTTCCTCGCTGTGAAGCACCGCCCTCAGGTAGGGACACGCCTTTCAGGTATGTCGGCAGATGCACAGCACACGCACGCACACACACCCTTGCCACTCGTCAGGAGCCTGTAGTAGAGGGGAAGAACGGAAGACGCACGGGCGCCGCGTATCCTTTTGGTGTCTGCCGCACGCTGCGTTCCCAGGGAGCCTAACAGCACAGATTAACAAGGTTCGTGGAATCACTCCGGGAAGGGTTAATGGCTTGACCATTGCCACTGCCTTCTTCGCTGTGCTGCCGTCGCCACTGGGTCCCATTGTGGTCGTCGCCGTCTGGGCTTTCACGCGCACACGTGTTAAGTTGCTTAGGCTGGGGAAAGACCGGCGGCTCCTTAATCCCTTTTGGGGCAACAACACTCAACGCCGCTCAAAAGCCGCTGTCAATCAGTGGCCGCCGTGGCGTCGTGTAGGCCTCCTTTCGTTTCCGTCGACAAGCGGTGGGGTGGTCGACCGGCGGGCGACTGACCGCGCAAACATGGCGCCAGTGAGTCATAACAGCTCCTCCGCCGGCGGGAAGATCTCGGACGTCGTTTAGTATCAGCTGCTCGACGGGAGAGATCACAGTAGCAGCATTATTCCAGCACCATTGAAACCACAAAGACCAACCTCCCCGAACCAGCAAGCGCCGGCAATGAGTTTTTGGCAACCAGGCTGCTCTTTCAAAGGTGCTACAATGCACCTACGCTTTTGTTACATATGGCAACCACAATAATACTCTTGCTCATAGCAAAAACGTAGACTGAATTACTTAAAACACTACTCAAAATCACTACAGAAAAACGTTCCTCAACTGAAAGCAATAGAAAGCAAAAGCGAAAAAGCTAAAAGGCTCTGCCTAATGTGTCAACATTGGCGTTGGCGGAACCCTTCTTATACTTCACAGTGAAGTTAAGCTCCTGAAGCGCAAGGCTCCAGCGTAGTAGTCGCGGATTCTTTCCCGACATTTGCGACAGCCACGTCAGTGGGCAGTGGTCAGTGACGAAGACAAAAGAAGTTCCATAGAGGTAGCAGGCCATTTTTTAGGTGGCCCACACAATGCAGGTACGTTCTTTTTCTGACGCACTGTAGGCCTCCTCGCGAACCGAGAGTTTCCTGCTGGCGTACAGCACCGGGTTCTATTTCCCGTTCTCATCCTCCTGGCAGAGTACTACTCCTAAGCCTCTGTTGCGGGCATCGCATTGCACAGTAAAGGGACGATCATAGTTCGGTGCATGCCGTACGGGCGAGCTAACAAGAGCCGTTTTGAGACCTTGGGAAGCACCCTCCATTTCTGGTTGCGGGAATTTGCTAACCGCTTCTACTTTCAACTCGTCAGGTCGCCTCCTGCCCTGCCTTACCACGTGCTCTAGGTACCGTACTTCGGCGCGAGCTAGCTGGCAGTTAGCCGGCTTCGCTGTCAGTCCAGCGTGTGTCAAACGTCTAAGGACATCGCTAAGATGGTACAGGTGGTCTTCCCATGTATTGTAGTACTTAGCAAGGTCGACTAAATAGGGAACAGCGTATTCTTCAGCCCCCTGCAGAACTCGGTTCATCAGCCTTATCCCGCACTTCTTCAGGAAGCCCGCAGTCAGAACGCTGCTGAACACTGAACCCTGGTAGCACTGTATCTCCTTAGGAAAGGCCACTCTAGAAAAAATAGACAGTAGTGCGTTGACTACTTCTACCGAGCTCTGCTCCTTCATTGGGATCGCCTCTGGAAATTTGGCTGGTGGACAAACAGCATTAAGCAAAAACCGGTAGCCTGATTTTGTCGCTGGGAGTGGTCCCACAACGTCTTTTACCAGCCGGCGAAAGGGCCCTGAAATGAGCGGAAGGAGCTCAAGTGGCGCCTTTCCCTTGTCGTGCGGTTTTCCCACTCTCTGACAGGTTTCACACGCTCTTACGTTGTTCTCAACCTCGGTGAAGAATCCTGGCCAATAAAACTCCGTTAGGAGCCTATCTTTGCTCTTCCGAGCTCCTAAAAACCGACCAACTCCGTGACAGAGATCAACAATGTAATGCCGATACTTAGTCGGAACTACAATCTGGTCAAAAGTGCGACCTTTTGCATCCTGGTAGTGGCGGTACAAAATGCCGTTTTTGACGGGAAAACTGACATTCTTCCTCGCCACCCCTTCCCTGGCGGTGTTCCAAATCTCTTTAAGGCTGGGATCGCTTTTCTGCTGCTCGATGAGCTCGTCTCCTGTCACTTTCCCCTGTACATTGCCTAGTGATTTTGATACAGGCAACACGAGGAGCCCCTCTTCCGACTCCCCTTCAGCTCTATCAGCGCTAGTATCCTGCTCTGACCCCTCTCTCTTTTTTTCAGTAGGCGACGGGATAGTAGACTCCGCTGTGCTGACTCCAGCTGGTGTTGCTGTACTTCCTGTGAAACTCGGTTCTTTCCGCTCTAGTTCGGCTGCTGGCGTGCGTGCTTTAGTTCTAGTCAAGGCTTGGACTGTTCCCTCCTGAAAACTTTTCCCTTGTTCTCTAAGCAGACGGTTGGTCTGATTCGAGAACAAGTAGGAGTACTGCGAGGGCAGCTTGTCTGACACCGCCGCTTCCGTCTCTACTTCTCCGAACGGCCCAGTGATGACTACTCGAGCTACCGGGAGACAAATGCTTCCCTCTTGCAAAACCGGTTTCATCCATGCGCACTTGCCGTTGTAATCTGCTTGTGCCACATAGTCCGGGTGCACCAGATCAATGGTTGCCCCACTGTCTCGTAAGACTCGGCATGGCTTCCCGTTCACTGTTAGGTTAAAAAGGTAAGGACCAAGTAGCTCCTCGCTAGTAGCAGACTCACAAGTGTACGAAAGGGCTGGCCTGGGCCTACGACAGCCTATGGCAATGTGACCGACCTCCTTGCATTTGTAGCAGGTAGGTGGTTGCCGCGCGTCAAACGGACTCTTTTTGGGAGAACTCTCCGAAGCCTTTCCCTCCTGTTTGTTTTGTTATCCTTGACTGCTTGCAGCGAAGTCCGCCTTTTTCTGTGCCGTCATACCTGCGCCAGCCCCCTGCTTCGCCGTCCAAGGTTTTCCTTTATCTCCCGCTTTTGCTGGAGCAACCTCGTCCCTTTCTCCCCGGCGTGACGCGTACTCATCAGCCAAGTCGGCAGCTGCCTGCACTGTTACTACTCCGGCCCTGTCTTGGATCCAGAGCTTCATTGGCTCGGAAAGCTTAGAAAAAAACTGTTCCAGAGCCACTACCTCAAGAGCCTTTTCGAAGTTCCCAAAAGCGCTGGCTCCCTTCATCCATTCTACTAAGTTGACCTTCAACTCGTAGGCAAACTCAGAATACGTGCTGCCCTGCTTCTTGTTAAGATTGCGAAACCACTGTCGGAACGCATCTGACGAAAGTCGGAACCTCTTTAGAAGGCTATCCTTCACTTTGTTGTAATTGTCCGCATCCTCCACCGGAAGCCGCGCGATCACATCCGCTGCTTCACATGGCAGCAAACTTAACAAGTTTCGAGCCCATGTGCTACGGCAAAGCTTCGCTTTTTCACAGGTTCTCTCGAATTTCACAAGAAAGAGGCCCACATCTTGCCCTACTTTGAAGGGTTGCATTAGCTTAGATAAATCACAAAGATTTTGTCTTCCTGCTACCTCTACTCTTTGAACCTCAGCCATCTTCCTCACTTCCACTTCCAGGCGCAGCTGTTCTACTTCCAGTTCTTTTTGCTTTAGCTGGCACTCCTGTTGCTTTAGCTGGCACTCCTGTTGCTCCCGCTTTTGCTCGCACTCCTGTTCCTGTTGCTTTTGAATCTCGTTCCACGTTTCTGTAATATCTTCACTGATGAGATGCAAGCCCTCGATAGCGCGAACAATTTCGTCCTTCTTCATCCCCGAATGTACTTCTGCTCCCAGCTCCTCCCCCAGAATCAGCAGCTGATTCTTCAACAAACGCTTCCAATCCATGACAGAGAACTATTGTGGTGCGGCTCACTCTCTACCCAGAAGTTCCGGAAACAACTGCTTCTGTGGTAGCCTCTACCAGTGAAAAGATTGCACTTCTATCTTATCAGCCTGGCAACCAAAAAAACCAAAGCCAGCACTCACCAGTTCACAGCTGTCAGTCACCGTGATCTCGGCGTGTTGATCATTCTCCGTCCTCCAGGCTCAGATCCAACCACTTGCCACCCAGTTGTCGCGTGTCGTTGCCGTCTAGGCTTTCACGCGCACACGCGTTCAGTTGCTTAGGCCGGGGAAAGACCGGCGGCTCCTTAATCCCTTTTGGGGCAACAACACTCAACGCCGCTCAAAAGCCGCTGTCAATCAGTGGCCGCCGCGGCGTCGTGTCGGCCTCCTTTCGTTTCCGTCGACAAGCGGTGGGGTGGTCGACCGGCGGGCGACTGACCCGCGCAAACATGGCGCCAGTGAGTCATAATACCACCTCCACCGTTCTCTAGAGCTTACCGTGTCTGAAAAGAGGCCAAGCCGTTGACCAAAGCTTTCCTGGTACTGCATGTCGTTAAAAAGTGTCGTAATACTCTTCCCAGCGCTGCCAAGCGAGTATTTGTGCATGACGACGGATCTTCGATGTTTGTTGCCGTATTCTCACCAAGTCGTGGTACGTGCGGCCACCGGAGATGCACCTCTCCTCCAGTTCATTCCTGTGGTTCCAAAGGTTAACCAGGTGACGATCCGGCGGTAGGGAGTCTCCTTCAACCTCTGAAGTTCTAATAGTGGCTACCGCAGCCCTTAGAATGTGATTCACCATTTGTAAACAGGGTTTGTCTGGACCTTTGTGTCCTGTCGGCTGGATAAGTATCTCTGAAATGCTGCCAGTTGGTGTATAGCATGCGTTTTCAACCCGTCTTGTCTATACCGGAGAGGTGCATCCAAGTGGGGTAGTGATTGCTGCTCCACGGCGTCGGCTGGCGGGACCAGGTGGCCACGACATTGGCTGTGACCCATCGCAAATATGGGACGGTATCACCTTGACCAGGGGTCTGTCTTCATCGCGTTTTCTGACTAAGGTCATTTACAATGTGTAGCTCCGCCTTATAATGCCTCTACCAGAAGTTGTAATCCTTGACTTCGCAAAATTTGGTACACCCAAGACTTGTGCTCGGCATTGAAATCACTAGCGAACACCTCTGCATCATGACGATAAAACGCCGCAAAGGTGCCCATCCAGAAGTTCACCCTCGTGGTCGGAGTGCGTGGGCCCACGAATGTGGACGGAACCGTGAAGTTGCGGCGTCCAACGTGGAGCCGAACAGCCACCACCTCTTGGGCGTTTATACAAGAAGCGGCAGTTGGTATCTGGCAGTGGGCTACTGTCCTCCAAATGTAAATAATTGTCTGGCATTCGACGACAGTCTGTGATGGGTCTGACCGGGATGAACGTTTATACTCGGTGCCATGTACGCTCTGTAGCCATACAAACTGGGGCCAGTTCACTGCGTTTATAGTAACAAAATCGCCAATGGTTTCGTATCCATGGTTGTAATGCGCTCATTTATTTTGGGTGCCGCCGTTCAGAGGCCAGGTCAGTTTTTATACAATAGCAACAGTTTATCCCTTTTGGACATGGTTGTTCTCTTGTTATGTAACTTCTAGCTTTGCTCTGTTTCAATAGCAGTAACTTCAACTGGGTTCAGATACGGTATAAGGTCCCGTAATATGGTTCTCCCCTGCGTCGGAAGGTCAATGCACGGGAATACCGAGGCTGCGGCACCATGTGGCGTCTGGGTCCGAGAGGGTGAGCGCTCCTGTAACGACAGGCTCGTTTGGTCTTCAGTCTCCATTTTCTCGCCAGTAAGCTCTAGGTAAAGTTGTTTCTGAATAGATTCCAGATGGCGTCACTGGGAGGCAGTCTTTTGCTGCAGTATATTGATGCTACCTGGCAGGTGTCGTGTCCTGAACAGTCATGGCAACCTATTGGACCGAGAAACCTGTTTCCTCGAAGCTTTGGTCGACCTAGATGCTGCCGACTGATCAGTAATTTCAGTAGAATGTTCAATCGTAACCTCAGTCTCACATACGGGTTGTATTCTTTCCTGTACCTGTGCTGCTGGCTTGATTTTATTCTCTAGCGACGCCAAAGCAGTCTGGCTAGCATTGTCGGTTGGTACGACGTTCTTTGCTGCCTTCGAGTCTCCTGCACGCTTCTGCACTCTGTGGTCTATGCGCTCCCGCACTTGCTGTGACTTTTTGGCCTTTGTTGACGATACTAGATCACGTGCTGTGTGGCCTTTTTGATGGCATAAATTGCAATATGGCGCCGCGTTTAAGCAGGCGACTCTTTATGACCTCTTCTGCAGGTTGCGGAGATAGCCGCGTTTGGACAGCGTTTCTGGAGGTGCCCATCCTTGTGACATCGGTAACAAACCAACATTCGGGGGAAATACGGTTTCTAAGCACATAGTTCGAAAAACATTCTTACCATTTTAGGTTGAAAGCTGGTGTCAAATGTGACCAGAGCATAGTTGGTCCTAACCAAGCGTATGGTGTGGAGAATGTTTGCCGATTCACAAGCTTTAATAATGCGGAAGTCCTCATCTGTATCATAAGGGTTCACCTGGATCACTCCGCTCGCGCAGCCGTGTGACGTGAGCAGCTGTGCGTCGAACTCAATTGTGCGGCCATCAATAATCATCGAAGATATACCGCGCAGGTTTGTCGCATGATTCTCATTATATCACGTGACTGTCACGGAATAGCGGCGAAGGTTAAGATGAGTCGATGTGAGGACGTGCAATGACGCATGCGGTGCTAGTTTGGCTGTGACCGCTGCCAGACCATGCCACGAGATAGTGGATATGCTGGCAGTGTTTTTAGGATGAAGCAGCGCCACAAATTTCTCTTTTGACGTACGAGAGCAAGCTTCTGCTCTTTGGCGGTGCGGCTTCCTGCAGTGGCGAAAAACAGTCGTCCATGCGCCACCATCACCGTTGTTCTCTGATGCTATCGACGCTATTTGCGGCGTTTTAGAAGGGTAGCTGGAGTCATTAGAAATCTGATCGTTTTACTTGCGCTTACGTGCACCCTTCAGGGGATGTTCTAGTGGTGGTAGGTTGGCCGTCACCAGACCGGTAGCCATGGCCGAGCGCGGTGGTACCGTCCCGACCGGAGGTGAAGAGGTGACAGTCAGAGTCTGGACCAATTAGCTTGAAATTTCACAGGAACAAGTGGGAATGTACCAGGACTCACTGTGATATATTTGGAGGCGGTCAAGTGAGCAGGAACAGCGTAAATGATTCCGACCGCTCCACCGAACGACGGTGGACGGCCGAAACGCTTCGTGTTTGTAGTCTTCATCACAGTGCGAACAAACCTGCTTGTGAAATTGGTCAGCCGTCCGTCGGCGCTTTTACTGACGTACCCTTCACAACACTGCTCTCCATTATTGAAGGCATCTCTCTCCACGCCCTATGCTATATTGTCTCTGCTACTCACACTTTTTTCCGAAATGCTGGCATCGTTCATTTTGAAGAGAAATTGGCAATTTGCCCCATCATTTTCTCGCGCAAATCAACATGAAACAATAGGTTGATGCCTCTTTATGAGCCATGGTGTCAAGATGTTGCAGTGTCACGTATCAATTATTAGAGAACGTTGTTCTCTCATGAGAACCAGGTGTTTAAATGTAATCGGCGTGTTCTCCACTTCAGTTGAGCGCTGCTAAAAAAGAACAAATGCTAAGCCGCCAACGCGTACAGCTTGGTCATGATATTGTGAAGTAGCGAGTAACTGGTGATCCCTGGCTGGCCTGATTCAATCACTGCAGCCATCGTCAGTGCTTCCCTAAGATTTTATGTAGTTGCTTCAGCGTGCACAATATTGTTGTCGTTTGAGATTGTGCGTCGCAGAAACTCTACTCGTATTGGCGGTCTTTTTTAACTCAGGTTCTGTGCCATGTTTCTAGGTATAGGGGTCACCCGGAACTGCCAGCGGATATTATCTGAAATGTTCGCGGTCTGTTGCATTTGTTTAATTTGTCAGGTTTAACTCCGCTGGAGCAACCCGTTACAGTCGGCATAAGCATTTAAGCCTGGGCTTCTCTATGTTCTTGAAATGCGTGGCGGCCAGAAGTTTTTATTGAAGTGGGTGCAAGAGGCAGACGTGAGCAATGCTTAGTGCAAACTATAGAAATATAACTAGCGGTAAAACAATAACCAACCCGACTTCATATTGTAAGGAGTAAGAGGCGACCATCAAAAGAAAAGGTGGTTCGTGCATGCTGTTGGATTTGCCTTACAATGTTCGGCGGTAAGCAAACCTCCTGCAACGTAACACCGGGGTTTGTACGTTTGTAGTGGTGCTGGAATGCAACTATATGGACTGCAAAGAAGTCCGGAATGGAGGTTGTGAAAGTATTGAAAATCTATACTTTTTTAAAGCGAGTGCCTTCATTTGCGCCTAACTACGAAGCACGTAATTTTGTGTGTGCGCGTGGGCCTTAACGTACTGCCAAATGTAATTTGCTTTTTGCAGAGGAGAAAGTCCCAGGAATAATGTGAGTCTCCGGAATGACAGGTAAATATAGCTGGAAAATGTGGTGCTGTGTTTTTTTCCAGAATATTCAGCGTAAACTCACGCTATTATTCGTCGGACGTCGTGAGGAACAAAAGAGTTACCAAGAAAAAATATAACAAATATTACAGAACAACCGAATGAAGAACTTAAGCCGAAGAAATGTGGCAGCGGTTAGTTTAGCATAATTGAGCTGTCACTATTGAGGGCTACTAATCAAGCAGCTGGGACACAACACTTGGATCTACTGTATTGAGGACGGCAGCGTCAGTAGATCTGCGCACTTTCAAAAATCGCGTAAAAGCGTGTGGGTCATAATTTTTACCTTCAGTTTTGTGAATTGTGCGAATTTGGGGCGAACATATGCTGCGATGTGTCATCGCGTCATCAGCTTAGTGAATGTGGCAGGATATTGAGTCATAGTTGAAGGAAAAGCAATTAGGGGCGCATTTTAAGAAGAAAAAAGGTTCGCACAAAGAAGCATGGACGAACACAAATATGTTAAAAAAAATACTTCCGAAGTTTTTCATGGCTACAACTATATAAACAATTCACAGTCGAAAATTACTTGCAGAAGGTTGATGACAGAAAAACAAATTAGGAAAAAAATAAAATTATGGGTAGGAAATTTGCAAGCGGAAGTCGAATGTGACAACAAAGAAAACGCGTCAACCCATCTTAGGAGATTTATAATAGAATTTATTTTCAAGTACAGCGAGTGTAAATACAAAAGTCGCACTCAGGACGTGACAGAACAAATGTTTTGTTGTGCATCTTTGAATTTCGTAATTTTATGCGAAAATTGATATAAAGGTAGAACTTTGAATGACCTATACACTTTGGGCAGACTGGTACACGGAAGTTTTGTAAGATATGTTAGACGATAGAATGACAGAAGAAAAAGTGCTTGCTATAAAGATTACGTCAGTGTGTATGCTTGGGATTGGCGGGGACTACAGGTCTGGCTGCGATATTTTATGGAGGACCTCTTTTGACGCACTGTACTTTTGTTACTTCCTTTAGCTGTCTCTTGACCTCTTGCTTACAAGAAAGGTTGTGCTCCTTTTTCTGGAGACTTCATTCCCCTATGCGTACAAGCCCGTCACTCCCCATACAACCCAGCCACGCCTAATAGCTCATTTCGAACACCTGTGTTGATTAGAGCCGGCGCTAAAGATGCGGCACTGTTCGGCCTCAATAATGTAATCGGTGAAGCCTTGGTTATGGCGAGACCTGCCTGGGTTCGGGCCCCAGCAGTAAAAAACTAAATATTTTTCATAACACATTTTCTTAACCTAATTATGCCCTTTATATTTGGAAATAGGGGTGGCTTGAAATATTTTTGTCCGGTTTAGAGGCGGAAGTGCTTAACGCATGTAATTAGCAATCTATATTTTACCGGTAATATCTCGCCTAGTTTATTTCTGCCACCTTTACGGCTTACAAACGTTGGAGAGATCGACTATTCGATTAGTGCAACGTGGGGGAGCACTGGGCGTGGCCTGAGCATTCTTGTTGTTCCCCTCACCTTAGCGGCCGAAAGGCTTATCACGCAGAGATTGATTTTCGTGAGACGATGCCTGACGAGGGGGCAAGAAAACTCGGTACCCTTCCCTAGACGAGGCAAGATGACAAATATCTGCACGCTATGGCGGCTGCAAGGCTACATAGTAGGTAGGTGAACGTCTTCGGCTTTCGTATACCGAGAACGGTAGCCGGATTCTCAGGACGGAGATTCTATTTCTTTTTTTAGCTACCATTGAAACAATTGATATTTCATTTTACTTCTCTGCCCTGGATCTGCTGGCGGGCAGCTTCCGCGCACGTTAACGTTCGAGAGCTCACGGTCGAGAGGTTAGCTCGTATGGTTGGTGCTTCGTCCCACCTATGATTGCGGTGTTTCCTCGATAAAATATTTTTGGAATCCGATCGGCAATGGTTCATGACTGCCATGATGTCACTTTATTGGTTTGTTTTTGTATCACAGGAATTAGGTCCTTAGGCTGGCCATGCGTTGAAGTAAGAGTTTCCCCCATGCTGTTTTTAAAGTCGCTAATGTCGGCACGACAGACTACCAGCATCCGCACCAGAACCCGACCATGTCCGCTATAACCTCCTTCACCATCACCTTTACTGAAGTCTTGACTACCTGGCTCAATTTCGGTCCCCCCTTCGGGAATCCTACCTCGCGAACAAGAAACAACCTATGCAACTGTGATACCAAAACTAACGCGGATCTTTTCGTTAACACCTCCAGTTCATATTGGCTCGCCCCATGCATCGTCAAGGTGATAGAGAAAACTGCGCACTCACGACTTACTCTTTTGCTAGCAGGAATAAAAGCCTCGTCCAACCCCGAAGGGATTGAGAACCGAAACCTCTACAAAAGATGTTCTGTGATTCCCCAGCAACTCACCCCCCTCTCACATTGTTTCCTAAGCTCTTTTCGCGTTTCTGTCCACGACACTGAAAAATTTGTTAAAAATTCTACTGCCCGGTGTCCGTAACTGTTTTGTAGGGGCAGTGTTGAACATATAGTTATGTGCAATATTTTCTTCGCGATCTCAAGTTGGCGGTCCTCTTCGATCAACCCTACTTCGCGCACATTCCGTGTTCCATCCCGGAGTCACTTATGAATTGGTCGTACACTCTTTGGCTTCACGTTGCCCTTGAAGCTTGCACTATCCTCGACGCTGTCCATCGCTTGGAGAATGCTATTCCTGTGTGAGATGTATCGACGTGGGCATCCTACAAGATGCTCAAAAATATGAGTGGCCAAGGCCGAGAGGAACTGCTCAACCTCGCCAACGCAGACTGGGAGAAAGGTATGTTCCCGAAAGAATGGAAAGAAGCAGACCACCCCAGGAAAACCAAGCGAGGAAAACCACTCCACATAGACAATCTGCGCCCCACCTCCCTCACGTTATGTGCGGGGAAGTGGTCGAGCGTATGGTTTTCAAGGGGCTACAGCGTTATTTGGACGTCACCGATCAGATGCCACCGACCGTGCATGGGTTACGGGGGCACCTAAGCACGCAAGACATGTTGGAGCACCTACATGATCTGGTAACAAGGAAGCGAAGACTCCTACGCCAAGAGCTATCCTGGCACTCCATCTCAAGGGAGCCTTCGACAACGTCACACACGAAAGCGTTCTCCGTAACCTGCGTCAAACTGGATGTGGAAAGCAAACATTCAAGTATGTGCAGTGATAGAACAGCAACAATCAAAATTGGATAAGAGACGTCCAAACCGATAGCCCTGGGAGTCTGAGGCACCCCCCCAAGGGTTGGTTCTCTCACTGCTTCTCTTCAACCTGGCACTCCTTGCGCTCCCGGCCCTGCTTCAAGCCATAGAGGGCATAGATCACGCTCTATACGCCGATGATATTCATGTGTGGACGTCGAGGGCAGGGTCGGAGAGTTGGATGGAGGAGACCCTACAGAGATTTGCAGAGACCGTGCACGAGGTCGCTAAATCGTGCAGCCTCAGTTGCTCGTCACAGAAGTCGGAGTTGCTCGTCATAGAGCCAAGAGGAAAGAAAGGGGAACAAGAGTATGTCCCCATCACCATCGATGGCACGAACATAATTCCAACCACGCAAGCACGTGTCACCAAAAGCAAGGTTTCTGCGGAACAAATTTCGAACATGATCAAAACAGTCACAAACAGGAGACGAAGATTGAAGAGGGACGATGCATTGACGCTTGTCCTGGCCTTCGTGGCGTCGCACATCGCTTACGCTGCGCCGTACCTCAATTTACTGAAGAAATGCAGGGATTAGTTAAACGACGTATTACGCAAGGCAACCAAGATGGCGCTGGGCATGCTCGGCACAACGTCGTTGAAGAGGTAATAGAAGCTCATTTATCTAATCAAAGAGTTCGGCTCAGTAAAACGTCGGCGGGAGGTCGTTTTCTTGCTAGGTTGGGCTGGCAAAAAGCAGACCTGAAGGAAACGGGACCGTTACCCAAGTTATGGGCGCATAAAATCAATAGTAAGCTTCTACTTTGAAACGTGAGGCCGGGTCGTAACGACGGCCGCAGAGCGTCTCGAAAAGCGGCCTTGACAGAGAATGTGGGTCAAAGAGAAGAAGAGGAAGAGGGGGTCACTCGCTTCACAGACGCTTCGTTACCCAAGTTATCATTGAAAGCCACGGTGCAGTTACGACGCGGGATATGCTCGTAACCTGCGCCTCCATGACGACTTCTTTTCTGCAGGTCGCAGAAGAGGCCGCTCTGGCGCTAGCACTCGCGCAGCCCAACGTAAGAAGAATTGTCACCGACTCCCAAAAGGCGTATAAAAGCTATGAAAAGGGTGGATGTCTCTTGCAGAACTAGGCATTCCATCCAGTATATTCGACGTATCTTAAAGGAAAGTTGATTGAATATAGACGCCGGGTCACTCTAGGATGAAGGGTAACGAAATTTCCAACCAGTTCGCCCGAGAGATGAAACACCAGGTAAAGGAAGGTGAGCCACAGTCCATAAATAGTGATAAGGACATTACGAAACATTACAGGACAGAGAGGGGACGTTATCCTGATCCTCATCAATCGCTTAGCAGAGAACAGCAACCGATTTAAATGCAGATGCAAGCAGAATTTTTCGCGAACCTTTGACCTTAAAAACATTATGTACCAGAAAAGGTACGAATAGGAACATAACTTCTGCAAGACTCAGTTAGGCATGCTCCAACACGTCATTGGAGTATGCGATTTCTTCAAGAGAATCTCCCCATCTCTTACCTTTCCTCCAAACCCAACCCATCCATCATCCTCCCTTACCAAGCGATGTGAGACCTTTTTAACCAGACCTGCCCTGGTTGACCAGCTTGTCCTGATCACCAGAGGCGAGGTGGCTAGAGAAGCATAAGGGTCTTGTAAAGAGGGAACCGCTTCTATCGACGCCGTCTAAGAAGACGTCGTAGTAGGTCGGCTCAATAAAATTTGTTTCTCCCTCTCTTTCCTCAGGATAGGTGGGTTGCATGCAACGTACTATTTTGCCTGCTGCTGGCATTCTTTTCGAGTTTGTCTCAGTGAACAGCTGTCATTGCTGCCTCATCCAATCTAACTTACTCCACTTCTACCAATCAACTTGTACTTGTCCGGTCTCCATCCACGGCTCCCCGGTACCCGTTGTAGGTCATAATGAAGTTCTTGGTTTAATTTGTCAGAGTAATGGGAGGGCGACCCCGTCGTTTGGCTGCTACGAACCAAATTCTGTAAGCCGTATGCTTTTGCGAGTCAGGAACGGCTAACGCAGACTCCATGAGCGTCAAGCTCATGGAGTCTTCTCGGCGCTTGTTTATAATCATTTCCTGTACAACGTGCCGCCCCACACCCAATTCCCGCTACTCTTTCACATTGCAACTCACACTTTTGCAAACAGCATAAAAATGCTCTTGAACTGTCGCCATCACCTCCATTCAGCAAATGGTTCGGCTTAGAGGAACAAATACCCATCCCTAGATGATTGAGGGACCACGTTACGGCTCCGAGTGCAGGTCTCCGGGCGACCTCTAAAGCCCCCACGCTATACCCACTTCAGGCAAGCACACTCTCGCCCATCCCGCCCTACCTTACGCACTCTTCTCCCCTCCTGCAACGTCATCTCTCTATTTCTTTCCCTTCCCTCTACATCTACCACACTCCATATTAACGGACCTTTCAGGTTCACCCCGTATTCTCTTGCTATCCTTTGATGCCACGCGTCGTTTTCTCTGCGGAGTTGGTGATGTTCCGGTTGGTTCCATTCGGGGGTCGCTACATGCGCCTTGCAGTGATTCCATCGTCCTCAGCAGTGACCGTAATACATGCGACTTGCTTAATCGTCTGCTTGTTTCCTTCGAATAACACACCCGATATCCTCACACATTTGGTGACTGCGTGTCCCTAAATCCTTCCGATCGTACACCCAAGGAACCGCCTCTTTTTTGGACTACAGGTCTTCCCACGCAATTTAAACCAGTTGCCATACAATTTAATCTTGGTGCCAGCCAATGTAATGCAAGCGCCATGTCATTTATTCCAAGTGTGATTATATGAATCCAGGATGAAAGCTAATTTAATCCAAGTGCCAACCAATTTATTCCGGTCGCCCATTAATACAGCTGTCACAAGGTTGTTCCGGGTTGTTTTGTGCGAATTTAGGCGCAGAACAGCGGACTCTGTTGCACGCCGTGGAGTGAAAGCGTGGCATTTTTGTAGCGTAAGCTACACTGGCCGAGGTAGAGCAGTTTCGCGAGCGCCGTGAAATGCCGTTCTGCGCAAGCGCGAGAGACATTGGATTGGATTGGATTTAAGTGGACTGTGTTGGATTGTGTTGCGTCATAGCCGTAGCAGACGCACTGGCGCCGGCGTGTGCCCAGGTGTGCGCCTAAATTGCGCAGTAGCCAATCCTGACGCTGCACCGAAGCCGCTTGATAGGCGGTTCGCATGGCTCGGGAAGAGCTGTGCTGAGCATGCGCGAGGAGCAGTGACTGGACAGGACTGGACTGGACTGGACTGGATTAGACTGAATTGAACTGGACTGGACTGGACTGGACAGGATAGGACTGAATTGCTGAACCTTAGCTCACGCTACGTATATTCCGGCATAGCAGAACTAAGCTACTACTAATTTTTTGATTCGTTATTGGCGAAATATGTTATGCGCATGGCTTTATGGACGTTTACTAACAGGCGCTGGCAAAATAGTCGTCTTCCTCGATCCGTTAATGCCACGTGCTGTGAGCTGATCTTCTGCGGAAGCGCCGTCGATAACTCATTCGGTTGGTGATTTGTTCAGTCGGTTGGTGATTTGTTGGTGATTTAGTCGGTTGGTGATTTGTTTCATCATCGGGGATGAATTTTACTGCTTATTATTTCACTAAAACGTGGTGCTATTTGCCGTGGGAATTAATTGTGCTGCTTCTAAAAGGAGTTGTTAACAATTCATCGCTAATTTTCGCCCAGGCTTAAAAACCCTCTTATGGCACATTTTTTGAATATTTTTTTGAAGCGCGTTAGCAATGATTGCCTTCGCGTGGTCAGCCCTAACCGCCTTTTTGCCAAAAATATTGCCTTGAAACCGGCGCTATGTGGGAAGTTATTCGGCATATGTCTTTGGTGAAATTTGAGACCGCTTGTTTTAGAGACTTGAGTACTGTGGAAGTCTTTGATAGTGTTTTTTAACATTCGGGAGTGGATGGCAAAAGTTTCCAGAAAAGCGGCAGAGGCCTGCTATTTGCGCTGAATGAGAGCGTATTCATGACCGTAGAAACCGGGGGTGCTCTTCACAGCGCGTGGGGCATCAATGTATACTTATAAATTACTCTGAGTAAATAAAGGCTGTTTTTTTCTGCTTTCCGCTCGGAAATGGCACCGAAAGGACGCGGTGGTCAGGTGTATGGAGAATTTTGGCGGTGTAAGCCGATTCCGCCTGTAATTGATACGGGGTAATGCATGCAGCTTTTTATTTCGCTTAGCTAGCTGTATAACCTTTAAAAGCGGAAAGAACCGTAACAGGCAATATTGAGTGTTTAGGTGGCATTTAGGTGGCTGCATCACGTGCTCTTTGAGCATATTTTGCAAATATTTTCATCTCTCTTCTTTGGGTTGCAATGTTATATCATGGTTTTCGAGTTGGATCGGTGGTAATATCAGAAAAGAAAATTATGTTAAAAAGGCACAGCGGATTGCTTTGACGGTGTAGCTGAGTTTTTGTTTGTCAATAATATCCAGCAACTGGCGTATTTTATGTCATAAGGCTTCTTAGCTGACGCCATTGATTAAACGGCTGCCTTTTCTGTTAGTGCCATTTCCCAGGCGTTGTGCGACGCGTCGACGGAAGTGATTTTCTTGCTTCCTTTTTAGTGAGCTACACCCACGCCGTGTTGCTGGTGCAGGTTCCGGAAATTTATTACGCTGACTTCCATGTCTGTCTAGTAGGTGTACTATATATTTTGAAACAGTGATTCCTATTTTTAAAAGATGTGGCACATTTCGCTCTACAAGCTTCACCGTACGGAAACGTGTACACTTAAACAATAAAAATCACTTCCCCGAAAATGCACTTTCCTATTTCATCAAAGACGTTCATCAAGGTGGAAGTTAGCGTAGGGGTGCTGAGTGGTTCTTCAATGTTTTTAACTGAGTGATTGAACTTCGGAGAAATTCTCTACCAAGATGATGACTTTCGTCAGTTAAATCGAAAAAAGAGAGATTTTTCAGAACACTTGTTACAGTGAATCTGGACTGGAGAAATGTTTTTCTCATACACGTTATCAGAGGTCCTCCTGTGGTAGGTGTTTTGGGACTATCCAACAATGTCAGTACGTTTGTAAGTTGCGGCAGGATTCCAACGCAGAGCTTAGTATTCAGTGACTGAGGCAAAAAGCGTGGTTGTGATGTTGTGGGCGACGATACAAAAGTCGTTCGGTTTCACACAAATACTCTTGGAATGCTTTCCGACGCAGCAATGTTCGCTTCGCTTCACTTGGGCTAGCTGGCTACTTTTGTGGCCGGTTTTATCACGTGCAGTGGTGGCCTTACTTTTACGCAATCAAATGTGTGGCTACAGGCATGACTGCAAAGTATGTCATTTGGGTATGTGATTAGTGCAACTAGTAAATATTGCATCCATAGACAATCATTTAGTGACGCATCCCTTCGACGGAACCGCCTAATCCGACATTCAGTACTTTGTCAGCGCCGAGACGTGTGATTTGGCTCATTGGAGTTGGACAAAAAACGTTTGTATGACAATTTTCACTCTTTTCTTTTTCTGCAACGATTGGTAGACCAGGCAGTGCAGACTACGGCAACACAATGGCATCTTCTCTTGGCATATTCGCACAAAGGCTGTGCTGCACACAGCAAGGGGCGTGTACGAACGGAGCGATTTTTCTACCTAAAACTAAACAATTTGCCTACCATGTAAACACTCATACTGACTGTTCATATCCTCCTCTGGCTCTTTGTAACACACCTTGTTGCTTCCATCCTATACGTGAGCTCATAGACATATCGTTCAGTTCATACGTTCAGATGTTCTTATTCCAGGTACCCTGCCGTAGGAATGAGCGAAAAATGAATGCGTGAAAATAGCGGCCCCAAGCGCTTAACTTCGCGCGACGACGCAGCAATAAAAAAACTATCAAAAAACACTATCTTAACGTTTCTTCAAAAGGTAGCGTGTCTACTATGGCACATTTGGCGCCCTTCCGAAAAGAATGACCCCCAGTTGTTCAGATACACACCCAATGTCATTGATATATCAAAGTGCTCTGCACCGCCGAGATGACTGCTTCGAACCATTGCTGTCCATGGACGCTTCGCTAAATAAAGTTTCTAGTTGAGCTGCCCACAAATTACAGATGTTTCTGTTGTTTTCTGGCCTTTATTCCATATCACTACCTTGGAGACTTCACATGACTACGACATTTGTCGTCGGATTGCGACATGTCACCGTTCTGCTGGCCGGGGAGCGTATCTTCGAACAACGTTCAATAATGCTCGTGTTGTAACAATTGTCAGAGCTGGTGGATGTACAAATAAACCTTCCCGACATTACAGCGCATTTGGTAAGACATGCAGGTTCGTCTAAGGCACTTAGTTCGGGAAATGTGCTCCTTTCTAGGCGTTTCAAGAGCCAAAGATGGAGACCAGCGAAGACACTCTAAAAATGGCGCGGTAGTTTCTACCTTGGAAGTGAAACAAAAATGTATCATACATTGCTCCGTCGGAGGTAGAGAGATCTTTTTTTACTAGCGTGGAGCACGTTTCTTTTCTTGGAATGGGCGGAAATTTTCTGTACCGTGAGCTAAAAGGGAAACGTTAATTCCCTTAACCAGCCCAGCGGAGATAACACTGCAAGGCTTGTTCTGCGAAGAACACCTAGCGATTTGATTCATCTAAACACCGTGTTGGTAGATATGGGTAGGTGGCTATGGCTATGTGCAGTTAATACGCAGTAAAACACTTAAACCATTATCTACTATACTCAAGAACTGCGGTTAGCAAGCCGCAACACCTTGCGTATGCCCGGCTTCCTGCATTTGTCTCTAAGAAACTATGCCTTCGAATTCAGTGGGAACGCGCTGCTATAAACAAAGCAGGCGTTATCACGATTCCATTGAGCATGCCGTCGTTATTTCGTGCAAGCCTGTAATCCCTTTGTTACCGATACACGAGGACACAAGCCTCCAGTGTGGCCGTTAGTGAACAACCAGTTGTTGTTATTCCTGTCATCTTGCTCAAACCGATGCATCCTCAAGCAAAGTGTTTGATGTCGTGCATCTCAGTGCTAAATCGGCGTGAAGCATGGATTCATCAAAGCGAGACCGCCACTATAAAAAAGAATGACGATGATGCACGCGTGACATTGCTTGCGATTGTCATAAATAGTCCATGACATCGTGTAGCGCCACCAAAATGACAGAGGACACAGGGAGGCGACGGGCACTGACCTCTGTAGTTTTGTTGGCGCTACACGAATTCATGGATTACCACTACCAACTAACCCAAACCTAAGCTCTAATAAGTCATAAATATACCCAGGATTTGCGTGAAAGTCACGAGTAAACGGCCAGTGCGTGCGCGAGTACGACTAGGCGTCTCCGTGATTGTCGAGAAGGAAAAGCAGATAGTTTAATGCCAGAAGTGTTAAAAAAGGCAACAGGCTAACATGAAAATGTTCATACTTAAGCACGCGAAATGTCCTACAGATGCTTGTCTGCAGCCCCTCGGGGTATTGACGACATGACTTCTGCGGGGTGGACGGAGACGTCATGGCTTGGATGGCTCGATGACCGGCTATACGCCACGTCGCATCCAGGCGCGGGACATCGGTCAGGCATCGTCGACCTGGCACATATGTCACGGCTCGGTGGCGTAGCAGCGGGTGCGAGCCGAGTGTTCCACCTCCAGGTGAACACGGTCCCATGCTCTATCGCCCTGCGCGTCACCAGCTCCTCCCACGAACAGACCACGTATTGTCGGGATCATAGGTGGACGGCTCTAGGAGACAGCAGCAGTTATGGTTCAGGATTATTCCCGAAAACGATCATAGGGCTGCGCTCTCAAGCCGAGTGCGTCACAGGCGTCTGCTGATCGTCGGGCCGATTAGATTCTTCCCAGCGCGTGTCCTGCAGCTGCGCTCTCCCTGTCCTCTTGTCGTACACCGGCACCTCACCACAACCATTTAACGATCACAGAGTAAAGCAATCGCATTTGTTTAAAAGACACCAATGGGTGGCGATAAAAGTAGGTGGAATAAAAGGCTGCAGGGCGACACGCTATGGGAAACCTACAAGGGCCAACATCAGTGGGTGCCTACATCAGTGCGTTTTCGCTATCCCTACACAAATACGCTCTACAGGTTACAGACTCGGCGCATTGCCGAGCGCAGATTTGGTAACACCAAAGCGAAACACAACAACGCCCACTTTACTGGAGGTGTTGCCACACATAATACAACAAATATACAACAGTTACTTCGAACAGGGCATATTACGCGCACACATGCACATTCCACAACACTTAACACACTTTCAATGCCTATAACATTCGCGTATATTTAATTTTTATGCTCCTCATTCGGGCTTCTCTACGTCCACTTCAGTCTCTACCGTTGGAAGAAGGAGGTATTCACGGTGCGTAAATTATTCCGTTCGGGGAACTCTACAAATTAGGCGAGAATTGAGGAGGAACCGTAACAAGCTACTGCAAATAGGCCGATCATTGAGCTAACATTAAGACGAAGAATCGCGCTGCAGAACCGACATTCAGCTCCAATTGAGGAAGCACAATTTACGACACAGGAAGGCAGCGACAGTCTTACACGCATTATCATAGAGTGTGCAGTAGAAGTACGCGGTAAGATCGCTAGACAGGAGAGGGGAAACGTTCCCAGGAGACGAAAGATTTACCTAGGAAACGTAAAAGGAAACAATATCCACCCGAGCTGACACAGTAGAACTGGAGGCGCTTTCTAAGCTAATCAATAAGCGTAAGACAGCTGATACACAAAAGTATAGTTAAGAAAGCATTGAGCATGCTGTAAAGAACGAAAATAGCCTGAAAGCAATGAACAGGCGTCTAGACGTTGGGAAAAATCAAATGCATCTACTCTAAAACAACGAAGGCAATGTCATCCCAAATAGGAACAAAATAGTCCTGCATGCCGAGGAGCTCTAGAGATCTGCAATGTAGCCCCGACATTTAGGATAATACCTTGCGAGAAAGTTTTTGGGAGGATATAGACATCTCACCAGTAGCGGCAGAAGAAGTAATGAAGGCTTTAAAGAAAATTGAAGGGGCAAAGCACCTGGTGAGAATCAGGTAATAGCATACCTTTAGCAGGATGGGGGAAAAATTGAAGAAGAAAAGCTGGCAAACATGTGGATGGTATGCCTAATTGCCGCTAGTGTACCTGAGTCTTACAAGAATGCGAACACCATCCTAATCTATCATAAAGGTGACGTGAAGGACTTGATAAACTACAGGCCGATCAGCTGACTGCCAGTCGTCTACAAGGTACTTCCGAATGACCATATTTACATGATTAATCATGTGATAGAGAAATGCGCGGAGGATAGTCAACTGCTATTTATGACCTTCGTAGATTATAAGAAAGTATTTGACGCGGTCAGAACACCAGCAGTTATTCAAGAATTGCGGAATCAGTCTGTACACCAGCCCTGGTAAGAATACTGGAGGCTATATACATTGTGTCCACAGCTAGCATCGACCTCCATAAGAAGACCAGTAAAATACCTATAAGGAACCAGTAAAACGCCTATAAGGAATGGCGTCAGACAGGGTGACACAATGTCTCGAATGTTTTTCACAGCATTTTTAAAAAGAGTATTGAGAATATTAGATTGGGAACAGGTGGGAGAAAGGGTTAATGGACCTCAGCAACCACAAATTTGCTGATGACGTTTCTTTGCTAAGTAACCCGGGGGATGAATCGCAAAACATTATTACCGAACTGGAAAAGCAGAGTAGAATCGTGGGTCCAGAAATTATTATGCAGAAAACTAAAGTAACGCCTAATAGCCCTGGGAGAGCACAGTGGCTTGAGATGATTAATCCGCAGAAAACTGAAGTAACGCCTAATAATTTTGGGAGAGCACAGTGTTTTGAGGTAGGCGGCGTGGCAGTGGAAGTGCAGTGGAAATATATCTACTTAGGCCAAGTAGTAATCCCGGCTCCCAACAAAAGGCCGAGTTATTAAGAAGGAGAAAAATAGGGTGGAGTGCTTTCGGCAGGCATCCTCAGATAATGAATGGAAGCCTGCCATTGTGCGTGAAGAAAAAAGGAATATCACAGCTGGATCTTACGGGTGCTCACTTAAGGAACAGAAACTTCGATGTTCACTCAAAGGTTTCAACGTTGGTAACGATTCAGCTAGCAGAGGAGCGATGATAGATGGAACATTCATGTACAGGAAGAGAGCGCAGTTTTGAGGGAAAAAAGTCGGGTTAAGTACCTATTATTAGAAATCAGGAAGACGAAATGGACGTGGGCAGGGCATGTAATGCGAAGGTAAGATAACCGATGGTCATTAAAGGTAACAGAGGGTATCTCTAGAGGAGGAAAGCCTGGCAGGGGGTGGCAGTAGGTTAGATGGACATGTGAGATAAAGATGTTTGCTGGAATAAACTGGTCGCAGTGAGCACTGGACTGTGACACTTTTATATCCATGGGAGAGACCTTCGCGCTTATGATGAGCATTCGCGTGATCACAAACGTGCACCAAAACTATAAACAGCCGCTAAGTATTTATAACACTGATGGCGGAGCATTCAAGTAGGAATAATAAGCTTATATTTATGATAACCCGCTGCAGTTACTAAACATAATCTGTGCTTTCTGTACTCGTCACATTTAACCCGTCTGAGCACATGTTTTTTTGGTTTCAAGCTGCGAGAAGTGCAGTAAAAAACACACATAAAACACAAAATTAGTTGTCAGAAAAAGTACTGCGCGTATGTTAGCGAAACACCATTCACTTCCTTGCCTTCGCACTTTTTGCAATAAGCACACTCCGGATTGGGCAACCATGGGTGGCACAAACCAATGGCGGGTACGCCAGTACAGCGCCTAGTGTACAGATTACTCTTGGTAATATAACGCAGTCAAAACGCAACCTTACGTTGTCCTTGTGGAGTAGTTGGTAACTGATGCAAGGATCGGCTACCATTGTTGCTCGTTCAAAGCGCCCACAAATGCGGTGGTAACAATAAACAGGGCGCACGAGAGTATTACACACCAAGTATACTATGGCGTCCAGAGAAGAAGACGGGGTGAGAAGCAAATGGACCAACGTTGAGCAGCGCTGGCGACACGAAACTCTGGTCCACCACGCCTAGCGAACGCATGGAGATTGGTCTTATTTCTTACCCCAGAAAAAGGATACACAGTAGACTCTCGATAAACGGAACTTCAAGGGACCGAAAAAATTAGTTCCGTTTAGCAGGAGTTCCGTTTATTGAGAGAGATGTGCAAAGGTGAAAATTTAGGTGGCTGCGCAGTCGTAATGGCATTTCATGGAACTCTAAGCACTTGAAGGTGAATGCACGTGAATGTTTTTCAGAAAGCAAAAAAAAATACAAGAGGCATAGGCACAGCATTCACGAAATTGATTTGGCAACAATGAGTCGCTGTGCACTAAAAATGCATCAGTTATTTTTGTTTGAGTTGTTGCGACTGCATCTTCACGGGGGCTAGAGGCCTCAACTTCGCCAGTGCGTACGAGCCACCGAATTTAGAAGACGGCAACGCGGTAATGAAGCGCGAGCAGTACCATGATGGCATGAACCAGGTGGCAGGAGCTGAGCCCTGTAACATCGGCGTCTTGAATCGAGACCGAACGACTTGAACAAGAACTGCGATGTTTCATTCGTTTCTCTAACACGGCTAACCACTTACAAGACCAGGCTTATGAGCCCAACGACCCTAAAAAAATTCGGAGGAAGAAAAACAAAATAAAAAACGAAACAGCCGGAACCGTAAAAATGTGGATCTCATGCCAATGGGTATTACAAGAAGTTCCAATTGCGGTTACGTTTACACGGTGAAGCCGAAAATTTAGTTCCGATTACCGGCAGTATTATTACGTTGTCTGAATAAAAAACCAACCAACTTACAGGCTACTGTTCGGTTTAGGCGGCAAATCCGTTTTAGCTTTTTCCGTTTATCGAGATTCTACTGTACTGTGAGAGGCCAAAGCAGCAACACAGCAGCGGCTTTGCATAGCGCCGTCATGTACGCCTGATTGGCGAACGCAACGCCCCCGACAACAGGTTTGTAACCGGCGCCGGCGCCGTCAGATCGCGGCCGACCGACAGACATACAAAAGAAAGGGCTATAAAGTCAATTAAAAGCCATGTCGTACCACATACGTATCACGGGTGACACCAATTAAAAATGAATAAACTGGACCGAAGTCAAAAAAAATTTTTAAAAGACAGGAAAACAAGAAACAAAAAAGAAGAGAGATTTATCACGCGAAACCAAGCCAAGAGAGGCGAGGGAATCAGTGGTATTTTTTAAACGAATATGCGAAAGCTCAGTTATGAATCAACATGTGGTTCTTCATACATGTTATCTTGCTAAGCAAGTATATATGTAGTTTAAGTGCTTCCTCGATGGTGAAGTCTCATGCTCAATGTTGACTCCTCTTGATCAGGTGATCCCTTGTCCGTCTTCGTTCTCTGCCATGATCGCGATCTGAACTGCCCCTGTCCTGCTGTCCCTTGTGGCCTGGTAGAGCTGCTGTAAAACTCAAAAACTTATTACTTCTCCCAACCCCCCTTCCCCGCGTGTTTCCTCCCCTTTACTTCATATTAGTCCTTTCTGCTACTGATGATCAAATCTCAACTATCTTGATTGTGGTTTCACCTTGTTTCTGTTATTGATATCCCTACCTGAGCTATCTTTATTGTGGTTGAAACACGTTTTTTACGGAAATTTGTTGGATTTCCGCTACTTCCCACTCCTCCAACTTATACTCCCTTGATAATTTGTAGTTTATACTTTAACGTACTATTACACTATTGCTCTTCTGTCCTCTTTATCAGTCATTATCAGTAATATATGATCTCGTGCACCCCGTTACGCGATTATATCTGCCTACTAACATCAGATTTTTTTTCAAGCGAGTGCGCCACTCTAACCTCTTCCTCTCACCTGTACATACATAGTACTCCTTTTTTAGAATAGTTTTTTTTCATTCCTTTTAACCCTTCCTGATTTCCTGTGCAAACCTTTTTTCTTGGTGTTCTCTGTTAAAAAAGCACTAATACACACAAATAGGTCCGTAGAGAATACATTCTCCCCCATTTTGTGGTTGGCTAGGGGCCGTACAGAAGGTGGTAAATGTAATGAGCTATTGGGAGAAGCTCGCTGGGAAGGGAGGGGAGAAGACCCGCGAGTTTTTTCATTTCTTTACACTATTCCTCTAGCGTGAATCTGAGAACATTTGTGCAGTGCTCACAAGGAGACGTTTCTGATAATGATATTTGGGATTTTTATGGCGCAAGGCTGACTAAGGGCAAAGAGCACCAATAAAAAGTTATTTTATCAGAACAAAGTGATAGAAAACGCATATTATGTAGCTAAAAATATGTGTGAAATGACATAAAAGACAATGTAGATGACTGTTGTAAAGGGCCATGGTGTCAGCATGCATAGTAAGTGATGAGGTGTAAAAACTGGACATCGCTAAAAAACCTCAAAGTACGCTTGTGAATAACTAGGGGGCCGTCCCCTAAATAGTACGATGGGTGTAGCAGAATGTGTTGTCTTTATAGTTGTGCGAAGTGTGACTGTCGTGCTGTTTCTAGTACCTTGCATTCTATGAGGATGTGGATCACGGACAGGGCATCTCCACACCTGCTGCACAGAGGTCTTGGAGATCCAGTGAGCAGGTCCGAGTGCGTTCAGTGCGTATGCCCTATCTGTAATCTAGCCAAAGCGACTTCTGTGTATCTGTTGCGTGGGACGGTGGTGTATGGTCCCACGTGTGGCTTTACTACGTGTAACGTGTTGTCATATTGTTCACTGCAGTGCGTTTGCCATGTTTTGCGAAGTTGTCTGATGTGTGGCTTCACGTCGGTGTAGGGTAATGTGGTTATGTCTACTGTATTCAAGCAGCCATTCGATCCGCAGCTTCGTTCCCGGCCATACTACAGTGGCCAGGGACCCAGCAAAGGACCAGTTCAAATTTGTGGACGTACACAGACATAATACCCTTGATGATAAGATTTACAACGTGATATTTCGAAGACTGTTGAGGACAATGCTCGCATAACACTGAGGGAACCTCTATAGATAATGGATTGTGGGATGTGGCTTTGAAGTACATGATTAAGAACATGAAGTACACCGTAAGCTTGTGCCGCAAAGATACTAGTATTACTATTCAGAGTTTTACTGACATTAAGGCTGGGCCCACGCGCCGGGCAGGACACAAAGGTGGCAAATTTAGAGGCGTCCGTATAAAATTCAGTACACTGATACTTCTGCTGCAAATACAGGAAGAGCTGCAGAATCGCACATGTGCAGAATCGCACATCTACATGCGTGAAAAATGTGCCGCATAAGGAGACATTCCTGGGTGTGCTTCTGCGACATCTCCTCCAGTGAACACACGTAAAATGCGTCAGGTTTCTAGTATACGTTGTGTACGAGTGATTAGCCATTGTCGCACTGCCCGCAATTATTTTCCAGACAGCCGCGTGAGTACCTTCTGCAGTGTTTCCGGCGCATTGTATATCACTCAAGAAGACATCTCAGTATCGGCAAGCACTGTCGAAAGAATCGAGGGATTTAAGCGTTGCAGTCTTAGTGATGTGGGTTGTCCTGAACGCACCTGAAGTGTGTACTGACTTCATCATTTGCGTGCTGGACCTAGTACTTTCGAGAGTGTTAGTGAAAGTGTTGCGCATGAATTGCAGTTATGGATATTATTTATGTATCGCCGTGTGGTTATGAACCTAATTTTTATTGGTTACACAGCTGTAGGGTTTATTAAAAACGTTCTGGCATTTCAAAAAAATTATTTTTTTTGCCTTCTGCCAGCGCTTGTTTGGGTTTACTTTCTCCAACCTGCCCTCGGCAATATGGAGCAAGATTTTTTTGCAATAATAAATTTTGATTGCCTTATGTCAGAAAACACGAAGTTGAGGTAATTCACTGTCATTGTAAGTATTCCCTCTACTGAATCTATGCACGCAGCCTTCTCAGATGTATAATAAATAATGAGCGCTACAAAATACGTATTTACAACATAGGCGATGAGGGAACGCCTTCTTGAAAATAAACAGAAGTCTTATAGCACTACAACGTATATTCTACGCAGGGATGACAATCTATTTCTTCCAACGTTTGGTTGTAGTCACTACTTCTTTCAACACAGCCTGGCAGTAGTCGTTGTAGGCAATTGTGTTTACTTAAAGTACTGAAAACAGTAAACCCAACAGGGTATCATGAATCCCTACACCGGTTTTCTCAACTCGGTAAAATTATTCACATTCAATTGTCCGCCAGCAGAGCCTACGTACAAAAAATCGTTCCCAGATGGTTCATGTTCAAGATTCCTCCACGGAGCCCCTATATCTATAGCTGCAACCCTGACACACACCAGAATATTTTGTGAACATTTTATAATTTTCTTTTTAATGAAACTTTTACCCCTCCCACTGACCCCTACAATACAATTTCGTCAGTGACGGCCACCAACTCAATTAAAAAAAACTTCATTAAACAGCCATTTTTTCAGAATAATGTGGCCTAAATGATGGGCATGATGGGTCTACGTAGCATCAGCTCATACGATTTCCTACGCTCGATAAAAATAAAATCACACGTCTTCACAGTGAAAGGAAATACCTCACTAAAGCATACTTTGACGTCTTCTAAGTGTATATGTATATCTATTTACTAATCACTAATTTTACTTAATCACGGGAAAGCACTACTACTCCTACTGCTGGAGCTGTTATTATTACTACAAAAAGCAATTTTGGCAGAAAAGTTTTGTTTTGCAAATACGGTTGACGAATGGTGCTGAAAACCAAAGGTGCTGTGTAAATTTACCCACAAAGACGGAGTAAAGCCACAAAAAAAGAATAGTGAATAAAAGAAAAACATTTCCTTTACTGTGGTGCAAATCTTGTAATTGTCTAGCAAGAAAGGCTCGAAATAGAGCAAATAAAAACAAATCAGAAAATGCTCCACCCAATTAATCATTGCATGAAGTCATATTGTTATTAAGCACAGGAATGTCTTTGTGGCCCTAATTCGCAACCGGAAATTAACTGAAAAAAGCCAATAACAGCTCTGACAGCATTTTGCGCTAAACGGTTCGCTCCCACGCATGCCTCTAAGACCGCTTCTGACAGCAGCACCATTCAGTCATGAAGAAGCCCTGTCATGGCAACGAAATATAAGCCGGCTCTCGAGCGAAATCATAGCACTGAGTTTTCGTCGCAGTGAACGTGTTGTAGCCAACATGTTGCTCAAACATACCTTATTCCTATTCGCCTCAGTCGAATTGTCCCTGATAGCCCCCAGCTTCTCGGGTAAGCTTTGTTTATGACTCTATGTAACTGTTGTTTTGAGCTCGACAGCCCTCACGGTTCCAAATTCTCAAAAGCTCGTGCGGCCATTTTGGTCTTCTATTAAAGAAAGTAACAGTGGCTGCACAAAATACAAAGCACATTTCAGTAGGTTTAAAAGTAAAACTAGGGTTTTATGTAGTAAAAGCCCACTTCGCCACTAGCAGGCCACATTGAAAGATTAGGAATCGGTGAACAGCCGGCACGCGCTGCGCGTATGTACTTACATGACAGGTGAGCGTGCCGGTACCATAGTAACACAGGTGCACTCTAGCGAATAAAAACTTTGATAATGGATGATCTGTAGAAGGAGGAGTATAATCTGCACCACATGACGACTGATTGATTGATTGTGGCGATTAATGCACCGACGCTTCACAGACGATGAGGCGCGTCGTAGTGGTAGGCTCCGGAATAATGTTTGTCCATCTGGGGATCTTTAACGTGCGCCGAAATCTCGAAATACGGGAGTTTTCGCTTTTCCTCTCCATCAGAAAAGCGGACGCCACAGTCGAGAATCAAACCTGCGTCCTCGGGCACAACAGCAGAACGCCTTACCACGGAGCCACCGCGCCGAGTATACCACACGACAAGAAAACTGAAAGGAAGAAAGAGACGCAAATGCAAACATGATGAAGCTGTAGAGAAGCTTCTGATATAAAAAGCTCTGATTGTGCCTTCAAAATACGTAAGCGCGTAAACTGCCCCGATGAATTATTTTGCAAACATATACAGCTACTTTGATTTCTTTTATGAATACACTTTATGGAAAGAGGTTCCGCTTGCTGTTTTTATATTTGGGAACGCTTTATTATGTAATCTTACTCTACATCTACATATTTTAAGCAATAATTGCAAACTGATTTGAATTAATTGATTCGAATAGTGTGCGTTCACATTTGTACTACGTTTCTGAACAAATTAAGCTCTTCGAGCACTAGATCACAATTGAAATTTCTGGAATCAGTGAGTATGTCGAATACTGGACATTCAGCAGAGTGAATGCAATTATGTGCACTTCACCTACGCGTAATTCAAATATTTTTGATTAAGCTTTTGAGGCGTAGCGCTCCGTAGTGATCTCAACCGCATTCACACAGATATCACTTCCTTTGTAGAGAATCTGTTGACCACAAGCCATTATTATTCTGAAGGCCTCTGCCAAAAGAGATAAGCACATTGAAAAATGGGCGCTTGTAATTGGTTATAGCCCGTAAAAACGCACAACCAGGCTTTAAGCTGAGAAGGGCACTTAGGTAGTAGACATTTCCTTTGGCGGAACGTGAAAGGCCGATGGAGGGAGAAGAAATCAAGAAAACAGCTTTTGAAGCATTGAGAGTAACTGGATGTCCACTGTGGTGGAGTGCAAGCTGTTTCCTGGAAATATGGCTTCAAACATAACGCTTTTAGACCTCTCTAGGCTGGCGTATTACTCTCCAATAGAATTTCCAGCTTTGAACTGTTGCAGGTATAGAAACTATAGCTTTTTTAGCATGACACAATGCCTGCCCTTCACTATATTTGGTGCATATCTTCGTATATGAATGTTGAGGTTTGGAGTCTTTCTGAGTTTGTCGTTAAAGAAGAGAGTACAACTTACATATACACAGTTTATGCTTAATTGGGGCTGCACTAAAGTAGATTAGTTTGATTGAATAGGGTTAGGAATGAACAAATGCCTAACACTGTTTGCCAGATATTAACGTTTTTGATCACGAAAGGAAGAACCAACCAGTCTTGCAGCGACGTTCGCGACATCACACGTATCTTACCGATGTACAGTTAGAGAGTTGTTCTCAACTTCTGTAATAGCTGAAACCACCGGTTGCCTATTCTATTGCGCATGCCAATCTCCATTCTAAAGCAGGACTCAATGCGGAGTTTTGTTGCACCGTTAAACTAAGAATAGCTTCCCTCACGTGCGCTCTGCAGCGAGAGGATCTTTTTCACTACCCCGAATGCGTTAATCCCACTTGCCTGCGTCAGTAGAAGCGTGAGTGTAGCTAAGTTATATAGAAACTTTGTGAATGTCTCTTCCATTGCTTCTATCTACTCTCCAACCAGCTGTTTTCGGGGAATGACGTGAATGGCGAGGGTGGAGTTTTCTGCGTACACGGAACCACCTCATTTTTCTTTCACTCTAGTCCAAATGTGCTTGACTTCGTCTACCAAACTCACGGCTTTCTTCTCTCTTTGAAAAATTAGAAATATTCCTAGATAACGTCGCTGCTAATAATAAAAAAACAGTTCTGTGCAGAGATTTTAACCTTGATTTGCTGGGAAATTCCAACCTTGTGTAGAGAACGATGTGTGAATCGGATTCAGAAATACAATCTGGCACGCAACACGCAATACTGATCATTCCTCGACTCTTATCGACCACATGCTGTGCAACTTCGATGCCGGCGATACTTTTTGTGGCGTTCTACAATCAGACATCAAAGATCATTTTCCTATTTTTTTCCTTACGTAATTTGACGTTCACATGCCCGCACCAGCTGCTGTTCAGTCTGCCACTCGGATTGATAGCGGTAGACTGAGAGATAGTTTACATGCTTTACGGGAGGAAATTTTCAATGCCACAGACGTGAACAAAATGTACGAACGATTTCGGCACGGGCTCCATGACAGCGCAATAAAAACTTCTGCTCACCCACGTAAGAACGAGCGACCAAGCCACCCTTGGATAACACACGGCATCCTTACCCTCTCTCGTACTAAAGAATATTGGTACCGAAAACACAAGCGAAATAAAGAAAATGAACATTATCCCTGGCAGTACAAATCTACGAGAAACAAGCTAACAGCTTTACTGCGCCACAGTAAAAAGGCATACTCCTTATCGCAGTAAATCAAAGGCAAGCGAAATAAAGAAAATGAATAATATTGCTGGCAGTACAAATCTACAATAAACAAGTTAACAGCTTTACTGCGCCGCACTAAAAAGGCATACTATTGTCTTATCGCAGTAAATGAAAAAAATCAAGAAATATTTGGCAGCTAATAAATTCTGTAATTAAGAAAAACGCGCGCTCTCCACCACTTCCGGATCTAAATTTGTTTGGTGGATCAAATGCAGAACTGTCTTCCAGCTTTAATGAGTACTTTACCAACGTTAGCCGCAATCTTGCATTACACCTACCCCCTCTGAGCAGCTTCAGATTGCCTTCCCGCCTTGTAAATTCTTTTGTGTTTTTTTGGAATTACCTAAGAAGAAGTAATGTCTATTATAAACGCTATGCCTACTGGCAAAGCATGGGGGTATGATGGCATAACCACGCGAATTTTAAAACCTAATGCAGAGGTAATCAGCCCATTCCTTGAAAAAATATTTAATAAGGCACTCTATGATGGTGTGGACCCCGACATGCTTAAGATTGCAAAAATAACGCTGTATACAAAAATGATGATGCCAACCTAACTGAAAACTATATAGACCTATTTCTGTGCTTTCTGCAATAAATACATTATTGGAAAAGCTGATAGCAAAGCACATTATTAACTTTTTAGTTAGATATAATAATATAGCCCCCCAGCACCATAGATTCTGACCAAACAAATCAACATCCACAGCTCTTATTAACGTTGCAAATATCGTTAATACCGCACTGATCGAAAAAAAAATGGCTGTCCGTATATTTTAAAATGTGCGAAAAGCTTTTGGTATCGTAGATTATGTTATACTTCTCAAGAAACGTCTTTGTTGTGGTTTCCGGGATTCTTCTCTAAATTTGATTAAAAGTTATTTGTCCCAACGCAAACAATGTGTTTGCATAAATGGTACTTGTTCAAATTTTCTAGCCATACTAGCTGGAATGTCTCAGGGTTCAGTCTTGGCACCTATGCTATTTCCTCTTTATGTAAACGATCTCCCCAATTGCTTAGTAAAAGGGGAAGCCATGATGTACGCTGATGACACGGTTATTTCATTCGTAGGAAATAAGATTGCGCAGCTAGAAATAGAAGCAAATAGTGACCTAATGAATACCGCGAAATGGTTTGATGAAAACAGGCTTACGCTAATTGTAACCAAAGCAACATATATTATTTTTTCATCTTTTGGTGCAAAGAGCAATAATTCAATAAACCTGAAAATGGGAACTGGGCAGATTAAAAAAGTAGATACTGTGAGCGCGAGACTCCGAAGCGTAGGAAATCATTTATTTCACTGCTCCATTATCCGCATCACCAAACACATCGAGGAACGCTTCGTCTTCTACGAGACTGATCATCATCATCGTTAGTGGCTGGTCCGGTGTTCCGAGACGGCTTAGTCGTACAATAAACGCCTTACCTCACCGAGTAACCAAGGCCCTTACAAGTGGTGGAGGTTGCGCTCGATCCCGTCCTCAACGCCTTCCAAGCAGACCCCTGGAGCTCCGTTCAGGTAGTCGATTGCCTGTAGCAGCGATGCAGCGTGAGGCCGGAAGCAGTCCCGCTGGCACCTCCCCTGCTGCGCCTCTGGCATTTGCTATCACCAGCTGCCAGCGCAATACCCCTCATTTCGCCGGGCTCTACCATGAAGACGTTGAAGACTGGCTGGATCAGTTTACTCGAGTCAGTGCGTTTAACCGTTGGGATGACGTGGCGAAGCTACAGAACGTTGGGTTTTCCTTGGACAAGGTGGCACAAACGTGGTTTCTTAACAACAACCACCGGCTCGACGACTGGGCCACCTTTTGTCAGGAGCTGCGCCAGATATTCGGTAGACCAACCGCGCGGTCAGACATGGCGAAAAGGAAGCTGGCCAGTCGCCTTCAAGGCCCTGAGGAGACGTATGCGTCTTACATAGAGGACGTTCTCGCTCTATGTCACCGTGTGGATGCAAGCATGCCGGAAGCCGACAAGGTTCGCCATGTCCTGAAGGGCATAGCATCTTTTGCCTTCAACGCCCTTGTAATACAAAATCCTTCGACCATCAGCGATATCCGGACAACCTGTCAGCGCCTGGACGAACTGCAAGCCGTCCGTCTGCCAGCAAATGGTCTTGCTATGCAACCACAGGGGGACGTGGACCTACGCGCCCTCATACGTCAAATCATCCGCGAAGAGCTCCAGTTCAATGACCCGCCATCTCCTCCACGTGATTCCTTTCGCTCGGAAGCGCTCCAGTTGCGCGACCTCGTGAAGGAGGAGCTGGCATCCATGACGGGTGGGATGCCGACGCCACCCCCCATTACTACAACTCCCACCCCGTCCTACTCGGCGATGGTATCGCGACCGCCCCTGCCTCAAGATGCCCCGTTCGCACCCGCACATGTAACAGCGATCTCTGCAGCGACCGTTCCACGGGGGTACTACACCAACGTGCGAACCCCTCGCCAGGCTTTCCCGAGCGACCGACCCGTCTGCTATTACTGCGGGATCCGGGGACACATATCCCGCTTCTGCCGACGCCGTATGCAAGATGAACGAAGAGGGTACGCACCGTTTGAACGAAATTTCGGTTATCCTTACGGTTCACACCGTCGTGTCTATGATTCAACCCCGCGACGCTCTTCGCCACCCTCTCCCTCGTTTGAACCGCCTCAGACCAATCGTCCCTCCCGCCGCCGATCACCCTCACCGTATCGACGGTTCGTGTCTCCTCTTCACCCGGCTTCCCACGTTCCCGACAACCACTCGGAAAACTAGCGCCTGCAGTTTTCGGAGGTGAAACTGCGTCGCTCGGAAAATGCTCAAGTCCTCCTCAACGACCATCAAACTTTTTATCTGTGCTAGTGGAAGGAATTTTTGTTAATGCTCTTGTGGATACTGGTGCAAGCGTTTCGGTTATTCATGCAGATTTGTGTTCGCGTCTCCGTAAGGTTAAAACTCCCTACACAGGTCCTTCACTGTGCAATGCTAACGGAGTCGTACTGCAACCCTCCGCGCAGTGTACAGTTCGAGTATTCATAGATGGAAGCCGTCACCACGTTCCCTGTGCAGTGATTACTCCGTGTGCACACCAATTGATTCTGGGGTGGGACTTTCTATCTTCGGCGTCCGCTGTCATTTCCTGCAATTTACCGGCTGTCGAACTCACGGCTACCCACTTCTCTAGCGTTGATGATGAGGAGCCGCCTCGGTTGGTGGCACAAGCTGATCAAGTTTTGCTTCCTGGGCAAGAGACACTAATGACAATGTGCTCAGATAGGATTCAAGATGGTGACATTTTAGCCGTTCCTGCAGGGTCCTTCCTTCCTAAAGGAGTCGTCATTCCCACCTGCCTCGTTCGGTTTTCGAATGGGTCGGCGGTACTTGCTGCAACGAACGTCAGTTCAGAGCCGATCTTGCTGCCCAAAGGTGCTTCTATTGCTACTGCTGCTGCTGACAGCCAGGTCATGTCTGTTATGCCGATTTGCTCGTCGTCAGCAGGCCAGCGCCTTTCGGATCCTGCATCGTCATCGGCCGCTCTTGTCGCAACCATTAGCTCTGACCTCAGCCCTAAAGAGGCAGAGTCCCTCCTTGCTTTGCTTGAAAGACACGCAGCTTGTTTTGACTTCTCTTCGTCGAAGCTGGGGCAGACTTCCGCAACAGCACACCGCATTGACACGGATGGCTCTCGTATCATCCGTTGCCGTCCGTATCGTGTATCTTCGTCTGAACGAAAGATCATCGAGGACCACGTTTCAGACATGCTTGAACGCAACATCATTCGCCCTTCTGTTAGTCCTTGGTCGTCGCCCGTCGTTTTGGTTCGTAAAAAAGACGGATCAGTGCGTTTCTGCGTTGATTATCGTGCACTAAACAAAATTACCCGAAAAGATGTATACCCCATGCCCCGGATAGATGACGCTCTGGACTGTTTACAAGTTGCGGAATATTTCTTGAGCATTGACCTCCGATCCGGCTATTGGCAAATTCCGATGCATGAATCTGACAAAGAAAAAACCGCGTTTTCTACCCCGGACGGACTTTATGAATTCAATGTTATGCCTTTTGGATTATGCAATGCCCCAGCTACTTTTGAGCGTCTCATGGATACAGTCCTGCGTGGACTCAAATGGAGGACATGTTTATGTTATTTGGATGATGTTGTGATCTTCTCATCGACTTTTCCTCAACATCTTGAGCGCTTGAACGAAGTACTTACATGCTTAGCAAATGCTGGACTTCAGCTCAACACAAAGAAATGCCGTTTTGCCAGCAAAACAATCAAAGTCCTCGGTCATGTCGTCAGCAAAGAAGGCATCCAACCAGACCCTGACAAAATAACAGCTGTGCTCAATTTTCCTCGACCGCTACAACAAAAAGCCCTCCGCAGTTTCCTCGGCCTTGCCTCTTACTTTCGCCGTTTTATTTCCGGTTTTGCCACCCTTGCTTCACCTCTCAACAGGCTTCTGCAATCCGACGTTCCCTTCACCTGGTCGGACGACTGTGAAAAAGCTTTTGACGCTCTTAAAGGTGCGCTTACTTGTCGCCCAGTGTTGTGCCACTTCGATGAGACAAGACCCGCACTTCTCCATACCGACGCCAGTGGGACCGGCATTGGCGCCGTTCTCCTCCAACGGGACGACCAATCAAGAGAGCGGCCTGTTGCTTATGCCAGTCGCTCTCTCACGCCCGCCGAAAAAAACTACAGCATCACAGAACAAAAATGCCTTGCCGTCGTTTGGGCTGTCCAGAAATTTCGGCCATATTTATACGGCCGCCATTTCACCATCGTAACCGATCATCACGCACTCTGCTGGTTATCGACTTTAAAGAACCTTACTGGACGCCTTGGACGGTGGATTCTTCGTTTACAAGAATACGACTTCTCTGTCACATACAAGTCGGGTAAGAAACACCTCGATGCAGACGCGCTATCGCGCTGCCCGCTATCGTCTTCACATACTGCTTGCGTAACGCCGCCGGCAAAAGCGTTGCCGCTTGCGCCTGTCAGCTCCGTTGCGGTCGGTGAACGCTTTGAGCTTAAAAAGCTCCAACAAGAAGACCACTATTGTCAAAGCATTGTCGACAGACTGAGTGGTAGAACACAGCCTCCAAACAGTCGCTTGCGCCGCCAGCAAACAAAATTTCGGGTTGTTGATGGCGTGTTACATCGTCAAAATTACCATCCTACTGGAGAAAAGTGGGTTCCCGTTGTACCCCGGGCACTGCAGCAGAAAATTTTGGAGGCCTTTCATGACGATGCGACCGCTGGCCACCTCGGATATCAGAAAACGTATGACCGCATCCGAGCCCGTTTCTTTTGGCCTGGCATGTCCACCAGCGTATCCAAGTACGTCGCGTCCTGTACCTCCTGCCAGCGTCGCAAGCGCCTTACATCACCTCCGGCTGGACAGCTACAACCTATCTCGTGCCCCGCTGAGCCTTTTGAGGTTGTGGGGATTGATTTGTACGGGCCGCTACCTAGAACTCCTACCGGTTACCGCTGGATCGTCACAGCTGTGGACCATCTGACACGCTATTCTGAAACGGCTCCCTTGCGTACTGGATGTGCCGAAGAGGTCGCTAGCTTCTTTTTGCACCGCATCGTCTTGCGGCATGGCGCCCCTCGTGTCCTGCTAAGTGACCGGGGGAGAACGTTCCTCTCGAACATCGTTGCAGAAGTCTTGCATGCTTCACGAACTGTTCACAAATTGACCACCGGATATCACCCTCAAACTAATGGACTTACTGAAAGATTTCATCGCACGCTTTCTGACATGCTTTCAATGTACATTGCACCTGATCACAGCAACTGGGACCAAATACTCCCTTTTGTAACATTCGCTTACAATACGGCTACCCAACGCACCACCGGTTATTCCCCATTCTTCCTCGTATACGGCCGCCAACCGTCCTCGCCACTAGACACACGTTTCTTTACCGCCCCTGTATCACGTTCTGCTCCAAGCACTGAACAGTTCATCTCTCGCGTGAAGTATTGCCGCCAGCTTGCCCGTGACCGCACTACTGAGTGTCAGCAGGACAGGACAGAGCGCTACAACGCATCTCACCGGACTGTTGATTTCCGACCTGGCGATGAAGTTTTGCTTTGGACCCCTTTCCGGGTTCCTGGACTTTGCGAAAAATTCCTTCACCGTTTTCTTGGACCGTACACCGTCCTAGAGAAAACCTCACCGGTCAACTTCCGCATAACCCCCGTAACTCCACCTGCCGACCGCCGATGCCGTGGCACCGAGATTGTGCACGTGTCTCGGCTCAAGCCGTTCCATCGTCGTCCTTCCGTGTGATTGCGGCCGGGAGGCCGCCTTAACGGGCGTGGGGGGGGATAAGTGTGAGCGCGAGACTCCGAAGCGTAGGAAATCATTTATTTCACTGCTCCATTATCCGCATCACCAAACACATCGAGGAACGCTTCGTCTTCTACGAGACTGATCATCATCATCGTTAGTGGCTGGTCCGGTGTTCCGAGACGGCTTAGTCGTACAATAAACGCCTTACCTCACCGAGTAACCAAGGCCCTTACAATACATATAAATATCTCGGCATAGTCCTTGACCCGCGCCATGAAATATAAACAGCATATCAATGACCTGTGTAAAAAATTAGGTTTTGCTTGTTTCATGCTATACTAGGCCCAACAGCATTTCCCCTTGCAAACGTGAAATACACTTTACTTCGCTGTCTTTCACTTAATATACTGCATTGAAACTTGGGGAGCACATATTTATCGTATGTATCCCCAGTTATAAATTGAAAAAAAAAATGAGCACTCCGAAATATAACCTTTAGAAAATGTACGATCACACAGCTCCTTTCTTGAGTAAGCTCGAAATATTGCCTTTTTTTGGTCGCCCGAGATTACAAAATAGCCTGCGTCACTCATAATATTTTGCCAGGAAACAGCCCTTTGCAATCAAAGGGCTGTAATGCCTGAAAGGCGCTTTGGGTACAAGAGTAAATAAATAAATAAATTAATTAAAAATATTTTCATAAAATCAGGTCAAATAACACGAAGTCACGCAAACTTCAATTTTAGCATACCGCTTGTACACAACGTGCATGGCCGACGTTCAATGCAGTATCTTGGTATAAAGATATGGAACGCTATTTCTGTTGACGTTAAACAAAGCAGCAATTTTTCTTGAGCGCTGTAAAACACTATCAAAACTAATAATTTTGAATCGCTAGCTTGACCTGCATATAACTAAGTTTACCACCTGTAAAACATGTATGTTCTTTTTTTAAATGATTGCTCCTGGACAAAAGATGGGCTACATTCTGTTGCGAGACTAGATTTGCCGTTGCCTCTCTTTCACGTGAGCATATATATGTCTATATATGAGAATCTGCACTCTTATGTATGCGCATGTATGATTGTATATGTGCTATGTTTGAGGACATTGATGTGTACGGGTGTTTTGGAATTACCTAAGAAGAAGTAATGTCTATTATAAACGCTATGCCTACTGGCAAAGCATGGGGGTATGATGGCATAACCACGCGAATTTTAAAACTTAATGCTGAGGTAATCAGCCCATTCCTTGAAAAAATATTTAATAAGGCACTCTATGATGGTGTCGACCCCGACATGCTTAAGATTGCAAAAATAACGCTGTATACAAAAATGATGATGCCAACCTAATTGAAAACTATATAGACCTATTTCTGTGCTTTCTGCAATAAATACATTATTGGAAAAGCTGATAGCAAAGCACATTATTAACTTTTTAGTTAGATATAATAATATAGCCCCCCAGCACCATAGATTCTGACCAAACAAATCAACATCCACAGCTCTTATTAACGTTGCAAATATCGTTAATACCGCACTGAACGAAGAAAAAATGGCTGTCCGTATATTTTAAAATGTGCGAAAAGCTTTTGGTATCGTAGATTATGTTATACTACTCAAGAAACGTCTTTGTTGTGGTTTCCGGGATTCTTCTCTAAATTTGATTAAAAGTTATTTGTCCCAACGCAAACAATGTGTTTGCATAAATGGTACTTGTTCAAATTTTCTAGCCATACTAGCTGGAATGTCTCAGGGTTCAGTCTTGGCACCTATGCTATTTCCTCTTTATGTAAACGATCTCCCCAATTGCTTAGTAAAAGGGGAAGCCATGATGTACGCTGATGACACGGTTATTTCATTCGTAGGAAATAAGATTGCGCAGCTAGAAATAGAAGCAAATAGTGACCTAATAAATACCGCGAAATGGTTTGATGAAAACAGGCTTACGCTAATTGTAACCAAAGCAACATATATTATTTTTTCATCTTTTGGTGCAAAGAGCAATAATTCAATAAACCTGAAACTGGGAACTGGGCAGATTAAAAAAGTAGATACATATAAATATCTCGGCATAGTCCTTGACCCGCGCCATGAAATATAAACAGCATATTAATGACCTGTGTAAAAAATTAGGTTTTGCTTGTTTCATGCTATACTAGGCCCAACAGCATTTCCCCTTGCAAACGTGAAATACACTTTACTTCGCTGTCTTTCACTTAATATACTGCATTGAAACTTGGGGAGCACATATTTATCGTATGTATCCCCAGTTATAAAATGAAAAAAAATGAGCACTCCGAATTATAACCTTTAGAAAATGTACCGATCACACAGCTCCTTTCTTCAGTAAGCTCGAAATATAGCCTTTTTTTGGTCGCCCGAGTTTACAAAATAGCCTGCGTCACTCATAATATTTTGCCAGGAAACAGCCCTTTGCAATCAAAGGGCTGTAATGCCTGAAAGGCGCTGTGGGTACAAGAGTAAATAAATAAATAAATTAATTAAAAATATTTTCATAAAATCAGGTCAAATAACACGAAGTCACGCAAACTTCAATTTTAGCATACCGTTTGTACACAACGTGCATGGCCGACGTTCAATGCAGTATCTTGGTATAAAGATATGGAACGCTATTTCTGTTGACGTTAAACAAAGCAGCAATTTTTCTTGAGCGCTGTAAAACACTATCAAAACTAATAATTTTGAATCGCTAGCTTGACCTGCATATAACTAAGTTTACACCTGTAAAACATGTATGTTCTCTTTTTAAATGATTGCTCCTGGACAAAAGATGAGCTACATTCTGTTGCGAGACTAGATTTGCCGTTGCCTCTCTTTCACGTGAGCATATATATGTCTATGTAACAGAATCTGCACTGTTATGTATGCGCATGTATGATTGTATATGTGCTATGTTTGAGGACATTGATGTGTACGGGTGTGTTACGGTTCTGACGACCGCTTTCTTTTGTTGTCCGTATTGAATTAATTTAAAGGCTCAGTTGCTGCAATATGATGTATTTATTGCGTGGGCCCGCCACTAGCAAGGTTGCTATGGGCGCAGATGATGTGTGGCACATCAAAACGTATTCCCTTTCTGGTAAATAAAGTTGAAGTTCAAGTAATATTGTTCTGTTCTCACGAAGGCACCCCGAGAAAAAGTGAAGGAAGCTCACACTAACGCGTAAGACTTGAAGGTGGCGAAGCTGTACGCAACCGTTGCGACCATCATGACAGTAGTAGTCAACGATAGACCCGATTTGCTTGTTTTTACCGAAATGACCTTTACTCCATCGCTGTGGCAATAGGTGTGAGCTCCCTCTATTTTTTGGAAGTGATAATCATTGGACATCACATCGGAGGGCTGTACGCTATGATGTGCCTTTCTCGTCCCGAGCAGTTGCTGCCACAACTACAGCGAACGCTGGAGTTTTTAAATGCGGAGCATTTCTTAGGCTAGCGATGTCACTCGTCGATGTTGTCGGCGCCGTTCACACGCTCACTGCGCATGCGCGTCGCGTCAAGGCGCAGGTGCGCGTCTCTACCCCGTACCCTCCTCGCTCTCAACAACAGGTGCGGCGGTGCGGGAGGAGCGCGTGTACCCCGTGCGCTCCGTCGCTCTCAACAACAGCTGCGGCGGTGCGGGGGGAGCGCGTCTGTGCGCGCATGCGTCGTAGCTACCCGTACGCTGCGTCGCGCTCAACAGTAACGGCGGCAGGGCGTATACACGTGATAACGGCGTGGTGGGTGCGGGGAAAGTTCGCGCGCTTGTGCACGGAAGTGTGCGCATGCGCGTCTCTCCCCCGTACTCCTCTCCCTCGAACGCGGGCGGTGTGTATATAAGCGGCGGAGAGTGCGTTCGGAATTCAGTCAAAGGCATCTTTGCTTGGCTTTCGCTTGACTTGACGCTTTGCTTGACGGCACCAAGCAATAAAGACAGACTTTAACTTTACACTCCTTGCCTTCGCGTCCACTTCATTCAATAAATAAGAATAATAAAGACGAAATAACAATAAAACGTCCCCAAACCATACCCAATTACGCAACGATCACGCGATACCCCCCCCCCCCACTCTGCGACGCATTTACTCGACGCATTTACTCGTGATGCGGGCGGGTTTTTTGGTTAATATTTCAATATCTCCCTAATTTTGTATGCTTCACGTCACGAACATGCGCTAGGGATGCTGGTCGGTCGCTGCGGGGCACGCAAACGCGAGCGCAATATCCGGGCGGTCGCCGCGAGGCTCGCGCTCAAGTGTGCTCGGCATATTCTTGGTAAGTTTAACGGCCGCCCGGAAACTCGAACGAATTGCTAAACACCTTTGCTCTTAATAGAAAAAAAAGCTTTTCTGGGTGTTTATACCGTACATGCTCCCTCGTTCTTTTTTCGTCAAGCTTTATTAAAACACATAGTTTGGAAGGTGTACCCCGCGGAAGCTACACGGGGTCTACGAGCCGCACCGTATTCGAGGGTTCCGGATTAGTGTAGAGCACGTGCGTACCTTTACCGTGCTGTGAAATATAAGGAAATGGGCGCTTTCGCTTTCGGCCTGCATCTAAAAACGCCACCGCTGCAGGATCAAACCCAGGTCCTTGGGGTAAGCAGCAAAACACAATAAGGCTATCCTCTCTCCCGTGCATTCCGCGAGCTGTTCGTGCTGTTGCTGTGCCCTCACCAGACGCGAAGTTGGTCTTTTGCACCTGCGGATGGCGTTGGCCTCGTGGCGGCCGCCTCAGCCGGCCAATGGAGGCGTCGGCGCTCTGACGGCGCACCTCGCAGTCGCAACGGTAGCTGCTGGCCAATGGATAGGTCGAGCTCACTTTCCCTGACAATTTCTATGGTAAAAAGAAACAAGCTTAGTACCATTCAACCGATGAAGCCATCTAATGCATCCTAAAGACTGTAGTCTGCAGGCCAGCTGCTCGAAGCCGTATGCAAATAGAGAGGAAAACTTTTACAGATAATGTGGATGCCTGAGGAATAAACATGGGCTTTAAAGGCAAACATTCCACTCCTACAGGACCACTCGTATCCAAACGAATTTGTAGATAGCTATTGCTACACAGAGCACTACACACTCTTGTGCCGAAGTGTCACGACACGCGAACTTAGCGCCCATGTTGTGACAATAACAACAGGCGGTCATCAATGGGTGCATAATCACTAAAAGTGAGCACTGGGAGACCGCGCTTTACAGCTCACACCAAGAACGACATCTCTGGGCCCTCCATCTGGCTTGAATAAATGAATTAATGGCTTTATTTCTCGTAAAGTTCACAAAAACAGTACGACGGACAATTTGAGAATAAGTTGCTCGCAGGCAACATGACCAGCCCAAAAGCCCGGTAGACACACAGGGCAGCGAAACAGCGGGACGAGAAAAAAAATAGAGGGATCGGACGTGTTTCTCATCGGCTCCTGTTTGTATGCCAATTAACGCGGCGGCAATTTGCAGTTACCGCGGTATACTTGGTATCAAAGTGTGCGCGAAGGTACGAGGCACGATGCGATTCCAGTTGTGACCAAGTCATACGTGCCTTCCTCGATTTTCGGATACTTTTCTCTCGTTCAACGTGGACTTTTCGCTAAGCCTAATGTAGGCCTACTGCTAGTACGACCATCGGAAGCGCCGGCCCCGGCCGCTCATCCTAAACCGACGAAGAGTAAGACAGGATGGCGACGCAATAGACGGGGGATGGCGACAGCAATAGACGAAGGACGACAGCACCCCAACGCTGAGCATCGGCAGCTTTGGCGGGCTTACGTGCATAGAAGTTCAAGGAGAAGAAATTAACCCTATTACGCCGACGGCTGGATGGCTTCTGGCAGGCACGTCAAGATCACCACCGGCAAGTACTACGGTGAGTCTACTGCCACCAATCGTCGGCCTCGGCCAAGAGATAGGGCCAGCTTCGCAAAGTGTGTGGCTGCCTTGGTTACGAAAACGGCACGAATGCCGTCGACTATGCCGAAGGGATATCAAAATTGTCATGCGGCCACGCGGCGGCCTCAACATAGCGAGAACAGAGCTCTGGATAATTATGTCGGTCTTGACAACGGTGGCTCGAGTAAAGAAGGAGGAAGCCAAGGCAGACACCATCTGTATGAACGCGGCGCAGAACATTATTGGGGTCAGTAACCGCGCGCCTTTCAGTACTCTGAAATCAAACCCCTCTCAGTTTGGAGCAACACGTTCGAAGTCAGCGCCTAGCAAATGGCACTAGACGGCACCGTCAATGGGGTCATCCGCGACATCGCGGTTAAGGACACACCACGGAAAATAATGAGAACATCGTGAACCTGTACAAGCCCCTTGTGGTGGACGCGCACAGAATTGGGAACACGATGACAGTGATAGTCCTTTTCGCCGGGCAGAAGGTACCCAGCTACGTCAAGTACAGTTCCATACTTGTACGATCCGGGCTCTACCGCAAACATTTTGAGGTGTGTAGGGAATGCGGCAAGGTCGGACATAGTGATGGCTGGCCGAACCCCAACATTCGAGTATGCTTTGCCTGCGGCTCCGCGAGCCCCAGCGCGGATCATGAACGAGACTGCAAAGCCCAGTGCAAGCTGTGGTTGGGGGGGGGCAACACCCGACTGGCACGAGGCAATGCAAGAACCGAGACAAGATGCCGTACGTGGTGAAGAAGCGGCCATGGGAGCGCAAGATGGAGGCCTTAAAACAACAACAACTGTCGGATCCAGAGAAGTTTCCCCCGCTGCGCAGGCCGTCACTCGACGGTGCCCGCGAGGGGTTGGAACAACACAATAGCAGTCGCCAGAGCGATAGTAACAAGAGAGGCAGGAGCGCCAGCCGCCACCGACATATCATTGAGGGAGCCAAGGACCGTAAGATGGCCGTGCGAATGGACAAACAAGACGACTGACTCGACGGATTGGAGGCATCCGCCAAAGTCACCAACGACCGCCTTACCACACTCGAGCAAACAGTCCAGCTGATGACAACGACCATGCAGAGCATCCATACCATGAATGCGCAGATGCAAACGCAACTACATACGCAACCACAAACACTGATACAAAGCATGGAGGCCAAGCTCATTACGAAACTGCAGCACTCGTGGACAGGAAAACCCGAACAGCAGCTGCCAATGAGAGACCACTTTTTGTGGGACTGGAACTGCAACGGCTCCCCAAAAAAGATAGCGGTACTACAACCACACTTACAGCAGCTCATCCGGAATCCAGACGTCACAATGCTTCAAGAAACACACAGCGAAAAGACACCGAGACTCGCGGGCTACCGCACAAACGCCAGCCCGCCGAGTGCACGGGTAACATCCAAAGGCAAAGGCAGGCGAGTCTCCATCTTTGTCCGGAATGAATCACCTTCGTCGAGCATGCCCTGATCAGCAACAGCGCCATCGAACAGTGCACAGTGGAAGTAATCACAGGCAAGCAGCGGAAATAAAGCACATTCTTGGTGAACGTTTACAGCCATCTGGCACACGTACAGCAAAAGGTTCGGGCACTCCTCCAAAATGCAGGCAGGACCGCCTGGAATAGCACGCTTATGGTATGCGGGGACTTCAACGCCCCGAACCAAGAATTAGGCTACTAGAGACCGACACTCAAGCGGAGAGAGCTGATGCAAAACGCCACGGACATGGGGCTGCACGTTATCACGGACCCCACCTTCCCCACCAGGATCGGCGCATCGGTACGCGGGACATCACCCCGGACTTCACCTTGATCAAGACCAGAGCGCACTCTCGCGACGCTATATGGAGGAACACGGGAAATGACGTTGGCAGCGACCACAACATCATTGAAGTAGCCGTACCACTCCCGGGCCACGGTAGCACCGGCGCACGAACGCACTTCATGGCGGACTGGGACGCGTTTCGGATGGCCCTCACTGACGAGCAACCCGATATTACCGACACCGAGCAATGGACGGACACCGTTATTAAAACGACAGCGCACACAACAAGGCAGTTCGAGACGGAAGAAGGAATAGATAGGATAGACAACTGGCTGGCTCATCTACTGGAGGTCAAACAGTCCATAAAGGCGCGGTGGTAGAAGCTCCGCACCAAGAGACTTCTGCGGAAAAAGATCGCCGAGCTCAACAAACAGATCAAGGCCCATTGCAGAGTGCTCTGCACACAACGGTCGAACAAGGTCTGCAACGAAGCCGACGTACAAATGCACAAAGGAAAGACGTGGAACATGCTGCTTCAAATCCTCGATGAGAGTACGACCAAGGGTTCCCAAAACAACAACCTTGCCAAGACCCTGCACAGGCAGTCTGACCGCGGGGAAGACGAAGTGCGGAAACGACTGGATTCGAAGTACCTACCGAACACCCATACAGAGGCACACGGACTTTCGCGGCAACGACAACGCGACACTAGATAGAGAGATTGAAACATGGCACGTACGAGTGGCCCTGCAGAACCTCACCAGAAGATCCACCGTCGGTCCCGACAGGGTGACTCACAAGGCACTTACGAATATCAATGACGCGACCATAGAAGCCCTGACGAACTTGTTTAACAAATGTTGGCGCCCCGGAAGGCTTCCTAAACTGTGGAAGACAGCGAAGACGATTCTTATCCTGAATCCTGGCAAACCACCAAACAAAGAGAACCGCCGGCTGATCTCGCTCACTTTGTGCATGGGAAAGGTCCTCGAGCACGTCCTAATGAACAAATGGCAGCACTTGGAAGACTCTGAACCCTACGCGAACTCCATCATGGGTTTCGGAACAAGCTTGGAACACTAGACGCTATGATCCTACTGAAGCACGAAATCATCGACAACGCAACGGGAACCAGGGACAACAGAGCTATAGTCGGACTCAGCCTACAGAGCACATTCAACAAAGTCCGCCACCCCGCCATCCTAGCCCAAGTCTCGCGGCTCAACATGGGTTGTCGGACATACCATTATATCAAAGACTTCCTCTCGGGCCGGACTACCAAAATTTGCTCGGGCGAATTGCAACTCCCAGAGAAGCTGCTCGGCAGCGTCGGTACCCCCAGGGATCGGTGATCTCCCCACTGCTCTTCAGCGTGGTGATGATCCGAGTTGCTATAGTAGCGGACGTCCGGCACAGCATCTACGCCGACGACTTCACGTTATGGGTAGCAGGAGGACGCGACAGCCACATAGAAACAACGCTGCAGGTAGCAGTCAACGCCATCGAGGAGCAACTGCGCGGGTCCGGACTCGTACGCTCCCCATCCAATTCAGAACTGCTCGTGCTCCCGCCGTAGGGAGCGGCCAGGAAAATGAGGCATATGGAAGCCACATACGAGCGTCCCCAGATAACGATGGAAGTAGGACAAGTCACACCAGAGGTCGACAAGGTACGTGGGCTCGGACTGCTTATTAAGCGCAATCGCGTCAACGGCGATGGTCACCAAGCTGCAACGAAGGCGGCGACAGCAACGCGCCTCGTCAGCACAGTATCTAACAGACGAATGGGAATGAAAGAGGAAAGCTTCACTCGCGTCGTTCACCAATCCTTCACAATCACCCACATATCGTTTGCGACCGCCTTCCACAACTGGCGCCCATGGGAGCGCACCAACATTGACGCCACCCTACGTAAGGCATACCAGAGAGCGCGTAGGCTCTTATGGATCATGAATACCGACACGGTCATGGCCCTGGGCGTCCACAACACCTTTTACGAAATAGCCGAAGCGCAGCGAACGGCACAACTCGCGCGACTCTTCGAGACGAGCACTGGGCGGCACGTATTCCGACACCTGTACCTTACGCCAACGGCGGACAGTACACAGGGCGAAGTGCCGCTACCGGACAATATCAGCCAACAGCTCAATGTCTGCCGGATGCCGCAGAATATGAACCCTGAGCACAACAAGGAGCGAGGACTAGCAAGGGCCAAACCCTCTTAGACCTTCATGATAGAGACAACAGCGCCGTATAGCTCACCGCGGCGGAATATCCATACCGTAACGGCGCTTACGCGGGGAAGGTAGTAAAATAATCATCGGGAATTACAAGGACTGCGGCGAGCATCGATGCCAGGAAAGCGCACCACGCGGAAGAGGTGGCCATCACCCTGGCCGTCGCCGATCCCATCTGCACGACGGTGTAGTGCGACTCTCGAACAGCAGTACAGAATTACACCAAGAGCCGAGTGTGCAGTGAGGCCAGGCGCTTCTTACGCAAGGCTGAAGACAACGGGCGCACCAGCGCTGTGGTGATCAAATGGTTCCCGGCCCACATGGGCAACACCTTATGGGGACGGGGGAACGCGAACCACAACGAGACAACCAACACAGTCGCACGAGGACTCAGCAACCACGCGACAGCACGCCAGGGCGACCCGGGGACGGGGCGCTCGACAAGACCAAAGACACGATTACCAGCTTCAACGACATCGTGAATTGGTAAAGACTGAACAGAGGAACTATGCCGCCCCCTCACCTGGGACTCACCCGAGTTGAGTCAGTGTTATATAAACAATTGCAGACGAGATCCCTGCTCACCCCGTTGCGTCAAAACACATTTGCCCCATTGTGTACGACAGTGATGTGTGTAGACTGTGCACAAAAAAACGAGCCAGGGCAGCTCACATCCTTGGGACTTTAGCGTAAACGCTCGAGGCCACCGAGAAGACGACCATCTTACAGCAGCTGGGGGCTGCAACGAGCCGCTATGACAACGACACATAACTCAAAGCCGCCCAGAAGATCTCCGCAGCCCTTGAGAAGCAGCGACCAGGCAAAGCTCCTGGGAAAGGGGGCACTGGCCTTCCTGGACCCGTGGACGGACCTCGTGCGCAGACCCGAAAGGATGCCCGGGAAGACACCCAGGTCGCGTCACGCTGACAGCACACCTCCCCCATGTGGAGGGATCCCAACCGAACTGCAGGTGATTCAGGAAAGTTGTTCTCTGTCTCTCTCTATCTATCCATCTGGCTCAGGACGCTGCCACGGCCGAAAGGGTAAGGGTTGACGACTAAGCACCACAGTTGGCAAACGCAATATACATTGACATTATTTGTCTCAACCCTTCCTCTGGAGTTTCGAGGCACTGTTTGCGCTGCTCCAGTGATCTTGCTCCAACACCCACGTTGGAGTTGGGGAGGGGGCGCGGTCTCGGCCGCTGTGACTCCTACCAGTGCCGCTACGTTTCTTGGGAAACCCCTCAACAACCAGATGACGCCTTTACCACTTTTAGAGACCGAAGGCGTCGGGATGGAATTTCAGTGAGACGGCCCGAGATGTGTCGGCCCCGTTATGTCTTGGTACCATCTAACAGACATACTGAAGTCATTCTCACCGATGGTGTGGGCGTCGTTTGCGTTGTGCGAGTGAAGTTTGGGGACGTGGACATCGCTTCGGCCAAATTTCCCATCACTGCGCAGCCGGGCAAGCAAATATAAAGTCTTGTTCAGTCTGCACTCTATTCTGTGGGCAGCATGAGTAGTGATTCCTGGTTACAACTAGTCACGGCAAGATAGCACCATTAGTTTTCACTAGTAAGGTGAACTAAGACATACAGAAACCGGAAAACGTGTCAGTAAAGGCCTTCACGACAGTGTATCATCAAGTGCCACCCTTGCCACTTATCTCTGCAACTTCAAGAGCTGGGGCTGCCATTGATCCGTGTGTAAGAAGGGGCTCAGAAGGTAAACGTGTTTTCTCATGTCTCCCGTTTCTGAAGGTCCTAGCTTTTTCTGCTCTTAACGTAGATTCCCATTTGGGCATTGTATTACCCATTTCATTAGGAACTCAAGTTCTTAGAAAATGACTTCCGTTCTTTACTCAGTTCCCAGGGGGCTTCCCGAAATAAAACCTTGCGCCGGGTAACGTTATTTAGGGAGTTCAGCAGACCGGCTCAAAGGGCCGAGGCGTGGTGGTATCGGAAGAAAACAAACTGGTATATACATTGACCAGACAAGTGACAGGTCTGGTGAGTGAGGCTGCAGAGCACCTTCAACAGTGCCTGAGAAAGTACAATCAAAAAGCGCCGTCATGGGGCCGAAAATAAGAATGCATAAATCTAAAGTAAATGGGAATAAGCACGCCAAAAGCTTTCTGTTTAGCTTAGGAAACCAAACCCTAGGAGAAGACAAAGAATATAACTACCTCGGACAGGTGGTTAGTGCTGACCCGAACCACGAGACAGTACATCGGCGAAGATTAGACGAAAACGAGGCGCAAACAAGACGTAGACGAAAGAAACGAGGTAAGACATATACAGGCGCCATTTTTTTTGGCTGACACAAAAAAGAGCTCAGTGTAGAAGAAATGTGACTTAACAAAACTTGTTGTTGAGCTAGCTGGTGCATATTTTAAGGAAGACGAAAACTTGGCGCAAACAAGACGTAGACGAAAGAAACGAGGTAAGACATATACAGGCGCCTGCATATGTTTTACCTTGTTTCTTTCGTCTACGTCTTGTTTGCGCCACGTTTTCGTCTTCCTTAAATTATGTACCAACTAGCTCAACAGCGAGTTTTGTTAATGCGAAGATTAGGTCTGGGTCGAGCAGCATTCGGCAAGCCCTTCAAAATAATGAAAAGTGACCTAGCTCTGTCGTCTAAAAGAAAAATCTGCACCCAGCGCATTCTGGCAGTTATGACATACGGAGCAGAAAATTGGTGGCTTACGAAAAAACCAGAACGCAATCTTAAGTCTCCTCAACAAACCATAGGGCTAATAATGTTATGAGCTACACTCAGGGACCGCAAAACGACCTACCTGGTTCAGAGAACAATCTGGAGTAGCATATATCACTTAAAAAAAAGAAAAAAAACGGCCGCTTACCTGCTTCTTTTGTTGTAAATGTCGTCAAAAGACAACAGTCTTTGTTCTTTGCTTTCCCGGTCAACTCTCATGCTGTTCCTGTATCGTCGCGCTCATCCAAAGGTTATCCCACTAAAGGTTTGCTCAAGGCGATTTGAATTAACCGCGTTCCCCTGCTACAGGCCGGGTTCCTCGATTACAGCGCTGCAGTACGGCGAAAACGCGCATGAATCGATGCGGCCGACTTCAAGGTTTATAGAACCGCGTAGCCGTGCTCCTGGTGCTTTCCGACCAGAACGTGGAACCTAGCTAGTGGAACATTTCATTGCTGTTGCCGCGTGATTTTTCATATGCCACCAGGAGGTGGCACGAGCAACAGCAGGCGGTGGTTTCTCCAGCAGTTGTAGAATACCATTTGCTATCGAAAAAACAATTACACCATCTCCCCGAAGGGAACTATGTGGTGATGCAAAGCTTTCGGGTTCCGTGTAGGTTACCGGAGCAGAACCGGCGCAGGCGGTGCCTCGGAGCACACTGAACGCCGCGCAGCGCGCGCACCTGCTTTTATACAGCTGGACGAGAGGAGACTGGAGGAGAGACGCGCACGCGCAGTGGGGGTGTGGACGGCGCAACAACAAGGAAGGGTGCCGTGTAGGTTCCATTGTGTTGCCGTTATGTTGTTTCATTTATCGGAGCAAGAATGGGAACGCAGTGTTAAAGAGACCGACACCGGCGTTGGTTGGTTGGTTGGCGTTACCTGATCGAACACCTCCTGGTTCTCGTCTTTCTTTATTGCGTGCTCACGCTCCTACCCCGCTGCCCGCATTCTTCGTCCTCTTTTCTGGTTGAGCTGCAAGGCGTGTGGCGCTTCCCGCCACAGCTTTTCCACGGGAAACTCAACATCCTCCTCTAAAGTTTTCAATTCGTCGTTTCCGTTGACGTTCAGCTTCGCGTGTCTTCGTTGTATCAGTAGCTTCTTGACGTAGTTTGAATGAGTCAAGGACATAAGACGTATTCGTAGCACTTGCTCCTGTCTCGGTTTTGTAGCGCAGTGGGAAGAGCGCTGCATACTTCCCGTTGCGGCCAGAGAGTCGTGGGATCGAAACCAGGCGCTGCTAACGATTTCTTTTTTTTATAGTGTAGCGGGAGAGGTGCGGACAACGGACGGACGCCGGACATAGCCCCGAGCAAGATATGCTGTGCACCGAAAAAACCGAGCATCAATGAATTTTAATAAAGTAACACTGTAAAAAAATTTACACCATCTTCCCGTGAGGGGAACCATGGGTAGATGCGACGCATCGTGGGGTTTCCGTTGCGTTTCCGTTATGTTGTTTCCATTTAGCGAGTCAATTTGTTGTTGTTTCTATTATATTACGTACCGTTGCGCCGTACATCGCGATAGCAGGCCTGTTAGTCTCCATTCAAATCATCGGTGCTCATCCGATGTCATCGGACCGGCGGAACGACTGAGCGGGGCGGCGCAGTTACCGAGTTTATATGTACCGCGCGTTAACGATGAGGGGAATGATGGAGAGCAGCGCATGCAAGATGTTTAACCGAGCGCTAACGCGCGCTGACGCACAGCTGGCACGGCGACGGGAGTGAGCGCTAACACGCAGATGGCGCTGCGGTGAGAGCGGTGTTAGCGCGCAGGTGGCGCGGCGAGGAGAATGGGGGAGGGCGCTGCGGTGAGAGTGGCGTTAGCGCGCAGCTGGCGCGGCGAGGACAATGGGGGAGGAATGCGGACTACGGACGCCGGAAGACGCCGGAGGGACAAGGCGAGTTAAAGAGATGCGTTGCATCTAATATCTCTTGTGTACTAATTTCCTGTCTTTTATTTGCGTAATGCCTTGTTCTTGTTTGACAAAGTTGACAAGTATGAACATATAAACCGGGCTTAGACGTTTACATTTGGCTTCAGTTTATAAGACTATTGCGGAATCTCTATTTTACTTTGCCAGGGTGGCTGATTCGAGTCACAGACAGACAGGCACACAGACAGACAGACAGCAGACCAAAATTTCTGGGTTTCAGTAGCCCAAAAAAGACTATCGTCTTTAAAAGAAAAGGACCTCGGCTGGCCGTGTAATGAGACCAACCGACAACCGGTGAATAATTAGGGCAACAAAGTTGATACCAAGAAATTGGTGTGGAAGAAGGCGAAGGCCATTACCCCATGGAGGGAGGAAATGAAGATGTTTGGTTGTAAACAGTGCACTCGAACAGCGCGAAACACAAGCTTTTGAAGGTCATTGGGAAAGGCATTCCCCCGGAAGTGGACCGGAGTGGGCTTACGATGATGATGTTGATGATGATGATAACAGAAATGGACATAGCAAGCTTAGCTCGCTTGTACAGACCCTTGCACAATGCAAATTCAGAAATGTGGTTGATCCCTCTTTCATAGGAATTGGTTAAGAACGAAAGTGAAATGCGCCTTCACAGGCCCAGTTGAATGTTTATTCTACATCGATATGAACATTTGCATCGCTAATTGTACTTTGTCGGTGTGACACCGTCAGACGCATCAACAATAGACACGTAATAGCACGCACCGGATCATTGCGTAAACCCGAATGCAAGCACACGCGCTAGCAAACCACGAGAACGAAACCGAACAGGTTCTCCTGCGAATGGTTTGGTGAACTCGCTGTCCGCTGCACCGAAAACGCATGACTTCCGCGGATGTCTTGTGGCCGTGCTTGCCAAGCGACTACAGGCGCGTCGCTTTGGCAAATATGCGTCTACTGCGTTGCGACGAGCTGAGCTGGCTCCAACTGTCGGCGCTCATTAGCATCGTGATGCACTACTTCTCTTACCCTCTCTTAGGCGGCAGCACCATCTAAATAAAGGAAGTTTTAGGAAAGATATAAGGCGCGTTCATACAGCTGTCTGCGCTTCTGGTTATAGTGCAGTCGATAACGTGTCTGGCACCGCCGGTTGAGGTGACGGAGTTTCCGGTTCGAATCCTGGCGTAGCCGCGTCAGAGAAACTTTCTCTGACGATGTAATTTCCGTAACCCATATGACGTCCGTCACATCTTGGTGGATCCCGCCATAAAACATTTTTGTGTGAGTACTCCCATCAATAAAAGATCAAAAGATTGAGCTCACGCTCACTGCTGGGCCCAACAACGAGGGTTTCGTCCGGGACGCGGTGAAGTTCTGACGAAGGAGAAAAGCGAAAAAGCGGGTGCGTGTGCTTTCGGTGCACGATAAAAATGCCAAAGTGGTTCAAATTTGGCGCGAGCACTCAACTAGGGCGCACCTCAGAGCCTAGGTGTTGCTTCGGGGCCCTGATTCCACAATAAATGAATGAATGAATGAATGAATGAATGAATCAATCAATCAATCAATCAATCAATCAATCAATCAATCAATCAATCAATCAATCAATCAATCAATCAATCAATCAATCAATCAATCAATCAATCAATCAATCAATCAATCAAGCAATCAATCAATCAATCAATCAATCAATCAATCAATAAATTAATCTGGCGACGCAAATTTCTGTCCTCATCGGTGTGCAACGCTGCGTTCAGGAAATAAAGAAGCCATGCCAGTTTTGGAGACCACCAAAGACGTACGCTTCGGTGTTTGGGTCTCCCGAGCGTTGGTGTCCAGCGGAGAACTCGGAGCGCATTCTGCGACGCGTGTCCTGCCTCTTCGCTTGTCCCGTCTCCTCGAGGCCTCCTGTAAAGTTATCTCCTTTTACCTTTTTCAGTTTCAGTTTCAGTTTATTCTCATATTGAAAATACAGTGTGTACAAATGCATATCCAGTATACTTATACATATACAGAATGCATATACAAAAATACATGTACAGAAATACATATACATATACATATACCTAGTACTTCCTTTGGTCCCATGATGCTCGCAGTTATAGCGACGCACGCTTTTTATCCTTCGATGTCTCGTTCGTGAGCAGAACCCCTGAGATCACGTTGCTGGTTCATTTTTCTGAGGCACGTTGAAACATGTGCACTATCGGTAAGCAGGGTAAAATTAGAGATTTTAGCACCGACCACCGGAAGAACGAACACGACCACCCCCAGAAAGAATATACCTAATCTAGAGGTGGGGAGCATTCCACTCATATACTTGGTACTTGTTTCGTGAAAATTAACAAATAAGGCAGGATTTCCCTATTGGTAATATTTGTAGCCACATAAAAAGTTCCACGGTAACCGACGATGAAAACTGCATTGATAGAAGTATTTCTGAAATTTTCTTTTATAGAAATAGGTGAGTTGTGACTGAACTTTTTAGGCTACGTGAAAAGGAGAACAAAAGCCGGTATCGAAAATTGCCCAGAAGTTGGGTTGGTTTCTTGTTATGTGCCTTAGCGCAACTACTACAATGCAAGTTTACAGCCAGTGTTTCCAAGTGTCGAACTTGTTTGAAGGAAGTGAGCAAGGGCACCGTAAAGATCCACGTCTCTTCCTGTGGTTTAATTCTTCGGAATGTACAAGGTCGCCCAAACCTCTACTCTATTAATAGAAAGCTATTTGGTATGGCCCAATTAGGAAATAAACATCATTACATAAGATAACACTGTGTAGAATTGTTTGGGCCCCATTTTTTACAGAAGCGAATTTGTCCTAATGGTTTGTTTTTGAAATTGAAATTCCTAATTGTGCTCTCTACGTTTTCAAGGCTTATAAGAAATGGAAGGCGGAATTTGATTGTGAAAGCCAACCAGTGGTTTTTCTGTTTGCTTCAGATTTCTCGCTCATTTCGTGCCTTCTTATTTTAATGAACTGGTGGTGTTTGGGGCCATTATTATTAGCGTTCAGATGGTTGTAAAGCAAGTGTGTTGCAACTCTGTCAAAAAGTGCTTAATAAAGAAAAACGGATACCGTACCATTCCACTTCTTCGCAGGTTGTGTCCATGTTAATCTTCCAGACCTGCACAGAGCTCTCTATAACGTAAGTGTCCTCTTTACTAGTTTGGGTACACACAAAAAGTCGCGCTCAAAGAGGACAAAAATGTGAAATCACGTGGACGCGAATACAGTTAGAGTTCCCAGAATGCAGTGGCCATTCAGTCACATTGATCAAGCGTTGAATCCCTGCTTGGGTAAGCAGAACTACAGACGACCCTCATCACTTGAGTGTGATGGGGCGCTACTAGTCGAACAATCCGTCTGGGTAACCTTGGACTGCTTGTCTATCGATTTGTTCCACCATCTGAGAAATGATGCTATCAAAAAACCTTGCGTCTGGTGAAGGGGGCGGGTTTGAAGTAAGCTAGTACTGCTTAGAACTTCGCATTCGCATGCTACCAACCCCACAAACCTCGGTGTTGCCAGTCATTAACTACCAGCGCAGATGAAAAAGCTCGTCAGTATGTCATCGTTCCATAAGCGCCATCCCATGTTTTCCTGCGTAACACGGGACAATGCTGTTGAAGGCTGGTTACCCTCTTATGATTGTGTGAGTTGCCACAAGATATGGATTATGCCCTAAGCATAACGATGGCAGATTTTACGCCATCGTCATTGCAAACGTTTGGCATTGAAACCCCAACGCAGACATTAGGACGTTGTGTGCTTTCAATTCCGGCTTGTTTAATTCCTTTGATTGCCCCCGCCGTACGGAAAGTTCACACTCCATAGTCTCTGCTCGGAGTTCAACAACGGGGTTACAACTTCACAGATTTTATGAAGACGTCGTGTATCTCCGCCTGCGCGACATCACGGCCCTTCGGCAATATGAAAATAATAGGCACAATATAAAAGATTTATAATGACGGATTCCCGCTGCTTGTTTCTAAGAACCGCGAATGCGTGACCCACACATTTAGCGTGTGCCAAAGTTTTAGTGAACTGCGTGGGGAAAAAACATTTGGTTGGTCATTCACTGTAAAAGAGTAAACGCTCTCGCGTCTGACGTTCTCTAAAAATCAGCCTCAAATTTAAACTTAAACTTCAAGAGGCAGCTCGTCAATTATCGATGGTTCCATTTCCCCGCAGCATTCAGAGTTCCCGCCTTCAAATCTGCAGGGCACTATCAGAACCTATGGTCTATAGTCGCAGCCTATAATCGCAGCGCCGCTGATGCCAGCTGCAGCAATTGGCATGCCAATGAACTCGGGCAAGTGCGCTACAGACGTACTGCAACGAGCATGTCATTCGCGGCATCGTGCAATACAGCGGTGGAATCAGCCACTGCGCAGCGACCTCTCGCATTTCAACCACCCGCACCACGAGCTGTGCAGACGTCAACTGTATTTAATTATTTAGTTATTTATTTATTCATATACGTTAAGGGCCTAGCAGGGCACTACATAAGGCGGGGTGTGACATACAGCATTAATAACAACGAAGATTGTTTCGATTATGCAGGGTATGGTAAAATAATCATTCGGACTTCCGAAAATATACAAAAAAGACCACGACAAATATTCACAGAGCAAACACAATAGGAAAGCAGAACTTATCGTTTTTACACAAGCAAAAGATTACAGTTACTACGATGTGTTATCGGTTTCAAGAAAAGCAAGTAAGCAGTTCTGAAAGTTGATTGCTGTATGTGTGTGACAATACCAGCAGGCAGTGAATTACTATCATTTATCGACAACACAAGATGGGAAAATTGGTGTTTCGTTGTGCGGGAAAATACTGGTTCTATTTTATGATCATGGACGCTACGTATGGACGTATACGAAGCAGGGTGAATGAAAGCTCGACGAAATGACGAATCAGTGTGGTATAACCTGTGGAAGAAGGATAAGCGGAAAAATGTTATCCACATTGCAAGGGGGGGAAGTTCAACTTTGCTTAATGGATCACACACTTTTATAACGACAATACAATGACAAGATAAACCATGTGACTTTGTTTGAACAGATTAGAGCATTTTGGTAAGAACTGCTGGGTGGGTGTGCCATTCTATTGAAGCATATTCCAGGGTTGGCCTGATTACACCAGTTTATGCGTGAAGTTTGGTGTCCTTGTTCGCGAGTTTCAAACGACGTTCAAGAAGGTCGAGCTTTCCTAATGCTTTCCCGGTTAAGTATTCTACATGGCTAGTTCAAGATACATCGAAATAGAAAAGAATGCCTAGACATTTTATTGATCGAACCATTTGAATTTCTACGTTGTTTATCGAATACACTTTAGGCGAAAGATCTGCAGCAGATGAGAAACGTACGTGCTTGGGTCTTGTTAACATTCATTTCCATTTGGCATAGACGACACCATTATGATAATTTTGACAGGTCCGACTGCAAGATGGTTATGTCATTTAGTTTAGAGATGTCCTTGTAGATGACGACGTCGTCGGGAAACAGACGCAGTGAAGAGTTAATGTTGGACCCGATATAAATAATGCAAACAAGAAAAAGTAAAGGGCCCAACACGACGGAACCCCGAGCTACTCCAGACTCGACGGGATTGGGACTAGAGATAATATTTTTTTTGTTTGACTCGCGTGATCCTGTTACTAAGAAAGCCGTGGACCCACTGGATTGTTTTATCGTCTAACTATCGATTGCAAATTTTAACCATTAACAGTGTGGGTTACAGGTGATCAAATGTTTTTGAAAAGCCAATAAAAATCCCCTAGGCGTAGCTGGAGTTATTCATAAAATCATGCAGGTTGGTTAGCAATCAAACAGTTGGGTGTCACAAGAACGGTTAGTATGGAAGCCATGTTGGTTGTCTATTAGCAGGTTATTTGTATTCAGATGAGAAATTATGTGCCTAACGAGAATATGCTCAAGTATTTCGCATGGAATAGAAGTATTTCCTGTATTTATTAAGTTTTGTTTATTTAGTTAGTGATCATCATCATCATCAGCGTATGTATGTCCACTGCAGGGCAAAGGCATCTCCCATGAACCTCCAATTATCCCTGTCCTGTGCTAAGTGCGACAAATTTATCCCGTCAAACTTGTAATCGCCTCTAACCTCCTAACTTTATGCCGCCCCCGTCTACGCTTGGAATCTAGGGTCCACTCTGTTACCCTTAATGACCAACGGTTATCTTGCCTTCGCATTGCATGCCTTGCCCACACCCATTTCTTGTACTTAATTTCTACTAACATATCCTTAACCAGCATTTGTTCCCTTACCCACTCGGATATCTTCTTGTCCCTTAATGTTACACCTATCATCTTCCATTCCATTGCTCGCTGAGTTGTCCTCAAATTAAGTTGAACCCTCTTAGTGAGCCTCCAAGTTTATGCCCCGTAGTTGAGTACCGGTACCATGCAGCTGTCATATACTTTCCTCTCCAGGGACAACGGTAGGCTGCATTTATTATCTGAGAATGCCTGCCTAATGCACTCCACCCAATTCTTGTCCTAATTATCTCTGTCTCATGGATGGGATCCGGAGCAGGCAGTTGGCCTAAGTAGATACATTCCCACTTCCGATGCATTGAATCTATCTCAAACCGCTGTGCTTTCCCGAGGCTATTTGTCATCACTTTAGTTATCGGCATGGCGTGCAGGGGGGCGTAGAGCTAGAGCATCCGCCTCGCGTGCAGAAGGACCGTGGTGCGAATACCGGTGCCATAGAATTCCCATTAGATTGAAACAAATCCGATTGTTGGTGGAATTGCAGAATGATCCTTGGGATGCGGCGTGACCTCGGCGACCAAAGCCTGTAAAGCATTCTCTTGCCAGAGCAGTATTGGCCACCCTGGTGTACTAATGGCTACAGCATCCCATGAATACCGCAATTCACCTACGGTCCCCAGTCTCGAGTGGCTGCGAAAAAACTGCCCAGGGCTACGGTGAGAACAGTGATGCAGAAAAGGGTGCTAAGAATCGCTGGATCTGGACAGGCCACCATTTGAATCTGAACCTGGCAACGTGTAATACGAGAACCTTTTCCGGCGAGGCGAGTCTACAAGTGCGCACCGAAGCCCGTAGGCCCTTTCCTTACTGAGGTTATTAGGAAATAAAAGTAACAAGCACTAGGAACATTGAAGCCACCGGAAGAATACCGAGAACCCCAAGAAATGCTTCACGCCACACCCATTAGCCAGCACAGACCACCTGCCCTTCGTTCCGAGGAGGTCTCGAAGTAGAGCCGTCCAATGTTGCCCACCGGACCACGAGCACTGTAGACCAACGCTCTCCGAAAGACTTACGTATGCAATGCCCGTGTTTATCGTACGCTCTGCTATCCCTGCAGGGAAGCAGGACACATCTACCGACGTTGCTGGTACAGGAGACTGGGATTCCGAGGTTTCCCCCACGATGCACCTCGTGATGATGATGATGCTGATTAGTGGCTTTCCCTTTGAATCGGGGCGTCGGTTGTCAGCAACCGACTTGCCAGTTTTATTACGCTTACTCGCCCTACTCCCAGCTAACCTAATATATTTGTTTCCTCCTTCCCATCTCCCTCTCTTCGCTGTTTTAAAACTCATCGCCCCCACCCCCGTTTTTTTTCCCCCTCGCTGTTCTAAATTCTCATTCGTTTGATTACTCCGCCTGCGTACTCATCCCTTCCCTACTTTTCCTCCACCACCACTCCAGTCGCCTCTTCGTCACCTCTATGGTATTGCAGTTGAGGTTCACCCTCGCCCCAAATCCCATAGCCTCCACCAGCGTCGTTTCCCCCTCACCCCGCGGTGGTCGTATCTCTGTGCAGTTCCTGACAATATGATCTATAGTTTCCCAATCATTGCCGCAGCACGCAGATGTTTCATCCTGCTGCTTGTAGCTACCCGTGTATGCCCGGGTTCTCAGGCACCCTGCCCGTGCCTCGAAGAGCAAAATACTGCCTCTGGTATTGTCATAGAATCCCTCCTTCTTAATTTCCCGTTTCTCTGCCCTATAAGTCTTCAGGGGTTTTTTCGCTTCCATGCTCTGTGCCCACTTCGTCGTCTCTGCTGCCTTTACCTGCTTTATAACTGTTGTGTAAACACCACTTTCCCCTACCGAATTTCCACCGCGTGTCCACGCTCCTCATAGACAGGTACTTAAACACCCTCGCGGCCCATTTTTCGTCCTCCATGTCATGAAGTCGCTCCTCAAACTTTATCTTGCTCTGCGCCTCCCTCGCCTCGAAAGACGACCAGCCCATATCCCCTTGTACCGCTTCATTTGTAGTTTTGCATTGGACCCCGGGGGCCAATCTGCCTACCGCCCTCTGATTTACCTCCAGGCCGGCTTGGGTCTCTGGCTTCATGCACAGAACCGAGTTTGCGAAAGTTAATCTTGGTACCATGACTCCTTTCCAGACTCCCCTTACCACGTCGTATTTGCTGTATCCACAGAGGGCTCTATGGCTCATTATGGCCGCGTTCCGTCATCCTTTCGTCTTAAGGTGCGCCTCATGCGCCTGCGTGTAATCTTCGCTGTTGTTCAGCCATACTCCTAAATATTTATACTCTTTCATCAATGGTATTTCTACTTGCTGCACTGATACTGCTTTGTGCTCCGCACCGTCGTTAAAGACCATGATCCCCGAGTTTTCTCTGCTAAAGGATAGCCCTAGGTGCGTCGCTCCTTCACCGCATATATCCATCAAGCCCTGCATACCTATCCGGTTATCCGCCATCAATAATATGTCGTCTGCATACATTATTCCCGGAACCTGTTGTTCCACCACCTGCCCGTTTGTCATGTATGATAAGTCGAACCCCAGCGTACTGACTTCTTGCTTCCTTTCTAACCCCGCCACGTAGATCATGAACAGCAGCGGAGAGAGAGGACATCCTTGTTTCAAACCCTTTTAGGTGTATACAGGCCTATTGTATGTTATCCCCTCCTACAATATTTGCACTTGGTTCTCCCGGTATAGCTCCCTGAGTAAGTTAATGAAGTCTGCCCCAATTCCCTCGTTCTCCAGGAAACTGAACAACCTCTCTCTGTCTACATTATCATACGCCGCTTTAATGTCCAGAAAGGCTAACCACAAAGGTCGGTTTTGCATCTTCGCCACCTCTATGCATTGGCTTACTACAAATAAGTTGTCGTCGAGTCTTCTGTCCTTTCGAAACCCATTTTGAAGTTCCCCTAATATCCTATTTTCTTCCACCCACTGCTCTAGCTCGAACTTCACTGCCTGCATTGCTAACTTGTACAGCACTGACGTGACGGTTACTGGCCTATACGAATTCGGGTTTGTCTTGACTCCTTTGCCCTTGTACACCAAGTTCATCGTGCTCATTTGCCACGCGGCCGGTATTGCCTTTTCTTCTATCCTTGTTCTGATGGCTTGTAGTAGCTTTCCCTTGCGCTTTGGTCCTAATTGGTTAATCAACTCCATCGGTATCCCATCTGTGCCTACCGCGGTATTTTTGGGGACCTTTTCCTCAGCTCTTTTCAATTTCGGGTTGTCCCCATCTATCTCCAGACATTCCGGCCTACCCGTCGCGACATCTCTGTGTCGCTGCGGGGCCTCTTCATCCATCTTACTGAACTTCTCCGTGATGATTCTGTGTAGGTATGACAATGCTCCCTCTCCCTTGAGCATCTGTCCCTGATAGTTTTCTATAGTACCGCCTTCTGTGGGACTCGTGCGTTTCCCTAATGCCTGCACATGGTTCCAAAACCTTTTCGGCGCGTCTCTACCCCTCCCTCGTATTTGCGCTACCCATCGCTTGCTGTCCCCCTTTATTTTCGCCTGCACTAATTGCTGCACTTCCTGTTTCATTTGCTCATACTGCTCCCATTTTAGGTCCACCTCTTCCTTGTGTATCCCTGCCCTCTTGGCCTGTCTGTGATCTCTAGATGCCTGTTTACGCCTCTCTATCGCCTCCTTGTTTCTTTGTTCCACCAGCTTTTGGGCGTTTTCTTTCCTCTCCATCGATTGGCCCCCTCTGCCTTGAATATTTTTTCCTGCATAGTTTTGATGAGCCTGTCATATTCCCACTTTTCTGCAGGATTTCTTTCTATGTCAGCCTCTATGCTTTTGGCAATAACTGCAATTTGTTTGCTGTTTAACTTTGTGCGCTGCCCCGGTCGACCCGGTTTTTCGCCACCCAGTTTCCCAAAACCCAGGTTTATGCGCTTGTAGTCACTGCCCAGACTGTGGCCCCCTTCCTCACCTATGGTCATTCCAACCAACCATTCATAGAGTCCTTCTGAAATAAGGCAGTAGTCAATACTTGACTGTCTCCTACCACACTCCGACGTTATTTGCCCCTCGCATTTTTTTCCCTATTTACTATGATCAGCTTTTGGTACTCACACATATCTAACATTAGATTTCCGTTGAAGTCTGTGTACCCGTCTAGATCTTCAATGTAGGCGTTCATGTCCCCTACCATTAGTACCTCCCCGGAATGTTTCAAATCCTCAATGTGCTTTTTTAGACACGCCACCAGTTTTTCGTTTTGTTCTTTGCTATCCTTACCCGTCCATAGGTACGCCACCCCTAAAGCCACCTCCCTACCCTCCACTATCCCTTACACCCACACATGTCCTTTACAGTCTTCTTTCACTCTCTTCCAATTAGCCCCCTGCCGTATAAGCATACCTACTCCGCCGCCTTTTCTCAATCCAGCCATCGTATTACAACCTTCCCATACATACTCTCCGATTGCCGGAGGTTCTTCCAAGTCTCGTAGGTGCGTCTCGGTCACAACGTATACCTGGATATCTTCCTGTTCTTGCTTCTCTCTAATCTCCATCCACTTCTCTCTTTTCCTGCCACCCTGCATGTTTATGTATGCGATCTTCAGCTTGCTCCCTCTCTTCTTTACACGCCGTTGTCGTCCCTTTCATTTGCCTGCAATAATCTGTACCGACCCCGCTATCTCACTTTGCTCCTTGCATTTGTCTAGACTATCTTCGCAAAGGCCTGTGGCCCCCCTAAAAAAGCCACAGTTCGCGCCGCGTGTCGTCTTCCGATGGCTGCTCCCACCTGCCCGCTGAAATGCACTCCGTCACGCTGGAACGCCCTTTTCCGGCTAACCCATCGGACATCCCTGTTGATATCTACGACAGCGAAACTCAGCTCCTTGCCGAGCTCCCGTATGTCTCGGTTTACCGCTACAACTTCCCTTTCCACATACACCCCTCTCCCAATGATTTCTGGTACCGTGCTAACGACGACCTGCACATGCGGGCACAGCGCCCGAAGCTCCTTCAACCCCTTTTCCAGTTGCTTGCGCACTCCCGCGCCCCTTCCCTGCTGAACGTCGTTGGTTCCTCTTGCGATAATCACTAGGTTCTGCCCCTGCATATTTTCCCACATTTTATCCTTTGCCTTTTCTAACACTACTCTGACCGTCTGCCCCAGGAACACGCCAACCTGCACTCTCTCGTCCTCTCTCACCCATCCTCTAATCTCCATCTCTGAGTAGCGCATGTTGGAGTCCCCCGCCACAATCACCATGCGTCTTTCTTCCTTTTTCTGGCTGCCCACCGGCGCGGCTACCTGCTCCCGCACCGGCTGAGTCAGCGCCAGTACAGGATCGTTTTCTGGCGTGTCGTCTTTGCCCTTCTCCTTTCCTTTCTCGGGGTCAAGCCCTGTCGACACACCTGCCTCGTGACCTACGTCCTTCTTTCTGGGGATGTCACCCTTCGTCGCCAGTTTGACCTCCATTTGTGCCAACCTCGCTTCGACTGCCTTTCTCTGCCTTTGTTCCTCTTTGAGCTCCTCCTGTAGCTCGTCTACCCGAATCCTGAGTCGCTCCTTTTCTTCCTCGAGCTGGTCGAGGCGCGACGCTAGCACACACACTCTGCACCTGAAGTCCTGCCCTTCCGCGTCCTCGACCGACTCGAACCTCGTCTCCTCGAGCGGGTATTCGTCCTCGCACCCCGCGCACACCACACCCGGCTTCTTCTTCTGAGGCATGGTACTGCCCGTCCAAGTCTTGCACAACTCTGACTTAATTCACTGCCGCGTTCTCGCGCGCTCCCCTCCAGTCTAAAAGTAAGCCGCAACGTGCGATTCTTTCCCACAGATCAATTATTCTTTCACTAATTACCCACTAGAATCACCAACTAACACGCTTTCCAACCGCCACGTGCAACAACCGCACGACACATCTGATTCGGTCACTTCCCTGCGCTAACAACTACCGCTCCTTCTACTCACCCTATTGTCTAAAACTACATCTCTTATAAAACCTGGTCAATCTAAAAGAGGAATATGAAATTTCAAACACTTGTCCGTTTTTGTCGTCGATGCCTCCACCGCGCTCTGTACGTCCGCACACCTCGACAGCTCCGACAGCCCAGGAGCTGTCGGGGTTCGACAGCCCAGGAGCTGCCGTCTGTTATCTGGACAGCGCCGCCAACGAGATCGACGATTACCTTAACCGTAGCAGCCTGTGCCAAGCATGTTTCAAACGTTGACGGTCGCCCTATCAATACAGATCACCGAGCTGCCGCAGCAACGCTGACTTCGAATGTGGGAAGTCTCCTAGCTCATGAAAAAAAAAAACTGACAGCAGCAACTTGTGCACTACTGTGAGAAAACAAAAACCACCCAACGACTCGAGGCACGAAAAACCAATATTCACGACGCGCCCTCAGCCTGACGAATAGATCCAACGCTGACGTGACAATCGGGCAGTCAACGCCTACAAGCGGAGACACAAGGCGATGACACACCCGAAACACGAAGACGACCACGTTCGACGGACGGCTATGCTTCAATCGCCTCCACATCGTCGCTTGGGTAGACACGGAAGCAGACTACTCAGTGATGAAGGGATCGCTTGCGAGAAAGCTGAAGAAAGTTACGACCAGTTGTGATGGTTCGCATATCCGAGCAGCAGGTATGTGGGCAAATGGAAGGGCCAAATGCACCGACAACAGTTATGATATAGGTTTGTAGGATACGTTATTCAGATCATAGGGCGGTAGCGCCGTGACTCGAAAATGAAGGCCCGTACAACAAGCTATTGTAAGGTTTGCCGACGACCACGCCACCCTGCCTCCCCGTTGAAGCCTGATTATCACTGTCTACTCTCAAGATGGTCCTCCTGACACCGAAGCTATTGTGTAAAGCGACCAAAGCTAGCTTCTGGAGCATGGTGTCTCCGTCACCAAACCCATTGTTCCCTTGAAGCAAGAAAAATGTTTTGTTCTGATCATAAATTTTAGCGAGGAATATCAGCACATAAAGAAGGACACTTCTATTGCATTCCTTGAAGAAATTCAGGCACAGAGTGAAGTGATCTCTCTCGCCGACCTTAAGCGCGGGCCTGATTCCGCCTTAAACAATGCTCACATCTTCGACGTCAACCGGGCGCTTCCGCAAGAAGAACACAAGTGCTGAGGACTTTTGCTGCGACACTACAGAGCCTCCTCTTCGCCCTAGCCACTTCAGACGCCTCTTGCAAACCGCGTTATAACCACCGAAATAGGCTCTCGGCCAATTTGACAGTCTCCTTACCGCGTGTCTCCACACGAGCACGAGGCTATCCGGAAGCAAGTGGACGACATGCTCAGCGGGACATCATAAAACCCTCGAAAAGTGCTTCGGCTCGCGAAGAAAAAAGCCGGAGGGCTGAGGTTCTGCGTTAAATACCGTGCACTGAACAAAATTACAAAAATGAACCTGTACCACCTCCCAGAAATCGGCGATGCAATCGACCCCTTTGCCTCGCAAAGTACCTCTCGTCTATGAACCTAAATACCGGTTACTTGTAATATTAGGTGAATGAGACAGGCCATGATAAAATTTCTTTTACAACGCCGGTTGGATTGTATCGGTGTATGGATAGGCCTTTCGGACTGTGCAGGGCACCAGCAACATTTCAACGAACTATGGATAGTGTACAAGCCGGCGTAAAGCTGCACACCTGCCTTTTCTTTATCGACGACGTTGTATTCGCTCGCAACTACGAGGAGCACCTTGAAAGGTTGAAGCCGGTACGCGAGGCAATCCGACTATTCTTATTAACATTGAAGCGTGAAAAGTACTGGTTTGTGTACGAGAAACGGAAGTTTTTTGGTCCGCGTCGTCAGCACCATGGGAGTCTTTCCTGACACCGCGAAACCGCCAGTCATAGCTAACTTTATAAGGATGAAGGTCAAGAAAGGCGTGCGAAAATTCCTCGAAATTTGCGCGCACTACTGTCGCTTTGTCGAAACCTTCGCGAAAATCACCAACATTCGCACGCGCCTGACTTAATGCTGCATTCAGTTGTGCTGGGAGGATGCGCAGGAAAAGCTTTGAAGCTTTGTTCGAGATTCACAATAGCCTAGAGCTTCCGTCTCTTGCAGAACATTTCGATGAGTACACCGAAACAGAAATTCACAACGACGCCAGTGACGTATGCTCGGCTGCTGTCTTCGTCGAAAAGCAGAACGGCGACGAAAAAGTAATCGCTTATGCCAGCCTCGCCCTATCGAAAGAAGGGGAAAACTTTTCCGCCTATGACAATGCGTACTCACTATAATGCAGGCCATTTCTATATTTGGCCTGGGCATCTACAGCGGCCGTTAAAGGTGATAACAGACCACCATGTGCTTTGCTGGCCCGCAAATTTGAATGACCCCTCTGTCCATGTTGGGCGATGGCGCCAGGGCCACGAGGAATTTGACATTACCATTTTTTACAACTTTGGCACTCCGACAAAGAGGCCGCGTTCTTCGGCTACGAGTCAGAAGGCGATGTGGTCGCTGAGCAGTGACCTCACCCAGAGAGCCGCATCAAGAGTGACTACCTCGAAGGACGCAACGTCTCCTTGCCAATGACATTTAAGTGGAACGCCGCTATTTTCTGCCTGAAAATTTCATGTGCTCGCGAGGAACTTCGTTTATACAACGAGAACAAAGTACCTTGTCTTCATCCCCACCTGCCTTCGCGACGAATGTTTGGAAGTGTTCCGCGACGAACCATCATCACACCACCTCGGCACGGCACGTACGCTCCAGAAAATTAAGACGAGCTACTAATGACCATGCGTTACATCTGACGCCGCCCACTACGTTTGGAGCTGCTGCGACGGCTAGCGGAGGAAGACGCCACTGACGAGGCCCGCCGGAGTGCTGCAGCCCATTATCGTGCCATTGCGGCCGTTCTAACACATCGGAATGGGTCTTCTAGGCCTGTTTCATACGTCGCAAGCAGAGTACAGGAGCATTGTTACAGCGACAGACTACTTGACGCAATGCGCAGAGGCGGCGGCTCTTCCCAAGGGAACAGATGAAGGAATCGCAAAATTTTTATTCATCAAGTTACGCGGCGACATGGCGCCAATTAAGTTTCAATCACAGACGGCGGAACTGAATTAACTGCTGAGCTTATGGAAGGCGTCCTAAGATACAGCAAAATAGATCACCGAAGGCCATCGCTTAGCATCGCCAGGCGAACGCAATACCCTAACGTCCGAACAAGACGGTACGGGATATGCTGTTTAGGCACGTCGACGGTAAATATAAGACATGGGACAAAATACTCCCTTGTATCACGGGCGCGCACAATACAGCCATCCAGAAAACCATGCAGATGACTCATTTCGAGGTTGTCAACGGTCTACAGCCGACGACAATGCTCTATGTCATGCTTCCACACGTTGAAGGTGACAACCTTAAGGCCGATGTTCAATGACACCAACTGGGGGCCTACAGGGGACGGAGAAGTCCCTCCAGGTTCATGGTGTATGTATTATGAATTAGCAGCTGTTGGATGCCGGACGCTAACACCTCCGACGCCAAAGCGCCGAGTATCACTCAATTGATTGGGCCTAACATTTCGCTTTGATGTCTCCAGTCCTTAGAGGGAATCTGCAGATTGATGTGCAATGAGTACAAATGCGTGCTGGTTGGCGATGTTTAATACCGAAAAGTATAAATTTATACCTACACCTTACTTGTAGGCTCAACATAATGTAACATTTAGGTTAGGATTTACCACGTGCCAATTGTTGTTGTAGGCATTGTATGTCAATATGCCTCGGCCTCTACGTCATTTTAACCCTCAGTGTGTGGCGCTAGGTCTAACGCTCGGCCATGGCATACTTGCGTCGCCCCCTGTCTGTTGCACATAAGCGCTTGCCCAAGCCAGTCACAAACTAAGAAATGCGGCAGGATTGATCGATGAGCATTCAACTCTTCCAGGTGTAATCGGCTGAGGTAGACAATTAAAATGTCATAATAAAACAACAGCCACAGCAACTAAAAAACACATGATTTCCGCAGTTGCAGGGGCGTGACGTGGATATTTGTCAAGCCGCGATCCCCTGCTTGAGGTGTGTCTGATCACCGTGTAGTGTTGAATCCCCAGTGAGTGCTACGTTCCGTGCTTCTTTTCCAGCCAGGTGTTTGAAGACGACGACGTAAATGTGTGGGTCCACGGCTCGCGGGCCAGACTAATTCAGCCATCTTTACTGAAACTCGCCGCGCTGCCTGTTCTGTTCGGTTTAGCGCTACGTCTAGTAAATAGGTACATCGCCATCCTGCTGTCTATACCTCCGTCTACTAAGACGCAACACTGGTGGAGGAGCAGGGTTTTCTGACGCCTGGATTCCCCTCCGGCGCCAGCCTAGAAAGGCTGTGCCTCAGAGACACCCCGAATCAGAGTTCTCAGCCGCCCCTCAAACTGGAATTTTGCCTAATTTGTAGTAATCATCGCTCTACAGAACTTGGGCCTCCGGGTAGGTGTAATTTGGCTTCCAAGACGCCTGGTTGGATCTTTAACGTGAACTGAGGACTGGCATTACACGGGCTCAGCCCATCAAACGTCCATGTCAGCCCATCTGACGTGCCAATACAGAAGGCTCAAAAAACGGGGAGGGGGCATACGTATTCTGCGCCTAGGCTTCCTCACGAATGGTCCTCCCGAGAGTCGATTAAACCACTTCTTACCGACAACTTGGCGTTCTAGAATATACGTTGATCCCATCCACAGAAACATGCATCCCATGCAACATCGTGACCTCAGGTGGAAAAGAGCGGCTATCATCGAAGCTCGCCAATCGTGCATCCCGCCACAAGCGGTTCTCTACACGGATGCTGCAGCCCCGCCCAGCAGAGGCACCAGCTACAATCAAAAGCCTCTGGTTGCAGTCATAGTCGATTGGAATGAACGCACCGTCTTCACTATGACAATCCTTCCACCCGTCTCAGTCCTCAAAGCCGAATAAGTGGCAATCGCCTTGGCCATTGCCCAGGCACCAACAATGTCTCCCAACATCTACGTAGTCTCTGACTCAGAAGTGGTATGGAGAAACTTCATCTCTGGGGCCGTCTCAAAGATCGCCCAAGAGATTCTGCTCGCCTGGTCATCAAGGCACCACCATACAAGTACAACATTCCACCTACATTGGATCCCCGCACATTCAGGCAACAGGGGCAAGGAGCAAGCTCACGCCACGGCCAGCGCTCTAACCCTACTCGCCCACAAGCGTCGAGCCCATCAAATTCGCCCTTCTCCGCCCGGTTCCGGAAACACCAATTTCAAGCAAGACGAGGCTGTGGACTCCATATCCGATTGCCTGACGTCTTTCACCGTAATGATTCAGCATTTTCGGTCCAGGTGGTTACGGCTGCCACATCCCAATCCCAACCTCACCAAGCCACAACAGATAATGCTAAGGCGACTGCAGACAAATACTCTCATGTGTCCAGACAGACTCCACCAGTTTTACCCAACGAAGTTCATCAACTCTCAGTGAAAGTTCTGTGGAGGCGACGGAAACGTGCAGCACATGGTGTGGCTTTGCAGACACAACTCGGGCCTCCCGCCCGCCCCTCTTCTGGTTCCTCGAATAGGCACTCCTCCTCCCTTCCTTTCGGGACAGGCACCCCAACAAGCCAGCCGTAACAGCAGCATCCCTTTTCCATCCAATGATGCTCCTAGGCCTTGGAGGCTTATCCTGGACAGCCCCTCCTTCGAGGACCAGCTGCTACTGGTCTGCAGAGCATAGGCCGCGTCCATGGCCCTCGGATTCTCCTGAGCCGACGTCCGGGCTTCCTTTCCCCAACCGCCTCCCCTTCTACAGGCCAATCAATTGCGATCCACCACCACCATAGACACCCCGTTCATTGGAGCAGTCAGCCCCAGCTCGGTCTCTCTCCTGAATTACCGGGTCTTTCCAACGTCTCAACCCGTCGTGCACCGCAAGCTACCGATGTGGCCACACCCGAGGTGGTAATTCACCAGCCTCGCAAACCCAATAAATTCCACGTGGATGTATTCGAGCACATGGAAGACTTGGTTGCTCACTTCGAGCGTGTTGCCACTTTGAATCAGTGGGACGATGCGCTCAAACTGCGGCACGTCTACTACTCGTTCACGTCCTGGACCGACTTCCGCCAGGAGTTTCAGGAAGCCTTTTCCGACCCGGATCGTCGTGACCATGTGCTGCGGTTGATGGAGTCGAGAATCGAGAAACCCAATGAGAATGTAACCATGTTTCCCGATGGCTTGGCACTCCTTTATTGCCGCGCTGATCCTGGCAGGTCGGACGCAAAGAAACTTCGCTATTCACAATTTATTTTCCAGCACCGTTGTTTGATGCCGAAGATGTCGGCGGTGAGTGACTCCGGTTTTGCCGATCACACGAGGCAGCTCGGCAGAATGAGGAAGCTCCGGTTGAGCGCCCCTACAGGTGGCGGTCTAACTTGGTTTTATCCCGGGAAGGTGCCACCCCCACCATGATTGACTCCGCCCTGCGAAAAAGTAGAAAACCCAAAGAAGACAGATAAAACAACGCAAACAAAATACATGCAAGAAAGGCACAGATAAGACAGCTACGGTGGAGTGGTGGTTTGGGGTTGGCGAAAAACGCGATAGGCAAGCGGCGAAGACTGGATGAGCCCTCTTTCTTCCCGAAACCAGGCCTCTCGGGGCGGAAGGGAGTGTAGATATACCACTAAAACAGGCGTAGAACAGAAAAAGGCACAATTAGGAAGTACCAACATATATGGGTGAACGACGTGAGCAATTATGATGTAATTATTGTAAGATAGGATAGATACAGAGAGAGCAAGGGAACCACAAAAAAAATAATAATAAAAAAGAAATAAAAGAGGGTTAAAGATTGTTAGTAAGAACTGGTTACAAATATAATGTTGCTCTATAATATTGTAAGAGGCCCAAAAGACCGGACACAATACGTAGCTAACACACGGCTCGTGATTTTAAAATCACGCCGAAAAAATAGTCATAAAAGTGTTGAGGCAGATTTACACGTACAGTCACTAATGGTATCCCTGCACCCATTCTCGCCTGATCCAATCACCCACCGCATTTATACACTCATTCAACTCCCAAACACCCGAATTCCAATCCTACATGGTTGCCACATTCCCTTGCCATACTTGCCACATTCCCTCATGAATCATTCGTACATGTAACCATTCATTCATGCGATCATTAAAAGCCTAAAAGGGCAGAAAGCCCGGCCACAAAAAAGGTGGTCGCGCGAACGCGCTGGTGATGTTAAAATAATGAGACGGGTGTTTAATTTGAAACAAAAAGAAGCATCTATGCCTTCCCGAGGAATTTTGACATGGAATACCCCTTACCTAAGTGGTAATCAATTTTGAAAATCGTTTAGGCAGATGAGGCTGCCAACGGTAGTACGGGCTGCAATCCAGCCCAAATCCCCATCTGTTAAGCCGATTTCCTGGGCGGCCCTCCTCGTTCTCGTGAGCACCGAAAGTAAAACACTCTACCGAAACCGGTTACGGACCAAGTAAAAAGTAAGCGAAGCGTACTTGGTTTTTTTTCCCGGCGTTCACGTGCTCGAGGGAGCCGGTGGTTCGCGTCCCAAGCTACGGCCACATCCAAAGCGTGTACACTTTCGGGCAGGTCAAGAATGATTTCAGGCGGAAGCCTAACACCATACCTGTCCATGATGAGGCATTCACTTGTGACGGTCGCATCGGGGTGACGTCTCCGGAGCTTCGCAATGATCTGTGACTAGAAGTATTTGTGACGCAAGCAGCGTGGAGCCTGAGCAAACAGGCAGTCCTTGAGTATGTGGCAGGCCGTCTCTCTCTTCGGGCCACACTGCCGGCAGAGACGAGCTCTGGGATCGGCAGCCTGCTTATTAGAAAAGATTCTCGTTGGAAACAGATTGGTGGGCAGCCTAAGAGCCTTATTCATATCTCCATGGCCCAAGTGGCGCACCACTGGCCGAAGCCACCTGTTACCCAAATGGTTCCCTTCGAAGGTAAAGAGATCGGTGTTCGAATACCTGGCCTTCCATTGTCTCGAATGTGCCTCCCGTGTACCACTGATAGCCGCAAGGAGCCCCTCCGCGTCGGTAATCCCAAGCTTTCGCCTAGGGCCACCCGGCACTCCTCCAGAGGTCCCCTCAAGACGGTGTCTACGGCGGGAGAATGTAGGCGCTGAAGCCTAGCAAAGGCCTTGAGTTGATACTCTGCCACAACACGTGCAAGCTCCAGCGCCCCCAGGCCACCTGCTCTGTGAGGGAGGTGAACCATGAGGTCAGTGTAGCTCGGCGGCAGGTACTAAAGCTTCTTAATCATCTTCCGTATGTCGAAGTATATTTTCTTTCCAACTGTTTTAAGTGTAAGTGAACCGGAGTTCGCGTACACAAATTTGGGGATCAACAAAAAATTGATGCAATGCAATTCTTGGAGGGTTTCGGTTTGGCTTAATTAATCAAATCCGATTCTGTGCGAATCATGTCAACTGAAACCCGAGGAGGTTTGCTACCGTAAAAGTCAACTCCCAAGGACCGAACTGGTACATTCAAAGCAACAGGAGAAACCACGGCCCCACCAAGGCGAAGCGCCAGGATGCCGTAATTAAACTAGTTTGCCGGGCGAGAGTCAAACTTCCATCCGAAATATACGGTCTTCTTATCGTATTGGAGAAGCGGGGCGAGCTATTTCAGTCAGTCAGCCACGCTGCCTCTCGTCCGCCAAAATATCTCTATAGCGATTCTGCCTCCTGGTTCATTTTATAGAATCAAAACTCCTTGTGGGGCACGCCGTCACAAGAGCCGAGGTTATATTGCTTACACCGGTCGGAAGCACCAATTCTTGTCTTGCCAAAAGGCGAAGCTGAGCCTCGCTCCATCGATTGTAAGAATTAGTGGCTTCTACAGCCAGTACTCGTGCTCGCCCGGACCCTGTAGGTCTGCCACCCACAGAACTGGAGCCGCCGGCCTAGGGCCAGAGCATCTGCTGTCGCAGAACCCGAAGAGTTCGAATTACCGGGCGACGATCCCGTATGAGGGGGTGTCCCGCTGCCATTTGGTGAAGGGTCCCCAGGACGCAGGAGTGAGTGCTCAAACGTGGGGCAGGAACTTCTGGAGCAGCGGCGCCACTTTTTGTCCCCGTCGCCCAACTGGCTGTGGCTCAACCGTCCGCTGGACCGCTGGCCCAGTGGCATGGGGGCAGCCTCCCCGCACAGAGCTGGGGCCTGCGGTGAAGGGTCCGTCCTAGACTGGCACCGTGCCACTAGGGAGTCAAGGTGGGTATAGGCGCAACCAACCCGCGGCCCGTCCTCAATTTTGCTCCGTACCACCTCGGGTGGGTCACCAAGTGCCCCTCCCTCCCTTCTCCCTCCTCCGTAGAACCCTCCTCCAAACTATCGAATCCGTCTATGAGGCGCGCGAGCTGCATCGCCCTTCCTGCACGGGGCTATCTTTGTCAGGGTTTTATACGATATACCCACCCACCACGTCATCCTGGGCAGTCGCCACATCCCATGATAAGCTCCTTATGGAGCCTTGAGGGGAAGCATTCGGTTCCTTTTTAATCGAACGGGGCTAGGGTGGTGGGCCCGACTTTTGTGGCCGGCTCGGAAGGAGGGTTTCCGGTGCTGATGGGTACTATGTACCTAACCGAACTGACCCTGCCTGATGGGAGTGTTTTCGAAACGCGGCGTCGATTCGGAGGGAGTAATCCAGTGGGTGCTGGGTGGGGGAGATGGCCGGGCGAAAACAGGCACTGGAGCGTGTATAGCTGCAGTAGGTGATCTCCAGTTGCTCCGGAGCACCTCTCGGCGACCTCGGCCATGTTTTGCTCAAGCTCGTCCGGGACAGCGTTTCTTTCGCAAACATTCTTCAGGGTGTGGTGGTAACGCATGCTCTGCAGGGCCTTCGAGATTGACTTCGTCTGGCGTGTCCTGATATGGTGGCGTAGTTCATGAGCCTTAGCCTGCGGGCCCAGTGCGGGGCGGAGTTCGGCCCGTATTATCAGCTCGTTCCGATCCCACTCCCCCGTTTTCATTTGTACCAGAGGCGAGGAAGGTAGGGCATGATGATCGGAAGTGGCAGGGTCCTCTCCATTTGTCTCGTTTCTACTGGGCTTAAGACCACCAGGTGTAGACCACCAGGCCCCGGGGACATGACCACTCTCATCCACCCCAGAGGTGTTGCGACCTGCCCGGCTAGCACACCGCGTGACATGGAATGAGATGGCTGACAGATTCGTGTACTCAAACTGTCCACATCGGCTGCAGCTCCACTCAAAAGTCTGGCCACGATCGTTCAGGTAATGGTCAGCCAGACCCATGCGCGATGTTTAGAAGGCATTGCAATATGACGCTCTCCAACTGTGGTGGGTACAGGACCTTAACTATTTTAGTTCTGCTGTGCACCTGCACTTTGGGTCTACTCTTTCCAGACGTTGCCTATCTGCCATCCTCGGATTTGTTCTGGAATTTTGAGTAATGACCGGCCATGACGCGAACCCGATAGTCGGCTCTTCCGCAAGACTGGCACTTCTATTGAATGTCCAGATTGTGCACCTCTCGTACATGTTCAAGGCGTCGTTCGGGATCAGCAACTTGTGGACAAAGGTCGCAAGCCAAGTCTGGAGGCGGATATTTAATATAATGTATCTCCTCGGCCATGCCGCCCACCGAACCCATCAACTCCAATTAAAACACTACAGAAAAACCACGCACGCACAGTAGTTGACGCACTCTCTCGCACAAAATCACAGATGGAAGTCGCTTCGGGAAATTCGAGCGAAGCCTGGAAAAGTCATAGAACCCCGCCCACCGCCACAACAGCCAAAAAAAGATTAGTTGCGTCAGGGTTTGAACCCTAGACCCTCAACATTTCGGTAGAGTTGAGAGTCTAATCACCACCTCTAACACCCCATTAGGATGGTGTTGTAAATATTCACGTGGATCAAACCGGAAAACGACTACGGGAACCAGGCCGGAATAGAAATAATTTGCTGCGAACCTTCTGAAAATCTGCCGCGGCCACCAACACGCATTGGTGGCAGCAAAAAAATCACGTTACGGGTGAGGAAGTTAGCTTTTAAAGCTAAGAAAACAGACCGAAGCCCCGCCAGCACTAGTCACGCCAACAGGACCCCAGTTTGGTAAGTACCGGGGTTCATAAATCCGAAAAACAGCTAAGACGACCCCGGCTTGCCGTGCCCGAGCCTCTGAAGTCGGGATCGCCACCGCAAGACAATGAAAACTAACTTAGGAGGTGTGCCGATGATGCAATGATGCATTTAGATGCCCTGCCGATGGCGTTACTGAGCGGCACACATCGCTTTTCCTCGACCACGGCTTTGCCATCGCGAGAGGTGTGGTGCACCTGTCCTATGGCAGCGGAAATCTCCTGCTCTCCAATTTTGCCAATGAATGAAAGGACATCCTGAAAGGGACTACTGTAGCCTTTATCCGAAGGTGTCGACGACACTGAGGGCTGTTTTGTGCTGCAAACTGGTGCCAGCGCAACAGCTGGCGCTAAGCGCTAAACTTGCAGTAGACGGGAGCTCCAACCTTTTGTCGGAAAAACGCTGAGCGCTCCTCCACCTGCTGGAACAAGATGCGGACTGTTTTTCGTCCACGGCAGGAGTCCACCAGAAGCATCTGACAAAGCACCGAATAATTACCGAAGAAACGACGAGACCCAACCGTGAGAACCTGTACCATGGGCCCCCAAGGAGCGCAACGCAATAGGGCGGCAAGTACAGGCAATGCTGGCAGACGACGTCATCGCACCGTCGAATAGTCAATGGGCATCACCAGTCGTTTTAGAGAAAAAGAAAGATGGGACATCACTGTTTTGTTTGGACTGCCGCAAACTAATGAGGTTACCAAGAAAGATGTTTACCCGTTGCCTCGCTTTGACGACTCCCTCGACAGACTACGACACGCCCGCTATTTATCGTCTACGGACCTAAAACCGGCTATTTGTAGATTGAGGTCGATGAACGGGAACGCGAGAAAACCGCTTTTGTGACACCTGATGGACTGTACAATTTTAAGTGTTGCCGTTTGGGTTGTGTTCCGCTCCAGCCATTTTTCAATGACTGATGGACACTGTACTTTGGGGCCTAAATAGGCAAACTTGCTTGGTGTATCTAGATGACATGATCGCGTTTTCCACCACGTGTTGAAGAATGCCTCAAACGTCCTACGTCCGTCTTCGAGGCAATACGATCTGCCGGACTTACACTGAAGCCTGAAAAGTGTCATTTTGGGTACGAGGAGCTCCTGTTCCTCGGCCATGTGGTTAGCACTGCCGGAGTTCGACGTGATCCTGCTAAAAGTGCAGTGGTATTCCAGTTCACCGTGCCAACTAACAAGAAAGCCGTGAGGCGCTTTTTGGGGCTATGTGCTCTTATTACCGACGATTTATACAGAACTTTGCCAGCATTACAGCTCCGCTGACCAACGTTAGATGGGTTGATATTGCGTTCCTTTGGAATGAGGAGCAACAGAGAGCGTTCGACGAGCTGCGCCAACGGTTGCAAACACCTCCCGTCTTGGCAAATGTCGACGAAAACGCAACCACCATGCTTCATACCGACGCCAGTAACGTTGTACTCGGAGAGGTTCTTCTGCAATGGCAAGACCGCGCTGAAAGGGTGATAGCGTACGCCAGCCGAACGTTGTCCTTTTCGGACGCCAACTAGTCGGCCACCGAAAAGGAGTGCTTCGCCGTTGTTTGAGCAGTACTTGAATTTCGACCATACCTGTATGGCCATCCTTTTACAGGGCTCAGTGACCATCTCTCACTCTGCTGGTTGATGAGCCTAAAAGATCCGTCTGAAATGTAGCTCGGTGGAGCCTTCGGCTTCAAGAAATCGACGTCAAAGTCGTTTGCAAGTCCGGCCAAGAGCATGCCGACGCCGATTGTCTCTCGCGAGCTCCAGATTTTTCTCCGTCGGCGAATCTTTACACCGACGACGACGGTTTTTTTGGCGTGCTGGACACATCCTCCGTGTCGGAGCAGCAACGGGAGGACTCCGAGGTACGGCCGCTGATTGATTTTTTGGAGGGACGTTCGCACACTGTGCCGCGTCAGTTTTCAAGAGCGCTGTCATTCTTCAGTCTCCGCGGTGGTGTCCTCTATGAAGCGAACTTTTCTCCGCGTTGCCGAAGATACTTGCGTGTTCTCGCAGTATTTTGTAACGAGGTTCTGCAGGCTTGCCACGATGAGCGGATGGCAGGTCACCTCGGCTTCAACCGTACACTTACTAGGATCCAGCAGGCATACTACTGGCCTAAACTTTCTGCAGCCGTGCGGCAATACGTGCGCACGTACCGTTAAATTTAACGATGGAAAGCGTCACCGCTCGGACCAGCGGGACTCCTGCACCCTGTCCCTGCACCCCTAGAAGCCGTTTGCACAGGTCGAGATGCACCTGTTGGGATCATTTCCGACGTCGTCCATGGGGAACAAGTGGAGGGTAGTCGCCACCGACTACCTCCCTCGGTATGCAGAAAGAAAAGATCTCCAAAGAGGAACTGCATTCGAGGTTGCCAAGTTTTTTATTAACAACATTGTTCTCCATCACGGTGGCCGACTATTGTTATTACGAGAAGAGGCCAAGTGTTTACTGCTGGGCGTGTCGACGCAATGATGCAACTCAGCGGTACTTCACATGGGACCTTAGCAGCGTTCCACCCCCAGACAAACGGGTTCACTGAACGTCTCAACAAGACAATAGCGGGTATGCCGTGTATCTACCCCGACAGCGAGTGCAAGACCTGTGACCGCGTATTGCCATACTTACATTCGCTTACAATACGGCTCAAGACACGACCCGGATGACGCAGTTCTTCCTTCTTTATGGCCTCCCCGTGAACACTATGTTGGACAGAATTCTGCCTCACGACATCAGCAACGACAACATGGAGCTAAATGAGTTTACGGAACGAGCAGAAGAGCGCGTCAACTGGCGCGCTTACGAACAAGGCAGCAACTGTGCGATGACACGCACCGTTACAACCTGCGCCATAGGACTGTCGTTTTCAAACCCGGCCAACAAGTCTGGGTATGGGCTGCTGTTCGACGTCGAGGACTCTCTGAAAAGCTCTTAAAACACTACTTTGGTCCTTATAGAGTTTTGCGCTAACTTTGCGACAAACCTACGAGGTTGTGCACGACGGAATTGTTTCTCAACGCCGGCGTAACCGCCGCCCTGGCGTCGTCCTTGTCGTGCGCATGAAGCCCTACCTCACACGTTGAGGGAAATTGCCGCAAGCGCATTTTTTCCCTAGAGCTTTGCCAGCAACGGGACAATTCTGTCTCGACGGGCGGCAAATGTCACGTGGATATTTGTCACGCCATGATCCCCTGCTTGTGGTGTGTGTGATCGCCCCTGCTTACGGTGTGTGCAACCGCCGTGCAGTTTTTAATCCCCATTCAATGATACGTTCCGTGCTTCTTGGTGCTTCTTCCGTGCTCACCACAGTTGCACAGAATGCCCCTTCTTCATTTTTGTCGTCATCCAAGAACGGAAGCATTACGTTCATTGTAACTACCCGCATAAAGTGCAGCTAAGGAAGGAAAAAAACAGCTGAAATGGGTAAGTTCTTAAGCTCCTGATGAGCTCGATATAAACAGAATTTCCAATTTGTAAAATATGTGCACCGAGCTCAGAGCGCAACAAATCCGTGCATGACCGCGTTCGCGCCAAGTCCTCCACACCTTTTTAAATTAGGAGCACTTAAGGAGCCCGCTTTTCATTGCAGCTCCTCCTCGACCACACTCTCAAGCCAACGCAGTCACGCAGCGTCAAGAGGCTTCGAAATGATACCGACTTGCCCACCGATTCAGCCTTCCGGTCGATAGTAAAAAGGATATTTGAGCAAGAGGGTTAGATATTCAGAACCGTTCAAAACTCCTGGAATCGCTGTCACGTGTAATACATTGCCACATTACTTCGCGCAAGAAAAATAGCACGTAGGGTCTAAGCAAAATATATGTAATTAACAGACAGCTCCGTTGTACATTTAGTTAGGACCGCTCATTGGGTTTGTTTTTTTGCGACAGTGAGCGAAGCAATTTGGCTGCCGAAAAAAAAACACTTCAGAAAACATGGACTCACGTGCTAGACTTGAATGGCGAAGCTGTTGTAGGTGAGCAGTGCCGGACACAGTGTAAAGTTTCAGTATTATTGTTAATTTGCATAGATACAGTGCTACAAATTGTCGTCATGCGGTTAATGCACAGCCATCCTCAGCATTGTCGACATCCACCAGCTTTTCGTAATGAATCCCTGGCAGCGGGGGTGCAATTGCAAGTCGTTTCGGGAAGAAAAGATGGGGCTCTGTTAAATATAAGTCCTGGCGTCCAACTGCCTTTGTGTTAATGGGGAACTCAGGGCACTCCACGGACCGGCCGTCTCCCAATGAACAGTCTCTGTCATGACGGCCCGGAATAGGGCTGTTTAAAAAATAAAGTCCCCTCCCCCCCTCTCTCTCTCTGTTTCTCTCTCTCTCTCTCTCTGTTTCTCGAAAAACTGTACACATCCTAGTGTATTCCATCAGAATGAGTGCTCATTGGACTATATTTAAATTATGGTGACTTGCGTAGTGCCTATAGACAAGCAGACAATGTGGTTGTCACAGCTGAAGTAAGAAATGCCGTATTTATGTTGTGTTTTTGATTTTGCAGTGTGAGAATATCGCCAGGTCGTGCGACGCGGAAAGTTATGTAAGTACCGTCAAGACACTGGATGGCCGTACAGCTGCTAAATTCCAACTAACCGAATGGGTGAGGGAGCAACATATCAAAATATGTAACACCTGTGCACCTCAGATATTTTAGGCACAATGGAGGTACGTGAGGGAACTACATAATGTAGCCCAATTCAGCATCGTCATGGCTAGCTCGGCCGCACAGCTACGGAGACATGCGCTTGCACGGCGCAAGGACTAAAATGCGGGCGTTCAGGCAGGTATTGGTATTCTTACATCGCTACATTTGGATAAATGTATTGATACAACTTAATCAACTAAAATAACATTATCCAAAATATTTAGCCATTGTGGGCAGTTTTAGCTTAGAGTTTTTTGTTGCTTGGGAAATGTTTAGGGTTTATTCCTGTGGCACGATTTTTCCTCTCGTTTTCAATCCCAAAAACGGTTAGAAACTATCATTTCTTGGTGGCCTGAACTTTAAAGTTTGGTAAATATTGTCGTGACTAAACTGCTATATTTGCTGGGAGGAACCAAGAGCTGTAGCCACACAAATTACTGAACGTAAGCGGAGCGAAGTTGTCAGAGACTACTTTGCCGACTTAAACAATAATGCTTTTGTCTTAAATAGGAAGAGCGGAATGCTAGCGCGTAACAGGTTGTACAAGAAATAAACATTGTATAATTACAGGAGAGGAACTTGCCAGGTTATTCTGACACCAACACCTGCTCAGACAAGCAAATGGGGAACAGGTTGCTCCGGTGACTTTCCTAATTAACCAAAAGCGCTAGAAGCGCAGTTTATCTGCGTATGTGACGAAAACATTAGGAGCTTTTCACTCTGTGGGGGTGGATGGCAAGCGAAAATATTAAAACATGACATACAGGTATTACAAAATTCAGGCGAACGGCCGGATGAAAATATATCCCTATGAATAGTGGATGGCGGTGACCCCGAAGAAAGGATTTCGGGTCTCGGACACCATAGATACATGCAACCTTAGCCAATAATTATGCCGCTGTTTAAACGGCTAGCAGAGTTCATTGAGGGGAAGTTCCGGTTTCGAGATAAAGCGCCGAGTGAGAAGCGCAATAGTTCAAGGCAACGCAAAACGCAGACGCTGCATCGTGCAATGCCGCGGTATGAACGAATGTGTAGTAAATCGCTATGCAACCAGGCTTTCGTGCATCATTTTCTGATCGCACTCGCCTTATTCTTCATCCGAAACAACCTAGCGAACCGAGCGCGTGCGTAACCGCGTCAGAGCCTGCTCTTACTCGACCCCACTCTTGAAGCCACACATGAAGCCACACAAGAGAAAACAACTTCGAAAAAATTCCCCGCATTTACCCGAGGGGAAGAATGTGAAAATGCGAACGCAGGAGTTGAATTTGCGCGGTTCGGTAATGTTCGCGAAAGAGAGATCACACACACACACACAACTACAAAGAAAGAAAGATGCATTTATTCACAGACACCTATTTGTGTTGTCGTTGTACTTCATTGCTAGAGCGTATGTCAGCTTTGAAATTTCGTGTCTGTACTCCTTTAAGCGGGTGCATTAGCCCTTCTCACGCCCCATTCCTGGCCAATCCCCCACGTGGGTATGTGCCATGCACAGACACCTATTTGTGTTGTCGTTGTACGCCCGATTCCCGGCCAATCCCCCACGTGAGTATGTGCCATGCACAGACACGTATTTGTGTTGTCGTTGTACTTGATTGCTAGAGCGGATCTCAGCTTTGAAATTTCGTGTCAGTACTCCTTTAAGCGGGTGCATTAGCCCTTCTCACGCCCGATTCCTGGCCAATCCCCCACGTGGGTATGTGCCATGCCAGCGGCCAGGCTGCGCGCGCCCATCTCCCCCCGTTGCCAAGGAATACGAGGAGATTCCTGTCCAATCCCCCACTTGGGTATGTGCCATGTCAGCGGCCAGGCAGCGCGCGCCCATCTCCCCCCGTAGCCAAGGAAGACGACGAGCGCGCGCACCCGCTGCTGTTGCTATGCGGACGGCGGTGGAATGCGGACGGCGGCGGACGCTTCAGGCTCGCTTAAGAAGTGCATTCGCACTTAAAAACCTGGCAAACACACTGCAGTGGACAGATAGACAACAGATTACACGTAATAAAACCAGACTTGGCACCATACACCACTGACACACACAACAGAAACACAGAAGTTGCCTTTGCTAGGCTAAGGAAAGGGCACACACATGCAACACAGTCGTATCTGTTCACAGAGTCTTGAAGACCTGTGTGTATCAGATGCGGAGAGGCCCTATCTGTAGTTCACATGCCCATTCGATGCCAAACACCTCACACAGCATGGCGCAAACACTTCCCACAACTACACAGACTGCACAAGTGTTTAGATCTTCATCTCTCCTAATAATCACGGTTTTGGCGCTCTTAGCCCCAGTTGCTCTTGCGCCATTAATATCCTGCCATCATGAATGAACAAGCACACTTGCGATAAGAGACTAGGAAGAGAATATTTCTTCCATACTAAAAATAGTAACAAAAATGCTGACAAAACTGCCCCCCACACTTCTTGCAGATGGTGTTCTGCGTAAATACGCCGACCATATGATTCTTACGGGTAGCCATAATAAACTGCGTTCTGAAATTAACGCACTATTTAGGCGGCACTATAAAGCACAATAATTACAGGCTTGGTGCTGAGTTGACCGATTATAAATTATACGTCCTTTACGTACTGATGACACTCCACTATAGGCAATATCAAAGTTAAATCTTTAGAAGGTATGAGTACTCTGAACACTGCAAGAAGCGCATATACTGATGTTCATAACCTCGAATCTTGCTGATATATATTGTTATTGCAGTGTTATAACCGCAGCGCTGGCTGAGAGGTACAGCGCTCACCTCGTATGCGCGAGGTACGGGATTATTGTTTATGACGTATTAGGATAATGCGAATTGTTTCCAGATAACGGATATCCCTTTACACCAAGGCAACAGCTGGCGCAGCCAATCATATGGGCGCCAGCATTAGCACTAACAGCGCGGTATGGTAAAATATTCCAGAAACACGCCTTAGGGCACGTACAATTACATTTTCAATATTTCTTGATACAGCTCTTAGGGGCGCCTTTGAAGATTTTTAGAAAGAACATATACAGAAAGACATGGCATGAACACTGTGCAAGCGGAACTGCCGAGGCAAAAAAGCTCGTCGTTCTTACTTTCCTGGTGATAGGGTTGGCAGCCCACAGGTGTGTCTCAGTCCTCACTGAGAACATCCGCCCAACGGCGACCGCCCGAAAGCCGTTGAGATACCAGATAGGATCTTGCTGCTGCACCAAACGCTGCTGTTCAGATTTATTACTTGTGAAAAATACCTCTAAGCTTGTCTAATACTCTCCTCCAGGCGCTGTTTTACCTTTTACAAGCTTTTTACCTTTTACTTTTTACAAATTACAAATAAAAACCACCTGCCCAAATTGCGAAACAGAACCGAGCTTTTTATGTGATATGGTGATTGCGCTTTGCGTATTTGGGGATCCGCTGTACAAGTCCAGCGTGCCCCGCCAGCTGTGCTTTCCTCGGCTGGTGGTCACGGCAGCTCCGAACGTTGTGGCCGGCGTCAGATATAAGACGTGGCCACTAGTATTTCATCGTAATCTTCAGAAGCTTGCGTGCCGTGCTGATGGGTCGTGATGATGGTTCCTCCTGGCATAATTCCAGGATTTCGTCGTGGAAGCCGACGGGGATGACGAAAAGATTCTTTGTTTTCGTAATACGAATGAAGTTGCTTTTCACTAGCATCGAATTTTTCGGACAGAGTGCAGAGGAGTAGAGCGTAAATGTCCTTGGCATGGTGGTGCTGCATTTTTCGACGTAGTCGATCATGGCGAGCAACTCGGGGTCGGCTGACTTCCGGGAGCTAGGTAGCTTTCTGTCACATTGCCGATGAACAGGGTGTCTTCTTCAGAGTTTTGTGTCGTCGTCAGAGGCTTTCTTGCCCAATTTGTTAACGACGGTCGCGTCGAATTTCTGAACAAACAATCTCCATCGCCAAAAAAAGGCTAGAGTTTTCTGCCAATTTGCCAGCTTACACAGCGCATGATGGTGACCCTTTGCTAACTGAAAAGGATCCTGCAACACACTTTGTAACGTTTTAATATCCTAACTTCCTTCTGAAAGTAGTCAAAAAGCACACCCAGAACTTACTAAGGGGGGTGACAGATTTACGCAGCCAAAATTGACCTCTTTATGCCGATCAGATAACTTAAAAACTTGTTCAAAACATGTTACTCTCTCTCCCGAGTCTTGGCGTTCTTGAGCGCTGGAACTACGCCGTTAAAGCAGTGTAGCGGCTATTAGATATTTCCGTTTTGTTTGAACAATAAAGGCTATGGAAAGCCTTTTGAGAAAAAAGTGGTTCCAGCTTCGCTCAGCTAACCCTGGATATGCAAACATAACGTTTGACATAGATTTCTTAAAGCTGGTCGCGGGTTCAATTCCCGGCCACGGCGGCCGCTTTTCTGATGGAGGCGAAAAACAAAAAATTGGCCGCGTATCTGCTCCTTTTGTTGCAAATGTCGTCAAAAGACGATAGTCTTTATCGATTTCTGCCAAGTAAATGCCTCCCTTTGCTTTCCCGCTCACCTATCATGTTGTTCCTCTTGCGTCGCGCTCTTCCCAAGGTAAAAACGCCAAATTGGTTTGCTTAAATCATTTTAAATTTCCCGCGTTCCACTGCTCCAAACCGGGTGTCTCGATGCCAACGCTGCCGTACGGTGAAGACGCGCGTGAATCGAGGCGCCCTACTTCCACGTTTATAGAACCGCGTTTCCGTAGTCCACGTGCGTTCCAAGCAGAACGTGGAATCTATCTAGTGGAACCTTTCGTAACTGTTGCCACTTGATTTCTTCAAATGCCGCCTGAAGCTATATGGCGCGGGCGACAGCAGGCGACGGCGGAGTGATATTTTTGTGTTCAGTTGATGAAGTATTTAATCTCGCCAAAATCAAACATGTACGATTTTTCATAAAGGAACGCTGCAAATATCACTTCTGTATTAATTTGTTGTCTTATATATGCGTAATGTCTTGTTGTTCTTCAACAATATTGACAAGTATGAACATTACACCGGAATTAGACGGGCACATTTAGCTGTGACTATATAAGACTATTGCACAGGCATTGTTTTGCTTTGGCCGGGTGGCTGAATCGTGTCACAGACAGACAGACGGACAGACAGACATACAGACAGACCAAAATTTCTGGGTTTAAGTAGCCCAAGAAAGACTATCGTCTTTAAAACGCCCGTGTGTACGAGATTTCGGCGCACGTTAAAGATCTCCAGGTGGTCAAAATTATACCGGAGCCCTCCACTACGGCGCGCCTCATCGCCTGCGTTGCGTCGGCGCGTTAAACCCTACAATCAATCAATCAATCAATCAATCAATCAATCAATCAATCAATCAATCAATCAATCAATCAATCAATCAATCAATCAATCAGATTTCTTAAAGCTTGGTTTTGCTTGGTTAACCTATGATTTCGCTGATTATTGTACTATTCGTCCAAAGCCCGTCTATTTTTTGGTTGTAGTGCCGGATCCGGCGTTGTACGGGCCTAACAGATCGCCGCGCCATATACGCGGGGTGAGCCGACGCCGCTTGCCGGCGGTGGCGCAAAGCCTGGTCCCGCACAACGCTGACAGAAGACGGCCACAACTCGGTTTCATCCACGTGCAAGCTCGCATGCACGTGACAAGTCCCATAAGCAGGCAACACCTGCGGCGGAGAGCGCACGCACCAAGCCGGTAGAGGTAGCGGCTGCGGCAGCGGCTAGCCATAGGGGAAGCCAACGCCGCCATCGGCGGCGCTAGGCATGGCCAATCCTGATACCTTTCGCGAATAGTGTGATACGCGGTAGCTGCTGTCAGATGAAGGTAAAATTTACCGGGATGGTGAAACCCATCTATGGCATTCGTAAATCTTTGCTTTAAAAGCCAAGAAACACAACCGAACCGCTACGCGGATAGTTCTGCATTGACGTGAAATCACGTAGTGCCTGTCCATGCTGTTGAGAGCAATAGCTTTTAAAATACTTCGAGACGCAAAAGAAAGAGTTAGCATGCTTCTCGGAAGTGATTCAGAGTCTATTTACATTACCTGCCGTAGATATACTGGCGAAATGGCGTATATATGACGATGAACACCCTTTGAGAGACTCTTCAAGAAAATTTATTAATAGCCAATACAAAGACCCGCTGTGCTCAATACTACACGGGTCGCCAAACCATACACACTACTTGTATCACTTCACTCACTACACCACTCACTACACACACAGTTAACTCCAAAGTTCTCTATAGTTCACTAGTACTCACACTATTAGAAGCACAATTACTCTGAAAGACCACTGTAGATAACATCCTCGAAAGTTTACGACAACACGTCAAGACTAATACAACAGTCAATAGGGTAGAATAGACACTTCTATTTGTTTGTTTACCACACAGATAAACCGTGTGGACCACCGCTGAAGGAACTGCTCTTCCCCCAGCGCGGCGAGCTCAGCCTCCAGGTGATCGAATAGACGCGAACGCATTTTCCGAAGCATTGAAAACATGTACTTTTGCGGCCGCGCTCTGAGAGGCGCAAAGCCGCGCCTTTTTCAGATTATGTGGGCACCAATGCACAGTAAAAGCAGAACAAATGCGTCGCGCGACTTTGTGCGTGCGTCGAGTTTGTGTCCAAACATCCGAGCTAAATATTTCCAGTAGGTCTTTCGAACATCGAACATCGCATGCTGCAGGGTTTCACGCTGCCCGCACTGTGGACACCTGTTGGAGGGTGCCACACCCCATTTTGCGATGCGGTCTGCCGTGGGCAGGACCCCCCAGCCGCGTTGCCAGCTGAAATCTCTGACGTCGGCCGGTAAAAATGAGGCCGTCAGCTGCTTCCCCCTTACCGCCCTGCTCTTTAGGAGCTGGTCCTGAGTGAGCTGCGTCACTGCGAGGGTTTCGCAAATTTTACTCGGCGGTGTGTTGAAGACGTCAATGTCAGGGAGTTGCGTTCTCAAATTTCTCAACGACTTTATGACGTGCTTATAAAACGGGGGTGGCTGCGCGGCTGAGGGTCCTACCCGCACACCATCGAAAAACAATGCTCGGTCAGTGCCAAGGAAGAACTCACAGAGCTTTCGCCCCGGGTATTCCTCATCACTAGCTAGGTTGAGCCAATTTCTTATTGCGAGGAGACTACTTATTGTTTCTAAACAGGGGATACTGAAACCGCCCATGCTGCTTGGAAGTCGCAAGCAAGTGCGGGCCACTTTTTCAGTTTTCCCACCCCGGAAAAAGTAGCCGAGCATAGTTCCCAGTTTCCTGAGTGCATGCCGTGGTGGCCGCGCCACCCTCGCTACGTAGTAGTAGGCTGCCGACACACAGGCTTTTATCACATAGCTGCGCTCCTGCAAACAAAGGTCGAAGGATGCAGCTACCGCTAGCCGCGCCTCCGCCTTTCCTTTCAACTGCCTCCATGTCGCATTCGCCACTTCGCCCGACACGCGAAAGACAACCCCCAACACTTTCACTCGTGCAACCCATTCAATGCCGCCAGACAGGTCCGACGCGAACGCGCCAAAGCGGAGCGTTTTGCTTTTCCCCCTGTTCAGCTGGGCACCAGACAGCTCGCTGTACTCTTTGAAAAGCCGTAAAAACGCTGCGTAACTGTCTTTGTCTCTTAAGAACAGGGAAACGTCGTCCCCGTACGACGAGACATTGACCTCGCCCTGGCCAGGCAACGAGAAGCCGCGTATCGCAGGGGAGTCAATTATTGTTCGCTTTATTTGATAGACTGGTGGTGCGATTACAATTTTGCAGCGATTGTGCTTTTGAACGAGGGCAGCACACATGCTTGCGTCAGTGGCGTCTGTTTGGTATTCTTTCTCGGTGTACTCGTCGAAACGTTCAAGCACACGCGGGCGTTAAACGCAATTTTGAACATGGCAGAAAGCATTCTGTTGCTTTTCCAGCCAGCAAAACTGAACACTACCTTTTATCAGAAACGTAATGAGTCCGCCAATATTCGTGAACTTTATATTGAGCGCCGATAGTACGCGTACAGTGCGAGGAACCTTCGCAGGTCTTCCTTGTCTTTCGGCATCGGAAAGTTGCAATGTCTAAAGTGTTTCCCGGGACTACCTCGGCGTTGATGGCGTGTCCCAACAATTTGTGTTCTTCATAAGCGAAGCCGGAATTTTTTGCGTCAGCTTTATTCCAGATGCTTGGTTTTATTCGGATTCTCGGTTTTGATTCTCGGTTTTCGTGATCGGTGACGTAATGCAGTTTAGTGCTGCGGATATTCGTCTAACACACAGGATGGGTGTACTAGCAATCTTGCCTGTGCAGCGAGCTTCATCTCAGTGTAGGAACTGCGGTAGCCCCGTTGCGTCTCCCGCGGGGCTCCAAAACACGCCTTCCATCATTGAAGCAACGTGTGTTCTCTTTACACCATCTTCAAAACGAAGCAGTATAAACTAGGATACTAACTTTTGAGCATCGATGGCGCAGAAGGCCGTCGGGTGACAGAAGGTGACGCCAGCGGCGTTCTCGGCGCTCGTCAATGTCTCTTCGTTCATCGAAACAATAACACTGCACGTGCTCCTCTTTGGATATCCCGCCTGTCCGTGTCACGGCGCACGCACTGGGTGGTGTAACCATTGCGTTAAGCTGATGACCTATATGTTACGCTATATCACCTGTCACTGCCGATGTAGCACTCCGACAGTATCAAGCTCCGCCTGAGCACTGCGACAGAAATGAGGCATTGAATCGTAAGGCTGTACTTAAAGGCCATTAGTTAGCCTTCGAAGCCGGGGGGGGGGGGTGCTGTAACTGAAGAATAGGATTGGAGCGGGCAGGGGGAAATAGCGTGTGAAGAGGAAGACGAAGCAGCGCCCACGCCTTCGCACAGAGTCTGTTCCATTGCTGCCACGAGAACCAAATTCTGGGTCCTGCATTCTCTGCTTGTTACGCCTGTACGTTTTTTTTGCGTGAAGAGGTGACCTCCAGCTGTGCGGATATGCGGGCCCTCCGAGCAGCTCACAACTGTCGTCAGCCTCCTAAAGAATGATCATCGTCAGCTTCCATGTTTATCAGAGCGACCACGTCAACGCTGTCCATGGATAGCCGTACGTCGGACGTTGTCGATATCGACAATAAGGTTGGTCGCTGCGTCGTCTCTTGGCTTGTGCGCGTGGGCAGTCGTCACTACGCGTCGTCGTTGACGTAGTCACGATAATGTTGGTTGGTTCATGTCGAGTGTGCGTAGCGCCATGCGGCTGTCTTCGTACTCCAGGGTCACAAAAAAGGTAGACCAAGACATTGTGATGAAAGCCCGACATGAATCACGGTCTTCGGTGCGTCGTTGCGTTGTTGAGGGGTTTTCGTTTTTTGCCTAGAGTAACCTAACCCCACAAGCTGATTGATTGATTGATTGATTATGAGGTTTAAAACGCCGACGCGACACAAGGGATGAGGCGCGCCGTAGTGTAGGGTTCTGGTATAAATTTGCACTGCTTTTCCCCTCCTTCACAACTGCAGCCACCGCGGCCGCGACTACGACCTGCGGACTCGTGCTCAGCAGCACAACGCCTTAGCCACTGATCCAGCACGGCGGGTGACCTCCAGAAGTTTTTGCTTTTAATTTGCGCTGCGTGGGCTGGGGGTCCCCCGATGCTTAAAGTCAGCGCTTTGCGACGGCTTGGCGATCAATATAGGAAGATAGGCAGCGAACTGTTCGAGAGTGCTGAGTGCCGGCTGGTCTGCGACAGGTACCCGTCGGTCTCTTTACGGCGGTGTCCGGGCAGAGGTGTCCGGGCGTCCACAGAAAAGCTTTGTAGTCAGAGTTATTTTTAGGGGCCAATGGCGGTAAATGTGGCCGACTTCAACAAAGTGCTAGCCAGAGGACCGACATTGCGTGTCCGCCACAGTTCAGGTTTTTGGGGGTCGAGTGTTGCACTACAGAGGGTCGGTCAGGCTACAACGGATGTTGGTACGGAGCTGCTTGTCGATGAGTTATAGGTCGACGACGGCAACAAACAGGGCGTCGCAAGCCTTAGCTTGTGGCTCTTTGGAGGCTTCCGGTGGCGTAGAAGCTTCCGGCCCTTACGAGGGTGCTGGCTTAGGTATGTTGGTAGAACATGACAACTAATTGAAGCACCGGGACAACCGGACAAGTGAGTCAGCACACACAAGGGGCTACTTCCAACCGTTTTATTAGCATACAAATACACATATATAGATACACACCTTCCGGTGAAATGTGGGAAAGGTACACAGGCCAAACAGGGCGGTGCCTCAACGATCGTCTCGGTGAGCACAGCAATAATTTAAAGAACATCACCGGGGGATGGCTTGCGTCACAGTTCAAGCAGCATGTAGTAAGCCCCTGTTCCATAAGTGCGCAGTGGTTGCCAATCACAAGAATCAAATAACGCGAGATACACTGGAAGCTCACATGATTGCAAAAGCGGAACATGAGTGCGTTAGTACTGCGCCTGTCACGTTATCATAACGAGAGCATGATTTCCTCAGTCGAGTGTGAAGTGATGGAATTTATTTATGACGTGGGACAGTGTTCATGTATATATATAAGTGTATTTGTCTGCTAATGAAACTGTGGGAAGTAGCGCCTTGTGTGTGCTGACTCGCTTCTCCGGTTGTCCAAGCGCTTGAATTTCCTGGGCTTCTAGCGCTTCTTCTCGGAGACCGTTGGTACGGGAAGCAACTTTCAATTGCGCCGCTGTTGGGAGAAGCTTCGGTAGCTCCTCCGTTACGACTGCACGGTGATCTCGAGTAGGGTATCGGTCGGAAAATGTATGCCGTCAACGCAGTCCGCATTAGCCGTACCAACAAAGCGGTGGTCATACAGCTTAGCACGCCTTTAGATGGTCTTCTCAGTTGTGCCAGTATGAGAATTTGCCGAAAGTTTTGGGCGGATCAGAGGCAAGTTTAGCAAACCGCTCTTCCTTTGCAGGGAGCATAAGAAGCATACCTTTTGTTCGGACATTTCGGAGTCAGGTAGCCTAACGATCCCTTTCGATTGATTCTAGGGTTTAACGCGCCGACGCAACGCAGGCGATGAGGCGCGCCGTAGTGGAGGGCTCCGGATTAGTTTTGACCACCTGGGGATCTTTATCGTGCGCCGAAATCTCGTACACACGGGCGTTTTTGCTTTTCGCCTCCATCAGAAAAGCGGCCGCCGCAGCCGGGAATCGAACCCGCGACCTCGTGCTCAGCAGCGCAACGCCTTAGCCACTGAGCCACCGCGGCGGGTCTAACGATCCTTTTGAACTCTTTGACAAAGACAACATCACTTTATTTAGTGTGTCGTCTGCGGGTCTGCAGCAAGACCGCGGACCACTCCTTTGCACAACCTTGGTGAACGTCATTAAATTTCCTCCTAAATTCGTGACAGGACTATAGAGAGCTTAGAGACTAGCGAGTCTATAGAGAGAACCAAGTTCCTGCTGAATTAGGAAGGTAGAGGAACACTTGTCTCAGTGTCTGGTCGTCATCCCAGCTTTTAAACAGCCTGATCAGTTTGAGGTGCTCCAGGTAGCTGTCGGGATGCGTCGAAGGTGATCTATGAACAGAAGGTAGTTTACTGGGTTGTTTAAAAATTACCGGAGATCTCGTAGCATTGGTCAAGGTGCTTACGTTGTTCATGTTTTTCATGGTGTTAAACAGACGTCTTCCTTGTTCACTTTCCCTGAAAGCAGTCGCAATTCCATTTCAAGTCCTTGCTATTGGCGGCGGACACGAGTCGCGCTTGCATCGCCAATTGACAGGGGCTTATGATTCTTGTAATCAGCACCCTCACCAGATGCCACGTAGCCAAATGCAACGCAGGTTTCTTTAAGAAAGAAATGTTTATTTGAGCGAACATGTGCTCGGCTAAGAACTAGAAAAATACGCAAGTGGCCAAGGCGTAGCCAACCAAATATTATGCAGAGACCAGGGTAGGGAAGTTCGCAATTGCATGTGATGACCCACAGTCGGGTGTCAATAAAGCAAGAGATGGGGAGACAAAAGAACGTAACTCCCGAAGAAGAAGAACCGCGGCACAAAGGCCACCGCGCTGCTCTTCGAGAACAAATGTGAGGCTATGGTCCAATCTCGAATAACGCGCCGTGAAAGTGGCGCCGAAACATTAGCCAGTTGCAGAAGATCTGGCTGTCGGAGCTAGCGTTTATTGCACATTTTACCCACAGGGTTTATTACTCTTTGGGGCCTAGCAATGACACCAAGCGGAAAACGACAAATTTTCTAGGCATAACCACGTATAACTTAGCCGAACCAAACACACGCCAGGTGAGGCCGAAAGCTCGGCTGTTTCTCCAGCCTTGCACCGCTAGCATAAGCTGTGCAAATTTTTTGCCATGGCACGCGTTGTAATTTTTACGGGGGCTGATTAGTAGCCAGGAGCCAAGGAGCCTGTAGTGTTGCAGCAAGGAGACGATAAGAAATTCAGGGCCCAGTGAAAATGGATAAGCTGCGAAGCTGCACGCCTCTACAGAGTGCAAGAAACTAAACACGTTTGTTTGTAATATAACTGAGGATCAAGTTCCTAGCTGATTACCCGAATAAAAATTGGAAAGCCCCGGGCATTACCCTAGCGGAGAAACGTAGAGCTGTCTCTTCCCCTCCCGCATCGTAGGCGTTTTACTCTTTGCGTAACATGCCTACCCAGTCCACTCCACAACTGGGGACACCTGGACGGGTCGCATTCGACTGTTTGACTACGACGTTTAAACCTGATGCCAACACAACGGGCATGTAATCAGCAAGGGCATGGAGCATACAGCTTGGCGTATCCCCCAATCCATCCGTCAACATCTAAACCATGCACGGGTAAACCGAGAACCGGTCATTAGGGGTTGAGATGTGAAACACACAATCGAACATGTCACTCTAAAAGCCTTGTCAGCTTAACAAGTGATATTGGCCCTAGCAGGAATTCTAAACGAGTCAGTCGCTATTCATCCGGTACGGGATTCGCATCTACTCGAGCAGCTCGAACTTCAGGCGGCAGGGGCTTTCCATTGTTTTCGTGCCCATTGAAGCTTCTGTTTGGACCGATGCTTCTCCAGTTTCCGCTCTTGTTCCTCCAAGCGACATACATTCCTTCGTACCATAGCGAGTTCATTGACTTTAGTGTTTAACGCGACGACGCAACGCAGACGATGAGGCGCGCCGTAGTGGAGGGCTCCGGATTAATTTTGAAGACCTGGGGATCTTTAACGTGCGCCGAAATCTCGTACATACGGGCCCTTTTGCTTTTCGCCTCCGTCAGAAAAGCGGCCGCCGCGGCCGGGAATCGAACCCGCGAAGTCGTGCTATGCAGCGCAACGCCTTAGCCACTGAGCCACCGCGGTGGTATCATAGCAAGTTAACACCTCCAAGGCTCGACCCTCATTCTAGCGAATACACACGTGGGTGTTCCTTTCGCTGCCAGTAGTAGGGATCTTATTGTCTCGGCAGCACACCAACCCCGACCCAAACTTCTCGATTGCAGACCACAGGTGACAGGGCGCATTGAGCCATGAAGCTCCCACATTTAAACCTCCCACCGCCACAACGGGTATGTCATCAGTAACGGCATTGAGATCTGAGCGTGCATGACGTTCCCGCCATACCTAACCCGTTAACGCCTAAACCGGGCACTGAAAATTAACGCATAATTAGGCAGGAAATTCACCGGCGAAGGGGGCGAAAACGACCTATCTGCGGCCAGACTAAAATCTATTATTATTCTTCCGTCATAACAACAATTACCAGCTGGTCAACAAGGGACGCCAACGCGGCAATTTCGTTCAATTGGTTTCAAGCTAACGAAGAATTATGTGCTCACGCCCAAGTTGCTTTCAACCGGAAAGGCCCTGTGCCTAATGGGCGAGGTTAAAGGGGGCAGTGGCCGCTGTATTCTCCCCACGACTATATTCTAGGAGACGGCGGTGGTGCGGCTTTCTGGCCATTCGCACTGCAGTTGATTCTCTGCATTTATCTGATAACAGTGCTACAGCCACTGTCAGCCGACGGCGCAACTTCTGAAAGAGGCATCCGTGCCGGCGCGGTGAATAACCGTTTTGATAACCATTGTGAAAGAGGGCAGTGGGTTAATTGGCATGCCATATGTATGGGAGGTTGCGGCCATTACTACACCAGGGTGGCCAATCCTGCTCTGGTGAGGGACTGCGTTACTGGCAATGGTGACCGGGATCAGGCCGCCCCCCAAGCCTCATTCCGCAATTTGATCAGCGCGCGGATTTTTAAAACTTCGGCGAGAAATGTGCGGCACCGAGATTCGAACCACGGTCCTTCTGCACACGATGCAGATGCTCTACCTCTAGGACACCACTGCACCTTGTCGTTCTGCACCACGGCCGGTTTTGCATTTAGGCTTAATAAGATATACAAACTGAGGGTGGTACAGAGCTACGCGCCTACATGCAGCAACGCCAACAAGCTAGTTGAACGCTTCTATGAAGATGCGGAATCGGCAGTGGGTAAGTAAAAACACAGCATACCGTAGTTATGGGAGACTTCAATGCTGATATAGGCAAGAATCAGACTGGAGACATGGAAGTTGGGAACCATGGTCTGGGCTGTAGAAATAGCAGGTTGGACATTCTAGTAGAGTTTGCAGAGCGCAATAATCTCCTCCCCATGAACACCTTCTGCAAACAGGAGAGCCGGAAGAGCACGTGCAGGAGCAAAAATGGGCAGCACAAAAATGAAATAGACTTCATATGCGATAACCCTGGCGACGTGTAGGATGTGGAAGTGCTCGGAGGGGTAAGGTGTAGTTACCACCGTATGGTAAAATCTCGAACTAGGGTAGATTTGAGGAGGGACCGCAACAAGCCAGTACGATAGTACAATAGAAGCCGATGAATAACCTAACAGTCAGACGTAAAGTTGAGGAATTCAGGATGGCGCTGTATAACCGATATTCAGCGCTCACACAGGAAGCAGAGTTCACGACAAAGGAATCCAGCGACAATCTTACACGCATTATCACGGAGTGTCCAGTAAAACACGGGGGCACGATGGGTAGACAGTATAATGGTAAACGTTCCCAGTACACGAAAGATCTAAATAAAAAGGCAGTCCATGACAACCTCAACCTTAGTTGAAAGAACAGAACTAGACAAGCTTTCCAAGCTAATAAATGAGCGTAAGACAGCTGACACATTGAAGTATAATATAGAATGGATCGAATATGCTGTAAAGAACACATCCTGCCTGAAAGCGGTAAAGACGCGTCTACGCGTCGCTAAAATCAGATGTATGCACTTGAAGACAAGCAAGGCCATGCCATCATAAATAGGGACAAAATAGTCATAGTAACCGAGGAGTTCTATACAAATCTGTACTGTAACCGGGACACCCAGGATAATGCCGAAAGAGACCGTAGTTCAGCGGACATGGACCGCCCACCAGTAACAAGAGAAGAAGTCAGCAAGCCATTAAAAGAATTGAAAGGGGACAAAGCACCTGAGGAAGATCAGATAACAGAAGACCTCTTGAAAGATGGCGGAGAAATTGTACGTGAAAAACTGGCAAACCTGTATACGCAATGCCTAATGACCGCAATGGTACCGGAATCTTGGAAGAACGCGAAAACCATCCTAATCCATAAGAAAGGCGACATGAAGCACTTGAAAAATTACAGGCCGATCAGCTTACTGTCAGTCGTCCACAAGATACGTACCAAGGTAATCGCTAACAGAATGTCTGCCACCTTAACTTGGACTCAACCGAAACACCAAGCAGGGTTTTGTAAAGGGTATGCAACAAAGGACCATATTCACTCGATCAATCACACGATAGAGAAGTGCGCGGACTATACTGAACTCCATTATTAGGCTTCATAGATTATAAGAAAGCATTTCACTCAGTGGAAACCTGAGCGGTCATTGAGGCATTACGGAACCAGTGTGTAGACGAGCCTTATGTACGATTACTAGAAGATATTTACAATGGGTCCACAGCTAGCATCATCCTCCATAAGGGGGGCAGTAACGTACCTATAAGGAAAGGCGTATGACAAGGAGAAACAGTCTCTCCAATGTTATTTAAAGCATGTTTACAAGAAGTATTCAGAACGTTGACTTTGAACAGCTAGGAGTAAGGGTTAATGGGGAATACCTCAGCAACTTCATATTTGCTGATGACGTCACCTTGCTAAGTAACTTTGGGGACGAATCGCGATGCATGATGGCGCCACTGAACAAACAGAGTAGAGCTGTGGGACTAAAAATTATACCCAGAAAACTGAAGTAATGATCAATAACATTGGGACACCCAGCCGTTTGAGATCGGTGGCGAAGCAGTGGAAGTGGTAAGCGAATTTATCTACTGGGGCAAGTTTTGATCCTGGATCCAAACGATGAGGCCGAAATAAGCTGAGGGATAAGAATGCGGTGGAGTGCCTTCGGCTGGCATTCTCAGATGATGAATGGCAGCCTACCATTGTCTCTAAAGAAGAAAGTGTATGACAGCTCCATCTTAAAGGTACTCACATAGGGGGATAAAACTTGGAGGCACACTACCAGGGTTCACTTAAATTGAGTACGACTGAGCGGGCAAGGAAACGGAGGATGATAGTTGTAAGGTTAAGGGATAAGATGAGAGCGGAGTGGGTCAAGGTACAAACGCATGATTTAAGGAGAGGAAATGGAGGAAGAGGAATTAAGAAGAGGAAATTGACGTAGCCAGGGCATGTAATGCAAAGGCAAGATTACTGTTGGTCATTAAGCGTGACAGAGTTGATTTATAGACAAGGCAAGCGTGGCAGACGGCGCCAGAAAGTTAGATGGGAAGATGAGATCAAGAAGCTTGCTGGGGTGTAAATTGTTCACGGTTAGCACAGGACCGGGATAATTGGAGAATAATGTGAGAGGAGTGATGCAGCGGTTGCCTAGAGGTAGAGCCTCCGCCTCGCGGGCAGAAGGACCGTGGTTCGAATTCCTGTGCGAAACAATTCCCACCGGATTAACAAAAACATCTGCGTATTGTTGGAAGTGGAAAATGAGGCTTTGGGTGTGTCCTGACCCCGGCGACCATTGTCGATAACTCACTCCCTCACCAGAGCATGATTCGCCACCCTGGTGTAGTAATGGCCACAACCTCCCATGAATGTGCCAATTAACCCACGGCCCTCAGACTCCTGCGCTGGCAAGCAACTGACCACGGCGGCGGTCAGACCTGTGACGCAGCAAAGGATGCTAAGTATCCCTAAACCCCGACATGCCGCCATAGGAATCTGCCGCCATAGAAACAATAGGCCATATTCACACGATGAATCAGATGATAGATGAGTGCGCGGAGTATACTGAACCCCTATATATACAACTCATAGACAATGAGGAAGCATTTGACTCGGTCGAAACCTCAGCAGTCATTCAGGCATTACGAAAACAGGATGAGAGATGAGAATTATGTAAAACTACTTTGGATATTAACAATAGACCCTTAGCTACCGTCATTTTTCACAAGGATAGAAGTATAATACCTATAATGAAGGGCGCCATGCAAGGAGACACAATCTCTTCGATGTTATTCACAGCATATTTGCACAAAGTTTTCAGCATTAGACTGGGAACAGGTGGGAGTAAGGGTTAACGGAGAATACCTCAGTAACCTCAGATTTGCTGATGACGTTGCCTTGTTAAGTAACTCTGGGGAGGAATTGCAAAGCATGCTTACCGCACTGGAAAAACTGAGTAGAACCGTAAGCCTGAAAATTAATATGAAAAAAAACTAAAGTAATGATCAATAACCTCGACACAGCACAGTTGTTTGAGATAGGTGGCGAGACAGTGAACGTGGTAAGCTAATATATATATATACACTTGGGCCAAGATATGAACCCCGGATCCCAATCATGAGGCCGAGATAATCAAAAGGATAAGAATGGGCTGGAGTGCATACGGCAAACATTCTTTGAAAAGGAATAGCAGCCTACTATTGTCCCTGAAGAATAAAGTGTATGAAAGCTGCAGCTTAGCGGTACTCACCTACGGGGCAGAAACTTGGAGGCTCACTAAGCGTGCTCAACTTAAATCGAGGACGACTCAGTGCGCAATGGAACGGGAGATGATAGGTGTAATATTAAGGGACAAGAATAGAGCGGAGTGGGTCAGGGAACAAGCACATGCTAAGGACATATTAGTAGAAATTAAGAAGAAATGGACGGGGGCAGGGCATGTAATGCCAAGGCAAGCTAACCGTTGGTCATTAAGTTTAACAGAGTGGATCCCTAGAGAAGGCAAGCTTGGCAGCGGGTGGCAGAAAGTTAGATGGGCAGATGAGATCAAAAAGTTTGCAGGTATAAATGGCTCGCAGCTAGCGCAGGACCTGGGTACCTGAAGAATAAAGGGAGAGGCCTTTACCATGCAGTAGGCGTAGATAGGCTGGTGGTGATGATGATGATGATTATGGTTAAAGAGGCGTCGCCAGGGACGAGGACAAACACTAAAGTGTTGCCAAGTAAATCAGCTTCACCAGAAGGGAGACTCAGGGCTGAAACATATGTTATTTTGCAGGAAAAGGAGTGGTGCAAACATTTCCAAAGAACAAAGCATGACACGATGACAATAGAATGAAGCGGTGGGCCGCCTGCTGCATTCTGTGAGCAATGTCGCCTGTCTAATATAGCCAGCCGGGCGATTCGCTTTTCAAAAGAACATTTCAGAGACGTAGCTCGGCTACTTATCTGTGATGTGGCACGAGCAAGTGTGTGGCCCGCGTTTTGGCATTGTTATATATAGCTTGGCAAGCAGAAATCGAAGGAAAAAAACTAGTAGGACAACCAAATCTTGAAGATTGGTCATACAGACCTTTCGTAATGTGGCGCTCCGAAGACGCCACGATGTACGAAGCATCGCTCAAGGGAACGGTAACGCGCGAAAACCAGACCCGAGAGGCAACGTTATGCAGGTGGTGTCTGTACGAGGAGTAGCAGTGCTTTCGGAGGTGTGAAAACGCCAAAGGTGTTGGAATAATTCAGGAAGAATATTCTTTCGTCCGCAGAAGTGATGAAGAGACATTAAAAGGTTGCACAATGGGCTAGCGCTGCTTGCCTCCGCAACCATACGCAGTGTCAGTTTGGCGAAAGTGGCACGCTTGAATAGCTTTGCAAAAATTTGTTACTTGTGTTGCAGAATTTATTCAGTGTATAATCGTAACACCCCTCTTCCCAGTACACGTACACGAAACGCGTATGATGTACACGTAGGATGTATACACCTAAATGTATATGCCGAGGTGATTGTTCTAACATCAGCATAGGCTGAACTGTCATAGCTGAACCAGCATGCCTTCCCACAATCCGGGCAAAAGTTTCTCGAAAAAGACTGTTAGTATCGCAGATTTAGGTACAGCTTAATACAAGGAACAATACGCGTAATCTCGCGAATTAAAATAATCAAAGGTGCAGTTATGCGCCCCATAAACACTCAGTCTCAGAAAATACAGTTTAAAGCAGACGTCGTCATCCCCACCCTTAAGGACATCCCATCCATGAAGTGGAGAATTTTGTAAACTGGACACAATGTGAAATATTAGTGAAGATTCAATATCCCAAAACACATATAAATTAGGGGTACTATACTATTTTATACTGTTTTACATTAAATTCACGTGAGCTGTGTTATTCATCAGTAATTTCACAATAGCAGCCGTCAAAAAACGCCATTCTATAATCTCAAAATGTGTGCCCCGTCTGTCTCTCAATAACACAACATTTTTGAACCATTCCAGTTTTATCGTCAAGCACTTGGGAACATGATAAATGTAAGTACCGCTGCTTTTTCTACATCGTACAGAGAGAAGTGAATCAATTTTTCCTTTTTCCATATATTTTATTCAAGAACATGTACCACCACAAACACTAAAGGGCGAAAAAAGCACACGAACATTTCTGACGTTTACCTGGTTCCTAGAAAAGATCCTCGAATGTTAAAAATTGCAGTGAATGAAAAGGGAAAACATTGAGGCACATTACCCTCATTCCGAAGCGAAGACTTGGTAATTAAATTTACAATAATTTAGAACGCCAGCCTTTTGTATTGTGCATTTCCAAACAAAAAAGGTGAAGAAAAGACCATAAAGGTTTTTAAATGTAAATAACTAACACCTGCAATACATTGAAGCTGTGATTCATGACTGAACGCCGCATACAGCGAAAGGTATGGTATTTCCTGGGAGGTATTCCCTGAAGAAAAAACAAATTTGCAGTGGCTTAGCTCGGCTATGCCATGATATACGTTGCTTATGCTAAGGTTCAGCAGGTTATTCTTAGCTTTTCTGGTTGTCTAGAATTAGCTTGATTACCAAGCTTACAGCTGCTTCAATGTGACACACACACGGTACACGGAATATGTGACACATGTTTATTGATTAAGTGGCTCCGGCGCCCAGTCACTAATCATCCCACACCTAAGCTGGTTCCACAGGCGCACGCCGGTGTTGCTGCCATATACGAGCCATCGGTTCCACACCTGGCCACCCCTCGCATAATCATCAAGTAGACCGGGCCTCCATGGGCGGAACAGAGGTCGGCGAAGACGCTTGGCGCGTGGTGTGTGTGAGAGAGGCCCGGCAGCGAGCAGCGTTCTGTGTGGCGTGTGACGTCACTGCTCCTCACGCATGCGCAGCACGGCTCTCCAGGAGCCACGTGAAACTGCTCAACCTCGGCCAGTGTAGCTCACACTACAAAATGTTCAGCCCCAACAACCTATGGAGATAATCATCTCCAGCTGAGCTGAAAAGGGGAGGATTGTTTGTTTCTACCGTGGTTTATTATCAAGTACGTCACGCCGGTGTATGTTTTAATGCGTCCCTCACTTCGTTACGCACTTGTGCCACTTTACGAGTACCGTTACGGCACGTTATGCAACAAATGAAGAAACGAACACGTTGGGTTTGAGTCATCGCATTCTTCATTTCAATGTCGCACATGCGACTTCGCAAAGCCACCCTCAATAAACAAGGAATAGGGATAGCCAAAGCTCATATTTGTTTTGTAGGCACGGCGGCGGCGGGCTGACTTCGTGCCTTCATGGCGCCGTTCTTCATACGCGACGTTTAGTCTAGGCTTTTTCCCTCAAACTATAGCGTGCGCATTACCCACAGGCTGTGATATGTCAAACTCACACAAAAAAACATACATTTTCCTAGCTCTCGTTTATTCACACTTGACGCGTGTGCCATCCATGCAGACGCTGGGAAGAGGTAAGCACGTCACCATTGCCTGCTACTCCAGCCGGACTAACCGAGACGTTTTCTTTTACTTTGATTTGAACTACACGCCAACACGCTTTTGTTTCGTACACGCACTGGGCAGTGCGGAAGGGCCTCTAAGACACGAACAGAAGTGCGCCCTAAGTACACAGAGCATCGCGGTAAAACTTTTTAGGCAGCGGTAGTAACGTCCTTCAGACTCTCGGTTAGTCAAATCCGGAGGATTCACAAGATGTCCAACCAAGTCTGGTGCCACCCGGGCTCACATTAACGCGACGTAGATTTGCTGTTTTAGGCATTCACAATTCTAAAAAAGGCAGCGCAGTCTCCGGGGTTAAACAATGCGGAAAATTGGTCTCCCTCTTCCACTACACTCGCTACATGGATACCGCCCATACGCCTTACGTCAACCCGAAGCTCAGGCGGTCGGAAACACGGAAGGTTCACTCCTCGCCACCCTTACCACGCAAGTCAAATATGCCCCCAATTGTGAAAAAACGGCCGTGGGTTTCACTGGTACCAATGGCCCACATATGTTCCCTTTTTATGAAGCATCAGTTAGCCTGCTGCAACATCCAACTACCCACACCACAGATACAGTCATGTCTCGTTAATGTGGATCGCGTTTTATGGACACCCCGCAATATAGGCGAAATTTTCGGCGACTGGTCTCGCACCATGCAAGTCTGCCCTATTAATACTGAAACCCGCCGTCGGACTATGGACGGCTATTTTGGAGACAAAACGTGTAAATACAGGTATTTTTGTCTCGTTATTATGGGCATCGGTCCACAAAGAAAACAGTAGAAAAAAACGACTGATGAGGCCTAGAGGCCCCAGCGCGTGCTAAGAATTAACTTTTGTCCGAAGCGCACAAAAACAAAGCATGCATTTAGGAAGGAACGCTGTACCCCCCAGTACCATCGAATTAAATCGAGAACATTCACGATCAGCGAACATCACTCCAGGGTTGTGACCAGGGAGTATCACCTTTCCCAATGACAAAAGACTGCCCTACATGGCATATGGGAAAAAGAGCAGGTCATGAGGCCCAGAAGAAGGTTACAGGACGAGAGTAGGTAGTGCGAATATTAGCTGCACATAAATGGCAAGGCCGTAAGCTCATCAACAGCGGGTTGCAAAAACCCTGATGAATAAGCAGTGGCCTTCTTGGAAATACAGAAAGTGACCAACGCCTTGGAGCCCGTGAGACACGAGCAGATCCTGAAGCTTTTCGGCGGATCCGTTTAACAGTTCCATCAACTCAGAGAAAGCTCCTGGCCGACATGAACAGCCAACGGGGAAGACGGGCGAAACGTTACTTGACGTGAAAAGCTCCTGGCCGACAGGAACAGCCAACGGGGAAGACGGGCCAAACGTTACTTGACGTGAATCTCGCCATGGCTTTCGCACGGCTGTCGCGTACCTTGAACAGGTTGGACACGCAGAGTGCCCTTTTGAAGTAGCCGACGTGGTGCTCTTTCTGTACAACTACAGAAGAGTCAAGGCATCCGGGCAAACTCACATCTTCTCGTTTTTTCGCTAAATAAATCGTGTTCTTTTCTGGAAGTAATATTTCCTAATGTTTGCGTTTTTACCTTTATTCGGTAATATGGACGACTGACACTACTGACGATTTTTGTGGCCACCGGAGGCATACGTATAAAAGAGACGTGACTGTATTGCCATTATTCAACCATCTTTTGTTCTCCATATTTGCTGGGCGCATGGCAACTCCTCTCTAAAGAGTATAGAGGAGGTTCACGTTATTGCTCTCATCTTCTCCCACGGGACGTTTCTGCAAGTGTAGCAACCCGCATGCCTGTATCTCCCACGTCCGGAGGGCTCGATTGTGGAGCATTCATCTTCCATTCCCTAGTAACATAAATCTCCTACATAGCGCCTCAAGGTTCTGCCACTTTTCTTGCACTACACCCTCGTGAAATTTCGAATCCTCCCCCCTTCACTGGCCTGCTCACATAGCCCGTTTCTTTCTTCAATTCCTAACCTTCTCAGATGCAGTAGGAGGGATTGTTTTCCGCGGTTGGCCATGGTAACCAAATCTCCCGTCTCGCTGTTGTCAGTGCTGCAGCCAAAACCAAAGGATACCTTCCCTGATGCCAAACTATAACACCTACGGGTCACTCAAGCGCCATTGTTTCCTCCAATATTCCTTCATTCTTTCTCACCGAAGGGAGCCGCGTAGACTTCATAACACGTGCTTGCGAAGTTGATAATATTCGCTATAAATAGCAATACGTAGGACGCAAATAAGCTGCCCCCTCTAATGACTTAAAATAAAACTTGAATTTTCAATACCTACAGTTTACTGTAGGCACCGGTTCTAGAATAAACTCAGTTTCGGAGATCCGCATCGACGACAGCGGAGCAGGGTTTGAGAACGGCGGTTGCGAGAAGTTTCCGCGCTGCAATCAAGTCTTGCGTAAGTCCCTAGGGGCATTAGCCTTGCGCTACTGTTGGCGCGATGGCTGCTACGGCGGCGGTGGCGTATCACGGCGAGGCACCGCGAGGTTGCTCAAGGCGGCTTTGTAGTAGTGCTATTGCCCAAATTATACATCTGGGGCTTGATTTACATTATTCTTTGAGTACTTTTTCGGTCCGTGAACTCAAGAAATGCGTTTCGCAGAATATACAAAGTACCCTTGCAGAAGGCGAATGAGGCTTCAATCAGGTCGTTTTATTAATGAATCAATTGCACACGACAGGTGTCAAGGATGAAAAAGGAAAATCACTGATTGAATGCCTAAGAAACCGTACATGTGGACCACTTATCTAAATTGGTAGTATTCAATGGCGTGGCATTCATTCCGGCAATCATGAGTAAACGCCGCCAGATTTGCATGTTTCTAGGCGATACCGCTAAATCACGTGTCACTGGTTACGTCGGGATTTACGAGATAGCGGTACTTTAGCGTGCTGGCGCCCGAACAAACCAAGCACATGACAAAAACAGCTGTTTAATGTCCAAACTGTGCAGCACCGAAAGCAAAATATTGTTTCGACCAATATACTGTATTGTGCAACACCCTACCATCTACCTATGGACAAGCAGTATAGAAATTGTCGCACCACTTGCTATCACGATTCAAATTTCGGAGCGTACGTATGCATGCAACTCCCTAATTATGGACCAAGTGGCGTGCGTGTGCTGGTGAAAGCCTATCGCAAAGGTTCAATGACAATAACACAAATATTGTTCCGAAAATTTTGCCCTGCGGAAGCCAAACCTACAAGATTTGCTTAGAGGGCGCTTGAAATTCACCAGCTCTTGTGTCGACTGCTTGGTACAAGCACAGCATGGCTCGGGAGCCGACCTCGCACGCACTAGCTTCTACGCTACCATCACATCTAATTCGGCGTACGCGAGAAACATTTCTTTAAAACCATTATTTGGTTTTCGCACTTAATCGCGCATTACCGGCACTTGTGTAGACATCCATCACTTCTAATTAAAAAGGCCGTAAAAAGGTAGTAACGGCCTGATTTACTAACTCCTTACGAACCTTAGTACTATGCGGTTTTGTACGTAGGCTCTGGCACTAACAACTGCATGGTTAGTAAATTAACTGAGTGTAGTTAGTAGTATGCACTAGGTTAAGGTCGTGATTATGACTAGGTTGTGGATGGCCAGTTAGCAAACGCATGTAGCTCAGAAGAGTGCTATCGCTGGGACTTTACAAGTGGGGGTAGTGGTGCTTACTGCCTGCTTCGGTTAGTAATTCTGACAAGTGCTACATTTACTGCCTCCAGTTACTAAGTACCTAGTCGATACTGGGACAAGTAACTTGTTAGTATTCCTTTAGTGAATGCCCCGACCTTTTTTTTAAGAGTGATTGTCGGAGGCAACTGCAGCGTCGGCTTCTTGCATGTCGTGTCGCTATAGCAGCCGTGGTTTCATTATCCGGTGATGTGAAGATGTCGATGACAAGGAGAGCGATAGCACATAATGTAGGTGTAAATTATATTATCTCTTTTGACAATAACGCAGGGAATAGGGTTGAAACAGGCCAGACGACACACTTCGATGCTTCTTTGTGGTGCACAGACTTGTTTGAGAAAATAAGGAGACAAAAAGTTCTAAGCGAAGGCTTAAACGGGAACACAGTCGAATAGATTGAATATTAACGGACAAGATGTTCATTGAGAAAATATGTAATGTTGTTGCAGATACCACGGTTATTCTTGTAGGACGGAAATTGATGTTTCAGCAGACGTAACATAGTACAATGCAATTGAAGTTCATTGCATCAGAATTGTCAACCTTGAGGTTGATATCTTTGTTACTCCTGATAATGAAGTGTTTCTTACGGTACAGTAACTGACCGAGACAATTCTCTGAAACTAAAAAAAATACATTTTACCAGCACGAGGCCTGTATACAAGAACTACAATATTATTAGAAAGCGACACAGCAAGACTTTCAATATTTTGGTCAATAACGGTGAATTCATGCAAGACATAGAATCCATGCAAGACAGTATCATCATAACAATGTTTCGCAAAAACAGCAAGCCCCCAACCCCTGCCATGTGACCTCACAAGGCTATTACATTTGTATTTGTCTATATAAAGGCGATACTCATGCATATGAACACAAATCTCAGAAAGCAAGATGTGATGAAATTCTGTATTCAGAGCCGCAAGCATTGTGTCGAGGCCTTCACTCTTATTTTTTATGCCCCGTATATTAAAGTGTATTAATCTGAATTCACTTCTTTTCGTCCCAAACTTGACGTAAAATGCATCAGGATTGCAGAGACATGTACAAGATTCCATTTCTCAGAAGGCGACAGACCTGGGCGCACGTATAGTGCGTTCTTTAGGTCATTTAGCTGAGGCCAGCATGGTGAATAATCTTTATGACATCTGTGTTTTTCCTTTTGCCAGCAAATAGGCTGCCTCCGCTGGTCGAAACGAACTTCACCGTGACCCTCTTTTTTAGAGCTCTTACGGCACCAAGGAGCTGCTCGGTGGCTGGAAAGAGACGCTTGCTCACGTAGGCTAGCCCGTGGTACGAGTAACCCAACGGTTCGGTCAAACCCTTCTCTTTCATGGTATTAGTAAGCAATGCATGCCATTTATCACGCCGCACGAGACGAGCAAACATATTCGTCTCATCTGCTTCCACGTTGGCATTTTATGGCAGGTGTCGATGTCCGAGTCCGACATGGGTTCCTGTATAGCTTGCACTACTTTTTTTTAGAAACTGAGCTGGTGAAACATCAGACTTTACAGTGGTGTTTGAACAAGCATTGTTGGAGAATTGTAACCTCATGGTATTGACTGCAGTCCACTCGACAATCACAGTTATGACTTGTTGGAGATGCCCAACGTGTATTGAAAAGTGACACTTCAACGCATTCCGACAAAAATAAAATGAAAAGTGGCACGAACGGCGGGGTACGAGCACATCTGCCAAGGAATATTAGTTCTTTAAATTCTGTAAACGAAAGACGAGAACCAGCATTGAAGCAAGCTGGGTAGATAGTATGCCTTTGTATTTTTTTGCAGTTTGTAAATGCCTGCGTTTCCTATAAATTCGTGATAGCCTGCGTTCTGAGGAATGAGGCAGTTTTTGTGATTTGTTGCATTTCATCGAATGGTTTTTTTTTTAATTGCTGACACCTTAGAATAAATCAAATTCACGTGCACCTTTCTTTGGTACCTAATGGGCCTCACTTCGAGAATGTTGCATGCGACTACGCATTACAGATGAGAATGGCTATAGTCCGCAATCGCTCGTATATAATCGCGTACGGCTTATATTTCATAGCGTAAACTGCGTTGACAAGCTGTTGTTTATTTATTATGAAAAAAGAATCTCGGCACAATCAATTGCACAAACTGCCCCATTTTATTCTAAAGCGCCACCGCAAAAGTTCCCTGGATACAGTTTCGTCGATAAAGCTACGCTGGATCTTGCCTCGAGCGTCATGAACGCCAACCAGTTGCAAAGCTGCACTTCACCAGTTTGAGTGGTCGTGCATAGGCGACTTCCCCTCCAAAGAAAACTGAGTTTTTTCTAGTAACTTTACTTAAGGGGCGTCGTTGTGTGAAAATATTTAGTACAGGTCCTTAGCCGATAAACACTTTGGTCGTCTGGTACATGGCAATGACATTGAATTTATTTTTAAGACGTTGATCTTTTCAATACCTAGAAATATGCAATTTTTGCATCACTCAGTAAGTAAAAAGTTGGATGGAAGGCATCACATCCTGCGGGCTTCAAACGTGTGTGGCGCAAGCAAAACTATCGTGTAAAAAAGAATTACTTGCGTATAAATTATGATGCCACCATTAGTTAGTCGGTTCTTAGAATTGACTGCATGTGCTTATTTTTAGTGCCTTTCAGGGAGCCTCCCATTGAGAGACCCCGGGGCTATGTTGAAAGTTTTTGGAAATACCCTTGTCCTACTAGCAGGAGAGACGAGTGCGACACGTAAGTTGATAAACCACTTCGCAATATTGGTACACAAGGCTTAACTGATCCATCATGCGAAAATGTGCCGGTGTTGTTGCCGTAGCTGTCCAGTCAGCAAGATGTCCATTGTTGTTAAGAACAAATAAATAGAAAATACGTGTATGACCCGGCTTGATTTATACCCGGTTCTCTACAGCCTCAGCCAACCGCTCTACGAGTCGTGGTATCTCCGCACATTGGTAGTGAGAGAACACAAGTTGTTGCGCTAATGGTGTTTCTTTTATTGTGGCAAATACCCAAGTCGGGGATTAGCCAGGAACCGGGAAATTTGATAATGTAATTGGCCAGAATCATGAAACACTCTAAACTGTCGATTGCGAGACCGAAGTTGTAGAATAGTTTGTGCCGTGTGACGGCTGAACGAGACGGCAAATGAGTAGACTAGGTGCACAGCAGATCCGCAGAACCTTTATTGTAGGTTGACTGCGACATGGTCGAACCTGCTTGCGGACTTAATTTCCGACGCAAGAGGAAGAAATGAAAGCGACGAAACCTACGCAACCAATGTAAAGCAAACTGTAATCTGATCAAAGAAATATTTAATAATCAAGAACAAGAAAAGAAATGCGAACCAAAAAAAGTCGCCTCAATTACAATGTAGGAGTAAAGAAGTTCGCAGGCATCCCCACGCATTACATTTAAAAAAGCACGCAAGCAGGCGGAAGGGCCCGAGAAGCTTTTTTTTAAGTAGGCTTGTTTGAAATAAAACGCGTACAATATACACGATGCTATAGGTTGTATTCACAGGCGGGAAACCTTGCGCGTGCGCCTCCATGCGTCTGCACAAGCGTCTCTGTTGCTCGGGTAACGGCGCACTGGTTACGTCGAGCTCCACAAGATGACAGTACTTGTCCGTGCTGGCGCCCGAAGAAGCACTGCACATGAGTACCGCGAGACTTGTAATGTTCGAACTATGTAAAACTCAAAGCGAAGTATTATTTCGACGCGAAATACTGTTACGCGCAGCACTAAGCGATATATTTATCGCCAGACACGGTTGAACTCGTAGCACAGCCGGGTAGAATGGTAAAAAGTTCTAAGCCTCAGTATGCGCGGAACTGCGTCGCCGCGTCGTAATGGACCGAGTCACGTGCATTTACAAGTAAGAGCCCATTGCCACTAACAGTATGTCACCTGTTCAAGGACAACAACAGAAATAATGTTGCCAAAAAAGTATGCTGCGCGGCAGCAATACTCATTATTTGTTCGCAGGTCACTTGCGATTCGCCAGTGCTTGTGCCTGCTGGGCAATGCGAGCATGGCGCTGCTCGGGAGACAGCCTCGCATGCACTAACCGCCACGCCACCATCGTATCTAGATCGGCATATGCGCGAAACGTCTCTTTAAAACTATTGTTCGGTTTTTGTACTGAACCACGAATTAGAGAACACTTGCGCGGACATCCATTATGGCAGGCAGTTGCAATGTCGGCCTCTTGCGGGCGGTAGTGCTTTCGTTCGCAGCGCCCGTTTCATTCTCTAGGGACTCGAAGTGTTCGTTGGCAAGTAGAGCCTCCCCTCCCCCACAAGACGAGAGTGCGATTAAAAATATATCTTTTGACGCGCTCTGTAGAAAATGGGGTTGAAGCGTGGCCGAGGATACATACTGGTAGTTCTTTTTTTCTGTGAGATGCGGGTGCAACCCGTATGCGCAAGCACAGCGGGCACGGTGATGGCCATTTTTACTTCTGCCAAGCTAAGAAATCCCCCGCTAAACGTTTCAGTGACTACCATAAAAACGGCGTGCTGAGAATAAGTGCTGAGAATAACCAGCACGAACCTACCTCCACAGTTCCAACCATCATTTTTTTACATGGAGGATTGTTTTGAAAGAAGTGAACATCGGTGTAAGTTTGACAGGGAATTTTCACGTAGAAAATCGAACGCTGTTTGAAGTTCAATCGAAATAAAAGCGCCATAATAATTTTTACATTATCGCATGATCCCCCGAGCAAAATAAGAACCACTGAAATGGGTAGTTTTGTTGGGCTGAAGAGATATTTATACACTGCTGATGTCACCCGCGTTGAGAGCACACTATATGCGAAATCGAATTGTCATCAGACCTTTTGCAAGAATACGGGGCGGAAAGTCTTAGAAAAATTCTGGTATGACATTTGGGATGGCTGGTCAATCAATCGTAGCACTGAAGATTTACGGCCAAATTTCTTTTTGTGTTGATGTGTTTTATTGCTATGCTCCTTTCAAGTATAGGCTACAAACAAAACGTATAACTCCTTTGGCGCCATATGTATCTTGTAAAATATTTCGTATTCTTTAGGGACCATTATTCCACATTAATAGGGAACTGCCGGTGCATTTGCCTTCTGTTGAAGAATAATTACCATCTTATAAATACGTCTAGCGCTAGCGTTTCGACTGCCAACTTTGCCTTTGGTAGCTGTTGTGCACACAGTTAGCAGTCAACCGTAAACCGGTAGCAGCGCCTTAAGTTTTGTAAACACTGTTGCTTAAGGCTCCATCTGGAACAACCCTATGTAATGGGTCACAATAAATGGGTTTCTGCATGTCCGGGAAGAACGCCTATACCCTAGCGCTTTTTTTGAAATTATCCTTGTCCAGTTTTTGAATTACCCTAATGATAAATATGCAAAGTTTACGCAGTTAAGTATCGTTTCTGAGTGTTCAGTCAACGAAGAAGCTAGCACAGTACACTAAATTCCGTTTGGCTTGGGCTTCGATCATTAACGATTCTGTACAACGTTCTATTGGGATGAGGAACCATTGTTTTATGTCAAGAAAACTAAAGCACCGAGGGAAATTCAAAGCCAGCCATCGTGTTTCTTACTTGCTTTATACCGCAGGTCATTGCCCTTTTAGCTGAAACTATTAATATTTTTACAATAGATATAATGGAATTGTTAGAAGTGGGGTGTAAACTGTTTCTCTACATTTATGAAGGCGGTATGGTATATCCGGTGTTTTTGGGTTTGCGCAACACGGCGTGCAAAAAATTGTTAAGGGCGTTCTTCGCCTAAGACCTCGCCCTTAGATGGAAAACCTATTTCCCCATGTGTGACGTTTTGCACCTTGGTTATTCTCGCTACCTTCATTTGCTGCATACGAGCAATTAAGATTAAAAACCTGAATGAGCGCGTTTTAGTCGTTTCCCAACGTTCCGCACGCCTGAAAATGAAAACCTCTTACAGTATTTTAAAAGGAAGAAAAAACCATGTTTTGTGCGGTGTTCCGACCGAAAAGCACGCGACGAAAGGGCACGCGACAGAACAGCACCGACACAACAGCACGGACTGAAACGGGCACGCGACAAAAGTGCACGCGGCAGAAGAGCCCAGCAACAGGAGAGCACAGCATCAAAAGTGAACACGACACAATTGCACGACGACATAATACCACAGCTACAAACGCGCACGGTACAGAAGAGCACGGCGAGAAAACAGCACACGATCAAACAGCAAACCGCAAGGAAAGAGCACTGAAACAGTTGGGTGTGGTGGCGTAGCTAGGCGGTCTGGCGTAGGGCACTCGCGGCCCTGGATCTGGGCAGGTAACGCATTTTTATGGCCCGGGCTGGTCTCGGACTTGAACCAAACTTTTTTGTAGCCGTGCCGGCCCGGGCCAGCCCGGGCAGTACCTGAGGCCCAGCAATCCTTTGGCGCAGCTTCTAATGTTGAGAACAAAAATGTTTCTTGTTGATCTTTCGTGTTAAGTGAAAACAAAAAGAAGCGACGTGAAAATTCACGACGCTGACCTCAAAAGATGTTATAAAAAGACAACTCCTCTTATAAATCCTTCACATAAATAAAAGGAAACGCATGGGCCCCATCAGCTTTTGTCTATCCACTCAAAAGACGGTTCATTACATGTGTATGATTTAATTCAGCGAAACGCTTTGACAGCACCCTGCCTTTACAAAAAGCCGTTCGATAAAAAGGCATTTATGTGGTGACGGTTTATGTCGGCCCGTGTACTGATTGTAGGCTTACTTGTTTGAAACCACCGCTATAGCGCCATACACACTGTGGAAGGGTTTCGTCTTCAATATCAGCTCCGGAAGAATAATTTGCGTCACACTGAATACCTACATTGTTTTCTGCAGTGTCTGCCTACATAATGTTCATTTTGAAACCTGCTACACTGAATGTCATTTATAGCAGCTTGGAGCCAAAGATCTAATTCTGTTTTATTCTCAATCACTGTCCTGTATATTCAGCCATTCATCAGTGACTATTTCTAATCATCAGTGACTATTTCATCGTATAAGGTTTTGTGTATTTGCTTAATGTTTTTTAGGGGCGAAGCCCCTTTGGGGTTTAGATTTCAGCGTCTCCTGCCGTCGTCGTCTGCTGTCATCGTCGTCCTTGTAGTCACGGTGCTAAAACAAAGGGCGATTTGTTTTGCAACGTCTAGAGCTAGAACATTTCATCCCCGTGGGCAAAAACGCGTACAAAAAACACACCGGGACAGTCGTCTGCCAACGCCTCGCACTAGAACCCTTCCCGCTTCAAGGCAGAAGGCTTTTAGATGCGACGGCATCTCATTCAATCGCCTTGTCCCTCCATACGGCGTGGTCGTTGTCCGCCTACACCCCTCCCCCATTCTCCTCGCCGCGCGAGCTGCGCTCTCCGCCACTCACCCCCTCTCCTCTTCGATAGCGAACACTCTCTCGCGAGGGGTATTGGATTGGATTCGATTGGATTGGCTTGGCTTGACTTGACTTGGCTTGGATTGGATTGGATTGGATTGTATTTGGATAGGATTGCAATAAAGTGGATTGTGTTGGATTGTGTTGCGTCATAGCCGCGCCACGTTGCGTCATAGCAGCGGCAGGGGGTTCACGGCGCGTTTCACGCGATGGGAGAATCAACTTAACGGAAACAACAACGGAACCCCCTATGCGTCGCATATACACAGGGGTTCCCGCAAGGGGAGCTGGAAGTAATTTTTCAGTAAAGCTGTTGTCTTTGCTGAAAGTCTCCAACGGTTCCTTCCCATGTTCTTTTACAATGGCAAAAACGTCAAGGCGCCAAGAATATAGTTAAACGCTGCGTTCTTCGCCCCTCCCCAGGTTTCACGGTAGTGGTAATTGCCCGGGATTTTTTTTCTTTCGCAAGGAGTGTTCACTATCAGATTAAAACTCAGTGTTTTGGTTGCTATAACTTCTGTATTATTGTATCTAGCGAGTTTCAATTTTTCCATTTTCTGCAAGGTAACCCTCTTTTCCCAGAAAGAGTAACGGAACGTTAAGAGAAACTCATATAGAGCATTTTTTACCCTCTGTAATCTTTGTATACATGTTTATAACTAAAAAATTGATCATTTAGGCGTTCCATAAAGCGTGCCCTACTGTCGCAGTGCTGTTTTGAGGCTGTGCAGTCTTATCGATGTGCTTGTAGCAGCGCGGAATGTCTGCTGCTAAAGGAGGCGAGAAAGCAGACGTGGAACTGGTTGGCCCTTTCGAGACAGGTCTGTTTAGTTCCCACAGATGCGTGTGCCCAGAGCTTTCCCCGACGAGGGAAAGAAGGGGAACCCCGCGCCCTTCAAAAGACAGAGAAAAAAGGCCCCCTGAGAGAGCAGACGACAAAGGTGCCAGGACTAATCCCTAAGCCAGCGGTGCCATCACCAGTACGCCTTTTCAACGAAGGCGCCCTGTCGTCGAGCAAGCCGCAGACCAGCAAGAAGGGAATGCGCGAGGGTGCCGAGCGGCTTCCGCTACAGAGGCTCCCCCTCTATATTGCGGAGCTTTTAAAGAAATGCAGCAGTTACCGGCTGAATGGCGAAAGGTCAGGGTCCCCTGGGTATCACTGAAAACGTACGTGCCAGGCTGCATGAACAGAAACCTCAATATGAGCAGGGTTAGCGCGGTCGACGGCGACGACTTCTCAATTGCCCCGCACGTCTATTGTGGTGGTCTTCTTATTACGTCCCAAAACTTTCAAAGGGCCGTCGTACGGCGGAGTGAGGGGTGGCTTCGTTGCGTCGTGTCGCTCGAACACATGTGTAGCTGAGTCCATTTCGGAAAAAGTGAAAACCTTTCTGTTGCGGGCGATGCGAGGTGCTGTTGGCCTGAGTTGCGCAGGCCATGCGCGCAGCTTCTCGATGTGGCCCAAGGTTGCTGGGGCGCACGGTGTCTGGTCGGAGAATTCTCTCGGGAGGCGCACTGTTGAGCCGTACACCATTTACCCAGCGCTGAAGCCGAGGTCTTCATTCACCGTTGAGCGTAGGCCAAGAAGAACGAGGGGAAGCTTTTCCACTCAGTGCTGGCGATGGAGTTTCGCTGTACAGCTTCGAGTTGCCTGTGCAAGCGCTCAACCACTCCGTTGCTGGCGGGGTGGTAGGCGGTTGTATGCTGCAGCCTCGTGCCGAGGAGTGTCGAAATCGCGGAAAAGAGGTTGGTCTGGAACTTCCGTCTCCGGTCAATTGTTATGCAGGCGGGGCAGACAAAGCGGGACACCCATGTTTGAATAAAGGCTTTGCGCGAAGGTCTCAGCGGATATGTCCGCAATTGGTATAGCTTCAGGCCATCGGCAGTATCTATCGATGCATGTGAGCAGGTACCTGAAACCTTGGCAGGGTGGTAGTGGTCCCACCAGGTCGAGGTGAACGTGGTCAAACCGCGACTCAGGAGTCCGAAATTCCTGTAGTGCAGCCCGAGTGTGGCGAGTCACCTTCACTTGCTGGCACGTTGCACATGTCCGAGCTCAATGTCGCACGTCCGCGTTGACGCCAGGCCAAAGGAAGCGTTCTGTTATCAGCCACTGGGTGGCGCGGACACCTTGGTGGCTGATGGAGTAAAAAGTGTTGATTACTAGTCGACGACGATTCAGTGGGACGAAAGGTAGGGGCTGGATGAGAAGGGTAGCCGCGTCAAGTTCGTCCTTAGCTTTCTCGAAAGCGTTCTGGTGTTCGTCAGACCAACAAAATTCTGCGGCCTTTTGGTCGTCTTGGGGCAGCAGGTCGGTCAATGGCTGGAGTACTTGAGCACAAGACGGAATAAACCGCCGGTGGAAGTTTAAGAGCCCCAAGAACTATCTGAACTTGCGGAAAGATGTTGAAGCAGGAAACTTCTTGATGGATTCCACTCTCGATTCTAATGACATAATGCCTTCAGCAGTGATGTGGGGGCCGAGGAAGTTGAAAGCCTCGACACCAAACACGCACTTTTGAGGTTTCAACACCAGACCGTGCTCATCCAGATGCTGAAAGAGCTGGCGGAGGTGCTGTTCGTGCTCGCTAGGAGTTCTGCTGACCACCAAAATGTCATTCAGGTAGACAAAGACGACAGGAAAACCCGAGATGTCTTCACCCATGAACCTTTGAAAGGTCTCTGCTGCTTTTTTAAGCCGTAGGGGATACGGACAAACTCAAACAGGCGGAATGAAGTTGCTATCGCTGTTTTTGGTATGTCCTCCGCTTCGACGAGGATTTGGTGGTATGCCGCTACGAGGTCGATCTTGCTGTATATTTTTGCGCCTGCCAGCCGCGCGCTAAAATCGTGAATGTGTGGCAGAGTATACTGGTCCGGCGTTGTCGATGCGTTGAAGGCTCTGTAGTCACCACACGCGCGCCAGTCGTCCCCGTCGTCTGTAGGCACCATGTGCAGCGGCGGTGAATGGTTGCTAGACGAAGGGTGAATAATTTCCAGCTGCAGCGTATGCTCGAACTCACTGCGTGCAGCTTGAAGCCTGCTGCTTGAAGCCTGCTGGTTGACAGCGGTCGTGGCCGGGTGGTGACTGCCGGCCGGGTGGTGACGATGTGGTGAGTCACATTATGTTTCACCGGCTGTTCCGTGTTGCGGGGCTTGGTGAGAGAAGGAAATTCGACCAGGCCGTGGTGGTAGGCAGATACTGGCTGGAAGGCGCAGATGCCAGATAAGCCGATGTTTGACTCCAAACCACGTTCTTTGAGGGATGCGTTGTTATTCTTCAGGCAACGGTCACGTACGCTCACATCCAGGTTGATGTGGCTCAGAAAGTGAGCTCCGAGTATGGCAAAATAACGTCCGTCACCACGAACACCCAGCAAAACAGGCGCCTTTGTCCGACTTCAAATTGTCAGCGAGTGGAAGCCGTAGGTAGCGATAGCAGTGCTGTTCACCGCCTGCAGCGACGATATGTTCTTGCTACGTCGGTGATCACCGGGGGTTCCCGGGACAGTAGAGATTCCGGCTCCTGTGTCGACTAGCAGGCGCCAGTTGCTTACGCGGTGGACTACGAAGAACAGGCGGCTGGGTGGAGGGTCGATGCCGTAAGCCGCCGTTAACGACTTGCCGGAGGGTTTCCCGGAAATGAGCAAGGTTGGGTGCAGCGGTTAGCACCCGTGCCGAAACGACGGTGGTACCAGTAAACTCCGTCCTGCCTATCTCGTGACTGGCTTCTATGGGAAGAACTTGGCTGTCTTGAAGGGGACAGGTTGTGTCGTTGCTTGTACTGTTGGGGAGCGCCACATAGGAAAAGTTGCTGCATGGTCTCGGAAAGTTGTCGCACTTTTCCTCAAGGCTCGACAGTCGATCTGGTTGTTCGTGTGTTCTTGCAGCAGCTATGGGCGCAAAGGATGGAGTAGAGTCTTTCGTGATACGATCGGCAAGTTGCGCCAGTCGATCAAGGGACGTCTCATTTGAACCCGCGAGCACCACGCGCACCGACTGGGGTAGCCGTTGCACAAAAAGGTCACCAAGAAATGGGAGCTGGCCGACCTGACGCGCGTGCACACCGAGTAGTTCCCGCATCCGGTGCAGCACCTTGCAAGGTCGTTGGAAACCCAGCTCTTCCCGACATAACAGCTGTTGAAGTCTGGTTTCTTCAGGCACCTCGAGGCGGTTCAGTACCGTCTTTTTGAGGGTGTCGTATTCCCCTTGGGCGGGGGGGGGAGGTGGGGGGGTGAAACGAAAATTTTGTCAACAGCGTCTTCGATTTCTGGGGGCAGGGCTGCGACGACGTGAAAGTACTTCGTTGACTGCGAGGTGATGTGCCAGGAGCTGAAAACGGGCCTCCACTTGGCTGAACCAAAGTCTTGGATTCTTAGGCCAAAAATTTGGTAGCTTCAGTTCCGTGGCAAAGACTGCAGGCGTGGAGGCAGCAGTGTTGTCGTCGGAGCTCATTGCGGCGTGTTTGTTGAAGCGTTGTTCGGGTCACCAATTTTGTAGCAGCCCGGAATGTCGGCTGCTGAAAGATGCGAGAAAAAAGACTTGGAGCTGGTTGGCAGTTTCGAGACAGCCCTGTTTATTTTCCAAAGATGCGTGCGCCGAGAGCTTTCCCCGACAAGGAAAAGAAGGGGAACCCCCGCGTCCTTCAATTGAGAGAGAAAAAAGGCCCCCAGAGTGAGTAGACAACAAAGGCGCGAGGACTAAACCCTAAAATGGGCGTGGCGTCGCTAGTACGCGTCTTTAAAAAAGGCGCACTGTCCTAGAGCCGGCCGCAGACCGGGGAGAAAGGAATGCGCGAGGGTGCCGAGCGGCTTTCTCTGCATGCTCTTCTGTCGCGTGCACTTTTGACGCCGTGCTTTTCTGTCGGGTGCTGTTTTATCGTGTGCCCTTTTGATGTCCTGCTGGTATATCAGTGGTTTTTTGTCGTGTGCCCTTTCGTAGTGTCCTGTTTTGACACCACCCCGTTTTGTGCCCCCAAAAGATATATAAATTTTGCTGACTCCCGCAAATTTGAGGGAGCGGTGGAATACAGCAGCGACTGGTGTTGTCTTATTATAGAAATTTTGTTTTAATATGACGATATATGTAGGTTCAATATATGAAAACCTTCAAACATATCCATCAATCTTGTTTCGGCCGTCCTTGAGAGGGAATGCACCCTGCCGAATAACAGATGAAACGGTTTTCCCTCTGTTTGTTTGAAGGTACTGTATTCGGTAGTTCGTGCTGTAACTTTAAAATAACAAATAAATAAATCGCGTAAAAGTTTTATATGATCCCAAATGACACTGCGCTTGTCTCGTACAGCTTTAAAGTCATAAAACGAGCTTGCATATTCTGAGAAGCACACCAAATGATGAGCACTGAAACTAACCTCTGTATAGGAAAGAAAGAAAGATATTGTGCGAACTCACAGGTATTTAAAGGGTTGAATGGTTTCCTGACCATAAGTGGTAAAGATTTTGTTTCTGTGAAAAACAGCCCCTTCCAGCCCAAATTCAATCTGCACCTGTGAGCAGACCAGCGTTGGACAACGGGAAAGGCTGGCCAAAACGCCACAGTTGAGGTAAAAAAAACTCTGATCTTCGTGGGCTGGCCAGCATGGTTTCTGTTCGAATTTATGTTGGCTATGCCAAGCAGAAGAGGCCAATGCTCCAGAAAGAGCTCTAGAAGACTTCGGCCTCACTACGTTTAGGGGCATGACAAACAAGGCGTTGAATGTTTGTAGAACATAATTTGATTCATTTGTCAAACATAAATTTTTGCTTTCTTTCTTCCACAGTTGCTAAATCTTTGCGGCAGAAGTTTAGTCAAATAAAATACCCAGAGAATATTGATCTATATTGCGGAAACGAACGCACAGTTGTGCCTGATGGACTGCAGAAGGTGATGAACATTGCTTACTTTATTGTGTAATTTACATCTTGTAAAGCTTAGTTAAACGCCATAGGAAATTACAACGGGTGTCATTTATCACTTCTGCAAAGATACTGTTCAGGATCACGGAGTTTTTAAAAACGAAATTTGAAAGCTGTGTCCTATTATAAAGAACTGCGCTGGCTTTTACAAGTCATTCCTTACCCGAACCTTGCTTTTAAACCCACAGACAGAATTTTGGGCGGTAATTCAAACATTTTGCGAAACTGCTCGCCTTCGCTTTTCTATGTGACAATAACAACGGTTGTGCTTTAAAAACGTAAAAAAAAGAAGACATTTACCAGAAAGACATTGGCCGCCAGGAAATGACTTCAGAATAATCGATTCAGTACCACTTTAAATAAAGAAATAGCCTCGGCAAGCAACAGATAGGCAAAAAGCTAGGAAAGCTTACTTGGCGGAGAAAAGGGTAAGGACATTTAGCGCCCTTAAAACAATCGATCTTTTATGTGAACCCGTGGTTCCACCAAAAAAATGTTGGAAATAGCTTCTGTTCGTGAGGCCCTTGGCAATGCTTCGAAGCTTATGGTGCCCTTGATGTGATTCCTTGATTATTGGGCAAAACGGGTAATTTTCTACCGATAGTGGATGTTTGTAACAGCTTGGAAGCGTTACTGACATCAAAGTTTAGTTTTCTAACATTTTTACAAAGTTGCAAAGTAGACAGCCTTTACGCTTGTACAACACAACAATAAATAAACAAAACTCGGATACGTCGGCAGACAAGGAAATTGCCAGTGCGTTTGCTAACGTGGGAATTATTTGAAAAAATGTTTTCATGTAAAAGGTTCTCGCAGGTTCCGGTTTCTGTGTGTTCTTGGGAATTTGAGGAAAATATTTGTGGCAGTGGGAGCAAACGGTTTGTAATACCACTAACAAGAACAATTTCGCCCGTAACAAGTTAGTATCTTTGCTGAAAACACAGGCTATGGCGTTAGTCCCCCAACTTAAGCTCCCGCAAATAACGGCCCAAAAGTAGATAGCAAAACTCCTAAATTAAACTACGGGGACATACAAAACATTTTGGCGAAACTTTTACTTTCAAATTACGGACGTTTCGTCTTAGCATTCGCACAGTCATTTGTTTTCTTCTCGTTTTTTTTCTTTATTGTTTTACTGTGCCTAAATCTCACGCTTGTTCACATCTACAGCAAACACAAGGTTTAGCTAAAAATTATTTTTGCTGCTCGCATCGTGTTTTGGTTATAGCATCGTGGAATAACTCGGTGAATGATTCGTATGTGCTTCTAACACATTTTAAGCTGAAGACCACAGCGCAGTCACTAGTTCGACATAAAGTTATTTTGGAGTCACCAAGTTGTAATGGCACTGAGGATGGCACTGAGGTATTTGCAAATATTTCTAACTTCTTTTTAGTTCATTTGCTTACGGCGCTCATAGGAGGTTGTGGAAGAACTTTGATTCAATCCTAAAAATGTGTTACCTATTTTAACTTGTAGTGCCACCAACTCTTTTGTCTGCCATTCAATGGCCACGAAAGAAAAATTTCGACTGACCGAGTAAACTGGAAGTTTCTTATCAAATAAAACTCACGGCGCCTGCTTGAGGCTTTCAACCCACAAATATACAGCTTGATATCAGACCGTTAGCAAATATTTGATAGTTTTATTACTTGAATGTGTCAGGTTTTTCTACTCTAAAACGTCAATTTGACAAAAAAAAACGTTTATTCAATATCTGGTTCTTCTTTTCAGTGCGTGAGCAGCAGCGGTTCGTGCGAAGTAAGTCATAGCAAGAATAATCTTCTGCAATACAGAAAAAGTGGCTCTTGCGCATCTTTCATCAATTGACGTAAAAAAGTGAAACGAACGGAAAACCGACTTCCCTAGGCGGCCAGAAATATCAGATTGTGAGAACACCTTTATACTAGTAATACCTCATGATATATTTTAGGCTGGATGCTTTAAGTTCGAGTTTCCTCAATTTGCTAGCAGTGCAGGAAGTACTTGTGAACGATCACCCAAGAACAACGACGAACAGGAATTTGTTGGCCCTGCGGGCTTTTAATAGAAACAATAGAATCCTTTCTACCATTCAACACAGAGAAGGCAAGGTACCGATACAATACAGCAGACTCATTGGAACCTAATGAGCATAACAATATCCTAACTGGTTCTTTTGGTGATGAAAATTGTGGTGTGTATTTATCGCTAAACACCAGAAACTACATTAAGAACGCGGTTTACATTAGAAAAAATGGCTCCGAGAACGGTTGCACAATGTTGACTGCAAAGCTAAAAAATTAAGACCAAAAACGATGGCACTGTGTAAACCCGGGGTCGTCTATACGGGGTATGTGAGATGTAGTTAAATGTGGCTTGTGTAAATTTCTAGAGAATGTTTTCGTCTGTGACTTTAACGTCTCCGAAGTGAAGTCCCACTGTATGATGGTAAATGGCGCAAATAATTTAGATGCTGCAACTGGCGGTGTAATAATACCCCCATCTCACTTTTGTTTGGTTCAAATAGCGGAACCGCCGTAATATTGGATGCAAATTAACCATAGTAATAACAAGAGGCAGATTTGCACATAGAACCACGTTTAAGGTGCAAAAAATACGCAGATAAAACAACGTTTTAGGCTCCTAACGTCGTAAGAATAGGCATAAGCAAAGTTTACATAAATGCAAGTAATTTCAAACGAACACGTACGCTATCCTTATCTACGTCACTAAAAGCAAAAATATTGTGTCCCATAAGACAGAGGCTCGAACTGCTGAATTTCATCCTTCAATTTTCCTAAAAAAGTCCTAGAATAAAGGCGCTTCATTGGCTTAATTCAAAAAACAAATTTCTCACGTTGAGTTTAATCCTCACCTGTCGCGTGCTCGAGCGTCGTGTGTAGGAAAACAGTCACGTAAAAATACTTGAGAGCGGGGATTAGAAATTTCACACACGCTACTTGAGGTCTGCGTGTCGTAATTTAATTACCACACAGCAAAACAGACAAAAATAGTAAACGCAAGAGCGACGACTTGTATAACAAAATGAACATTATCTTGTATGAGGACTGTAGGTACAGATATGGCAATTTTCTCATCTAAAACAATAATATAACAATTTTAGAGGTAAGACTTCTCTATACTGCCAAATACGCTCCAACACATTCGAATAGCATTTTTCAAGTGGTGATTATCAGCCGAAGTGATTTTTGTTTGAAAGCAACGTTTTAGCTAGTTTCCGTCAACAGAGTTAATTTTAAGGCGTAATAAAATTCAGCTGTGCAGTGTTGTTTCGACGTTGGCTCTGCAATACAGGAATCGTCTGCTCAACCGTTACGTTGAAACAGGGTTGGATTTGATATACTTATAGAAACGATGATGCGACTGCGCATGGGTTTCCGCAGTTTGCGCTATCTAAACATATACGCATAGTTGGATAGCACGCACCCCTTTGTTTAGGAATCACTAGGAAACGTTTGGCGCTGCAGCATCCTACAACTACCTCAGAGTTTCTCTCTCACCATCTCTAGCATAGACATTACACATATAAAAACATTTGCTCATACGCCGGCCGCAATCCCGGATACCCACGCCGGAATCTAAAACTTGCATCTACGGACATCAAAAAACTAGCCTACCTAACCTTCGTACGACCAAAACTGGAATATGCGTCATCAATTTGGCATTCTTTACAGGCATACCTTACCCACAAGTTAGAAGCCATACTAAATCGGGCCACCGCTTTATCTGCCCGCAGTACTCCGCTTACACTAGTGTCACAGCACTATAGCAATCTTTGAACCTGCATTCAATTGAGTCATGCTGCACCATGTCACGCTTCTGTCCTCTCTATGACTTTTATTATCGCCCGAAATCCAGACACCCTCTCATAAAACCGCCAGACAAAATTTCGTCCAGTATAAGGCACAGCAACACCATAGCACGGCTAAGCAGCCGTACTTCATCAATGCTCAACTCATTCTTCCCTGAAGCAATAACCCTCGGGAACCATTTACCCGAAACAAGAGCCTCTTTCGCAGACCGCAACTTGTTCCGCGGAAAACTGAACAACCATGTTCCTACATACGCGCGTATCCAATATGCCTCACGTGCTTTCTTTATTTTTAGTGCGGTATCTTTTGCACTTTTGAACTGTATTTTTTTATTGTAATTTTGTATTTACAGCCAATATTGCTGTACCTTTGTAATTTGTTCTTTTTCTTTTTTCTTTGTTGTCTTGTATTGTTTATTCATAACTCTGCCTCTCACGTTTCTGCACGCCCCCCTTTATGTAATTCCCTATGGGCTCTTAGGGGGCAACTAAATCAAATTAAATGTATGAATGATGAGCAAACTACCACTGTCTCCAAAATTTTCGATTCAGAGGTGTTCCTCTTGTCACTGAGAATTAGCCCCCATTTACATGCCGCTGGGGGTTGTTTTCAGGAAGGTGGTTGAAATGGAGGCCTAGGTAGAAGATAATAGATTTCTGAACAGTCAATACTGCCCGAAGAAATTAAATAACGATGTAAAACTGCCCGCTTAAATAACCTTGAGGCGATATACTGTTCTTAACGGGGATATTTTTGAACATGTGTTTTTAGATTCATTTACACACATACTCCTAAATAGTCATTTTAAGCACCATAAAACACCATAAAGGGCCTTCTTCACCTCTCAGAGATGCTCATATATCCGATTGGGCAGATAGGAGCGCAAGAAAAAAAGCAATCATTTGCCTAAAACCCGGTCGTACAGCAGCGTATTCCCTGCGAGCATTTTTCTTTCCCTGCGGGTATTTCTGGATTAGTTGAATATAATCCAGAAAACTGTCGGTCAAAGGCGAACATTTTGGTTTAGTAATCACAGGGAAAACACTCTTCCTACCAACTAGAATTGCCTGTGCGGCGTACAAATGAAAAATAAGGAAGCCCACTCCTCGGTTCAAAACAGGTGACGCTACTGAGCAAGGCCGGGTGCTGGCGACAAAGCAAAAACTACGCCGAATAGAAGACATGATTTTTGTCATTATTCTCTTCTAGGAGGTTATCAAACTGATGCTAAAACAGCAGGTTTCCGAACGATAAAATGTCTGTCATTTGTCGTAGTAAGACTTGAGGTAAACCGCGTGGACTACTTGGGGTGGCGGACGTCTTCGGATATGCCAGAGTCACCATCGGGGACAACTTCTTAGTTGAGTTGTCCTACACTTCCTTAAATTCTGTAGGGTACGCAATAGAGCCGGAGGGGATCGTTCTCGGGACCGAGTCATGGAATAGAAGCTTATATCTAAAAACAATCACCTGGCGGATAGTCGGCGTGTGGACATCGAAGGTTGGCCATCCGTCATTCACGACCTGGTGTTTCGTCGTACTCAATACAGCAAGCTGTCGGCTCTCCTACGCATGTTGCATGTAGCTTTGAACGTCGTCGATATCCACGTGTGGCACCCTAGCGTCTAGCATCTTCGGAGCCTGTCAAGCGTGAATTAGTTCAAACGTAGTAATCTGTGCAGATTCCTGGATAACTTTATTGTACATGAGCATGACGTATCGAAGTATTTCGTTCCTACTATTATGCTCAACCTCATCGTACATAGACACCATATTCGCGATCGTCCTGTTCAGGCGTTCATTCAATTCGTTTGCTTGGTGGTGGGACACCACTGTTATTCAGTGATCCTGGTTGCTATAGTGCAAACTCCATGCATGAGCGTTGCAGTGAAGGCCGTTCTAAAATCTGTCATTATCTGTGTGAAAAAAATGTGTGCTTCAAGGGTTCCATGTCGCAGCACAGCTTGGGGGATAAAAAATTTGTGAATTGCTGTGCAGTCCCTCCCAAGGACCGGCGGCCTCCGCAGAGCGCGTAATGTAGGTAGTTTGTGGCTACGACTATCCCCTTGTTCTCGTTCGGTGCCGCTGGAAACAGGCCACGACGGCGAAATCCTATATATCGTAACGAACTGGATGGTACGGTGATTAGATGCAAAAGTCCGGCGATCCTCGCGGTGCGGTAGTCGCTGCACTACAGCCTACAGACATCGCAGGAGACATCGGATCTAAGGCAGTGCCAGGCTGTGCCGTTTTCAATGCGTACGTGCCTTGCCTGGGTTCCCTGATAATTTTTCGTCGTGACACAGTCCCAGCATTTTTTCTCGAAAGTCGGCAGGTATGTCCGGAAGGTACTTCATTCTCGTTGTATGGTCGACGTTACTCACTAGCACCGAATTATTCAGGTAGGAGGCAGCTCTGTCGGCGTCGTAAAGCACTTGGAACAGCGATGTGGCGTCCTTTAAGGAGGTTTCTTATGACGCCTAACTCGGGTGAGCCCGCTGCTGAGCTGCTAGGTCTCTCTTCTTCAGGATGCCAAAAACGCGACGTCTTTGTTATAAAGGAGCCCAGTGGTGGCGGGTCGACAGTGGCGCTTGATAACCAGTCGGAGTCTGAATGTTTATGGCCGAAAAGGTGGTCAGGGGTGCCTTCGTTTTAATTGCCGGTTTTGGCGGATTTTGTTCAGCAGTCGGTAGTGAACGCAGAATCTCTGAGTGCCGTCTTCTTTCTTCATGAGTTCAACCGGCACAGCCCAGGCAATTTTCGCCTGCTGTATGATGACGTCGCCGAGCACGTCTTCAACTACTGTCCGTATGGCTAGTACTTCAACTACTAGTACTTCAACTACTTCAGCTACTTCAACTACTGTCCGTAATTATTGCTATTTGAACGTCGTTGCGTCATTGATGATTTTTAGATTGTTTGCGGCTGTTCAGTTTTACGACCAGAAGGTGCTGCTTTTAGTATTACTTTCGTGGCTGGGGACCTCCACGTGCGAAATCAGAGTTGCTGTGGTGGTTCATCGAAATGTTTGAATAGGGCGACGGCTAACGTTTAAAACCTGCTGGACCGCGGATGGTCGGACACAAGCAGTCGTCGACATCACTCGGTCATAAGCGGGCGAAAGGGCGTGGCTCTTCGGCAGAGAAACATCACAGGCCGAGTTTCTTGTGTGTGCTGCGAAGGTAAAGGCTGCCGGCATATCCGTAGTAGTATCACTGCAGATGACGGTCGGGGGTTTGCCCCACGTCGGTTGTCTTGGCGTGGCGTTGCGGGCGACAGACGTGGTAGGCCACGAGCAGCGGATGGCGGTATGGCGTGGCCTTTAGACGAACAGTTAAAGATGAACAGGATCGCGTAAATATGTGGCGTAGACCATTGCTTGTAGCTCGAGGAGTGCTTACGACGGCTCAAAAGGCCGCATTGTCTGCTGCACTTCTTTGTCGATCCCGTCGCTTAGCGAAATTATTTGAGGTGGAGACGTAGTAGGAAAACGTTATCGAAGCTGTTCCTTAACTGGAGCGCGGATGGTATAGTGGAGCGCAACAGAACAAATAGCCCCGCCGGTGATCTTTTCAGGTACCAGGGCATTTGCTGGCAACCCTGTTGTCTCGCGGTTTTCAAGCGTCCTTTCTACTGCAGCCGCCTCCCCGAAATAATTTTCAAATGCACATTATGTTCTTCAACCAGACGCAACAGTGCGTGACCGAGGAGTGGAAGTGAACAGAACACCAGTCACCTGACGTGAAATCATTGTTGTTTGATTCAGCGGGATTATAAAGCTTTTCCAAGTGTACAACATGGACGCCTCAAAATAATATACCTCATACTCACCTTGGTGAATTTTCAAGTTTTGGTGCCTTTCTTTGCACAAGAAGTACCGATCACACATATAAGATATCACAAATGTACAGTGCATGTCACGAACTTAGCCAGCAGTTAATGCAGGCACACGCAAGACTACCTTGTTACAGAGCATGTTATTCTTTCCGGACTGTTTTTTTTTGGAAACAGTATGTCACACGGAGGTCATTTTTTGGACGTCTACCGCGGTATAGGTGTTATTTATTGAAACGTTTAGCTGTAAATTTTTTTTCTTGGCAAAACTGAAATGACCACGGACATGGTCGAAGCCCGTGGACATGGCGCGGCTTGTGCCACTGCGGCCGCTCGCCGAAGACAAAAATAACAGCGACGTGCGCCGTCTGCTCCATTTCAACCCGATTCTAAACAGTGGTATCAACGGAGTTGTTGTAAATTGAACTAACATTAGAGTCGACGCATTCTTGTGCGTTCGCCTGGCTAGAGCTTGGAATGTCCAACCCATAGCATGCGTTTAGCACGGACAAGTACCGGCATCCCACGGAACCCGACGTAACCAATGACGGCGAACTCACGTGGTTGCCTGAAGGCGTGCCTCGCTATTGAATGCAGGCTTAAGGACGCAGGTGCAATCGCACTAAGGTAAACAGGGTGTTGTAGTACACAGATACGAAGCTCGTCTATGTGTACAGGGCTGCTCGGCAACACATCCGCCGCAACACGTAGGACATGCTACAAAATGTGAGCTTATGGTAACGCATATTCAAATTTTTTGCTGCCCTGAATAAATAACTGCAATAAAAGTAGGTAGAATAACATCTGCTATTGCAGGCAAGAACATGCAGCAAGATCTAATCTCCGATAATTCATTTATTGTCGAAGTAGTCGTGCTGTTCCAATCCCGAGTACAGGGCAGGTGACATTTCAACCAGATTCAAGTGGTTAAGTGCGCGCGTCATTTGTTCGACATGTACTGTACGGCATAAAGGCCAGCCATTTCTTACCGCAGAAGTGGCCAGGAGCAGCACCACAAAACTCACAAATCACCCGCAATGAAAAGACACCGCAAGAATTGTAGCGGACAATCCGCTTTTTAACTGCGAGTCACTTGATGTACGTGGCACCAGGGCTAAAACGACCGCACGTGCAGCAAGTTTCACGACGCAGGGATGAACAAAAAACGCGCGTCAATCCACCCTGTGAATGTGCTTGGAAAGCGAAGCTGTAAGCGGCACCCACAATGATTAGCCATGCGACATCGCTTAAATTCACTCACGTGTCTCTACAAATAGTGATACCAAAGACAAGCGAAATGCACGAACCAGAAACTTTATTGCTTCAAAGAGATATTCTTTGCATATTTAATGAACGGTGTTTCGTTAAGTTGCATTGCGGAAACACATGAGTGGTAGCTCTTTTTTTTTATAAAATCAAAGGACGTTCAAGTCCGGTGTTACACGATCTCACTTCGTCTCTGGCGCCTCCGAAACAGGCGGCAAAATCGGCGAGAGGTGGAGGAGGAGAAGCAGGAGGAGCAGGAGGAAATACTTTTATTGTGATTTATGAACTGCCCATACAGCGGCACAGGGAAGCGCTCCATTCTTCACTGCAGCTCAAATGCAGTGCGCGCGCAGGTGCTCTGTCCACCAGCAGAAGCTTGGTAGGCAGAGAGGGGCTGGACAGCAACATACCCCATTGCTGTTCTTGGGTGCTTGACGGGAAGATAGGAGGGTGATCAGGGCTTGAATCGCACACCCCGATTATTTGGCGGAGTATTTGTACTTCTGAGCAAAATGTACATTCAGCGTCGTAGCGATTCGGGTGCATTGGGTGAAGACGCGTCGGATGATATGAGCCGTACGGTAGTTTTCCTGTGGAAAGTTGAGGGTGCGGCGAGGGTGGGGTCTGTCTCTGAAAGCGATAACGCTGGGTTATGTCCCTGAACGTGACAAGCGGGTGACTGTACTCGTGCAGCTCCATAGCATGGGAGTGGGAAAAGCGCAGGCCTTTGGTGGGCGTATTCGTTGCTCTCCATAGAAGCATTAGCAGGCGTCTAGATGAGCTGAATGGAACCAGTTGGGCAGTGTTTTTCTAGCACACGCAGTGCAGCTCGGGACACCCACCTCGACTAATAATTCTGCTAGGCTTATTGGGAATCGGTGACTACCTTCCAAACACACGGTTGAGCGAGACCCAAGACGATCGCTGCCTCTTCTGCTGCCGTCATGTCTTAGGTCTTGAGTGAGGCACACAGAAGGAGGTCGGGTCTCGTCGTAGCCACGATGATGGCATACTGCTGCCGTCAGTTTCGGCGGGGGTCTGTGTAGATAACTGCATAATGACCACCGATGGTGGTGCTGAGCGCTTGAGCCCGTGCTTGTCGGTGACCCTCAGGGTTTGAGGGGTTCATATTTCTAGGTAAAATGGCAGCACCGTAGTTGTTGTCGCCAAGAGTCCGGGAGTATATCATGCAGATTGAAAGTTTCTGCTGCGCAGCCAATCTGGTGAAGTATGCGGCGACACAGTGCAGTTCTGCTCAGTCAAAGCTTCTGGTTAACAAGATGGCCCTCGTTCAGCTCTTACGCCGTGTAGTGGAGCCCCATCTTAAGCAGCTTCTTCGTGAACGCACTCATGGGAAGACGAATGGCACGCTTCACCGCATTTATATTCATAATATCAAGCATCCTTATGTACTTGCCGTGAAGAGAGCGGGTGGACGTAAGTGGTTCTCGAGAGGACAAACATTTAAATATTCGAAAGGTATAGGCTTCCCTGAGGCCTCTCTTCTTGGTGGAGATTCGCCTGGTGTGTATAATTTGATTGTTGCTGTGTTTAAGGCGCTGCAAGGATCGTCACTCTTGGTATTGGAATGAATATGTAGGCCCAGCATCTTGATTATGGGGCTTGGAGGGATTTGCCCGGCCATGAAGGATATTTGAGTGTATTCCCTGATGTCGTTTGGCGTGAGGGCGGACGACAACGAGCTCTGACTTTTGAGGTGAATACTGTACGCCACAGGCTTTAGCATACTGGCGTACTAGAAGTGAGATTGCACGAGTTTTGAGAGCTTCCTTTATTTTTTGTAATTCCTAGCGCATGCTCAAGGTGTGCACACGGCCGCTCCACGTGCCGTTGGTGGAGCGCAGAGTGGGTTGAGAGGTCACGTGATGCTATCACGTGGCATTCAGTGAGAACGCAGGGGGTAAACCCGGGTTCTGGGTGAGTGCACCGCCTGTGTTCTCCGTTTCCACGTGAATTCGTAGCTGAATCGGAAAGACAACAGGCTCACGCTCTGTTACTATCTTAGTTCCAGGTTTGATTCCTGGCGGTGCCAGTAACTTTTTTTATTGGTGCGCGAGAGTTTTCTGTTGACACCAACGGTAGCGAATGAACCCTTGGGGTGTAGAGGTAAAAAGCTTTGCTTTAAAATATTATCTTTATAAATATTATCTGTATATTATAAATATTAGTTTGCAAATGAATGTCACTGTCAAGTGCAAACCGTAGTCGGCAACCGCACTTATCACGTCCGAGCGGTGTGACTCAAAATAAGCACCGCAGGAGGATGCTGCCTATTTCCACAAGCGATCTTGTAAACGGTAAAGGGGGCTCTCACGCTGAAACGCTCGTGAACACTGCGACCGTCCTTTGGCAGTACAAAATGAAAGGATAATTATTTGCCCACAACGCAAAACGAAGCGGCGTTTTGTATGGCGACATGTGTTGCTTAGTTTAAGCAACAACGTTGCTTTCACTCTGGCTTGATAAGCTTCCTACACATAAGATTTGCAGGAGTTAAAAAAATGGCTGGGGCTTACCCATAGTAACCCTGGATATGGAAAGCGAATCCTTTGTTCAGCGTGGTTAGCTATTGGTTTTTCTTTGTAAACCTTTGATTTATCTGTAATTATTAATCTTGCATACACTAATCGTTAGCGCTTCCTCTTACTCTGACGCCGGCTTCGCGCGTTTGGCATTCCCCATCCTCTCAAGTGAAGCATCTTGCCGGGTGAAATCCGCGGGAACGTCAGACACTGGTTGCAGACCACGTCTAGAAGCCTCGTGATCCCACGCAACGCCCAAAAAAGACGGCCAGGCGTCGATGTAATCCGTGGACAAAGCCAGGTGCGCGGGGATTCATGGGGTAATGTAGTGAACAATCTGCGGAGAGCGCACGAGCAAAGCCCGCTGCGGTGGCAGAGGCATCACCGCGGGCATTGCCAAGGCAACGGCGCAACTGCGGTTAAAAGGCGGTCAAATTGCTGGGTATAGCAAGTCTCAACTCTAAAACGCTGGTAAAGATTTGCTGTAAAATTTTGAGCATGTTTCTGGGGCCTGAGAGAACTGGAAGGTGTCATCTACTATAAACCAGTGAAGCCCTAGGATCTGTCAAATCTCGAATCAGCAAGGTTCCTACTGCCCTCCAAAAGCTTGTGTAAACGAAGCTCCGTGAAGTGAAACTTTGCGCTACTTAGGCTGCGTACTTTGTTCACATTCACTTTGATTCACTAACGCAAGCTGCACGACGTAAGGACAGTGCCATAAGAACAAAATCGTAAGAAGCTCCTACTATTACTCGGACAAGTAAACTCCGTTCACGGCTGATCCTGACATGTGCCTTTTTGCCACCCTGCTGGTAATAGTAATAAAACTTTCCGCAGCTTCACTAGGGGTGCAAGGCTGGAGAAACAGCAGAGGTGTCAGCCACTTTCCCTTCCACCATAGACCCGGCTGTTGCACCTCACATGGATTTCCGGACTTTTTTCTAAAAGTTCTCCTTGACTGGCGGGCCTGAATTCTTGTTGCTCTAGCCTTGCGCATTTCTCCCGAAGTGGACCTCGTTAGCACGCGCTAGAACGCGCGGCAACCGGCTTCGCAAACTCGGCGTCTGTAACGCGAACTCGACGTATGTGCTCCACATTTCAGGTTCAAAGGCACGTGAACTGGCGATGAGAAGAGCACGCTAGAGATCACGCCTCGAACGCTAGACAGAATGTTGCCGAAGGTCGAGCTGTCCATTTGCGGGCTCTCCTCACGACGCGCACGCTACGTGCTTCCGGTATTTTTTTCTCGGTATTTTTTCGGACTTCGTCACGTGAGCAAGCCCACACACAAGCGCCGGCAGGCGCCGTGCACTCCTCACGAAGAGCACGCTCATGTTCGCTCGGTCTTTTTTCTGGCTATTGTCTTTTGGTTACGATACTAAGCTGAACTAAAAGCCTAAATAGCTCTGCTGTTAAAAGGAAGTTAACAGGGATGCTTACCATGTTACTGGAATCAAGGTTTTCAAATTTGGTCATTGCTCCCAGGAGGCTTCTGCTTTGGCGTATATTAACAAGAAAAACCTGTGCAGCCCTTGGGACATGCCAACTATAATTGTGTACTTGGAGACATTTTGGTACGGCACCCTACTGCGTTTTCGTCAAGTTCGCGGATAGCACCGCCCAAACGGTGCACAAAAATTAAAAACACACTTTAGCAACAAATCATGTCTGCTTACCGACTAAACACACCATTCTGTTACATTTCAATCAATTTTGATGAATTCGGATGCGTTTCGCCGACACGGGATGCTTTTTGTTCTGCAGGCAAGACGTTGCGCCACATATAGTCTCAACCGTAAGTTGCACCAATAATCAGGTGCCTCTAAAAATTGCTTTAATTTAAATATTATACTTGACATTGTCCTGGAGAAGCCATTGAATTGTTTCGGCCTAAGACGGGAATGTAAACGCATTGCCCACAGATGTGTCCAGGAAGACAAACATTTTCTGATAGCATTTTCGTTTAGTACCATCGCTTTTGGTGGGCACTTGTACACTTGTAGGAGTGGCAAATGACTAATACGCGGGAGCTGGAAGCCTGATGCTCAGACGTTCACGATGCGTGCCACCAAAATACGAGTTTTTTACTTACAACTGCAGTGTGCAGCCCAAGTCTTCCCTCAAAATTGCCTTCTGGACTGACTAAATTAGTTAATGCAAAAATAGCGGTGCAACTTCAGATAAATAACAAGACAATTCACACAACCTTTGTGACACGACCCTGGCAACAAGACATGCTCGTAAACAGGAGTGGCCGGACCTCGGAGTGCGGCAAGATCATGAGTGTGCTTTACACAGTGTTATAGAAAGCGGGCGGTCTATGTTGCATGGGGATAAGCTTACAACCTATATAATATCGAACTTTCCTACTCATGACGAGATACCTGAAAACAAACTCATCTAAAGAGAGTGTCCACATAAATCTAGAGAAAGTGTCCACATGAAGAAAGCTTTGAAGAACTTAAAAATCTCTCCGGGTACTCTGCACATTTATAAAACAATTTAATTACAGGTTATTCGATATGGTTCATAAAATTTCTAATGTTTTTCTAAAAGAAGAGACATGTATTACAACGCCATCATGCCTGATAGCACTCATTACTGGTACTACACACGGCACAGCTGTATACTGTGTGTATCCCGGGCACCTGTGTATAGTGGTGTGTAGTCCATTTTCTTTAATTCAATACAGCTTATTTTATCTAGAGGCAGATGTGCGGCTTCCTGATTAAAATATGCTTTTGCAGCTTGAGAAATGCGCAGGAAGCCGTTACACAGCAAAACAGACAAATTTACAAACAGGAATAATACAGGCTTTCGCACTTTTTTTACGAAATACGTATTAATTCAGGAAATTAAGGGAATAAGAGAAAACAAACAATGTTGATATCAGGTCCCGACCAAGAATTGAACGTTTCTGTTCATTCTCACGTATGGAAGGTATAAACACTTTAGATACTCAGACTGCAAGAAACAGGAAAAGAAAAACAAGCGTGTTGCAGATTACGCTAAAAAGCAATTACAGGCGCACGGTGCATACCCACCACGCCAGAAACACTCTATTTTTACATGAGTTGCAATTTCCCAATGTATATTCAAAGCCGCATTCTGGTGCACCCAGCTGTTTTTTGGTGGTATTCATCTTAGGGAACAATATGAGCCAATGTTTGAAACCTTGTAATTCGTACGAATAGGTGGTAGAGCCCAGATAGTGGTGCAACGAGTTTTACCACCAGATTAGAAGTATTTAGCGATGTGACGGACGAAAGGTATTTAACATTTTCATATTATTAAAAAGATCTAACAGAAACGCAATTTATAGATTTTATCAGATTGTGGTAGCTTATGCTCTATAAAAGCGTCTCATATTGTGTCTGCGAATTTTGTATTTGATATTCGACAACCCTTTGTTTCTGCATGGTGAAAGTCCTGTTTCTGTTAGCTTTTGTTTTTGTAGCCCTAATCAGATTGTACTAATGTATGTGTGAGAAATACAAGACGTAGTAACTTTGAAGCTTTGCACGTGAACGAAGGATGCTACGACCGTGAGAGATTATCCAGTCACTGCAGACAACTTTTCTGAAAAACGTTGTGTGAGTATCCTAGTTTAGGTGTGAAGAACAATATACTCAGAATTTTGTGGTCACTGACAATGAAAAAATCCGGTGTGAGTGATTTAGCTGATAAAACGGATATCTTTGGTTGTTTTAGCACTGAAAATGATTACCTTTCATCTTGTCGGATTTATTGCGAGTGTATTCATTTTGGCCCCTTCTAGTAACATCAATACATTTTACCATTATTTTACCACCATTACAACAAGAGAAAATATTACCAGATTATATATTTACTTCAGCGTCAATCTCGGCAATGACATTCATATAATGTATGAAAAAAGTGGACCCAGTACAGTGCGCTAGGGTACTCCGCGAGAGAAACGTAAAAGTTACTATTCATGGTGGTGAATAAAAACACATTTGTTGCCAACTCAAGCAAGACTAAAGGGCTTCCGTGAACACCGTGTCAAGCTTTGAGGTAAAAACGTCATGGTCAATTAAATCAATAGCCGTGCTTTAGTCAAAAAACAGACACTGTATGTAAGTTTTGGTCAATATCGAGAGGAGGTTTTCCTAATGGTCAGCAACGCCAATTCGGCTGATCTTCCTTCTCGGAAGTCGAATTCAGACTCAGCACATGATTTTTATCGAAGATGTTAATTAATTGCTCAACAACGTACGTTCTTCTCACCACTCGTCTGGGTGCAAACCATTACAACACTCAAGGATGTGGAAGAGCGGAGGAGCCTGTGTGTTTCTAACTAAACCAGAATTACCTCTCGTTCTAGCCTTTAAATATTGTCGTCTTCGAAAACCACAAAGAATCATCCAATATGAAAAAGAAATTGTTTATAAAAACGACAGGCAATAAACATAATGACCCTGTTAGGAAGCATCTCCTCAGCTAATTCAAATCAGTCCGCGTGTCCCACGCTTTTTTATGAAGGGCAATTCCAGCAAATCAACGTTGATTACTGGTAAAAAGTTTCTCAATCCCCCTGAAGAAAGATGAAGAGACGCCAAAAGTGACGCCTCTGGAATCTTTTAGGGAATAATAAATATTTATATCAGTGTTGTTGCTAGATGTATTTTAAAGAACACAGGGCGTAAGACTACAAAGCGATTTGGTCTGTTTCTCGGCATTGTTTGCTCTTGTGACACCGTTTTATTTAGTATTATAAAAAGATGCAACAGCATAAAAGAAACGCCTCAAAGCACCAGAATAAAGCGAAAAATACAAGAGAAAAGTTATCAACAAGCGCATTCCATAGAATTCATGCCGTAGCTTCATTTAAACAGCGAATAATTGGTTACAGAACCAAGAAACATGTGGGCTAGCCGATCGTTTGTTAGGCTAGGAAGCTCTACGCGGTTTTAAATAATGTTTGGGTGCCCGGTCTTCTTTTAATTCTGCGGATGTATGTATAGGTCCCGGTGTTTTAGAAAAACACAAGATGGGGCACCTCACCCGGGCCGTATTATTGTGCAGAGCGTGGACAGTAAACAAACAAAAGGCGTCCCAGAATCGAACGATACCTGTGTTGTTTTCAGGGCGTTATGGCGGAAGAGCTTATCAGGGCTGAAGAGGTACAAAGTATGCGACAACAAAATAGGCCCGACACAGGAACAGTCTCACACTGCTTTAGAGCACATGGGCTGTCTAGAATCCCATTTTCCTGCTTGCGCAAACATGGGCCGCGACAACAGTTATTTATATTTGTAGGGTGGCCGGCCCTTCCTTGTGAAGGTGTTCCAAAGTTGCTGGTGCACAGGGGTGCACAAATACGTTTTAAAGAAAAGATTTTCACTGCATGAACACGGAGAGATTATATGAAGACATACAACGCTTGATAAAAAAAGGCAAGAAGTGAAAAAAACCATTAAGCGGACATCAGCTTTCCGCGCGTGGGCACTAAGTTGGGGGAGACCGTACAATGGGGGCACGTTCGTGCTGGGTGGATAACGCACGACGCTAACTATAGAAGCGACAACAACAAAAAACCAAATACACAATGGAGAAAACACTGAGCCACACTTTTTGGGGAGGCTTACATCTAAACACTAGGCTAGGCAACAACAAAAAAACAGAAAGCACGAACGCTCTAAGCAACACAAGAAACACTCTAGTAGGAAGCAGGCATCTTTTCTCTAGGCGTGGCTATGGATAACCGCTAGTTCAATGACAGAAAGCCATGGGCAATTCAAGTCGGCTTCGCCAGGCAGCCGCTTACACTTTTAGGTGCTCCGGGTGTGAACTCTGATTGGCCTTGGGACTCGCGGCGACGAGGCGAGCTGGATGCCGAAGATGAGGCGCTGGTCGTTTCGCCGTGGGCCTACCGTGGTACTCCCGCTAAAGCGGCGTCACCACAGAGCAGTCGCTTACGCTTTTCGGCGCCCCGGGTGCAGAGTCTGGTCGGCCTGATGTCTCTGACGACGACGCGAGCACGATCCCATAGACTAGGCGCTGATCGTCACCCCGGAAGCCTACCGACGGACTTCCGCGAAAGCCGCATCACCTCCAGACACTCTCATCGTCTTGTACGTTGATAAATATTCGATCGACTGCTCAAAGATCCCGCTTGCACCCTGTTTAATTAGACTTCGCCCGACCACTGAACTTTCCTGCACATTTTCGCCTCCGCCGTCCGCATTAATTGTTTTTCCCCCTGGCCTCCGCCACCACGCCGCACCTGTGAGTGCGGGGCTGCTCTGCTAATTGTGATGTCCCCTGACCGTAATCGCATGGCGGCCCACGCTAGGCCCTACCGGTTCCTGCTGGCGCACTGACATCGCCTCCAGAGAAATCGAGAGAGCAGCGAACGAGCCGAACTTCTGCGACCCCACTACGTGCCATCTTTGGAGCTGTGACAACGAAACGTAGGAAAAAAAAGAACACGGGAAAAGCAGACGGCGTGTCTGAGGCGCCGAAAGATACCAAAAAATGGCCGTCCCCTAGCGAGGACGCCATCACGTCTGGCACCAGAATGAAAAAATTGAGGGCCTGGGCGATCGTTTCTCACACTAGCACCATCTTGCTTTCCTTAAGCGCTCGACGTCGGGCACGACATATGTTTAAGGCGGAAAAACAAAACGAAATATTGCAATTCATGGTCATTGCTGGCATAACTTATAGTGAGTTGTAATATTTAGTCACATCGGAATCGTTCAACTGCCAAAGTTGATAAAAAAGTCACGCAGGCATTTGCGATGACAGCATTGTAGTTTACGCGAGGATTTGTTGCGATGTAGCACAGAAAAGGAGAAATGCTTCATTTTTATTATATCTATTTAGAAAACACAACGAGAGGGGGAGCGGCTCTCGGGCCACAAGTCATCGTTGGGATCGGGAGGGAGGGAAAGCTGGCGCAAAAAAAGGAGGTGATACAAAGGAGGCGACGGCTGCACACGCTGTACACGGTCCGTCACGGTCTTTCAGCAAATGTTCATATGTGTCGCACAGGCGCGTTTGCATCACAAACGAGGCCAGTGCCATCAGGGCCCTGTCGACAGAGTGGCAGGGCTGCCCTTGGCGGAGTAGCGGCTCCAAAATTCCAGAGTCGCAGCCCAAACGGCGGTATCTGGTCTGTAAGGTACTTCGTTCTTGCTTGTAGGCGCCACAGCGCAGCAGCATGTGCTCGGCGTCTGCCAACCCATTTCAAGTTGTGCACTTGACGCTGTTGCGCTGCTGCCACTAGGGTCTGGCCGCCGGTACCCGGGTGCTCAAACTTCTGAGCTAGTGCGGGATGGCAGCGGCTTGCCTGGATATGCCATCCGGAACTCGGGCAGGGAAGGCCCCTACCTCCAGTTCTGGATGTTTTAGGGTGATTGCACGGCGGATCAGGAGGCTAGCGTCTTCGAAGGGCAGGACAGTTGGGTTTTGGCTGCCTGTGCCTTGCAGGTCTGCTGAGCACATTCTTTCTGCCATTTTATTTCCCGTTTTGCCGCATTGTGCGGAAAGCCATTGCTAGGCGGGTCTCTTTCTCATGGCAGTAGCTGGCCTGCTCTTGGCACTACGCTCTTAGCTAGCTCGGGTGCTCCATCTCGGTTCCGCCGGTGGCCCAGTGTGTCTTAGGAAGTCCCAGTGCAGTCGCATTGGAAGACAACTCTCTCTGGGTCAGCGGCGCTACTGAAGCAGACCCAGGTCGACGCTGAGTGCCGCTGGCTCAGCAGTTGTTGAAGAGGAATAGAAAGAAAGGCGTTCTACCACACTTTCTTCCGACGAACAGCGACGATGGTGAGCTCTCATTTGGGATTGACGTAGCCCGGCTTACCGGTCCACTTGTAACGTCATTATGTCTGGCGGTGGCGGGGGTGTTTGTGTCTCTGGTTCCCCACCAGTTTGGAGATGGCAAGTGAGCTTGCCCAGTTGTGACCTCTGTCTCCTGTTCAAAGGACTCCAGAGTGCCTTCGGGCTTTATTGCCCCGTGTGCATCCCCGATGCGGACGAGGTGTTGGAGGGCTGGGTCAGTTGCGCATTTTAGACCGTGTTCACACCTGTCTCAATGAGCGTGTGCCATGATGAGCCTGTTGGCGCTACTCCGAGACAGACACAAAGAGCCTTCCGCGGTTCCCGTTCCAGGCGCGCCCATGAAAGCTGGTCGAGATGTACGACTGGTAGGGCGTATAGGGGCCATGCCGGTATGATTCCCTTCCAGAGTTGGAGCAGAAGGCTTTGGGATGTGCCATGGCTCATGCGGAGCATCCGGAGCGTTCTCCAAGCATCCGGACGATCTTGCTGTGTTTCGCTATGGAATTGAGGACATTGCTGAGAGTGGGATTCCATGTTGCTTGGTCGTCTGATGTGAGGCCGCGGCAAGTGAGTCTTTGTCGCAGTGGGATTGGTATGCCTCCCTAGTGTAGTTGCAGTTCGAACTTATGTGTTCCACGGGGGTTCCACACAGTACGCCCCATTTGCTTGCTGATAGTGTTAGGCCTATGAGCAAGAAAGTGACGGGTGTTATCCAGCGCTTTTTGGAGTTGCGTATGAACTGTGAAGCGTTGAGTTCCGCGGGCGCTTGACCCCAGTCCAATGTCGTTAGCGTACACTGGCAGTTGTACCTGGGTCTTGAGAGATTTGTTGTTGAATATCTGGATGACCTGTACGAGGGGGGTAAGTGCTAGGCTAAACAGGTGGGAAGACAGGACGTTCTTTTGTGGGACTCCACACGTGAGGTACTTCAGGTTGCTTGTTTCTTATGACGTGGAGACGCTGGCAGGTTGGTCTTTCAGAAATGCCTTTACCTATCGCAGTATATGTCCTGTGACTCCGCATTGGAACACTGAAACAAGGATCTTGTCACGTCTTACTGTGTCAAAGGCACGTGCGACGTTAAGAAGCACGACACCCGTTGTCCAGCTCTCCTTTTTACCCTCTTCAAGGGTTGCGGTAATGTCGGCGATGGCGTCAGCCGTGCATCGCTGTCGTGGAACACCAGAGAAGCAGTCTGGAAGTGCTTCTGCGTACCGAGGTGATGTGAGAGTCCGGGATGCACCATCCATTTCAACAGCTTGCCGATGCACGATGTTAAGGCAATTGGGCGGTACACCGTTACCTCCGATGCTGGCTTGCCTGGCTTTAGAAGAGGGAGAACCTTTACGGTTCTTCAGCTACTCGGCAGCGCTGTGTCTCGCCATGCCTTGTTCAGCATCTCGAGCAGGGCTTTCGTAGTTTGGGGAAAATGTGTCGCGGGGTTGCTGCAGTCACTCCATCGGGTGCCGAAGCTGTCTGTTCGTGGCAGGGCGCGTAGGGCGTTATACAGCTAACGCATTTCTAAGTCACCGTTTCTCCCTGTCATGGTCCTTGTGGTTGGCGTCCACATATTGCATGTTCTAGGCGGGGGATCGTTATGGGGTTGGGCTGGAAGCGGTAATATCTACATCGGCCAGTATATTTACTGCTCTCGTTCTGATGCCCAATAAAATTGCCAGACCTGCTATGGGTATTTGTGGCCACGTTTGTTTTCAAGTGTTTGGGTCCTGTGCCAGGCACGCGTCGCACCACTTGGGGTGTCAAACCAATCACATCTCAGGGTCCACTGTTAACTCGTTGTACCTCTTAAAGAGGCCATGCCGCTAGCGGAACTTGAAATTGTCTTGTTGTGCATGTCTTCGTCGGGCCTTCCCTTGCCCCTCTCGTCTCTTAGCTCATAGTTCCAACCACCGGATTTCGCGGTTTGTTGTGTTTGCTGGTAAACTGACTGTCTTTGTGGCTGATGCCACAGCTACAGTGAGGGGTTCAGACGTGAGTTAGAATCTCTGGAGTTAGGTGAACAGGTCGCGGTACCTGTTTTAGTCGACCAACTTACAACTCTTAGTTTGGGGTTTGGGGGCAGGTCTAATAATGGTGGGGCGTGTTGAGCTGCACTATTTTTTATAGTTCAGGTGAACCCTCTTGGAAAGGCACTGCCTCCTACAATCTCCTATTTAATGTATCTAGATGACGTCCAGATATTTTTTAAGTCGTGCAGTATGTCAATCTGCGAACGTCAAGTCCAGCTTGGCGTCAAGAAACTTGCCGGCTAGGCACACAAGAATGGCTTTTAACTGAAGCCTGCAAAAAGCTCTTGCGTTGTGTTCTCCAGGAAGCGTGGGGTCCATCCGCACCCAGACATTACTATTAATGGCGTTTCGCTTCCTGGAAAAAGGACCACAAGTTTTTAGGTGTTGTGTTTGACCCCAAACTCATATTGATTCCACACATCAAAGGAACTTAAGCATAAATGTCCGAAAATGATGAATATCTTAAGGTTCTCTCTCACCAATCGTATGGGGCTGACAAAGAACTCCTGCTGTTCTTGTATACGGCTTTGGTTGGGCCTTGTTCGAAATGTGGCAGTGTGATGCATGGGTTGGTGACTGAAACAACGCTGCTAATGCTTTACCCAGTGCAACACTTGGGGCTTTGTCTTGTGTCGTGTGCTTTTCCCACTAGTCCGGTACAAAGACTGTATATCGTGTGTAACAAGTGGACCCTTGACAATCAACGGGCGTACATAAACTTGCTTTATGCTTTTAAAATTTCATCGCGGAATAACCATCTTTTTATCCATTCTTTAACAATACAACCACATCTCTGCTGTTTGTAAATCGCCCATCCGTTCCTCTGCCATTTTCACTTAGAGTGAGAGAGCGAGCCTTGGATCTCAGCGCTTCGTTTTTAGATGTGTACAGATCATTCTTTTTAGACATTTTACCGCCTTGGGACGTTCACCCTGGGAACTGCGAACTTTCTTTTATGTACCTTGACAAAAATCGGGTACTACGAGCTGCAATACTCCAGCACGTTCTGCCTCTGCAGTATAAATACCCATGTGCAGAATTTTACAGTGACGCTTCTACAACTTCCACTATGGTGTCCTGTTCTGCTCATGGTCCGAATTTCAATGCAGCCAGAACCATGAGCGTACACACAACCATTTATTCAGTAGAAGCATATGAAATTTTACTCGTCGTACAGCACACTATTTTAAATCAAATTCCCAATTCCGTCATCTATACAGATTTCTTGAGTGTTGTTCGCGCACTATTATCGCCCAAGCCCCCCAAAAACCACATAGTTAATCTTGTGTTCAACACTATCATGTCTGTGTATGCGGAAAAGCATGTTCTGGGTCCCAGAACACGCTGGGTCCCAGAACACGCTGCTGGGTCCCAGAAGACGCTGGGATTGCTATGAACGAGTTGGCAGACGGGAGGGCCGCTTCTGCTGCACTCAGGAACACTGTACGCATTACAACGGTGCCCTATACAGACCTCAAGATACATATTAGACAACACTTGCATAGAACTTGGCAGACACATTGGAGGGAACAAAGAGAAAACAAACTACAAGTAATGAAGCCACAATTGGGAGGGTACACAGTTGTCTCACACAACAGATACATGGAAGTCGACTTGGCTAGGCTACGGATAGGGCACACGCAAGCAACACACTCGTATCTGCTCACGGGACCTTCTAGACCCCAGTGCAACAGGTGCTGAGAGGCCCTATCTGTAGCTAACGTACTGGTTCAATGCAAGGCACTGGACACCACACGACGCAAACATTTTCCTGAACTGTACCGACAACACATCCCGCTACACCCATCCCACTTCTTGGCCGACAACCCAATGTTTTCTAATAAGCGTATTTTTCAGTTTTTATAAGATGTAAAGTTTTCACAGCTTCTTTCTTATCATGCATCATCACACTGGCCCTATACAGCAGCCATCTTGCTGCATTCGCTTCATTTTTGTTTTTACTCGACAATTTAGTATTTAATTGCACATCTGTCCTCATCAAATAACTTTGTCTTTGGCACTCTTTGCCCTTGTTGGCCTTGCACAATTAAACTCAAACTATCATGACCAACAATGATGGGCATGTGGTCGCTCCCCGAACCATCTAGCAGGGGCGGGGGCCTGATGCGGATGGTCGATGATACGATGGTAAGGTCGATGACGCTCCCTTCCACTCCTGGGCGGAAGAATGTTGGCTCACCCGATCCACACTTTTGGAGGCCTGCTTTGTCGATGATGGGTTGTATTTGCCATCCTCTCTTCGTTGTTCGTCTGTCTGTTGGTTCAATTGTGGGCATTGAAGTCGCCTCCAAATATAACTTGTCATGGTTTGGATGCTGAGATCTGGGCAAGTACACGTGGGTGCCAGTGGTCCTTCAGATGTATTTAGGTGGATACCAGCATCAGGAAGCTGTCCCCAATCATTACACGCCGGCCCGCAAACTCTCAATTTTTTGTGCAGTGCCCAGAGAGGTCGATGAAGCTGTGGTTTTCTTCATTCCTAACAAATATAGCCAGGCAAGAGAGCTCGTCTTGAGGTTTGTACTGGTATGCTGTGTGCTCCGGAATCCGTAGCTCAAATGCCTTCATTCTTGGCTCCTGTAAAAGCAAAATGTCATACTTCATTTGCTGCAGCTGTGTTTTCAGGTAAATGTGGCGGCATCCCGTTGCAATTCCACTGTATAATTAAGGGTATCGCAGCTGGTGGCGCACGTTGGATATCTTTGCTATGGTTCTGCTGCATGGTGCGTTGTTGTATTTGCGCTTGTTTAAGGGTTGTCTGCAGGCGGTGCAGCGGGTGTGCGAAGTCCTCAGCCCAGGGCAGGTCCACTATGTAATTCATCATAGCGCTGGTGGTGTTGAGCATCACTTTTATTAAAGCCTTTAGCATGGCCACAGGAATAACGCTCGTAGTATTCTATGGTGTTTGTCTGGGTGGAGTCCGCTCGGAGAGGTTTTTCCTGAGCTCGACCGATTCTCTAGAGCTTTACTGTTTGAGGGGAGTGCTTGGGATCTTCCTCTGCTGGGGGCACTACCGTGTTTGTTATTTCGTCCTGACGGAGGCGTCATGAGTGTAGGGGGAGGTGTGCCAGTCCCAGGACCTGCCCGTTTAATTAGGGTGTTTTGGGAACTCTTACTGCTCACATTGGTCTTGTGATGTTCGATGTTATCCTCCCCAAAGATATCGGGCCGGGCTGAACTCTCGGATATTTTGGGTCTTTGTTCTCCACGCTGTTGGCGCTTCGACGTAACCTGCCTTTGTGGTTTTGTTGAATGTGTACGTGCGCTTTCCACTGCCGTGGATTTTTGCTTTTTGGCTGTTTTTCGTTCAGCATATAGTTTCAACTTCATTTCTGTCTCCGTAGGTGTAGTTTTTTTTCTTGTTACAGAGCGACTCTGCCTGTTTGGGTATTGTGTGCTTCTCGGTCGGTTGTCATAATCTTTCCCATGGTCTCGCTTGTTTTGGGGGGTCAGACCATCCACTGTGCCTTGTTCATTCACTTTGGCTGGCAAATTCGCCTCCTTCATTAGGGCAGCGCAGCCCTCTAAGGAGTTCTGTCCATTCACACCAGGTGATGTTTTTGCTTCAAAGGCGCCTCTTTTATGGCGTGGGGGTATCGGGGGGAATTCATCCCGGTGGATTTACCAGTCTGTCCTGGCTCTCCACCTGTTGGTTGGAGGCGTTTGTAGTATGTTATCCTCGCGTGTTACGATTGACCATCGTTTTCCCAGGTGGTCTCTTTAGTGTTCACTGTTTCGAGTTCCTGTTTTCGGCTGCATCGGGTGTCAGCGATGAGTGTGGCTACCCGCTTGCCCTTTTGAAAAGGTGGGCAGCGGCGATAAAACGCGTCATGCAGCAGGGTACTGATTGGGCACTTCGGGCAGTCTTGTCTCGTGCATAAACCTCTTCGGTGTCTGCCCCTGCATGTTGGAAAACCTGAGCGGGAAGTACAGGCCGCTCTAATGTTGCCGAAGCGGCCGCAGGCGAAGCATTGGAGGGGGTCAATATGTTCGTCCTCTAGATCAAAAATCAGTCCCTAGGGTAGGACGTGTGTTGGGCGTTCGCCATCGAAATTCAGTTATGCACATTTTACTCTGTTGAACCCCTGCGCGTTCACAATTGTGGCTGTCGAGTCTAGGCCGCTCATGATCTCATCTGACGGTTCTTAGGGGGAAGGCGAGTTATCACCCCCCGTGATTTCCCTATGGTTGGCGGTGTCCTGGCGGTGAACTCGATATTCGCTAGCTTCGTCGTTGCAAGAAGAGCGTCTGCAGTTTGGTGATCCAGTGCAGCGACTGGGGCTTTGTTTGGTAGCGTCTTGACTCTGGTTTCTGAGGCATTGCTTTTGGCAATTTGCACCCGCTTGCTCTCTGTGAACTGGCCTCAATTTGTTGGCTTCGCCTAAATGGTGAACGTGCCGTCGTCACTTGCTGCTCGCCTTTCGGCACCACCTGACTATTTCGGTGGATTGATTTCAGGTGATAAGACCAGCACCTGCTTGGCAGTTGTCTCTCGCCCGTTGGGCGGGTGGTTAGGCTATCTAGGGTCCTTGCTTCCGTTCCGGCGAGCAGAGGCTCGGTGAGAGGTAGGGAATCGGTTTTTGGCCAGCTCGGCCAAGCTATTTGCTGTTGGGATCCTTGGTACTAAATTTTTGGTGTTCTATCGTGTGTCATGTCTTCGTCTGAAACACTCAGTGATTTGTCTTCCACCACTGCATTGGAGGACTTATTTGTGCCTTTGTTTGAGTCGGCATGGAGGTCTAAGTAATCTTTGGGGGCTGAATTTCCAGAATCATCCGCTGCTGCATGACTCATTGTGTGAGTCTTACTTTGGTCATCTGGTTCTATGTCAGCTGGGTCTGGTTCCTTGAGGGACTCTTTTGTTCATGCATTGCCTGGAGTTGCTAGTTCGGGGTTCGAGTCAGGGAGTCAGCAGCCTTTGGGCTAGGTTCATTTTTTATCCGGGCCGCAGACATAACTGCAGCCAGAATGTCTGTGTCGTGCAGCTCACTTAGCTTCTGCACCGCGTTTTCCCTGTGACACCTGGTGTGTTCGGCGGAATCCAGTACTCCTTCAGGGGTGTGGGTTGGGTCTTGGGGGGATTCTGAGATCGAGGCTTGGTGAAAGTGCAGTTGGCCCTCTCCTTTCGCTTTATTTAACTGGAGAGAGGTGTGAGTTGCAACCTCTGTACGTATTTGCGCAGATGTAGAAAGGGCGCCATTGTATGGAGGAAGTCCATCGTCTTTGTCAGCCCTTAGTGTGAACTCTTGTCTCTGTCACTGGCACTCCTCCTAAACCTAGGTGGTTCAGGCTCCTCCCGAATCATACTGCAGCACTGTTCTCGCGGATGTCGGAAATCATGGGTCGGTCGTCGCCCTTAGCATCGCCGTTGTTAACCAGCATCGCCTTTGTTAATAAGCATAGCGGCCGTGACTGTCGCGTGGCATGGCCTTGGCGATACCCTCGTACGCTGTTGATTTGTGTCGTGCGAAGCACCGGCGCATCTAAGCCTCACCAGCCCTGTTCCGCGACATCCAGCGTTCAGGGATCTCAGCGTTCAGAAAGTCCATGGAGAGCTGCGCCGGAACACAACGTCGACTCTCCGCAACCACACTCAACGATTTGTTTATTAAGAAAGTAGCGATGTGTCTCGGATGTCATTAAACAAAACGAACTTTCACGCGGCCCATCAGGAAAGACACACACAAATTCACACACGCGCGCACATACATAAACACCAACAACGCACGTGAGCAAGGTAAACCCAGTCTGACTAGGAGGACTTGGACGGCTTCGCTTTTTGCTTGAACAAAAACCCACATACGCACAAAAACCGTTCTGTGGCCACCCTATATATGCAGATGCTTGCATTTCTCTCGGCACAACCCACTCCACTGCGACCATCCTCAAAATGGCCAAATACCGCTTGCAGTGGTTCAACACTAATTCCTAATGTTATTGGTACAATTCTGTGTTTTAAGCTTTAAAAGGCTTCAGACCACTGCCCAAAACACTTTTTCAATGGCGAAATAACCACTACTACTGAAAACACGGCTGCATCGGAACTCTGCTCACGTGTTTGAAGCCACCTAATGCCCGCGTGGATGTTTTTACTAGCCCACACCCTTGCATTGCTGATACTCTGTGGCCATGAAAAGACCAAATGCGGCATCTTTTAGGCCGAAAATTCTATCTATCGGTTATAACACCAGGATTCTCAGACCGAGTTCTGCAATTAGTTTTAACTGTAGACTTTATGTTCAGGGCCAAGACTTTATTAGGATATTTTCTGAAAGCATAAATTTGTGATCGTTGCTATTTATGGTGACATAGAATTTGTCATTTTCCTTTTCCTCTACCTTCTTTTCCTATGGTACTACTGTTGCGTTCGGGTAAGACAAAGCCTAAAATTAAAAGAGTACAACCTGTATAAACCCTGTGATAAGTGCTTCGAAATTGGAAAATTGGAAAGTATTTCGAAGTGCTTCAGTTCTGCTTGATAAAAAAGTCACAAAAGAACAAAAGTAGGTAAAATGTGGGTGGAAACTTCAGGGACACCTGTGGAGGTAGAAAGTTCAGCGAGAGCTGCGCAGGAGCACAACATCGACAAAAGAGTAGAACCTGTATAAACCATGTGATAAGTGCTTCGAACTAGTTGTTTTTCAGTTCTGCTTCATAGAAAAGTCTCCAAAGGAACAAAAGTAGGTAAAATGTTTTTAACGCAAGTATTGCAGAAACGTCAACAGCCTGATATGAGCTTTGGTATTTGGTGGAGTGCGAACCAGGTTTGTGACGCTAATAAAACACCAAACGAAACCCCGTATAAAAGCTCATGAGGTATATTTCAACAATCTGCGCTCTGAACCAATGTCATGTGGTATAATGCATTAAGCGTGTCTTAAAAATCACCCGTTCTTGACCTGTCTACTAACAACTGCGGTTTCGTGAAATCTGTGCATACCACATGAGTGAGTAATATGGTAGGGTCTATGGTAGTAAGTACATCGACGGGAAATCCTTTATGAACACATAATTTTTGTAAGACGAGGTGAACTTCTTTTTCCTCTTGTTTAATTCATGGAAAAACTCTGGGGGGCTGCATTCTTGGGGTTAAGGCTAAAACAAAAAATTTCCATAAATGCAGCCATGTCTAATACAGTAACAAAAGAGATATGAATAGTTCTGAGTGTTTTCAAGAATGCACTTATGAGGAATGTAGATAAAAGCCGGTAAAAAAATGTCAGTGAAATATAACATGCCGTTTTCTTGTTCTTTCAGGAGCGAGTTGTTTCTAGGTTTGAAGTAAGTAATTTAAGAGGAACTTTTGCCCAAATAATTGTCCGCTTTATATTTATTGTTGACGCCCATTCTTCCAGTTGCAGTTTTTATTTACTCCGTTTTTGTTGCGTATCAAAGTAAAGTGTGCATAGTGTGACGGAACTATGAGTGAACAGACGGACTACATCTCTGCTCTATAAATTATTTGTTCCGAAAGAAACTTGTCTTTATGAATAGTTCCTTATGGTTTGTAGCGTATATTTTATTTTAATAACTACTGCTCTTCACGTAGTTATGTGCATTGAGTGAGGTGCTATTTACTCTACTCTAGAATATGTCTGTGGTATAGGTTTTGATTGAGACCCAAGGGTTTTTTCTCTTTATTGCGGTTTTTATGTTTCCACTCCACTGTTATCCTGTTTCTATAGAGGATGTAGGGGATGGTCAAAATATCCAGTGCAACTTTTTACCCAATTTTCCCCCATAACGTGTGTAAGTTTGTGCAAGCAAAAGCCCAAACAAACAAACAAACTGGAACGTCTTTTTCTGAACCAGCATGACAATTATGAATTAAAGCGAGCTATAGTTTTTGTTGTTATTGAGTGCAGTAAAGAACCCAAAATATTATAAAAATTAAAAAAACATTCTAACGTCGGCTCTCACAATAGGATATTATGCCGACATGTGATCTCGCAAGAGAAAGGCTTCATACTGTTAAAAGCTCGCAGGCTGGGGAGCTAGTTAGAGTATTTGGTGACCCCAGTTAAAGCCGAAGGAATCATGCCACGTAAACGCAGCTACGATTGAAATGAACGTCGCTAAAAAGACCCTTCATTCGCTGCGTGCGATGTGCTACAGGATATCTGATTTAAGTTACTGGAGCTTTCTCTGAGCAAAACTGGAAACTGACACTGACGGGTGTAATATAAACGTTGCAGTGTATATAATGTTCAGCCGTGGCACACTGGCGTAGCCGCTGATGTACCAATAGACATGCCTGAAGGTAAGATGAAGTTCCATAGAATGTCTGAGGAGTAATCATGTCTTACCATACCTCAGGAATTAGTTCTGGAATGTAAACTACGAAAGGCCGTCAGTATTAGAAAACGGTTGGGTATTGGGCTAAGGAAATAAGTGAGAAGAGACACCTTATGATAGGTGTTCTAAGCGGGTGTAAGTGGCTATTCATACCTTCAAAAGGCCGGTCCCCTGTTGAGAGAGTACGACACAGTTCGCGGTACTTTTTTGGGGGTGGGGATGCGTCTGCTATTGCGAGTTTAACAGATTGGTAATAACAAGAACATGAGTTAAGCTTTGCCGGCTCGTAAAGACTGTTCTCACAATGAACGTAAGAGGACACAAGTCGGTAGGGATGTGCGGACAGGTCTTTGAACTTTGTACACTGTCGATAAAGCCAGAATTAGTTTTCACGTGCATGTGAGTATTGACGTTTGGCCAACCAAATTAGTCGACACAAGGTTTTGGGCTCATCTAGAGTTGTATTGGTGACGTTCACTAGGGGCATAAACACTCCCTGATACGACAGCGTCACCACTGCTTCGTATCGCAGGCATAGGCGACAGCTTCTAGTGTTTTTATCATCTTCCCTATACGCCGAAGCCAATCTATGTCCACTGCTTATGCCCTTATGGTTCGTTCTGCTGCTACTCTTGGCAGTCGGGGTTATTTCTTCGCCACTAAATATTCCTAACTCCTCATTTTATGAAGTTTTTGGCGTCCGTACTCGATGTCCCGTGCAGCATTTTGCTTCCCTGATTATTAAGCGATTTTGCCTTGTATGCGTTAAGTGGCGAGCTTAACTCAACTCCAATTACTTAAGTTGTGGTGTCTTCAAATCCGAATGTTCTTGATTACGATAGATTTGCGGTTGCTGTCCCTAAATGTTATTTGTATAATTCTTCTTTTCGTGACTATTACGCTTGACGTACTTTTGTTTCGTGGTGTCCACTAAATTATGAGATGTTTCGCCGTACGTCTTTGCCGTTGGAACGTATAGAAAGGAACACTGAAAGGAACGTATAGAAAGGAACACGTTGTACGCTTACCCTTGTATAATACGCACGACTCTTCATTTATTCGTGGTTATTATAGTTAACAGTTATGCATCTACCATTACGCAAATTTTGTATTTGTTTGTATTCACCAAAAACCATACGAATTTGCTCTTTGAGAATTTCAGGTTTTCTCTGGATTCGTTTACCAAGTGGATATCTTTCGCCATTCCCTGCAGACTCAAATGTTTTCCCATTAAGCGCATATTTGGCTTCAGAAAACATTCTTTCAAATACTTCTATAGGCACGCGGTGTATAATTTTGGGAAGATGAATTCCTGTTTCGAAACGACGCTGCTGACATGGAAATATCAGTCCTTGATTAAGGTTTAATATGACCAAAACTATATTCCACATGCCTTATAAGAACTCAGTGTAGGTTTCCTATTTGGCATGTGGTCACCGCGCTAATTTTTGCTGCTGCATTTGCTAAAAAATGATTATTTTCATAAATGAGTTGGAAACAACTGACCTAGCTTGGGACTTCAATGCCACAGCGATGGTGCGACTGTATTTCCTTGTCGAGTAATCTGTCGGAAATGAAGACTCTTCTATGGGCTTTCCTTAAGCTGCTGGGTCGGGTTTAGGCTCCAGTCGGATCTTGCCAATATCCCCTACACAACAAAATTACACCAATAGGTCTTTAAATTTTTCCCTGTGACGATAGTAACCATTTTCTGAAGTGAAAGTATGTTGACACTTTTCTGGATTAGTAGTGCCTATTCTCTCCTCAGGTTTTCTAACCTAGTTTTGCTAACTGTCCGACAAGAGCAAGAAAGTTATAAATCAAGTAATAACAGTGTACGTGTGATTGCGGTTCCAGGTATGTTTCAACGGCAACAAACCTGCGCTCCGATTTGATACTTTCTAGCAGTAGGTTTCGCTGTAGGCGTGTATTCTATTAAAAGCCATTGGGAGGTTAAAGGCTGCTAATACGTGCAGATTTAGAAATAGTGTTATGAAAAACATAACTAGCAGAAAATTTACTTCTACAGTACAAACTGAAATTGGAAAAAGAGGAGCGCTTTTTTATGAGCTGGGCTGCTGACGGAAAATGAGGTTTCTTATAAACGACAGTCGTAAATTGATAACATTTAGTGAACCGAATTGAGCCACCAAGTAGAAATGGTGTTTACAGAATTTTGAAGCAGATGCCAGAGGGCGCGCAAGTCACAACGTTTAGAAAAAAGTTGAAAGATTACAACAGCGCGTAATGAAGAAGCAGTTCACCTGAACGCTGCAACACCAGCTGGCTCTAAAGCCGCATTTTTCCCAGAAACGATTCTGTTTCTTTTTGCCCCCAAAATGGACCCGCTCACGAATTGCGCCGAAATTTTAGCCCACTACCGTCTCGACCGAAGAAAATACCCGGACCCGCACCCAAGACTATCCAGAGATGAAGCCACCACTCTGAGAAGACTTCAGACAAATACATATCCCCACAGCACCCTTCTTCACGCCATTTACCCAACTCAATACCCCGCCACCTGTAATTTCTGTCCTTCTCCTGGCACCCTATATCATCAGGTATGGGAGTGTCAAAGAACCCCGCACCTCCCTCCCAACCCCACCCCATCCTATGAGCAGTGGATGGCTTGCCTGACTAGCCCGGACCTCAGGATCCAGCAAAACCTGGTGACCAGGGCCCGGACAGCCAGCCGCAGCCAGGGTATCCTGGACTAAGGATGCCCTCCACCAGGCGGGCGCCCTAACATCTGCGCCTCAGGCTCGCAAATAAAGATTTATCAATCAATCAATCCCAGATATCTGACTTACGATTGAGCTCACCAACGGCGAAGTGCGCGACAACAAAGAACTTAGAGACTATAGTTACCAATGTATAGGCTGCCTTTAAAGATGAGTGGCAATACCTTAGATGCAACTCTGCAGTGAGTGGAGGAGAAGTGATCATAATAAGGCAGACATAGAGGTTGATATAATTTACTGTATCAGAGACTGTACTCAAGGTGGCGGGAGCAGCGACTTTTCGGGGCTGCTCGTCAGGAAGTGTGGCCATGTATGCGTTTTGTAGACTGTAGACAGAGGGGTGGTGTATTTAGTGTGGTTTAGCTTGTTGCATACTGCTTTAAAATAACAATAGTAAAGTAATGTCAGCTTTTGAGCTTTTTTCTGTGCGTGTCATGTGCACGCTATCTGTCGCAAATACGTTCATTCTTTTCTCGCATCGTCAAATGTTATTGCGAGATCTGTACCTTTCATTTGATGTGGTTTGTGTGCTCTGAACATTCTGGTACTTTTTGCGGTATTTCCCTGCCATGTACTTATCCGTACTTTTTCTTGTTTTTCTCTATTTAGCCTTGTGTGTACTGAAGTTTTTAGTTCTTTACAATCTTTTCTGCCGTGTTTTGGCTGCTTGCACCTTCTGTTATTTTAATGTAACCCCCCTTACTCAATGCCCTCAGGCGTGTAAGGTATTTTAAAGTTAATAAAAAATAAATGAATAATATATAGTGCAGTGTATGCTTACGGGTATTAGGGCTATTTTCAGTTGTTGGTAAAGGTGTGGTGTGAGATTTGATATTCTTCGGAACGAGCTTGATAACTGAGTGACGTGACGAGTTGACGGTGGCTGGTTCTGACGGCAAGTCTATGCATCTGAGAAGTGCAATGAGCGTCTTAAAGTTAACAACACATGTTGCCGGTACATACTTGTAAGATCCTTTATCGATGTACATAGTGAAAGTGCGAGAGCCGTTTGGTAGTTTTGACAAATGGGAATGTAAAATTTCTTAATTTCCGCAGGTTTCCAAATCACATTTGCTTAGCTGTATACAATTCTGCTAACGAGGAGTGTAGTATCTTGCTCTTTGCGAAGGACAGGCATATGAACGAGGTGAATTTGCTAGATGGGTGAATTGTGTTATAGAACGCGAGACAGGCAGGATGATGTGGGCATCCGAATCTTCTTTGAGAATTTTAGGGCCCAGATAAAAATTAGTAGACAATCGGCAATGTTGATTAGAGAGATGCATTTTTGAATTCGAATTTTCCTGTGCGTAGCTTTTGTAGAGCGTTTCATGAGCGTTTGTAACGAGAATGCTTCTGTAGTGCAGCTTACGTAGCGGACTTGGAGATATTTTAGTGGTCTCAAGTGTCTGCTGTACTGAATCCTGTTGATCTCCAGTTGAACGAGTCGATTTCATAAGCGGCGGAATTACTATTGTCAAGGTATTTCCTACAGTTTGACTCAATATGGTGGTGAGCAGGAATGGCCGACGCCAACGGTAGCTTTGGGAACAGTGAGGAATGGTTTGTGGCCTATATTCCGATGGCGGAGATCGTCCAGGCTGGGACTGATTATAAATCGTGAAAAATATCGTCAAACCGCCTTTAATATAAATCATTGGTATGGTATATTTGTGTTTCCTTTCGACGGCATCCAAGACGTCTTGCTTTAAAATCGGACCTCTTGCATTGCGCGATAAGAGTGAAATCCGAAAACGGGAAACAAGGACTTTTATTACAAGTCATGTAGAAAGGGGGTGATTACAGAAGATACATTTGTAGAACTTTCAAATTACGAAGCCACAGAAATCGGATGGAATGCATCTTTATTCGGCGGTTTCTCGGGCTTGGGAGTCAAGGTCATGTGGGCGTGGCGCAATCAGGCAGCGATAGCATCGGCTACCACTGGAATGGGGAGATAATCTAGGAGGTGATCATGGTTAAGGTTTTCAGTGAGCCTGTTTAGTATTGGGTCTGTGCCAGGAGCACGATGTAAGTGATTGTAGACGACGACTTCGAGTTCTGCTACTTTAAAGGGGGCACCCAAATGTTAGTTCTCTTATCCTGCATACTTCAGTAGCTTCAGAGCAACGACGGTGCGACGTCGTGGTAAATATGTTCGGGCTGTAGGGTATATCAAAATCAGCTTTTATTTGGGTGTGGATGGTATGAGACGGCGGAGCTGGAGTGTGGTAGATGTTTTGTACAATTGTATGCCCCTGAGAGTCGGAAGTATATGTCGTGTTTCCCATGTTTAAGAGTACCTTGTAGTGTAGGGCAGATTTCTTTGCGATACTGGCACCTGAGTAAAGTTTCAAAGCTTGTGATTTCTGTTAACAAAAACGAGACGCGTTTCCCGAGAGCCAATTGTTGCTGTATGCATTCGAGTGTTCTGTCGGCTGTTACAGCCATCCCTTAACTTCTAAAGGTATGTGTCAAGCGCGGCGATTACGGAGTCGTTTGAATGTCCATGGTAAGTTTCTCGGCGATTGTATGAGGGCTTCCCTTTATTCATTGTGTCTTTGACGGGAGAGTCTCCTTTGGTTTTTTTCTAAGCCTGTTTCAGTCAGTTTAATGCATCAATGTATCAATGAAATTATGGCCAGTTTATGCTTGGGTATGGTAGCTGCGAGGGTGTGATGATGATGACCACCAACTAGTGTCGGAAATAGATATTTGGTGTGAGACTCAGGAATGTGTTTAGTCAGCGTAACATTTGGTGTGCGAGGTCACCAGACACACTGGGGCAAAGTATTGTAGGTATCTTTCTATGATTGCAGGGGGTGGACACGAACTTTAGGATGTTTACTATAGTTTAGCACTCTTCTCAGTATTGTAGCCATAGCCTGAAAAAATATGCGCGCTCTGAATTTGCCGAGTATAATAAGGAGGTGACGACTTGATGTTGAATGCTTGTTTCAGCAGATTATGAAGACGAGTCAGTTGCTGGGAGCGTCACTCTAGATGTTGAGGCCCAAAACGCTGGACTTTGGGTACTGGGTCTAAAAGTACAATAAATATGTAGTTCATAAAGGAATATGCGTTCTTCTGCGAGAAAATTCATGACCGATTGGTCCTATGTAGATTTGGAAGATTACTTTGCGCTAATTGGAAGACGAATAATTTTGGAGGTGTACCTACTTGGCACCCGCTTCTTCTAATGCTATCACATTGAGGAGATAAATAGCTCAATTCATATTACTGTAGAAATGACAGTTCTCTTGGGAAATCATCACTTTATGTATTGTCTCAGGGGTGGGAATTTTTGGTGTATAACAAATAGTAGTTGCTACATTACCGGTGTGAATGATCTATTGCCAGGAATGCAGTTTAGGCTCCGTGTCTTTCTTGCGTTTGTTAAGTTTGAGGAGGCCCGGTGTTCCTCTAGGTAGCCGAGTCTGGTGTGAAGGAAAGCGAGGGCCACACTTACTGAAAACAATACTTTGGGTGGTAATGACTGTAGGGTTGATTTGAGCGGCTAAGCCTTCAAAGGACAAAATCGCCAATGAAGAACGAACCAATGAGACGATTTTTTTGCACACAAAGTAGACACATCTACGAACATTCTAAATGCGCGCCAATACGTGGACTACAAGATTAAGGCGTACTAGTGTACTCCTTCTTCATGATTGAAGCCTGCGTTGTTTTATCTGGAATGGTACTCTTTCGAGATATTAAAGTAACTGTTTTGACACAATGGAAGTCCGGTCTCAGGCAAGCGTTGTTTGAACATGGGTTCTATCAGAGCTTTTCTGTCGACGAAGTTGTATATTGGGAAATGCCATATGGGGAAATGCCATATAGGGAAATGCCATATGAGGAAATGCCATATGGGGAAATGCCATATGGGGAAATGCCATAGGGAAATGCCATATGGGGAAATGCCATCTTGGTCAGGAAGCCGTCGGTCCCCCTATGAAAGCTGTTGCTTTATTGTTATTGAACTTTGAGGATCTTCTATTTCGTTTGTTCACGCAGGGTAAACAAGGGAATAGAGATGCCGTGAAGAAACACTCTCGTGATACGGCAAGCGTTTTTTCTGTTATTGCAGTCATAAAAAAATACTATACGCCAAGAAATGTTACTTTATTTTTTAGTGTTTTGTGAACGAAGCCCTGAAATCTGGAAGTAAAACGACAAAAAGAAGTCTAGCATGCGGAGTGCTCTACGGTGCTTCTCGTCACCTTCGAAACTCTGGATCACAGGAAATGAAAGCAATCGCGAATGACATCAACCAAATACAATGTAAGTTATTTTGTCTGACCGCCCGTATATTATATATAAAAAAACATTTTATTACCTCTTAAGTGTTTTGCTTTTACTGCGTTTACTCAACTGCGACCAAAGCCATATTTTAGTGGTGGTATGAATAGCACTGCGTTCCATACAGTGATTCTTGTGCGATTATGACAAATGGATGTGGCATACCCCCCCTTCGCCACCTCGTTAGTGATCATGGTGGATTTGAACGCAACTTTCAACATCTTTCCTACTTCGTTAAGTGTTTTATTCAGTGTTTCACATTTTACATTCCTAACCTCGATAGCATAGATTTACCATTCATTTCAGTGAGCGGCAGACTCCCAAATTGTCAAAAACCTGGAACTTATGAAATTATGAAAAGCGAGTAGTGAGAGTTTCGCAGCTTATCCGAGTAAAGCTGCAATAGGCGTTGACAGTGAAAACTGGCGTCGATGATCCGATGCAATGTTTTTAAAGCTCGACGTAACTCAAGAAAGGCAATTCGGGAAAATTTACGCAGTCGGGATGGTTCACCAACCGTAAAATATGCGACGCCATAATTTAGGTAATGTTTGTTTGGTAATGTCTAATTTTGAAGTTTAACTGTAATAGCGACCACTCACCCCGCTGGACAGAAAACCTGTACACCATTCGAACATAACATGCTGCAAAGGTAAGATTCATCCCCGCGTATTGTTCCGACGTGGTATTCTTGCCTTTTTACAACGGTTTATATAATTTTCAACTTGCTGTTTTTCTTTATATATATATATATATATATATATATATATATATATATATATATATATATATATACATATATATATATACATATATATATATATATATATATATATATATATATATATATATATATATATATATATATATATATATATATATATATATATATAGTGTGAAAGCATGAAAACTCACACATAGCGCGAGAAAAAAGAGGTAATTAGATACAGAAACCCCGAAAACAGATTACAAAAAATCTTTACTGAAGTTTCAGGGAGAGCACTTCCTTTCTTCAGAGTACAGAATAAGTGGGTTTACAGGTTACATATATAGAGATAGAATGCAGAAAGGGCGAGGGCAGGGAGAGGAAGGGAGAGTTTGTACAATGGGTTCATAATTAGTGGGCAACAAAAAAAAGATGAAGTGGAAGAGGGGAAAAACGAGATAACAACAAATCACAGTCACGCTGTATGAACATGACAAAAAGGAACAAAAAAGAAACAGAACAAAAAAAATTAAAGTGGTCAATAAAGGAGGCACCATCATTATCCTCGACAAAGCTATGTCAACGAGGCTATGTGAACGAATCGATATTCTGCAAAGCCCTCCCAAGTGATCCCACTAATAATTATAAGCTAATTGTCAAAGATAAACTCACTCAGTGAACAGGAAAACAAAAAAAAATACACGTAGTGATACCACACTTGGCGGCATACACCACTGGCACACGGAACTGATACACAGACCTCGCCTTGGCTTTGCTATGGATAGGGCCCACACATGCAACGCCCTTGTATCTGCTCAATAAAACTTCAAAACCCTGTGTTACAAGTACGGTGAGGTCCTATCTTTAGTTCACATCTTAATTCCATGCGAAGCACTGGACACCCCACGACGGAAACATTGTCCTGAACTATATCGACAACACATCCCGCTACACCCATCAAAATATTTGGCCGACAACCCAACGATTTTCTGATGTGAGTCGTTCAGTTTTTAACGGACCTCAACGTTTCACAGCTCCTTATCATGCATCGTCATCCTGACCCTATATACCAGACATCTTCATTCGATTTTATTTTGCTTTTCGTTTGTCTTTACTGACATAATTCAGCATTTACACTTACAACTGTACCAATATATAACTTTTTATTTGTCGCTCTTTGCCCTAGCTGGATTTCCAACAATATACACAAACCATCATCATAAACTTTGACCGAGATGGCATTTGAACAAAAACATTCGTGACATAAATGGCAGAAGGTGTGTCTACCAAAGCAGTTCCCTGCACACTGCTGCCCCCGCACATTTTTTTTTCAACAGACAGGAGATTTGGCAAAAAGTGACTCTCCTGCGACGTCACCCCCAGTGGAAGTACCATCTGCTTTCCCAGCGGCGGGGACGGGAAACGGGGACAGCGTGACGGATTATCTTTTGCGTGGCTGTTTTCCACAATCGCGACGGTGGCAACATTGAGAAGACGGCGAAATTTTGGGAACATCCGCCGGGTCCTTACGGCTTCGAATGCGCGCAGTGCCGTAACACGTCGGCTGGGGAAGTGAGGGTTTCTTTTGTAATGCGATAGCTGTGCACGTCTCCAGCTGTTCCCTTGATAAGGGAACAGCTGAAATGCCTGACAAGGCTTCAAAAATTGAACACCTCCTCTACATATATTGTAGATGTTTCCCCAAGAACATGTGCACTCGAAGCAAGTGTTATTCGGCCTTTTTATTTTGTGCGGCGGTGTCACCGAAGCCACATTTAAGTTCATGACCAAGTTTTTTCACGTCGAGACGCCCTCCTCATGGTTGAGAAACCCAAAGATCGCTGTTCCTACGAAGGTGAAGACAAAGTTGGTGAGCTGGGTGGTCTGGTCCCAGCGGTTATATTCAACCAGTGCTTCAACCAGTCGTTCCCGTCCTCATCTGGGTGTCCGGAAAACGTAACCAACTAGATCTGTGATGTGATGCATGCAGAGTTGGGCGCATTGGTTTTGCCCTGTTTGGGGCCTATGACAGTGGGGACACGCGTGGAAAGCGTGTGGTCCGTCAGAGGTGTTGTGGCCCCCCTACGTCCAGGGCACCGTTACTCCGCACCTACACCCTGATGGAACTGAGGTAGATTAATGAATTGATGTTATTGACACGGAAAAAATGATGAAGCAACACAGCCAATTCGAGTCAGTTGGTAGGGAGGCGGTCACCAGGTACTTCGTCCAGCTCTTCCACCTCCTCTCCTATAACTTGGCAACTCCCCAGCCAGTGGTACATTGGCCTGTTCAACTTACGACTCCCCGTGACAATACATATCAGGAAGGCAGTTGAAATCCTTGTTGCAATTCCTATACGGTTGGTTCAAAGGGTTTTAGATGGAAGAGTTAGGGCAGGTTGTTATTTTGTTAATAAGGGGATAAAGTTGAGAAAAAATCAGCAGTGTTACGTGGCTGAACGTAGCTGATCGAACGCAGTCTTCACATCGCGCGTGCGGTTCGCGTTCGCTTAACTGCATCCATCGGTGGTCGTGCCCCATCTAGGCGATATCACGTAGGCAAAGCAGCCCTTTAAATTAGCCGAGTCGCCGTTTTTGACCCCCTGAATCCTCCACCAATTCCCCATTATTTTCTGTGGTGATAACGTCAGCAATATACAAAGTGTGTACTTATAAATCGGAAGATATGCCGTGTAGTTTGACGCTTCGTTTAGGAAACTTACAACCAAGCTATTAGATATTGCAGACCAAAAAAGTGTAAAGTACTTCGCATTCTAAAAACTGGGAAAGAAGCTGAAGGCTCAAATTGGCGTCAGGACCACGAGGCGATGAAGTAAAGTCTGGTAAACGGAAGTGGTAAAAGGTGTGTGGGAAAAAGAATAACATCACACAAGACCTTAAACAAGGTAGTCATTCTTGGGTTACCTAACGCTAACATTTGGTCTGTGTGTCTGTCTCTACTTCTCCGAATTCAGCCGTGACGCTTAAAATTTGAACTTTTTAACGAGATGTTTATATAAACAAAATATTTCTGAAGAACTAAGTCTGCTGACAATTTCCATATATGTCAACTTTTCTGGGCAATGCCAAAACAGGCATATTTCAGTCAAGGCATCAATACATAGGTTGCAGTTGCATTCTTGATCTAATTTAAAATACGCTGGCGCTTGATTTTTGGCATAGCACGAAATACGTTTTAAAATATGTTCCCTCCAAATACAAAAAGTGCCCGCAGCACCCCCTTGTGGCAGCGTTCCAAGTTGAACAGTAACAAAGGGCTACAGCAGACGCGGCGAACAGCGGCTCGCGACTGAATTGAATGGACTTCAACATCCTACTGTATTTATCGTACGATTAGCGAAACTGGATGTGAACAGCGTGAGAGTTCCACACGACAGAGAGCAGAGGCGTGTGCGTGCCGGGGCAGCAGAAGAATATCGTCTTTAGACGACACCTGCTGCGAAGTGAGCCGATACGCGACTGGTTGTTTCCTGTGTTTAGTTTTTAAAGGCACAGCTTTCTAACTCTGACAGCCAACGGTTTTTTTGTGGCGTGCTGGACAACAAGTTCCCAACGCGGCGGAGGTGGTGGCGGGAGGGGGTGAAGAGAGGGCTTCACTCACGGAGCACACTCTAGATGGCGCGGCGAATTTACCCAGCGTTACAATGCATTACAATGCATTAAAAACCCCGATGATATGACGCTCGGGTGCACGCGGGTTAACATCTTAGGACGAACCCTGGCTCGTATAAACTGGCGTTTTTCCCATCATCAACACCGCTTGGCCGCCTCGTCCCAATCTTTCTTTATTGTGAACCCTCGTTGGACGCTGCTTGATGTGCTAAGGACCGCAGGTGGGCCAGACCACTTGGGGAACAGACACAAGCACGCAGGCGGGTAGTCGTGCGCGTGAAGTAGTCTTCGTCGACCCCACGCGGCAGCAGTACACCAACACGGCCACCGCGAGAACTCCAAGTGCAGGTGGCAGGGGGACCATGAATTTGAAGCTCCCATCGAGGCGCCGAAGAACGTGAAAAAACGTGCGATGGAACATCCGGCTATAACCGCACACTCTCTTTACCGACCTGCTCAATCCAAGTTTCTTCCTTTCACAATGCTCGTGCTCCCTATACCTCTGCCCTCTGCTGATTGCTGTCTTTTAAAGCCGCGTTGGCACACCGCTCCTCTCTTTGGTACGTCTCAGTTCACGCACGCCGGCCGCAAGGGTGGACACATGTACACGTTGGCAGCGTCATTTTGGGTCAATCGCTGTCTGCTGTCTGCTGTCTCACTCTTCAAAAGACGCTCCCTCTTCCTTTTTTTTCTCCCGTCTTACGGCCGGGATAGCGCTGCGGAGCTGTCCGCCGCTCTAGCCCGGCCGTGGCCGACGCTTCTGTTGCATTCGATACGCCGCCCCCGCGAATTTCAGGTAACAGCTGGCACAAATTCTGGTTTCAGTTTCTGGAGCCACGTGTGTGAATTCAAGTGGCATCGTATGGGCCGCTGTTGTGGGTGTAGGTTCAAGCTTTGCTTTCCAACCACCTTCACAGCGTGGATTGGAGCAATTTTTTTCTTTCAATCGCTTTTAGTAACGTAGCTTACCATTCTACTTCGAAGTTAACTTGAGAGCTGTTTCGTGCGTTATTACCTTCCGTCCCTCACCGCCTCCATGATGTTGTCTTCTGAGAGAGAGAGACAGGAAACTGAGGGACAGAGAGAGAAGTATTTGAGCTTTCTGAAAAGGGAGTGGTTCCCTAGTCCGGGAATTCATGAGATGAGCAGAGAGCCTTCGCTCGGTGTTCCATGAGTTGCCATGTTCTCCATGTCACCATGTTCTCTCTCTACTTGTTACCGTGTTCTCCAACTACTCAGGAGTGGGAAAATAGAATCCGAGAGCAGTAATCTTGGTGACAGTATTGCCGGCACCGCGGATCCCGGGCCCCCCAAAATAGGCTGGCACCAACCGTGGCGATGTGTTGTTAGGTGAAGGGCAGAAACCACGAACAGTGGCCATCGGAGCCCAAGTCAAGCTCCAGCGGATGGGCTGCGTGTCTGTTCACCAGTCAGGAAGCTCCGGCACCTCTTCAGCTATCAGGGTAAAGCTGGCAAAGGAAGTAACCCCGTCCCCTGCTTATTACTAGCTAGATGGTATTTTCAAAATCCCCGTGCAAATAATCGGTTCCTAAAAAGGGCCCGCACCGATGTAACTTTCAAAACGCAACCGACCATTGACCTCCGAAGCAACGAAAACTTTCCTGGCTTCCTTGTAATGCAATCTGTGGGTAAAGAAACCTCCGTACACGAACAAAATCATTATTCCTCGTAGCAAAGTTCACCGATAGTGTGGCACGAAAGAACTACAAGCCAAAAAAACTTACCTCAGGAGATGTGCTCATTGAAGTTACCCACGAAGAGCATTCAAGTATGCTTCTCAAATAAAGGAGAATCCATGATCTTGAAATAACAGTCACTCCTCATAGAACCCTAAACTCTTCGCAAGGCGTTATCTCCGAAAACGATCTCATCAATGAAACAGAAACCGACAGCCCAGAAGCACTGCATGACCAAAGGGTCACAGGAGTTTGGCGCATTACAATAGGGCGAGACAATAAAGAAATCAAAACAAAGCACTTAATCCTGAATTTTGATAGAACCTCACTACAGGAAACCGTGGCGGCAGGTTTCCTCTGATGTCCCAAGCGCCAGTATGTGCCAAACCCACGTCGCTGCTCGAAATGCCAGCGGTGTGGGCACGGTACGAACTACTGCCGCAGTAGATTAACATGTGCGAAGTGTGGGCAAACTGACCCTCCTACAGACAAGTGAGATGCTAACAACTTCACTTGTCTCAATTGCCATGGAACTCATGCCGGGTTTTCAGGATCATGCGAAAAGTTCAAACAGGAAAAAGAAATAATGCATTTGAAGTTCATTTAGATCATCAGCTTTGCAGACGCCCATAAGAGGTTCGCACCCTTCATCTCCGGAAGGTACGCCGATGCTGCCAGCCGGGGGGAGGAGCGGTGCCTTGTTCCGGCGGGACGCAATATAGCTCAACTGACTTGCTCCGACCCCGCCCCCCACGAGGATGCCGTTCGCAGCCGCAGCCATCACAAAGGCACCTGCATGAATGGTAGTGGATGAGGTGGCCAACCACAGGGATCTGAGCGGATTCACTACGTTCCTGCCTCACGGGCCTCGAGCACACCCGAGAGCCTTTGGGAAATGGACACGGAGGGAACCGTGCGCCCGCGACACCCACGGCAGTGGTTGCTGAACACAAGAGCGGCCTAAAAGGTGCTACATCCAGCTCCAGGGAGCCCAGTCGGTCGGGCACACCTAGGACATCCGGAGATGAGATGGACCTCGCGCCGTACCTGCCTGCATTCCAGCGGAAGGGACGGCCTCCAACGTTCATCCCAACAGACAGGCCCAAAAAGCCCATTCCAAGAGTACGAACTCCGAGAGACAAAACATGAATACACAAAGTCCAGTTGCTCTTAAATGGCTATAATGGAGAGGCAAACTGTAATCCAATGGAACTGCACAGGCATCCTTAAAAATCTTGATGATGTGTAAGATTTAGTGCATGCCCGCCAAATATGTTTCATGTGCTTACAAAAAACACATATAAACAAGAAGCATACCAACTTCGTCAACAATTATCTCGTTTTCAGAAAGAACAGGGATGGGTGCCCAACGTCTTCTGGTGTTGTGTCCATAATCACCCAAAATTCCTTGGCATGTCATCCAGTCACACATAGCACTGTGCTTGAGGCTGTTGCAATCCGAACGATAATCTTTAACATGCTGGTAACAACGTGCTCCATGTACATCCTGATTATCGGCTAACAAGTTTTGATTTTGAAATACTGACAGATAAGTCCCCTGAACCAAACATATTGTTAGGTGACCTGAATGCACAAAACTCACTTTGGGGCTCTTCTCGCACAGATGCGTGGGGTCGCCTCATTGAAAGATTCCTAACATAATCAGGAGCATGCCTATTTAACAAGAAACAGCCTACACACCATAACATAGCACACAACACTTACTCACTCCTAGACTTAGCTATTGCATCAGTATCAATTTTTCATTCTCTGGAATGGGAGGTGGACACCAAGCCGTACGGTAGTGACCACTTCCTTACCACACTATCACATATAGTCCGAAACAGTTCCCCTTCCCACAAAAAGTTCAATGAAGTGAGAGCTAATTGGAACACTTTCACAGAAACATCGAAACTACACCACACATCTATAACACACCTGCACGCTAAAGGCAACCAAACTGCTTACGGCGAACATTCTTGTCGCTCCCGAAAAATCCATTCCCCAGGTCTGTGGTGCCTCGCGCAACTAAAGGATGCCCTGGTTGAACCAGGACTGTAGGCATGCACGAGAGGCCCAGAACAAGGCGTGGGATATCCTTCGTCGATACTTTACCTCAGATAACCTGATATATTTCCAACAAGCGAAGGTCCGGGGGAACCGCGTGCGCCGTGTGGCAAAGAGGGAGGGTTGGCGTGCCTTCCTCACATCCATAAGCTCGTACACTAACGCACAGAACGTCTGTACACGAATACGTAAACTTAAAGAGCAACAGACACACAGCCTGCCCCTGGTTAGCACAACAGGGGACACACTCGAAGACCAGGCTGAGACACTCGCACAATGCTTCCAACACGTGTCCAGTCCCGCACATTACACGAACACTTTCGTGAAACATAAAACCACCGCCTAAAAGAAGCCATTAAGTGATAACAACAGGCCAGCCACTTGTTCTCGCTTCATGAGCTGAGTGCTGCTCTGAGCGGTTGTAAGCCTTCAGCTCCGGGCCAGGACAACATAGCATATACAATGATACAACAACAACACACAGACACTCATGTAACACTCCCTCACTTGTACAAGGTGTGCCTCTCGGAGCCAATTCCGAGCTTTTGGAGGGAGGCTATAGTGATTGTTTTTCTGAAGGAGTGGAAGGACGCATCCTCTCTCTCCAGTTATCTCTCTACCGCCCTAACGAGCTGTCGGTTGCACGATCCTCCAGAAGATGGTTAACAGAACACTTCTGTACTTTCTGGAACGGACTTCTCGAGAGCTGCCAGCCAGGCTTCGGGGCGGGGCGATCTACAAGTGATCAAATAGTTGGTTCAGAATCCTGCGTCAAAGATGCATTTATTCATAAACAGTATTGTATGACAGTATTTTTCGATGGTGTAAATGCGTATGATACTGCATGGCGCTATAGAATTCTTGGCGATCTTAAGGCGTTCTTTTGGTTTTTCAAGGAACATGTTATATGCGCTTGCAAGCTATATGTCAGAAAGAACTTTCGTGTGAGAGTCGGTAATACACATTCCTGAGTTCACGTCCAGGAATACGGTGTGCGTCGAGGGTATGTTTTGCGCTGCATGCTGTTTGTTATATAAATAAACTCTCTCGGGAAAGGATTGCCACCACCTATATCTTACTCTCTATATGTAGACGACATTCAAATCTCTTTCGAATCCAGTAATCGGTCCGTTTGCGAGACGCAAGTCCATCTTGGTATCAAGAAACTCGCTGTCTGGGCAGACAGGAATGGATTTAAGCTCAATCCACAAAACTGTACTTGTGTTTTATTTTAAAGGAGGCGTAGAATCCATGCGGATCATGTTATTAGGCTTACAGGCGTCTCAGTCTCTCCCAAAAACGAACAAAAATTTTTAGGCGTTGTACTTTATAAAAAACTGACATTCATTTCCCATATAAAACACATGAAACAGAAATGCTTGAAAAGCATGAATATCCTGAAGGTAATCTCGCATTGCTCTTACGGAGCGCACAAACAAATACTCCTCCGCGTTTTTACCAGCCTTGTTGGCTCACGGTTGGACTAAAAGAGTTTCGTATATGGGTCCGCCTCCACAACTACTTAGAACATGTTGGACCCAGTGCTTCACTTGGGGCTCCGTCTTGGATCTGGAGCGTTCCGAACTAGTCCTATTGAAAGCCTATATCCAGAGTGTGATAGGTGGAGCCTTGAAAACCACCGTTATTACACTTCACTGCTGTATGCTATTAAGACGACTTCCAACATCACATCCAATTCGTTGCTCGCTTTACGGCCATCAATACTGGCTTATTTCTCTACCCGCGTGAGAGCCCCCGCTGAGGTTCTAGGGATATCATTTGTGGAGAGCATGAAGCCTTCTATTGCTGACCTTATTTACATTGGGGAGGTGAGAAATTTTATGTGATATTTCTTTTAAACGTATCGACAAACGAAATGCGCCCAGTGAACATATACTACAGCATTTCCTACGGGTACAAAACCAATATCCACACACCGCCTCCTACACGCCTGCTTCGAATCCTTCTTCAGCCGTCGCATGTTCTGCAGATAGCCCCAACGTTTCCAGTACTAAGACATTGCATAGAAATAGCAGCGTGTTTACGGCAGAAGCACATGGTATTTTAATATGAATACAACGCATTACGCAAACCAGAACAGAACACTCTATTATCTTTACAGACTCCCTAAGTGTGGTAATAGCGTTACACTGCTTTAAACCTACGAAAAACATTGTCCGCAAGCATCTAATCAAAGCTCTAACTTCTGCTGATCACTCAAAACTAAACATAATTGTTCGCTGGGTTCCGGGTCACAGTGGGATTCTGAGGAACGAAATTGCTGGCCAGTGTGCCACTGTGGATGGTCTCCGCTGTAGCATTGATGTACACCGTGGGTACCCTACCCCGAACAGAAGCTACTCTTACGGACAGATTAGCGCAAATCTTGGCAGAAAAAATGGGCACACAGAGAACAATATCTTTACTATAACGACACAATTAGGCAGATACACAGCGAACCACAAAGACAGACACACGCAAGTAACTTTAGCCAGGCTACAGATAGGCCACACTTATGTAACCCACATTCGCTCACTGGGTCTTCGAGACCCCTGTGCGGCAGGTGTGGAGAGGGCCTGTGAGTAGTTCACATGCTAATCACATGTAAGGCACTGCACACCACACGGCTGCAACACTTTCCGGAAATCTATAGGCGACAAGTCCCACTCCACCCACCGGAATTCTTAGGTGATGAACCGATGTTTTCTTTCAAACGAGTTTTTAAGTATTTATCAGACGTAAAGTTTCTGAATCACATATCCTAGCATGCATAATCACAACATGGCCCTCTACACCAGCCACGTCGATTCTATTTATTTGTTTTTACCTCTGTTTCTATTCAGTTTAAGTATTCACTTTCAATCTATGATACCTAACCATCTGTTTTTTGGGGCTCTTTGCCCTAGTTGGCCTTGCGCCATTAAAATGCAACCTTCATCATCATCTTGTGATCCGAGAGGTACAACGTTGGGATTGCGGCCAAACTGTATTATAAAAGTGATGCAGAATTCCGGGTTGTGATTCAGACTGCCATTCATCAGAGTATTGACTTGGGAACATGCGATGCAGGTGAACTGGGTGAGGAAAGGCATTAGTTTGTAGTCGCAAGAGCTTTGAGAGTGCCGTTCGAGGGGGAGAAAAGTGTATCTCATACCCAGATAATAGCCTGGCGTTGAGTTAGGAAGTCAGCAGTGCAGGCGTACGTGCGGTGGCCGCAGCCTGTTTCATTTAGATGGGACAGTATGGATGAATGCGAGACGTTGTCGAATGCGCCTTTCAAATCTGTGGCAAGAACGGCTCGCGACTACTCGTATGGTACAAGTTTTTGGCGTGACCACACGAATGGACGTCCATAACCATCGCTTCCATGACACTATAAAGATTGGGAAATGATTCGCCTGATAATGCCACTGCGTACTGATGCCATCAATTCACTAATTCGTTAAGATCGAACGCAATCGGCGCAGTATAATTCTAACATTTGATTTTCGTTTTTTCACGTGGCCTACCAGCTTACTATCAAGAGTGTGAGCAAATGCAATGCTGATTTGGTTGATAATTGGGTTTGATGTCCCGAAGCGACATCTCAGCTATGGACATTACTCGCAGTGGAGGGATGGGGATGTATTTTCAAGATCTGGGGATCCTAAAATGCACCGAAATCTCGACATACGATGATTTCCTTTTTTTCGCCTTCACAAGAAAAGCGGCCAGCACTGCCAGGATTGAACTGCGTCCTTGGACAAAGCAGCACCACGCCTTAGCCACTGAGCCACCTAGACCAGTACAAATGCAATGCTTTGACATTTTTGTAATGAAGGGGCCTGTAGCGCTCTCTTATGTTGCCATTGCGCCAAATCAATAACTATCTTGCCGAAGGAAAAACAAATTTCGGGAATTTATTTTAACAGCAGAGTCGTGTAGGTAATCATTATTTTCTGTGTCCCCTTGTTATATATGCCACAAAATGCCGAGCGCACGTAAGCGCGTGCCTCCCGGCGACCACCCAGCGTTCATAGCGCACATTTCTCAAACAAAGCCTACCCAATTAGGTAGATTGGCCGAAATTGCGGCGACCACCGAATTCTAAGCGCTCGTGTGTGCGTGGCTTTCGGCGACCGGCCTGCGTCACCAGCGCACGTTTGTCAAGCCAAGCGTACAAGCTTATGGAATTGGCAAAAATTGAACCAGAAAAGTTCTAGCGTTAGCCATAAGCCTGGGAACAGTTGCTCAGAACTAGAAAGACGTCAGTGTTGACTGTAATTGTGGCGAAACTTGCTCGGAATAAAAAAAGGCACGTCCTAGCGTACGCCCGTCCGAGGCTATGTCGAATGATTATAAGTTCCAGAAACATGAAATGAAGCTCACACTGTGAGCAACAATGATCGAGTAAGGATTGTTGCGGCCACGAAGAACCAGCGAATGGGCTGGTATCGCAGACAAACTGTCGCGATGGTCATGAAGGTTGCGTACAGCGTCGCTACCTTCGTCTCAATCGTTACTGTGAGTTTCCTTCATTCGCGCTCTGTTTAAGCTGAGTCATAAATAGGGAAATACTATTAGTGCTTTCGCTAGAACATATGTATAAGCGCGCCTCAAGCGATTCTGGGCCTGTTGCAAATGCACAGAGATTTCAGGGTGCTGAATTTCCGTCAATATTTTATATTCATTTCATGGTGATGGTAGCCGCCATCTGGAAGATTTTAAGTAACGTAACGTGACTTCTACGCAGGTCTGAATTTCTAGTGTATGGCGCACACGTTCCCACGAACTGTTTATCTTGCGTCATGTCTTCTCAACCAATCACACAGGAGGCGTGGCCTACAACCTATATTGTCGTTGAATTGCAAAAAAGGGCTGCGTTGTCATGTCAGTTGCATTTAGGGTAATATTTCAAGCCTGGCCAAGAATTATTCACCCTCAGTGGAAAGAAAAAAAGGCAAAGTTTAAAACTGTTGCTAGTAAACGACATGAAATATCAAATTGCAAGGGCACACAGACCGTCTTTGTATGCCGGAAGCACGTGACAAACATGAAAGCCAAGTAGAATCCTTCGGCGAATGCACGATTTCACGGAGGCCTTACGGAGTCTACAAAAGGCCCCTTAGTCACGTAGTGTAGCAGCGGCAAAGCTCCCAGCACGCTAAGCGATAAGAAAGGCGCATCACTTGCGCGAATGGCCTAAATTTGATGTGGCACGATGAGTGACCTTCAAAGATATTGCATAGTAGAGCTGTAGCCTTTAAAAGAAATTACCTGTGAATTTGCGTTAGGCTGGTAGCAAATATCGTCCTTTCTCAACCCCCTGCAATCCTCAACTGCAAGCGATTTACTAGGTTAACCTTACTCTTAAGATAGAAATCCTGGAACCCTCTAGCACGTGCCTGCACGAGCTACTACTGCCCTGGAATGAAATGTGTTTTATTGTACAGGTTTCTTGCTTCATAGTGTTTCAAAGCGTGTTGAGGTGCCTTGATTGATGCATATCTGATAGTTGTCAGTTGCATGCTGCTTATTAAAAAAAACAGCTGAAACGTAAATAGAAAAAGATATACTTTCGCTGCGCTGAGGGTGTTTCGGCGATATCCGAAAGCCGTGATCTCCGCGACCTGCCAGAGTACTGTATGCAGCAAATTTGTTATGCAGAATAAGGACAGCACAATAGGCATACAATGTTGCATGCTGTGGTGTTGCAGTTCCCTGGTATTCCCTCTGCATATAATGTGTGAGCATAGCTTAACATCGAGATGGTGCACCAGGTATTCAAAGTTGCGAGCTTCGTGGTAGCTGTTTCTGTATACTACATGTGAAAGTAATATTTGAGTAAAGATTTCTGCAGGGCATTAGGGTAGGACTTCGCAGTTCTTACTTTCACGATCTGACTACTGGCCAAGAAGAGCATACCTACGAATCTTGGCACACTGACCGCAGATCGTCCCGATTTCAGTTTCCAATCATAAAAAAACTGTTGGAAGGCGAATATTGTGCTATATCGAGTAAGGACGATGGCCATATAACTGTGCGGGGCTAAAAATGCCTGAGTAAGTTTTTTATTCCCCTGACAACGGCAAGCATCAGTTTTTTTCACTGGCATGGGTGGGAGGAATAAGTTGTCTGGCGCTCTAGATGAGTTGGCTAGTTTATGCGCACACATTCGGTTCTTCCTTTCTTTTTATATTATTAGGTTTATAACTTGCGGGTGTATGCAAGAAACTAGCCGTTTCGGATGTGGCGCGCACGCTCCTTTCAAGGTCACTTGTTACATAATACGAAAGATGCGGCAAATGTTTCACAGCGTGTAATTTAGGTTTCCACTTTAGGTATCCTATCACCGTAGCAGAATAGACAATTACACGGCTTTACAATGTAAAAAAAACAAAAAATTGTACATCAATATGCCCGCATTCCCATGTAGCTTTGTGATCTACGACTGTAATCTGTAATATTATATTGAAGAAGAAGTAACCACCTAACCTAATTTTAAAAAAACAATGTGCGCCATAATTCCATGGTTGCGTAGAAGCAAAAACACACTGGGTTTAAATAAACTTGGCCATATGAATAATTTGGTGTCTTCTGTTCTTTCAGGTGATCACGAGTGGAGAAGATTTTCTCTCGGTTTTTAAAACCGTCAATATTCAATGAAGAACTGGCTTTTTAAAGCCATTCCCGTGGCTTCAAAATATTTCAGCGCTTTGAAGCATGCCTGAGAAACAGTATTAAAGGGACAAAATTAAATCAGCTCGTGGTTAGACACCACTACAACTGATGGCCTCACTTGTTTTATCTGCATTTCCCATTTCCACCTCACAACCAACTCTACCGAGTGGCCCAGACGCGGCACCCTCTAATCAAATAATTGGGATAGTTCCAACAACACACTAGAGTAAAACGCAAAAACATGTTTTATTTAAAGAGTGCGAAGTCACTTTCCAGCAATATTATTTCAGAACTTCTCATTTTCATCTCACAACTTCTCACTGAGAAATAAATAAGAGAGTACTGCGAGGCCTAAACCTTTGGTTTTATGAGGATCAATAACGTTTTTTTTTGGTTCTTCACCTTCACACTCCCCATTGGGACCCATAATAACCCCGAATCAGTCTGGTTTCAGAGAAGGCTATTCGAGAGAGTCAGTCCTCCTCATAAAAAAGAGTTCACTCTATGAGGAATCGGAGAAAAATGTTAGTATATTTTAGTATATTTGTCTAAATCGCTGGACTGCAACACGCACCACACAATATAGAACAATTAGAAGCCTACGGGTTTAAGGGAACATTCCTAGTGCTCATAAAATCATACCGTTAACATTGCCAAGTCTCTGTGGGCTATACAATATCTAGTTTAAAAGTAAAGAAATGTGGGGTACTGACAGGAAGCATCGTAGGGACCCATCTTATTATTATCTAAATTAACAACAACAAACATTAACGATCAGCCAAAATACCTGATTTAGGCACATGACACATTCCTCTTTGATGTGTTATGAAACCACGAAGTTGCTCGGTGCAGCTAAATATCTTCCGGATAAATTAAACACACAGAGAAAAAATGCTTCTCAGATTCTAGTAGCGATCGGAGGTTGTTCACTTGGGAACCATTATTTTTCTTTCCTGCACCTTATCTTCTTGCCCTACCCACTAGTATGCCTTCGTTATCTCCGGCTCTCCATACTCTCCGCTTCCCAGTTTCGGCCTCCCTCTGTGTTTAGGGAAGCATGATGGTGGTGGCCGCGACTTCCAGAGTCCCGTTACCGACACGTACCACACGGGTTTCAAAACAGTATCTTGTGGATGCTGTCTTTATAATTTCGAAGATCCCGGTAGTTCTCTTATTAGGTTGCACATTCTTTTTGCACCAAGATGAAATCACCCGGAGAAATAGCCGGAATACTCATGCTGGGACGCCTGTCGCGGAAATGTTTCATCATCTCCCTTCATTTCACTCTCCCCCATCTACTTTCTTCTTGAAATTTTGTTTCTTGAAGTTGAGCAAATATCACGTCAGAGGCAGGTATGATGGCTTTCCAAAGTCTGCATACTGAGGGCTGCACCCTAGCGCATATGTGCGTGACCAGTTGGGACGCGTAGCTGCCGCCTCCACATAACCTTCCGGAACCCCAGGTAAGTTAGGGTAGCAGAGAATAGAATCGACTCTTTATTTCTCAAATAGGACGATCTGCAATATCATTAGCCACAGGGGGATAGTGCTGCAAATTGTAGCATGAGGCATCTACTTCCCACCCAGCGTGTCATTGCTCGGTTCCTGAAAACCGGTGCATTTTTAGACACGTAGTATTTTACATCCGTGAACATCCATGATAATAAGCGCTATTACATTATTTTGGTCCTTTTCTCCCGGTATTACAGCCACTATCCTGGAGCATTCATCTATATATGCTGCCTACTGATTACCCCTTCATCCATCCTTTTCAGCTCCACAAATTTGGCATGTATTGTCCGAAAAGGTATTTTTAAATGGACTGGCAAAGGCATAGCGTTCATTTTTTATTTGTATCTGCCTTGGTGACAATGCCATAAGTTCGCCAGAAGCAGTCGTGATTTCCTGACTCAGGACTGCCATGGTAAAATGCGAGAACTTCTTTGACCAGTGTAGGCGTGACGTGAAACCATCCATTCATACACTGCACTTCTTCTGTTCCTTCACACAACCTCAAAGCATGCAGTGCAGTGACTTTTGCACAATTCTCAAAGCTAACGTCAAGAGAAAGACCGTAAAGGGCATCAGCATCTGAAACAAACTGCCCAGATAAGTGTAATATTTCGAAATTTAACTTCTTTAATGCACTGCTCTAACGAGAAACTGGTCCGTTGATTGGCTGCCGTAGAGGTAATTTGTAAAGGCCTGCTGGCCAGTAAAAAGCCGGAACCAATTGCCCTCAAGATACGAGTACAGTTACCTCACCGTTAGCACAACGGAGAGAGCCTGTTTCTCTGTTGTACCAAGTTGAAGGAAATCCATAGTTGTTTCATTACACCCATTGTTCTGTCATAAAAATACAACTGTTTACGACAATGTATGCTCAGTTAGGCGCACACCTCTCAGCGTGTGAAGAAGGAAACCGCCTGGGGGTACATTCTACCCCTCTTCGACCACGCAGGCTACGAAAATAAACAGAACGTGAATATTCTGCTTGCCGAATGCCCACACTGCCTATTTTATTGTCCGGTAGATTTAGCAAAAAAACGTCCGTGATGTGCTCTTGCTTCGGACGCCGCAAGCGAAAGACTTCGTTTTGAGTTGTGGCCAACACTTTGAAGCCGTTTTAGCCTTTGCCGTAGGGTCCACAGGGAGATCACGGCCTCTTCGTCGTCGCTTGCGTCGATTTGTCCCATGACAATATAGCCTCGCTGGTCAGGTTCCCCTTAATGACTGGGCCGCATCGGCGTAAAGTGCAGCCACCTTGAAGCTTGAAAGCAGTCGCGCTGAAGGGTTGTAGAACTCCGCCGTGCACATCACGCCACGTGGTTTGGATTTTTTGGACTGCACAGTTGTTCATGAAATTGTCCATATGGTGTCTGCAGTTAAAAATAGCAAGAAAAGGCCGAGTGCCCATGGTCGTGTGCCTCGAGCGCACTTTCATCAAGCTAAGTACACACACTTAAGGAGATTGGCCACTATTGGCCACAAACGCTGCAGCATTCGCCGCGTGCCCCGATGGCACGTTTTTCAAGGCAAGCATACCCTATTAAAGGAGCCATGAAAAGAAAACACAACTTTGGTTCATTCAAAAGATTGCATCGTTAAATCACACTGTCAGCACATTTAATGTAAACTTTGCTCAAATATGGTATATAAATAAGGAAAATGGGAATGTCCATGCGACCCACTAGCTGACTTCCCGCAACTGAACCTATCATGTCATACCAGACAGCTCTGCGATTGGCGGAGGGCGGCAAAAGCAAACGCAAATTAGGCAGAGCTTATTAGCTTGCCCAACCAGCTATTTGCGCTTACATTTAGGGCAGAGTCTTTGTAAAGCCATAAGAAGGGAGGGAAAAACTGTGGAAGTTAGGAAAGCACACGTAAACATAGAAGTAGCGATGCGTACTGCTGTTGGTACTGCGCACACTATACTTAGTTTAGCTGCGCAGGACTGCGAGGCTTTGGGGTTGTTTCAGACGACACTGGCCGATTGATGCAAGCGAAAAATGTCTTACGTGACCTTATTTGTTGAGCGAGCACCATGTTTCACGAAACGATTGTCTCCATAAACAAAACAAACAAGGTACAAATACGTTCACAAACCAACCAACGGCACAAAATGGCTTTACCCGGTGTGGTGGCGCCATCTAGGTTCACTAACGGTAAACAAGGCCTGGTGATGTCATTGGACACCACAAAAACGCACAATTTAGCGGAAAAATCAAAATTTTCCTTTCAAATAATTAATTCCTCAGTGAATAAAGCATCAATTGCATTCGGGCAAGCGCTGGGGGCACTATAAAACACGATATCTTAAATAACACAAGCTTGTGTTTTTTCTCCATGGCTCGTTTGAAGAAATTGGCCGACATTGGCCACAAAAACCTCCAGCGTCAGCCGTACCGTGGCCACACTTGCTCAGAACTAGAAAGACGGGTACGCCCATCCTTCGTTTGTATTCGTGTCGTCGTGTATATGCGCTCTGTACCGTAGAAGAGGGGCGACTTGAATGTTGTAGCTGCATTAGCTGTCCATTGACACCACGTGGCCCGACAGTTCACTCAGTTCGCACAGCCGAGAAACAGGCCGCTCTACGAGAGGCTGGGCGTGCGAAAATTCTCTAGAGACTATAGGTCGTGCTTGCAGAGTGGCATCCGACAACGTCGACCAAAACGACGAGAAGAGTGCGGCCTTGGTCAACATAAGTTCAATCAAATGCCATGCTGCCGGCGTCAACCACGACACAAGAACGATACTACACCTCAACTTTGTGCCCGTCAGTCATGACCTGCAACAGCTTTCCCTGCAACGTGAGGGAAAGCTACCCTAAATTTTCGGGGGGTAGACTAATATGATTTCTTATATATTGACAAGTAATTTTTTTGGTAAAACGAGCTTTTATATGCATCGTTCTTTAAGGCAATTTCACAGGCGATTTTATTTATTTTGTTGTATCCCGTTACGTAAAAGGATCTCGGAGTGTAGTTACCAACCCCGCGTATTCTATATCGTTTGTAGCCGAATTTGCTCGCTTCTATAGCGCAGCACCTGCACCGTAGTGGGTTGCATCCCAAGTGACCTCAAAAGGAAGTGAGAAGTCTGGCAGCGTGAGGATGAGATCCAAGAAATGGCTAAAACTAAGTCGTGGGGTGCATTTTTGCACTCTTCTGTCCAGTGGAAAGCATTACTCTTTTAAAGCAGGCTTGTTAGTTGCGCGAGCGGCGAAACCCGGAATAAAGATCCTGCGGTGTTACGCCAGACAATGAAAACGTCGAAACATATGTATATTTTCAGTTCGTTTCACATTCCCTGCAGTAACACGGACTCCCCTTTCGTGCTTCTAGAGATTCAATGCAGCACGCACCCAGGAAATGAGTTTTAGGCTTAAAGAGCTCAATTTGTTTAGTTGACCTTTAGCTTGCCTACGCCTAAAGGTGGGGAAGACAGCGGTAAGATGTTCCGCATGTGAACTCTCATCCTTGGAGTACACTTTATTGTCATCTACAGAAAAATTGCAAAATGGGCCCAGAGACTTGTGTAAACACTGCTAATGAAATAGACTTTTTTACCGACGTAGCCATGAACGGAACAACAGCAACGGTGGCCTGGAACTGCCCTGACATCCGCCAGCTTAATGGCTCGCTCAATATAACAAACACATACGGTCTTACTTCTGAAGCTGAACTTTTCGGAATCCTCGCTGCCATTCAGACCATACAAAGTGCGACGTCATTTTTTACCAGCAACCAATTCCGTGTCATCACTGACTCCCATGTCGCTCTACGGGAACTGAACAGGTCCTTCTTACCCAATTCTACAGCCACCAACATTCTTTAGAAAATTCGCGATCTTACTCAAGAAGGGTTCAAGATACGCCTGGTCTGGACTCCTGCTCACAGATAAGGAGCGGAGGGAAAGCATTAGGGGAATAATGGTGCGAGGGAGTGTTTATGCAATCCTCCCATGGTTCTCGCGCCCATCCTAGAAAGACCTGAGCGCCAAACAGGCATGCGAATTGGACTGGCAGCAAAAATATCATTGAATTAAGAACCTCAGCCGGCAACGGCATGTGGACGACTCACCACCTGGTTTTCTTGCTCCTCTGCAGTCCCTGCCAAGAACAGGAGAAATTTTTGCTAATAGCGCCTACGCTGACTCAGGCTACACTCCGGAAGTCAGCTCCAAATGGACAACACATAGGCACCTGGCTAGTTCTCGGTACCCCTACTGCGGCAGCAACAATACACCGAACCTTTTCCACCTCATCTGGGCTTGTTCAGCTTACTCAACTGACCGTCACCAGTTCCTTACAACGCAAGTACGCCCGACGACTTCTGAAGAACATGTCCAACATGTCAGAAACCACCCCCAAATTTCACCTAAAATAACAGAATTCCGTCTCAAAACAGGTCTCTATAAAGTAGTATGATGGCGGATTGTTTACCCACTCTTTAAATTACCCGCAAAAAACACTTTTTTTTGGCTCCTGAACAGCTCCTATTGTGCCCCCCGATCATGGGCGTACTAGAGTGTCCTTGAACACAAGTTCAAATGTGCATACCGTGCTAAGTGAACCCTTACCGTGCAATGAAGACTTTATATGAACCATCTTCTCCTACCCTTTTTCCCATGTCCCCGAACAGGGCCAATTGGCCTCCTCCTATAATAAAGTCATTCATTCCATTTTATCATCTTCCGAATCGCGAACATTGCAAAATATACCAAAATTTGTCGGGGTTCATCATTCATCATCGTCTCATGCGGTTCATCATTCATAACCATTAATCTTTTAAAATAGTCGCCGTAGTTCTTCCACCCGAAAGGTAGTCGGTTTAATTCATACATGTCGAAGGGTGTGACAAACGCGTATACCATTTGTACGTCTCGTCGATCGGAGTCGGTCAAAACGTCTTCTGCACGTCTATGCGTGAAACCACGTGGGAGCCTCCCATTTGTTCAATGATACTCCCTATGCGCTGCCTCTGAAATAAGAAAAGGTCCGTTTGACGGTTTAGAATCCTGTAATGTCTGCAAAATTGCCATGAGCCGTATTGTTGTAAATCCAGTGTTATCGTTGGTGCAAATTTGGAGACTTTCGCCGTTTTCGTCGAAATGAGCGAGCTCGCACAAGTATTGCCGGCCTTGTTGCGGATCCCGGAGAATGCTTTTTCGTGAGCTTTTTCCCAGTTTAAAGGGGCGGCTATCTTTCGACCTGCACGTGAGTGGTTCTGTAATGGGTGGTAAGTTTGCGATAAAACAGCGGTAGTATGCGCCCAGTCCGGGAAATGTTCGCACACAACTCTTGTCTTTTGTTCTTTGCAAGTTCGCTATCGCTGAAGTTTTCGCCGGGTAAGGCAGTACTCCCGCGGCGTTGACGACATCGCCCAAAAACCTCAGTTCCTCGTACGCGCAGCGGTACTTCTGAGGCTTTACCGTTAACCCCGTCGATCGAACACCCATTACTACAAACACCTACCTGGCAACATGTTCGTCGAAAGTTCGGGCAATTATCACAACGTCTGTGATGTCTACGAAAGAGAAGTGCCACTTCAGGCCAGCTGGTATGTCGTCCATGACTCTTAAACGTTGCTGGTGTCTTGCACAGCCCGAACGATATCACCTTGAACTCGTAAAGGCAGTCCGGGGTTATGAATGCAGTCTCCCGATGATGATGGTTAGGTGTTAATAGCGCAGGAAAAACGGGGGCAAAGAGCTCCAGAACAGTAGTGCTATACGAGAGAATAGAGGTTAACAATCTAAGCGGTTAGAAGAACGAAAGTAAATAAAGTGAACTACAATGATGGCTGGTGTAGAAGGCCAGTTTTGATTATGCGTTGCATGAAATGAGGCCTAGAAATTTTACTTTCGCTATATAGGTAAAAATGCGCTTGACAGAAAACATGGGGTCTTCATACAATAAAAATGATGACTTTGGTTGAATGTGTTGCTTGTAGAGTTGGGTGAAGTGTTTGTGGCGTATTGTGTCGAGTGTTTTGCATTGAAGAAGTACGTGGGTCACGGATAGGTCGTCCCCACACCTGCTACACGAGGGTCTTGGAGATCCTGGGAGCAGGCACGACTGAGTTACTTGGGTGTGGCCTGTCTGTAACCTATCTAAGCTAATTTCAGTGTGTCTGTTGTGTGTGTAAGTAGTTTATGCTCCCGAGAGTAACTTTATTAGGTGTGGTTTATTGTCCGTCTGTCCATTCTAGTGTGCTTGCCATGTTTTCTAGTGTTCATTTTAGTGTGCTTGCCAATTAAGGTCAGTGTAAGGTATTGTTATTATGTTCACTGTATTTGTAAGGACAGCAGGAGCGGCCATTTTATCCGCTGTCTCGTTTTTGGCGATTCCCAAGCCATCTGGAACCCATCACATGGGCACTTCAGCATTTAGCGCGTATGCTGATATAATAGCCAGATAAGCTAAATGAACAACACTTTTTACAAGACTTCTTAAATACCAATGCGCGAGCCACGCTCAAAGCATCTGTAAAATTATGAACTTGGTGATTTCCTGTTGCAATGTGTGATTTGAAAGCAAAAAAAATATCATAGGCTTCTGCTCTAACGATGCTGCTTTTGGGATTCGGAGTCTTACAGACCCTGAATTGTGGTCTATGCCCAGCATACCACACTCAAAGGACGGTATTTATGATGCGCGCTAAAAAAAATTTTCACATTTGTAATTCTCTTGGAAAAAGAAGGGCTGCTGAATTTCAGTTTGCAATCGTTTTTTATGAACCGCAAAAAAAGACAAGTCGCATGATACGGGGCGAAGCCGCCATGATGGTAAAAAGTCAGGAAGGGTATTTGCAGCTGTCTGAAAAGGGGACAAATAGCTCTGATGCTTCTCCCCGTCTATAGGATAGTGGAGCAGAAATCGACGGACGATTTAGTAGAACTAGGGAAATGGTGTACCACAAATAAAACAATCGAAAGTATGCTAGGTTATTGACGAAATTTTAAAAGTGTAAACATCTGTGTACGTTCGCTGGTGATCTAGTGACCGTTTATCGCACTTGACGGATGGGCTTTGTACGGGGCTAGTGCCGAGTGCACCCTAAGCGAGCCGAATACCCAAGTGCAGCACTTTGTCTAGCATTTTAGATGCAAAGCATCTCTTGCTGCGGGCTATGTCGGGCGTCCGTCCGTTGTCCGCACCTCTCCCCATACACTATAAAACAAAGAAATAGTTAGCGGTGCCCGGTTTCGATCCCAAGAGTGCCCGGCCGTACCCAGAGGTACGCGGTGCTCTTCCCACTACGCTACGAATTCGGGACAGGAGCAAGCGCTACGAACGCGCCTTATGTCCTTGACTCATTCAAACTACCTCACGAAGCTACTGATACAACGAAGACATGTGAAGCTGAATGTCAACGGAAACGACGAACTGAAAACTTTAGAGGTGGATGTTGAATTTCCCGTGGAAAAGCTGCGTCGGGAAGCGCCACGCGCCTTGCAGCTCAACCAGCCCCGTCCGCAGCGCCTCTGATGATGATTGTGGCAGGATGCCCCTAGAGATTGGCCAGCCAAAGAATCCATCACGAGATAGGTTCGCGTTCAACCACTGTCGTCATCTTCCCTTAAGGGAACCGCCGAAGAAGAAGAAGAAGACAAAGCTGCGAAGAGGAGGGCGCGTACATTGTTCTCAGCCGGTGCACCATTGTCAACAACCTTTATCTCACCAATGCTGACGGAGACTACCGATTCTACTACACAGACGACAACATCGACAAGAACATGATAGACGACTTGCGGTGCCTCTCGAACCACCAGCTACTCACCCTAACACAACAGTACTTGCGTGCCTTTGCCACCGGCGTAGACCCGGACGCGGAATTCCCTCTTCTGCTAGTAAACACAGATCACTCAACATAACGGCAACACAATGGAACCACACGGAACCACCACGATGCTTCGCATCCTCATCAGGGTACCCCACGGGGAGATGGTGTAATTTTAATGGGCTCATTACTTCGTAGGAGTGTAAGGTTGGGAAACCTCTACGCACTACCGACCACTGCTGTCCGCCTTTCCGCGCGAAATATCATTCAGCTTAGTGCCACAGCACCCAAACAAGTGCTCGAACGGGGTAAAATAAAACGCAAACGGAGGAGAAAGGCCACAAAACTGCAAAACAGTGTAATACGTTTCCTAGAGTGTCAGACAGCCCTTCTCTCAGCGCATTGTCTGAATACGAGCACCCTGCTAACAGACGCAGGAAAGGAAACCGCAGTGTCTTTCACAGCACGGGTTTATGCCGCCCTAAACGAAGGAGGCGCCAAATGTTCTAGGCAACCGTAGGCTTTGCCGGCAAATACGCTTGCATGGACATGAAAATGTGAGACTGAGCAACGAGTTACGGCTGAGTATAGATTCGCACGCTTTCTTTTGTTCTTGCGCTGAAATTAGGCAGAGTACACGGGTGACTTTTCCATTTGTTAGCTTAAACATTTTAACGTTACGCGTTACAGGAATTTTGAAACTGCTTGAATGAACTGCTTGAACTATTTTTGTGCCGTTCGCCCTTTTCTTAGTTACTTGCATGCATGCCTGCACTGTGAACTTTTATTTTCTTGGAACATTGTGACTGTGCTGTGCCACTTTGCAAATTGAATTAGTGTCCAGACCCTCTTTTCGAAAATGATTGGCGTTCTCCACAACCAACGTCTGCAGAATAGTATTGCTAAGAACTTTCTGAAGAGGGAGTGGTGTAGGGAAGGGAGTCCAGTGTGCTTGCCAATCTGGCGAACTGTTGGTGTGGCCCTTTCCGAAGAGAAAGGGCCAGCAGGAAAGGAGAACAAAAGGCAGTTCGGATAAGGAATGCGGAAGGCACTAAGACGGCCACCCTCATGATGTACGCCCGAGGTTCGTCGCCGGCGAAGCCTTCCAAGTTGCCATGCGTCGCGGTGTAGGCCAAACGACAGCCCTGGGCGTCACCGGGAGAAGCCGGTGTCGGCCCCACGAGTGAGGGGTGCACCGGTGACGCAGAGTGCGATCAGCGAGGCCTCGTTACGTACATAAGCTCTCTCCTCCCACCGCTAGTTATCGGCTCTCCCACGTTCTTTGCCGCGGGACCATGTCGCCGGTTTGAAGCTTCTCGGCGCACACAGCTCGCCAGCTCTGCGGACTGAATGCCACCTCACATCAGATCACGGAAGCCACCGGCCCGTCTCTCTGAGACTCTTGAAGGTTCCAGCTCCAGCGGACTCAAGAAGGCCACTTCTCGCTAATCCTTTCTCTCTGCTGTATGTAGGGTTTTTCCCATCTCCGTCCTGGCTGTTGGATTGTCTTTTGAATATAACTCGTGCGTTTATGTGGATGCAGTAGCACAGCTCATACCACCCCACACGATGCAGCCAATTCCTTCTTAACGGTTATGGAGTATTTTTTATGTAGGTAGCATCTTTAATATAGGATTTTAACTCTACTAGTTGATCATGGGGTGATTAGGGTGCGAGAGCAGCTCGGACACCATGCCTAACGCAAGTCGCTTCTGCCCATAGCAGGTTTTACTTAGGTTCCTGGTGCTGTGGTCGTCAAAATCCCTGTCGTCTACGGAAAGCATCCGGATCAAGCTGCCTCTGGCGAAAATTCACGCCAACCAGCCCCTTCCACAACAGGGTTCTGTGGTGTAGTGGCGCCCTCTAGTGGAGCGCCCGCTCACTGTGTGCGCTTGGTTGTATTAATTGTAACTAGATGTCGTTGCTGTGGACGCACGTGACGGGTCACGTGCGTATGCGTCTCGGTGTCGTCTTGTCGAACAATAAACGTTCTCTTTGGGTTCTGGTCTTGGTGCGAGCAGGCCGCGCTCTTTCTTCTTGGGCTTGTGGGTGGGCCCGGCGGCCGGCCTTCGCTCCCGTCGCTGCCGAGGCCGCTCGCCGTCGCCCACGACACAACATCTTTTTGGCGATGAGGATGGGATGCTTTTCTTCTGCTGCGACGACATCGTCGACGGGTCCGGCAGAATGAAAACGTGAGTGCGTTTGACCTCGCTCGAGTGTGACTGTCCGGCGCGTCTGGCGTCGCGAGGCCTAGCGTTCTTTTGTGCTGACGCTCGTCGAACCGTCGTTTAGGCCTCGCCCTACTTCGTTCTTCTGCTTCTGCTCCTGCATCTCTCTCCTTCCTGCTTGGCAGCATGGGCCTCTTCGATAACCTGCCCGTTTTCCTCGAATTGCCGGGGCCGCCTCCGATTCCGTGGCATAACTGGAAAAAATTGTTTCAGGCCCATCTCGAGGCGGCTGGCGGCAGCGACTGGAATGACGGACGACGCGCGTCGGCGCTCGTCAGTGTTTTGGGTAGGGAGGGGCAACGAAGGTATTTTGCTGAGGCGGAGCAGGACGAAGCAAGGAGGGACGCCGCCAGTAACGTGACCGACGCTAATGTAACCAGCCCTTTCGTGACCGACTCCGCGACCGACTGTAGTGTGACCGCATCCTCGGCTCCGGCCATTTCGAAATTCGACCAACTTTTGGAGCAGCTGGACCGGCTCTTCGCTGCGTCCACAAATACGCTTGTTGAACGACATGAGTTCACAAGCCGTCGTCAATTTCGGGGGGAAAGTTTTTTAGAATACGTGACCGCTCTAAAGGAGAAAGCCGTACGTTGCAAGTTCGGGCTGACGTACGCGGAGCGCGTCCGAGATCAAATCATACATGGAACGTCTAACCCCCAGGTTAGAGAAAAGCTGCTCGCACATGGCGAAAGGTTGTCTTTGGAGAAAGCTGAAGAGATTGGTCGGAGTTTTGAATCTTTGTCGTTGGCGAACCAAGCCTTCGGTTCGCATCAAGTACAAGCAGTAGGTCGACGAGGAGAAGGTGGCGTCGCGGAAGATGACAGTCGGGGAATCCGCCGCGCTCAAGATGGCAGCGTGGAGAATCAAGATGGCATGGGCCGCCGGGGAGGCCGGCGCGCTCAAGATGGCGGCACAGGAATTGAAGATGGCCTGGCCAGCCGGGGAGGCCGTGACGTCATTCCACCGGGTTCGGGAAGGCAAGATGGTGGCCTCCAAGATGGACGTTTCCATCCGCAGTCAACTGTAGAGTTCCGCGGTACAGTTCAGCAGAAGTTTGCAGGCAAGCTTCAGTTGTGCGAACGATGCGGAAATAAATGGCATAATTCAGCATTTCAAAATTGTCCAGCCCGAAATCGGCGCTGCAACTCTTGTAATAAGTGGGGACATTTCGCATCGATGTGCCGTAAGCCGGCACCAGTGCATCGAGTTTCTTCGAAGGAAGCTACGGGATCCGCTTCGACACCGGAACCTGTAGAGCATCCAGCATCCACGGAGATCAACGCACCCGCAAGATCTTCCGTCTTAACAGTCAGCACTTCTTCTAGAAAGGACTTAGTCGTCCAAGCTGAAGTCAGCGTCAACAATCCTCCAAGAAAGGACTTAGTCGTTCAAGCCGAAGTCAGCGGAGTGACCATGCAACTCTTAGTCGATACCGGAGCATCCGTGTCGTTGATGACTGTCGAAGATTTCAAGCGTCACTTCAGTAAACAGCATGCGCTGTCCAAGGCTTCCGTCAACTTGTGGAATTTTTCCAAACAACGTATCGGCATCCGCGGCTCATTTCAAGCTCCTGTTCAAGTCTTGCAACGGTCTTGCTCCGTCACATTCTACGTCACCGACAAAGGGACATCTCTTTTGGGGCTCGACGCCATCCAGCAACTGGGCATTCAGATCGACGGTGCGTCTCTTACGTGTCGACTAGCATCGGTGTGTGCAGTGCAGTGTCCCGTGAACGTGCCCCCGGGTTTCGAACATCTCTTCAACGGCGAGTTGGGTCTTGTCAAGGACGTCTCGCATAAGATCCAACGGCGGCCAGGTGTGACTCCAGTTGCATCTAAGCTACGAAGATTGCCTCTTGCTCTCCGTGATCCAGTGTCCAGCGAGCTGCGACGCCTCGAGGACAATGATGTCATTGAGCGTGTCGACGCCTCGGAGTGGGTTTCGCCACTCGTCGTCGTCCGGAAAAAGAACGGGGACATTCGGCTGTGTGTGGACCTCCGGGAACCGAATAAGGCAATTATCATTGATGGGTATCCTTTACCGCATGTTGAAGAGCTGTTGCAGATGTTTCATGGTGCTGTTTGTTTTTCTAAGCTTGACTTGGCGTCGGCTTATCATCAGTTGTTGCTGGAAGAGGGCAGTAGGGACTTAACTACTTTCGTGACTCATGAAGGTTTATTCAGGTTTAAGAGGGTGTGTTTTGGTCTGGCGTCGGCGCCTGCGGTTTTTCAAAAAATTATGTCTCAGATCTTGAAAAATTGCAAAAATGTTGTTTGCTATCTTGATGATATTCTTGTGTGGGGAAAGACTCAAGCTGAGCATGACGCGAGCCTGGTTGAAGTCTTAACATGTATAGCAAACAGTGGCATGAAGTTGAACGACAAATGTCTTTTTTCGGTCAAGGAACTTGATTTTTTGGGTCACAAGGTTTCGGCTGAGGGCATATCACCTTTGGAGAGCAAAGTAAAAGCTATAGTTCATGCTCCGGCTCCTACGGACATAAAGTCACTACAATCATTTTTAGGTCTTGCAGGATACTATGCCAAGTTCATAAAGAACTATGCAGAGATAGTTGAACCACTGCGCCTCATGCTCAGGAAGGGTCAGACATTTTGTTGGTCTGATGATGCTCAGCGCAGTTTCGATCAGTTGAAAGCGTGCCTCACATGTTCTCCGGTTGTGAAAGTCTTTAATCCTCACTTGCCTGTAGTAGTAACTACCGACGCATCTGATGTGGGAATTGGCGCGGTACTACAGCAGCGGTATGGTTTTCGGCTTGAAACCATAGCCTTTGCATCTAGAACTTTGTCGGAGACTGAGAGAAAATACTCTGTGGGAGAGCGCGAAGCGCTGGCTTGTTTGTTCGCGTGCGAAAAGTGGCACATTTTTCTTTGGGGCAGACGGTTCACACTTAGAACTGACCATCAGGCTGTAGTTGCTTTGTTAGCCGCAGGAGACTCAGGTCGGAGACCTTTAAGGATTTCACGGTGGTCAGCTCGTCTGCTGTACTACAATTTTGACATCGAGTATTGCAAAGGGTCAGAAAATCTGGTGGCTGACGCTCTATCGAGATTACCCATTCAGACCGGTCAAGAACTTGTTAAGGAGGAAGAGATAGTGTCACTAGTAACATCAGTAGTCGATAAAGAAACCGTGCAGCTAGCAACGAAGGCAGATGTGACGTTGCAGGAGGTAGCAGAGTATGTGTCCAAGGGTTGGCCTGATAAGAAAAAGGTACACAGTGACTTAACAGCTTACTTTCATGTAAGGGATGAACTTTCTGTTGTGGACGGATTACTCATGCGTGATGACCGTGTAGTCATTCCTTGTGTACTGGTACCTACGTTTCTCGAGTTAGCACATGAAAATCATCAAGGAATAGTACGAACGAAGCAACTTCTCCGGGAACGTTACTGGTGGACTCAAATGGATCGCAATGTTGAAGAACATGTAAAGCATTTTCACGTTTGTCAGCTGGCAGACAAGTCTGCTAAGCCTCATGTAGCTCCGTTGCAGCCAGTGGAATGGCCTGAAGGGCCTTGGCAAAAGTTGGGAATGGACATCGTCGGTCCGTTAGATGTGTCGTACCCCCGATTTCTTGTTACACTAGTCGATTACTACTCTAAGTGGCCTGAGGTTCTGGGCACAAATTCCATTTCAACTGAGGATGTCATTAAGTTGTTGGACTGGTCTTTCAGTCGGGAAGGGCTCCCTGAGGTTTTAGTGACGGATAATGGACCCCAGTTTGTCTCCAAACAAATGCAAGAGTATCTAAAGGAAAAAGGTATCCGCCACGTGTTCTCGTCGAATTATTACCCTCAGGCTAACGGCCAGATTGAACGGTTTAACAGAGCTCTCAAAGAACATTTACAGGTAGCCAGACTTGAAGGCAAGGATGCTTCGAAAAGCATTACACAATTTCTTGGGTCGTATAGGGTCACACCACATTCAGTGACAGGTCTTTCTCCAGCTTTTTTGCTGCATGGACGTCAGCCTCGTTCCAAAGTGGATATTAGCAACTTCAGGATACGTAAAAAGGCAGCAGAATCGGACAATTTCCTGCCTCATGTTCGGAATCAGGTCTTCACGAAGCAGCATAAAGCTAAACAGTACTTTGACAGAAGGAAAGGTGCGCAGCCGACCCGCATAAAGGTGGGAGATGTCGTGAAGGTAAAATTCCGTAAGCAAGGATTTCTGAAGTATAGTAAGCCGTTGACAGTGCAAGCTCAGGTTGCACCTTTCACCTTTAAGCTCAGTGATGGAAAGATCTGGAACGCTTCAAAACTCACAGTCGTTCCGAAGGGAATCGAGTTTGGATCAGCACCGTATTCCTTTGACAATGTTGAACTCTCGTCGAGGCATAAAGAGTTTTTGTACTCTTTGTCTAACTTGGACATTTGTGACAGTCAGTCCCCTAGTCTACAGTTGTCAGAAGGGACAAGCCCCAGTGTTCAGACAGACCCTGATCTGTCGGAGGTTTCTACCAGTGCAAGGTCTGAATCCATTGTCCCTCGGGAACCATTAGAATGTCAGGAAGAAAATAGTGAACAAACAGATCCAAATAGCCATGTAGACAAAACCAGGGAAAATGAGGGGGCTTCTGGATCGTCAAATAATGCAAGTTCAACGTCTACGCGTCCGCGCCGTAAGACTATGCAGCCTCAGTGGCTTCGCGAATATGTGCAGTAAGGGGTATACGTTCGGTTCATGCTTTGCGGCATGTTAAACGTGTCATGTCTGTGTTGAATCGTATATCATCATTGAAAGTGTTTTGGACGGGTTTTTTTGGGGACTTTAGAGAACTGTCGTGAGCGAAAATGTTTTTTGGACGGGTTTTTTTTGGGACTTATAGAACTGTCGTGAGCGACTGATAGCCTGTTGTGTGGGTCAAGTGAAAGGAAGATGCAGACATTCTTCAAAGCACGGGAGAATGATGTGGAGTGTGCATTTAAGATGCTGTATGTATTTCGCAGAGTGTGCGAACTTCTTTTGCACGGGAAGATGATGTGGTGTAGTGGCGTATTTCGCAGAGTGTGCGAACTTCTTTTGCACGGGAAGATGATGTGGTGTAGTGGCGCCCTCTAGTGGAGCGCCCGCTCACTGTGTGCGCTTGGTTGTATTAATTGTAACTAGATGTCGTTGCTGTGGACGCACGTGACGGGTCACGTGCGTATGCGTCTCGGTGTCGTCTTGTCGAACAATAAACGTTCTCTTTGGGTTCTGGTCTTGGTGCGAGCAGGCCGCGCTCTTTCTTCTTGGGCTTGTGGGTGGGCCCGGCGGCCGGCCTTCGCTCCCGTCGCTGCCGAGGCCGCTCGCCGTCGCCCACGACACAACAGGTTCCTATCACCATCTCCCTTCCTTGACGCGCACGACCTTCTGGGCATAGCCCTTGTCAACCAAGTTAACTGAAGCTTCGGACAGTGTAAATTGCTGCATTCGCGGCCATGTCTTCAACCGGAGCGAGAGCAGCTGAGACATCATGCCTAACGCACGTCGCTTCTGCCGATCGCAGGTTTTACATGCGTTCGTGGTGCTGTAATCGTCGCCATCGTCATCATCTGCGGAAAGCATCGAGATCAAGCTGCTTCTTGCTAAACTACACGCCAATCAGCCCGTATCTCAACACTGTTCCTTTCACTATCGGCCTTCGTCGACGCGCATGACGTTCTGCGCATCGCCCTCGTCAACCACGTTATCTGTGCCTGCGGACAGTTTGAATTGCTGCACGCGTGGCCATGTCTTCAGTGAGGGTGACAGCAGCTTAGACAGCCTGCTTAAAGCACGTAGCTTCTACCCATGGCAAGTTTTACTTGCGGTCGTGATGACGTGGTTGTCGCCATCGCCGTCGTCCGCGGAAAGCCTTGGGATTGCGCTGCCTGTGCCAAAAATTCATGCCAACCGGCCGCTTCTACAACACAGTTGCTTTCACCATCTGCTTTCGATCACGCGCATGATGTTCTGCGTTCGCCCTCGTCAACCGCGTTATCTGTGACTGCGGACAGTTCAAAATGTTGCACGTGTGGCAATGCATTGAGTGGAAGCGAGAGCAGCTTAGACAGCAAGCCTAATGCACTTCGCTTCTGCCCATCGCAGGTGGCCTTTGCCTTTAACCCATTGCCTTTATACGCTAAAAACAGCAACAACCCTTTTGTTTTTCTGCACCCGCACCAACAAGTCATGTCTGAAATTCTTTGCGACTTTTTTTATTTATTTATTTGAAGTGCTCACCAACAGCACAGGGCCTTCTCGGGTGATGCACCCCATACATAGGTACAAAGAATACGAACGGGCAACATACATAGATGCATGGATACAAGGAATACAAACAGTACAAATATGGGCAGCGTATAAACCAAAAATTGGTAAATGTGGAAGTGCAGATAGATATATACAAAAGTGTAGTGTTATCGAAAGGAGACACAAACATTTTTGAACGGTAAAGTCTAGGAGGATGTGTCTGGAGTATGCACAGGAGAACGTACGAACATGACAAGGAACGTACGAACGCGTATGAAGATGGGCAAGGTAGCGCTGTATGTGAGGAAACACGAGAGCAGGGAGAGAAGTGGAGGAGCGACCTCTCCACAGCATGCGTATTCAAAATATCATACATTTCAGAGAGCGCTTAAACAGTACCAAATCGCTGCAAAAAACGTCTATAGGAGATAGAAACAGACTGTTATAGGTGAGCTGGCACCGGCTGGCTGTTGCCAAACTCATTGATCTGTCTACATCAAAGCATCCATGCGGCCGTAGTGGTCTGCTTGGCACTCGCAGATGGACAGAGCTTACGAGGCAAGGGCAGTCGAACTTCGAGTGAATACAATTAAACAGAAAAGCCAGGTCGCGCCTGCAGCGCCTCGCTGATAGCTCATCTAAATTCAAGATCTTCAGAAGCCCATCGTGCTCATATCAGCTGATAGGTGAGTGGCGAGAAAACACGGTTCTAGTAAAGCGCTTCTGAATCTTTTCTAGTCAAAGGGAGGGCGAAGGGCTTAAACAATTCCAAATTGCGCTAGCAAAGTCGAGCTTGGGCAAAATGAGAGCGCGACACAGTGAAACAAAGCATGATCGGTCGGTGAAATCCCTGGTCGAGCGGGAAATTACGCCAAGCGTACGGAGACAGGAGTTGGTCAGATAGTTCACATGCGCGTTAAATCGCAGTTTCGCATTCATCATTACGCCCAAATCGCGCACTACGGTAGCGCGTTTTACAGGTTCACCGAGCAGCAAGTACGTAAAAGTGAGCGGGGAAGACTTGCGAGTTTATGATATTACGGTGGTTTTCGAGAGGTTAAGTTTTAAATAGTTGCAGTCACACCATGCAGAAACTGCGTTGATATCATTTTGCAGCAGTACACGATCGTAAGGTGAAGAAATAGTGCGATAGAGGTTCATATCGTCGGCATACTGGGACAGCAAACAGTGCTTAATAGCGGGGTGTATGTCATTAACAAAAATGTTAAAAAAGAGAGGGCCCAGTGTCGAGCCTTGGGGTACCCCTGAGGTCATCCGAAAGGGCCGGGAAGTAGCGCCTTCGTAACTAACACAATTGGACCTGCCTCTTAAGTAGCTGCCGAACCACTGGCAGAACTCAAGGGAAAGACCGTATGCGGACAATTTGCGAAGTAGTAGATCGTGATTAACAATGTCGAAGGCCTTGCTACAGTCAAATTATACTATATCTACCTGTTGGCGAGACAGTACTGGAGGGCCGATGTCGTTTAGAGAACAGGCAAGATTTGAATCTACCGACCTTCTGGGCATGAAGCCGTGTTGGTTGAAATGAATTAGTGGATGCATAGCTGATAAAAGGTATCGATGCAAAACCTTTTCGAAGACTTTCGAAAATGAAGACAGAAGAGAGATTGGCCTATAGTTTGCTGGGATTGTGGCGCTTCCGGATTTGTGCAAAGGGAAGATGGAACCAATTTTCCAGTCAGTTGGAAAATGTTGCTTAACCAGTGACATACGTATGATATGACAGAGAAAAGGGGCAAAAACAGTGCAACAACCCTTCACGATGAAGCAAGGGATGCTGTCACAACCTGCAGACTTTTTCGATGGGAGTTTGCGGAGGGCGGACACAACATCGTTTTCGGTTACGTTGGGGATTGGCAATACAGGACCGTGAGAATCGAAATCCAGTTCGCTGCCGCTGTCGTGAGAGGTCGAGTATGTCGAAGAGAAATGACGTGCGAAAAGTTCACACACGCCTTCAGGGTCGGACACAATCTTGTCACCATCCTGAAGGGTTATGCTTTCGTGTGCATGACGTGTGCGGAATTTGACGTACCGCCAAAACTCCCGAGGGGAGTGGGTAAGAGATGTTTCAGAGTAGTCCGTAAACATCTTTTTATCCCGGGCAAGGAGCTTTTTCACTGAGGAGCGCCAATCTCTGAAGCTAGCGAGAGCAGACGGGTCATTGTGGGCCTTAAACAAGTGGTGAAATTTACGTTTTCTTCGAAGCGCGCCTCGCAGCTCATGGCTAAACCAGAAAGGAAATTTAGAGGAGCGCATTCGCCGCTTTGGGAAGTGTTGGTCCATGAAGTAATGAACAGTTTGGGTTAGCTCCTGGACGGTCACGTCCACACAGGGCGCGTTGTATACAGAGGTCCAGTCTGCGTTGCCGAGTTGCCCGGTATGGCGCTCTACACTAAACTTCTGACGTGATCCTAACCTCTAGCCTAGGGGGCTCAATAATCAAAACCTAGCTTTAACGGTCGAGACTCATTGTCCCGCCGGGAACTACCCAGCTCGGCGCTCTGACTAGAACGATTTCTAACGGCCAAGTTCGGCCTTATGACATCTCGAGCTCACGCTCTCTCGGGAACGCCCCTGTAGCATTCGTACACGCTTAAGGGAGTGCCCAAAGTCACGTAGACAGCTGTCACTCAGCGCAATACTGAATTTTCAATGAGTCGCCGCCATCTTTGTGTCAAGGGCACGCACGCGGACGAGCAAGTGCGCGCGACCACGCGGGGCGAGGGCGAAAGGCGGCGACAGTGCTCTATGCCGACCGGGGTGCGTTAACAATGGTGTCTCGCGTGGTTCGCGCCCCGACGCGGGTAATTCCACCTCCCCCGCGCGTCACGTCGACGATTCTCGGAACCCGGCGGCGCCGTCTGCGTTCTCAACGGGGAATATCCCTGCGGTATTCCGTGGGCTAGACAATCCGTCTCCCATGCGTGTCGTGACGAATTGGCAACGGCTGCCGTGTAGAGTCCACAGTGTTGAGCCACCAGACAGAGTGGCGAGTTCTCACGCGCAGCCCGGGCGCCTGGCCGCTGATCTCATCAGTGGATATTACAACTCCTTCGACACCGACTGCGTCCTGAATGGGGATAATATCAGCGGAATTCCGTTGGCCGGACCATCCGGCGACCATGGGTGCCGTGACGAATTGGCGACGGCTGCCGCATAGAGTGCACAGTGTTGAGCCACCAGACAGAGTGGCGGATTCTCACGCGCAGCCTGCGCGCCTGGCCACTGACCTTATAAGTGGACATTACACTGACTCTAGTTCCTATTCGCCTTTCACGCTCTGCGGCAACTTGAAAACTTGCCCTATGAACCTTCTGAGCAGAAGAATGGTATTTTTATATCCTAAAAGACGTTCACGGTCGCTGTGTGGTATCAGCAAATAGCTAAGAGGAGCCAGTGACTGATGTAGAAATGATAAAGAGCAGTCAAAAGAGCATAAATGACAATGGAATTCTGCAGAGTAGATTGGAAGCTGTTGATGGTAAAATCAACTCTTGACGATCAGAATGCTGATGTGGCAGCTCATTATTCTGCAGTCGACACGCTTGCAACCGAGCTTGACTCCTTGCAATCACATCATGACGAACAAGATTTAAGGTCGTGCCGCAATAACCTAGTGTTTCACGGTGTTCTTGATTGTAAGGAAACTTGATGAATCAGAGGCCCGCATCTGCGAATTTGTAACAGTCGTAATCCATCCGTTATCCAAAAACGGCATCAAGCGGGCTATCCAATTACGAGCATTTTGCCCTTGTAAACATCGCCCATTATCGTAAAATTCCCCAACATAAAATAAAAGACGAAACCTCTGCGCACGTAAAAACTTAAAGAAAAGACATGTCTGTGAACGACGATTTTTCGCCAGTGACGCGCCATTCTAGAAACCAACTTGCGGCCTTCGCGAAAAGTCAGTCATGCGAAGCACTCTGTCGACTCCGGCACATCAAGGTAATTATGAACAAAAAAAAATTACACCATTTTCCCACCTGGGAACCCCGAGGGGATGCAAAGCCGTGGAGTAGTAGCGTGTGATTGGTTGTTAGAGTAAAGACACGTGTAGTAGCGTATTAAATGTCTGCTTTAATTATCGAGTAGTGAGGAACGTTTTGCGGCTTCTTGTTTTCGAGGTGAGGAATTCGCTGTTCGACGCTGGGGTTTCGAAGCGTTGTCACGTTGCCAAACTCCATCTGGATCAGCTACTCGCCGCAGGCGTTTCAAAGCGGCTTCCCATTCTCACAGCGAGGAATCCACTGCTCGATGCTGCCGTTTACGTTCGTGCGTCACCAGCTCTCCTCTGTGCAGTCTTGTCTTCGGAGGTGCTCGCGGTTCTGACAGCGTGCTGGCTGGCGCTAGTGGAAGGTGTGCCAGCCACTTCGCTGACGGAATCGTTGGCGTCCATTTGCAGCCATCGGACGGCGCAGTACCGAAGAAGCAACTGAGCGGAGCGCGAACGGGTTTATTTGCAGAGCAGAGAGAGTGGAGAGGGGAAGCAGCGCGCATGCGGGTGATTGGACAGCTGGTGTGCAGTGGGGAGAGGCGGAGAAGGGCGCGCTAGTACACAGGTGGTGTGGAGAGGGGAGGGGAGAGAGAGTGGTGTTATCACAGCTGTTGTGTAGAGGAGGAAAGGTGCGGACGCCGGACGATGAAGGGTCGACTAAAAGATGCTTTTCATCTAAAACAATACTTCTACGACCCCGCAACGTATCGCATAACATAGCACATAGAGCGCATAATGCCCCATAACCTCCAATACAATTTTCTGCCGAGCAAAAAAACTAGGAAAAATGGACGGGGAGTGCAAGAAAACCAAACCGCGTATCAATATTTTACACCACAATTTGTAGCATTCTTAAAAAAACGCGACAATTTTCATTCTGCTGTTAGCGCAACTAAAGTCAATATCACAGCACTAACAGAGTCCTGGCTACGTCCAGACATTTTTGACCACGAATTACTCTGCTGTGCTTATTCCTTTTCCTTTTACCGTTGTGATCAGACAGCCCTCCAAGGGGGCAGCATGTTCGTGGCTGTTTCAAAAACCCTGCCATCACAAGATGTTCATGTTCCATCAGATCTGGAAATACTATCACCTATCGAAAAGTTGTTGTTGGTGTATGCTATCGTCCTCCTGCATCACCCTCGTCCTTTATCAATGAGCTGCACGACGCTGTGAACAATTTTAAAACTCGCAGCCCGTCGGCTTCTTTGTTTATATTCGGTGATTTTTACATTCCAAACATTTCGTGGGCAACTGAACCACCAACCGTCAGCCCCTTTTCCACATTCGCAAATGATTTCAAAATTTTGTGCTCTATTTTTTTAGCTTTTCACAATTACCAACCAACCAGAACCACTGCGTCGGTAGCAAACACACTAGATCTTGTGCTTACGTCTCACCCAAATTTTTCTTTCGAACACTACCTATATGCCAGGATTAAGCGACCATACTCTGCTATTTGGTGATGAATGATCTGTAACTCTTTCCTTTGTTACCCCCCTTACTCAATGCCCTAAACAGGGGCGTGTAAGGTATTTTAAAGAAATAAATAAATATCGTTCAACATCAATGCATCCTGTCCCGAGCATGTAAAAACGCTTAAGACAATTCTGACTACGGTAAAGCCGATTTGGTTGATTGATTGATTGATTGTGGTGTTTAACGCGCCGACGCAACGCAGGCGATGAGGCGCGCCGTAGTGGAGGGCTCCGGATTAATTTTGACCACCTGGGGATCTTTATCATGCGCCGAAATCACGTACACACGGGCGTTTTTGCTTTTCGCCTCCATCAGAAAAGCGGCCGCCGCGGCCGGGAATCGAACCCGCGACCTCAACGCCTTAACCACTGAGCCACCGCGGCGGGTAAAGCCGATTTCAGCTTCAATAATAATGAACTTTGCACATTTCTGAATAGTTCCTTTCCACCTTCCATAGTCGTAGTGTTCAAACTCACTGCGACGTTTTTGTAGGTAAGGTGAAAGAACTAACAAAAAATACGTTCGGGTTCGCAGTATGACATCCAACCACAATGCACCATGATTTAATGTACATATTAGGCGTCTCTTAAAAAAAAGCGTCGTATTCACAGGGCGGCAAAAAAACCCTCGAGCAACGCTTGATGGGACGACAGCCAAAAGCCTCACAAGAGTACACCGCGGCAATAAAAAATGCGAAATATTGGTATTTTAACACCGCGCCACCTATTATGTTATTAAGTGATCCCAAGAAATTTTGGGATAGCGAAACCCCACAGATAGCAAAATGTTAACCTTCAGGGACAGTGCTGGTTACACTATTTCCCCTCATTTGTGTGCAGAACAATTAACTACTGTACATCAACTACAGTACAGTAACTACAGATGTCACAGTTCCCACTAACCCCCATTGAGAATACCCACCGATGCTTCCTATTATTATTGAGTACGTTGATGTAGAAAGGGTAATTCAGTCCTTAAAAACTTCCCCGTCTCCTCGGTGTGATACGACAAGTCCGAAGGTTTTGAAAACTGGAAGCCCCTAAAGTTCTATCATATTACGAAAAAATTCGAACAATCTTTTCATGAAGGCTGTCTCTCCATCGATTTTAAATTGGAAAGGTAACTGCACTATTTAAAATGTGTAGCATGCATTCACCATCTAACTACAGGACCATCTCGCTAACCATAATACCTTGTTAAATATTAAAACACATCTATATTCAAACCTGGCAGGTGTTCTTGAATCTAACTGGTCTTTTTCTAGTTCCAACATGATTTCGAAAAATGGTTCGTGCGAAACTCAACTTGAGTCTTTGATACACGGACTAAACACCATTCTTGATCGTTTATCTATCGCGGATTGCACTTTTTCAGACTTTTCAAAAGCGTTTGATAATGTGTCACGTGTTGTTACTTCACAAACTGTAAAACCTTAATCTTGATCCCAAACTTTTATTTTGTATTGAATGTTTTCTTTTTAAGCACTCTCAAATTGTTCTAACTAGCCATAACGTCTCTCCCCGAAAGAGCATCTTTCTGGCATCCCTCAATAGTCTGTTCTGGCTCCCCTGCTCTTTCTTATTTACATTAACCACTTACCTTTATCAGTTACATCTCACATACACGTATTTGCCGATGACCTCGTCCTCTTTTGTGAAATATCTAGTGACAATGACCTATTCACCCTTCAGTCCGAATTTAACGCTATTTCTGTGTGGTGCAAAACATGGGTAATGAAACTTAGAACCAGCACATGCAATTTTTTTCCGTATCTAGAACTAACCGAGTATTGCCCACTTACTATAGGAACGATGGTCTATGGAAATCTGTCAGCACTTACAGACTTCTCGGATAGAAATTACTACATACCTCAATCGGTCCATGCATATTGCGTAAGTAATTATAACGATAATCGCATGCTCGGGTATGTACGTACAAATTTCTCACAGGCTCCCTCAACATAAAAAATGAGGGTTTACAAAACGCTTATTTGTTCCATACTGGAATGTGCTTCATCAGTTTGGGATCCTAACCAGGATAATCTAACACACTCACTGGAAATAGTCCAAAATAACTCTGTTCGTTTTATACTCTCTAGCTACAACCGGACTGCTAGCATAATCACTGAAATTCTGCCTCGGATTACCTTCCTTATCGTCATGCAGAAAAATTCTTCAGCTTTGTCTTTTTTATAAGCTTTTCTATCAAAGTCAGCTACGCGATAAACTCATTCTGCTACCTCGGTACATTTCAGCTGGCAGAACTCATGTCCAAAAATCGGCTTGCCGTCCTGCAGAACTAACGCTTTCTCCCACTCGTACATACCATGTATATTACAAGAATGGAACCACCTACCCACACTCCCTTCAGCAATTTGGGACCAGCAGCTTTTTAAAACTACTTTAGCTAACACTGTTTAATCAGAAGCATTGCAGTAAATTGTACCTTTCTGGTTTTGTTGTTTATCGCTTTCTGCTATGTTTTATAATACATTGGTAACTTTTGTGACCCACTCCCGTCTTTATGCCCCTGGCACTGAGGGTACCTAAATAAATAAAAAACTAAATAGATATGTACATCGCCCCGCACTGAAGCTTCCCTGGCAGCCCTGGACAAGACCATTGTACACTAATCAGTACACGAGGCTCCTGTTTATCACCTTCTCGAGAAGCTTGCACAGGCAGCTTGTGGGGGCCATCAATCGATAACTGGCAGGATATATGTGGTCCTTTCCCTAATCCAAGGAAGCAACTACAGTGGCCTCCCTCCAAGATTTTCGAACGTGCCCCGAAAGCCATATTTTGTTGTATAGGTGTAGGAGTGTATGAAGAGTGTCCGAGTGTACGTGCAGTAACATGGCGTATGTAATATTATCTGCTTCTGGAGCTGAAGGATTCGTTCCGCCACAAGTGCTCCGCCACATGTTTCGCCACAAGTGCTGAGTGCAGCCCTCAACTCATAGAGTGCAAATTCAGATTTGTAAGCAGTTTCTAATAATTTTTCTCATATAATGGCTTTTTAGTTGGAGATGTTTTGTGTTGCATGAATGTTTTTGCGCAGTGTGTTGAACTGGACACGTGTTGGAAGTGTTCTGCGAGTGCCTTAGCTTGGTCGTTCAGTGTGTTCCCTGTTATACTACCCATAGGCAAGCTGTGTGTCTGATCTCCTTTCAGTTTTGGTATACGTGTCCCGACTTGGTTTGTGGAGTGGAATAGATAAGCTTTATCTAGACGAGATTCAGGCGCTGATGATTGGGCGCCCGCCAGGTGGGGGGCCTGCTCATGTCTGGGAAGCCCTGGTCCGCGCTGGCTGACCTAGCCCTCTCCACCAGGCTACGCTGGACTAAGAAGTCGGAGCTGGCCAGCTGGCCCTCCCACTGCTCGTACGTTGAGTGAGGATTTGGGGTAAGGGGTGGGGTTTTCTGGCACTCCAATACCTTGTGGTACAGGGTGCAGGTTTGGACACAGAAATTACGTGTAGAATAGTAGAGGGTGGGGTACATGGCATAGAGGATTGTGGGGTGAGTACTAAGTTTTGTTTGAGTTGTTGGATTTCAAGAAGGTGGGGCAACTATCTCGTTTCACCCCACGGCGCACACGCTTTCCAAACGCCTTTGGCCTGTTTGAACAAAATGACATGGGATGTCCGACGTAGTATACTGGCGAAGGACAACATAACCTCTGCCTTGTTGTGGGCTTTTCGCGCCTGCCTACAAACTTGATTTCACCACGGCCTTCTCTGGTTGGACGTGTAGTGTAGTTTGGATGTCTCTCCAAATGTATTCCAGTTGCTCTTGCTTCATTGAACCTATTCTGGGAAGATGAACTGGTTGGCCCTTTACCTATTTACCTTATGGAAGTGGAAAAGTGGTCGCTAGCATATGCGTCCGTGCCCACACGCCACTCAAGACAAGGAAAGAGAACTGACTAACCAATAGCATAGTCAAGGTGGGAATAAGTGTTGTGACCTATATTATAGTATGTTGTCTGTTTCTTAATAAAGAAAGATTGCTCCCGCGGATGTTAAGAATTTTTGAATGATGTGAACTCGGGAATCCATGCGCGAAGAGCTCTAAAAATATTTATATGCATTCAAGCCGGCCAAAATGTTGGAGGGTTTTGGAAGCTGATCTATCAGCGCCTCGAAGTCGGAAATGGATAGCTGGAGAACAAGAGGAATATAAAGGGAGCTTACCGTAATCAACCTCTGAAATATTGTGCCACGAATGGCATCAGTCTTAATAATGGCCTGTAGTTGAATGCACACACGCTACGAATTTTCGGGCAATGATGGTCACACCACTTGAGGATGTTCCGCCACAATCGCTGTCCTTATTAAACACCTTGTATTATTTCAACAAATTCTGTGCTGCGTAAATGTGCTTATTGAAGACGCATACCACTTGGCTGATTGGCATGCATTAACTGAACACATAATCAAGATTATTAAAGAGGCCTGTACTGTTCCACTGCATGATATTTTCTCTTCTAATTAGATACATTTAGGAGCTACTGGAGTGTGTTTGCGCCTGATATTCGTGTTTTGTATTTCGGGCCTTGTTCTCTCAGAAAGGGCATTCTGGGCCTGTATGTTGGCTTGGACGTCGTAGGCCGCTTCTTGCACACCGTTGCAGGTAGGAACGGCCCAACGTCCATCTCGTCGTCAGATGTCTTGGGGGTACCGAAAGAGTAGGCTCCCTGGGCTTCGCACTCGTCCAGGCGCACTTCATTTTAGCCGCTACCACCATTGGCATCGGCAGCGCCAGAGGTAACAATGGTGGGGCCGCGAGGTAGGAGCCGATACGGGAACCCTCATGTCCATCTATTCCGAAGCCTGCAGTAAAATCAGGCAGGGTGAGGAACCAGGGGCCGGAGCAGCATCGGCAGTGACGTTGGCTGTTGCACCTCAACCGCAGCTGTCTGCGCAGCTCCTGTGCTGACGGGTTGGGCTGCCTGAGACAACCTAGGAAGGGGAGGGGGTGGGGCCAAGTCCCACTCTTGGTACTGGGTGTTTGACGCGAGACCCCGTTCTACCCCCCGGTGAGGCGCGTCGGCGCACATCCCCAGACGGAAAGAGGCGAACCTGTTTTGCTCCTCTGAGACGGAGATGTTTCCCGTGACTTTGACATTTATGTTATTTCCCTGTTGTAACCTCTTATAGCTGGGTCCCTGTCCGCGTGAGGTTCCTGTCAGTTTGCACAGGTGAAGATGGTGGAGTCACAGTTGTCCGTGTGGTGGTCATGTGCGGCGCATTTTGCACAGGTTGTTTTGCCATGGCAAGACGTTCTACAGTATCCGAACCGCTTGAAATTGAAGCGGCGTGGGTTAGGTGTGTAGGAACGTACGCCACAACTAATAAAACGAGCATTTATGTGGGAAGGAATCTTCGACATCTATATATCTCTACAGATGCTGATTCTCCTCACGCCTCTAATTTCTCGATCCTTCCGGCCTTCCACAAGATCGGCCTCTGTATTGCTTAGCAGATCTGGCTCAGATATCACACCCTGTGAGCGGTTGAGGCTGTGGTGGGGTGAGACTGATACCAGACCTGCCATATGGGTTTTGGTCAGGAGATTTGTGGCTTGCTGCTGCTTCTTGACTTCAGCTAGCCCTTTACAGGTTCTTTGTTTTTTGGCATCGTATGTCCTGTCAAGGATACCTTTCAGCAACGTCGAGACAAGGAACATGGATTGAGATAAAAGGGGTTTCGATTTGTCCAAATATTGGACTGTCAAAAATGGGGGTATTCGCCGGGTTTCAAGAGTCATTGTTGGAAAAGGTGGAAAGGATATTTGGGTGTGGCCCTTTTTCAGGGTGCCATCATCTTTGGAATAAGGTTTTGAAAATACCATACAGAATGGAAAAAAGCCGGGTTGTGCAGGTTTCTTCTTCTGCGTTGTTCTGCAGATTTACCCTGATAGCTGAAGATGTCCCGGAGATCCCTGCCTGGTAAACAGACCGGGAGCCCATTCGCCGGAGCCTGAACTGGGCTCCGATGGCCACTGTTCGTGGTCTCTAACCCTCCAACTTCAAACGCATCGTCAGTGTAGCTTAAAACGTATTCCAAATGGCTCTGGGTCCGCGGTGTTGCCTATACTGTAACCAAGATTACTGCAGGTGCCCCGTGCGGAGTTTTGAGATGCATCACCGAGCTCCATCAAGGGAAAGTTATTAATGACAATTTGGAAGTAAGTCCATATTAAACGAAGATATGCTTTGCTACTTCTTAAATTTTGGAAAGAAAAGGTAGCTATCATGGGCAATGTTGCGAAAACATTTCTGCAAGTAGCAATTTAAGAAGATGACTGAGACGCATTACGAATATTTTGGTGGATACACGACTCTGATGGCAGGCTGACCAACGAAGTCGAAGCTTGGAGAATGATCCGAGTCACATTCGGAACAACAGAAGCATGTTGCTGCTAATAGCGCCAATTAAATATCACTTGGAGCAAACGAACAATGAATCCCCAAATACCACACAGAAGCTGATGAAGGGAATTTACGCTGACGGCGTCGTTTTTGTAGAAGATACAGTTCAGGGAGCCATGAGCTATAAAAAGAGTCGAAATAGAGTTTTAAAGAGCTTTATTGGACCTTTGAAAATCGACGTCGAAAGGCGAAAAGCTGAACAAGATAATAAAGTGCACTGGAAATGGCACAGCCCACCAAAAAACATATTTGAAAGGGTGCAAAACGATACTGGGTATGAGAAAGAAACATCCAAAGTGCATGCTATCACTCCCAATGGAAAAATCGTTGTTCCAAGTGACGATGGCAAGCATGACCGAATGAGCTGTGTTACAGGCGACATCGAAACTGTTCATCTCCATTGGTATACTATCACTTTCACGATGCGAGCCAAAATAGGATTTGAAAATCGACGTCGAATGGCGAAAAGCTGAACAAGATAATAAAGTGCACTGAATATGGCACAGCCCAACAAAAAACATATTTGAAAGGGTGCAAAACGATACTGGGTATAAGGAAGAAACATTCAAAGTGCATGCTATCACTCCCAATAAAAAAATCGTTGTTCCAAGTGACGACGGCAAGCATGACCGAATGAGCTGCGTTACAGGCGACATCGAAACTGTTCACCTCCATTGGTATACTATCCCTTTCACGATGCGAGCCAAAATAGCATTTCAGCGCTTCAGGAAGATGGTCGTAAAGCGGGACGACCCTTAAACATCAGAGGAGCTGAGCAGTGGAAGAAACCAATTCAAGAATCAGAACACTCAAAACATCGTCAGGTGCGACGATGTGACGTAAACAAAGAAAGCACATGGAAAGCCGCCACCTACACGTGTTGTCACACACAAGCCCACCGGCATATGGAGCTGCAGCGTACATTATGCACGAGTTCAAACAAAAAAAGCAAAAGAAGCGACTCTAATGATGGCGAAAAGCCGAGGAACACAAATTAAAGAGTTATCCTTAGCCAAACTATAACTATTCACATCAGTTCCATAAGCAAGGTTGAGCAAGTATATGATAAAGCATTACGCTAAAAACTTGAAAAGTTTCAGCTAGTTGAAGGACTGTATAATAACGCAATACTGGATCAAAGGAGACGCCAAAACAAGTATTTGTCACGAGGAGAGCTGACGAGATACCGATAGAGAAACCCAACAAAGGGTGGGTTTACTCAGGGAGAAGGAAACGCCGAAGACTTGCTCGCACGCAGAATCTGCGACAACACTTTAATCGATTCATCAAAGCGATATCCCGGTCCGAGCTTCATGAAGCCTGACGAACAGCGTCAGACGGTACAACATAACGAACTGTCAGCAGAGCAAGCAACTTCTTCAATACTCAACATTGATAAATATGGCTCCTATAACAAGCTGTTACGTGTGACCACCTGTATGTTTCGTTTCATCGAAAACTCCAAAAGGGAGACGCTTAAAAGGCGCACTAAGAGCAGAGGAAACAACAAAGGCGGAGGCATACGGTGTTAAGGAAAGTCAAAAAATTTTTCCGCCTTTACTATTCTACAGAGGCAGCACTCTGAACAGGGGAATTGTACGAGGACCGCACAGATATCATACGAGACAAAAGGCTGCTACAATTTAGCCCCTTAAAATAACCGCATATCATAGTACTCCAAAAAAATGCCCATTTTTCCGAGCTTCTAATCCAGCACATTCATAAACTAGTGTTGCACGGTGGTGTTCAGAAAACTCTAACGAGACTTTCTACTCGTTCTAGGACGTACTTAAAAGGGCGGCCGCTTCCTCGGCCGCTTTCTCGGCCGCTTCTGTATGAGTGAAGGGAAGGCTCGGTCTAGTGATAGGATGGCGCTTACTTTTGGCGTATAAAGACTTTACAAAGGGCCTGCTTACACACCCGGCTCCGACGTAAGTCTACTGGTGACTGCCTTCCGTTATAGAGGCCTGCGTCCATGCATGCCATGGTTGTAAATTTACCATACTTTTTTGAGAAAGGACCGCCTTCTGATTCCCTTCTGATGGTGTCTCTAGCTGCATGTTTGGTGGAAGAACATGCAGTTTAATTGGGAGCCTCTTATCATGCGCGATATCCGTAACTTGGAGTGTTGGGGCGGGATCCACAGTCTTTCTCCTGGAAAAAGAAATATCGCGGTTTCTGTGGTGCCTAGTCTTGCCGTTTCGTGCCTTTATTAACTCATTGGCTCTGTTGTCTGTTGTTGACTGCGAGACAAAGCAATTTCTCTTTCTAGGAGTTCACGAGCATGTTCAGAGCCTTTTGCAGGCTATTCTTATGATGGTTTCTAGTTTATTCAGTTTTGTGTTTGATTCGATAGCATAAAGTGTTGCGATACGTTAAATTATAGAGGCCTGTACGAGTCAAAATGTATCGGATTCGCTAGCTGCGCCCGTCTTTGATAACGCGCTTAAGCATATGTGCCACTTGATCCTTCAGCGCATTAGTCTTGTTATTGGTGGTGGTTGTTTCTTAATAAGCCGAAGTGTTGCAGCCAGTATTTTGATGCCTTGAGTAGAGGTAATTGTGCTCCTTGTGCTACTTGTGCTTTTTGTGCTCCTTATTTGAACGGTGCTCCTTGTTTTAAAATGTGCTCTTTGTTTGAATTGGTGTCTTTCAAATGCTCTACGTAAACACGGCTCCAGGAAGCAAAAAAATAATCAAAGCTCCTGTGATCTAACGCGGAAAATTGTTGAAACACGAAGCTTTCTCTGGTTGAACTGAAGAAAGTGGGCGTTTACGATTGATTTCTTTGGATTCAATTTATTCAGAGGACAGAGTAGCTTGGAGTATGAAGAAATGGAGCAAGCATGCAATTCGCAACTGTTTATTACAGATGTTCTTGCTCCTAAATCTGCGTTATCTTAGGCCAGCAGATGGTTATGCGGTCCTTCCAAAAATGTATATTTATTTGTGGACTATGAGCCAGAATATTTGTACCGTTCCGAGAATTTTATTGTTCATTATTTATTTCTCAAGTGACTTTTTTATAGAACAAATCAGTGACCGTATCATCGTGTTTTTTCCAACTCATTTCTTGTAACGACTTATAACCTTGTTTTTTTCGAGTATCAAGGACAGCAACTATTTGTTTGCATTTTGAGGGTCCTGCGATAACAGCTGAGTTTTATGGCGTACCGGCATGCGTAATTGAAATAAGAGCCTGTTGAAGCGGCGTTCAAAACAAAAGGTTTATCAATGTAAAAGGGTTGAAGAGCGATCCTCATTGAATATTTGCAGAAGACATGGTTTAAAAAAACACACGCAATTATCCTTTCGCTATTTTTAATCTTGTTTACAATGTTATTTTCCGGGCTTTTCTATTTAAGTCAGTTATTTCTAGCATATGCACAAGATGAACACTTCTTATTTGGTAAAGTAAAAGTTGTAGGTTTGTTCTTTCTATTCTTCGGTGTTCAAAACTTCATTGAACCAACTGTATCCAGTTAAACTGTTTTAAAGATTATAGATGTCTGCTTCATGAATTATGCATTTGTTTTGCTTAGGCCTGCACGTACGCTGTCGTTTTGCATGGGAGTGTCTCCGTAGGTTTTTCCTGCCAGGGACGCCGCAGATGAGAGGGATGGGAGAGACTGTAGGGGGCGGCCGAAGAGTGCGAAGGAAATAATTCAGACGCTATTGTGCAGGACACCATAGACTCGCACCAATTTATACTCGCACGTGCTGGCCGCGGCTCTCGGGGGAAAAGTCAATAAACCCCAAATTTTAAGGAAGAAATTCTGCGCTCCCCGCAGTCCACTGACTGTCGTCATTGCATTGGCGTGGGTCATCATGGTTTGTTCTTTCGGATGGGAAAAACATGATGCGGTGAGAAAATGGGAGTGTACGCGAAGACGTTGACCTCAGAGGTCGACCGGCCTTGTGTGGTGGTTAGAATAGGCGTTCGGAGACGATAGCTGGCAGGTTGCCAGACAGTAGTTAATGTCCCCTTGCAAAATACGCAGACGAGTGACGGCACAAGTACATGGCACATGGTACAATGATACGGATAGTTCAATCTTGTCTGCATCGTCAGTGAAGCGGCAACAAGTCCCGGAATCCGCACAAAGAGAAAAACGTGAATGATATGACGTGATTAAATAAATACAGCTGCTGCTTGACCCGGCGAACATGAGTTTGTCATGCCCGCTAATTAAAAGTGATAAATATGACGGGCAAAACAAGCAAGAAGGGCCTTCAAAGCCGGGATCAGGACTTTTCGGTATAGGACATTTCGGTGTAGGACGTTTTTCTGCGAAAATTTCGGTGCAACACGTCTTGGTGTGGACATTTTGTTGCAGGGGATATCCCAAGAATTCTGCTAAAATTTTATTTTAGTATTCAATTTCAGTGGACGATATGATTTTTAACCTTCGAGAATTGTGTTTGGGCCACAATGCGCGAAATGAACAGTAACCTAAGGCGTAACATGAGCGCGTAAAGCGCCATTTCAATAGCAATAATAAACATTAACGTCAATTTTCTATCGTTCAACGTTCTTTTTAGATTCCTCATAATCCTTTCTTCTAAGTGTCGCTGAAGCGCTTTGATTTCACTTCACCCAACTTCACTTTTCTTCCATCCAATTTGCTCCCCGCCAAACAGCCACAAAAAAAAAGAAAAGAAAACGAGCTAGCATAAGCGTTCATACATTCCCGATTCAATTTTTTTTCTTTTAATAACATCTTTGCACCATTTGCTGTCAATTTTACCAGAGTCCTTCGATGCTTTTGAAGGACTCTGGTTCGACTAACAAACGAGCGCTATGGGCCTCTTGCGCTGGTATGGTGGCGCCACTGATTTGCCGGGTTCCGCGCGACCTTGCGGACAAAGAAGAAATAACTTCTGATTTCCGCGAGCAGGCGACGTCCCGTAGCGTCTCGTTCGGCACCATTTTCCCCTCCATGTTCGGCAGTGTACGAATATCAGCACAAGAAAGAAATAATGGCCGCTATTCTTTTGCATTGCGATACAAACAGCCAAGCTCTACTTTAATAATCAGAAAGTTTTTGCAAGGGCGACATTAAAGCGAATTACCAAAAGAAAAATTATTGTAGGCAAGCGCGGGTCTGTTTCCGTGCCATATGAACAGGCTGCCATTTCGCAACAGCTTCAGCTGAGCACGACACGCCGCGGTGGCTCAGTGGCTAAGGCGTTGCGCTGCTGAGCACGAGGTCGCGGGTTCGATTCCCGGCCGCGGCGGCCGCTTTTCTGATGTAGGCGAAAAGCAAAAACGCCCGTGTGTACGAGATTTCGGCGCACGTTAAAGATCCCCAGGTGGTCAAAATTAATCCGGAGCCCTCCACTACGGCGCGCCTCATCGCCTGCGTTGCGTCGGCGCGTTAAACCCCACAATCAATCAATCAGCTGAGCACCAGCGGCGTTGTCCAAATGAACGATAAAATTCAAAGGGCGAAAACCGGCGAGCCCACTTACGAAAAGAAACCGTTGAGCAGGAGAGTGTGTGTGTGCGTGTGTCGGCATCGCCTCCCGGAAGCGATATGTGTGTGAGATAGAAGCCACGTTCGCTCCACCGATGGAGACACTCCTGTGCTCCTGTTCTTCTTCAATTAATTCACGCCAAAATGTTCCAGCGGCGCCGGCAACGATTTGGTTTCTTTGGCCTGTTCAGCCAGGCTTTTAGCCTTTGGGCTGATCTTTGTCAGGGCGCCATTCGTGATTCGCGTAACTGGCATCATTTGGTGATTTGGCGGACTGATCAATGAAGAGAATACCGGCGGCTGGAATTTCACGGGCTTTGCAGAAGCGAATTTGTCCCGTGTAAACTGCAGTGTGCCTTGTACGTGTAAGGAAGTGATTTTGTACGAAATCGTGGGGAAAGGTTTGTGTGAATGTTGCGACAACAAGGATATGCGGTTTCAAGAGCCCGAACATTCAGGTTTGTAGAGGCAGGTATTGGTATTTGAAAATGCTACTGCTCGGCTAAATTCTACTTCAAACTGCTGAGACTACGATGACTTCCTTGGATGAGCTAAGCAAAATATCTCAGAAAAAAATTAGGCTTTTAAACGTGTACTTAGATGCGAATATTTGTGGACGTAGATACGCGCGAGGAAGTTTACATGGAAGCCGGTAAATGTTTATTTACCTTGTTATTTAGCGTTCTATTAGACATGGGCACAGCTATGGCAGAGCGCACAACAGGAGCTATAATTGTGCAAAAATGGTTTCTCTCGCATTCGGAGTGCCGACGAAAAAAAAGACCATTTGGAATAATGGAGATTGTTTGAAAACTTATAGCTTTGTACGTGATGTTCGTGTAACTACATGCCAGCGTAAATAGTTGTGCTCGTGCATGTTATATCGGTCAGCAAACATATTTTGAGCAACAAGCTCCACGCGAACTTGTTTCCTTTCGCCTACTGCAGCAGAAACGCCAAATATAAGTTGTACAAATACATACGTTGTAGAGGAACATAAGTTGTACAGGAACATATAAGAGATTCCTGGAGAGGTGTCAAGTCGGCACGACCGCGACACGCAGAAGGATGTAGCGAACCCCACGGGAACAAGGCGTCTTGAGGCACTTGCTGCAATAATGAGTCCATGGCCTTAAGAATAGCGCACAACTCCACTTCACAAGACATGGGGAACTCCTAATCATCGTAGCGGAACACCACGCCACGGCGCACTTTACGTTGGGGGTTGTAGTAAGCCATTCCTGAGCGGTGTGTGGTATAATTCCGGGAGGCGTCTATGAAAATTCTCCCAGGATCGGCATCGGCACGGGTAGCGCGAGCAGATCATTGGAAAGTGAAGGACTCTGGTACGCTTTCGGGTAGTAGGAATGGGTTGGCAGATATTTTCATCATCCCATGGTGGAATGTTTGGAGGAATGTTCGTCAGGTCGGTGTGGAGCACGGGGTAGTCCAGCAATAATAGACGTTGACCAGGGAGAGTGCATGCGCGGCGCCTTGAGTGACTACGCCTGCGCTAGACGATTGTCGCTGCTATTGCAGGAAGGCGAGAGAAACGATGGATCTCTTTTATACGCGCGTGCTGGGGATGGACCATAATGACAGGCATGGATGCTCTGTGTAACATCTCCAGTTGTTCGGCTTGTGCATGAGTGAGATCGAAACACGAGGTTCCGTAGCAGGCACGGGGAGTTAGTAGGGCAGTTACTAACATGTCGGCGACCTTCGTTCCCGCACCCCCTTGCGATGGGAAATTCTAATAATGAGGTGAAGGATCTTTATCCATGCAGGCGTGAGCTCTAAGACCTGCGTTCGCACCTCCGTTCTCATGAATTTGTACGCCCAACATGCGAACCTGGCGGGCAGGTGATCGGAGGATTAATTGATCCCCGTGCTTCGGTCTCACTTTAGCTCTTTCTTCCTGTGACCCTCTCAGGAGAATGTACTGAGTTTTCTCAAGCGATTGGTGCATGTGAGTTTGTAAAAGGTAAGCAAGCAAAGCATCCAGGGCAGTTTGAGCGGTAGCTACTGTTTGTTCTGTAGTTGCATGCTGCCCTCGGTTTATGTAAATGGTGGTGTTATCGGCGTGCACAGTAAAACAAATGCCCGTAGCGTGATCGGGAAATCAGTTTGCATGCCCGCTCATCACTAGGTTGAGTGGGGTTGCCCCTTGGGGAACTCCCAGTCTATTTCAGCAGTGACGTCGTTGGCTACTCCCGCTACGTATTTCGAATGTGCGGTCTTGCAATAACGCTTTAACCATGTTAGATGCGACGCATCTCTTTCACTCGCCATGTCCCTCCGGCGTCGTGCAGCGTAGTCCGCATCCCTCCCCCATTCTCCTCACTGCGCCAGCTACGCGCTACCGCCGCTCTCACCGCACCGCCATCTGCGTGTAAGGGCCCGCCGGCGCTCGCTCCGTCACCGTGCAAGCTGTGCGTGGGTGCGGGTTAGAGCGCAGCTTGCGCGCAGTTCGCGCTGTGTTAACACATGCGCATGCGCTGCTATGCACTGCTCTCTCTTATTACGCTGCATATAAACGCGGTACCTGCGCCGCTCCGCTCAGTCGTTCCGCCGCGGCGCCGCCGATGACATCCTCCGATGACCGCCGATGATTTGATTGGAGACTAACAGGCCTGCTATCGCGATAGTCGGCGCAGCCGTAACAAGCACCGGCCACCCGGATAAAAATTTACACCATCTTCCCGCAAGGGGAACCATGGGGTAGATGCGACGCATCGGGGGTGAACATGCTGCGTAAAATATGGACACATAACAACAATGGACACGCTTACATATCGGAAACGCAACGGAAACCCCCGATGCGTCCCATTTACCCTATGGTTCCCCTCGCGGGAAGGTGGTGTAAATGTTTTATGATTGGTGTGCCGGGACGCACTTCTACAATGCTTGAATAATGGCATATGACAGACTGTGTCAAACGCATTGCGAAGGTCGACGGAGAGCAGGATGCTCGGTGCACCGGTTCGCCAGCCGCGGCGCTGGTTTTCTAGACGTCGGAGGATAAAGAGGATGTTGTTTGTGCAAAGCCTTAAGCGGAATCCCCTTTGCGCTGGATGGAAATGAGCACATCGTTCTCTAAGGTGGTAATTGACACGTGTAAAAGCCATACTGTCCAGACGCTTCAAGGGTTGCAGTCAGTGAAATTGGCCGCATGTCGCTCAGCTGTGTTGGGGACTTGCTAGGCTTGGGAATAGGTATTACCACGGAGTGCTTCCATTCGGCCGCAGCCATACTTGACATCCAAGACTGATTTAAGTCTTAGAGTAATTGCTGCTTGGCAGTGTGATCTCCATTGCGGAGCGTCTGCCAGGTAATGCGATCCTTTCAAGCCGCAGTGCGCTCGTTCACGGAGTTTAATGCGTGCAGCAATTCTTGCAGTGCAAATGGTGACTCTACCCCGTCATCGTAGGCCCTCAGGTGGCAGAGCAAGTGTGTCCCAAAACCGGCCCGTCTATGGCCGCTTTCTGGCATGCGGGCCAGGTTCTGCAGCCACTGCTCACTCGATGAACGGCCAACATTCGCAACCAGCCATTCGTTATTTCTCCGGCCGCCGATGTTCAGACGCAGAACGCCAGCTTCCGGGCTGCGAGATATTGAGTTCCTTTTCTGCTGCCGATATAAAGAAAGTAAACGGCCGAATTACGGCTTTAGGGCATCCGTTTTTCCTTCAGGAGGCGCTGTTCGGACAAAGCACGGCAAGCGACCGGCCACAGAATATCTGTATGCTTGTGGCAGTTGGTGTTCGAAAGGAGACCGGCCGGAGCTCGGCTTCCGCGTGTTCGCTCTCTCTACGGTAAACCGAGCTTGCGGTGGCAGAATATTCGTTTTCGTAGGAGAACCGGTGTTATGATGAAGGCCAGCCGACGCATGGTCCCAGAATGTAGGTTTTGCATTCGGTTAGCGGTCCGCTGCCAAATTCCGGCAAGCGAACGGTCGCAGAAGTTTTGGCAACTGGTGTTGAATAGGAGACCAGCCTACGTAAGGTATCAGGCTATACATCATTCTTTCGGCATGCGGCGTACAGCCGAACAACGGCACGCGTCTGAGCGCCGGGAATTCATACACAGACGTGTTTGGAAGAAGACCCGCCGATATAGAACCGGTTTTTCCCTTGTGAAGAAAGAGCCGTTAGGGGAACCCAATGACGCAGATGCATTTTTCATCCACTGGGTGTTTCTACGTTTTAAATGAACGAACCACGTTTGTCAAACAGTAATGAGTGGTTATAGGTGAACGGGCAAGATGCAAGCACTTACTGGACATTACCAAGAAACTTTTTAGGCCATTAGAATGTCAGTTATTGCCATAAGAAGACTGCCACACCTACGGGTGAGCTAAGCCTCACCACTCATAGCCGCTACCCCACCTCGACCGCCAGCTTCGTCAACGCATCAGCTCGGGACTGCTCGGGACTACTCGACCCCTCAAGAAATGGAGACCAATGGAGTTGTCTCCTTTGGAGACAATGGAGACAACCCAGCAGAGTTGTCCGGCCCGAGATGGCGGTGGTTCACCAAAATAGGTGGCCTTAAAAGGCGTCTAGCAAGCGGCCACCACGCAGGAGCTTAACCGGCACCATGTCAAGGACTCACCACCAAAGAAAGGCAACGGCGCGCAAAAGTGCACGTTTCCGGCTATTGTTTTTTCAATAATATTGCAAAATTTTGCACTTGTTTTTTGGTGATAAACGTAGAAGACGCTAAGCTCGTGTATTGGTAGGGTCAACTTCGTGTCCTGCACAATGTTACGTCATGGGATTTTATGACTGCCTCTTTAGAAGCAAATGTTATTAACGCGAAGGTGTTTTATGCCGGGATACACAGAGATTTCGGTGACGTGATATCCGTCATGGAGGTGACATCGTCAGAAAAAGTGACGTTGGCGCGGCGGCGCCCGGTTTCGATCCCATGACTCTTTGCCGGCAACGGGAAGTACGTTGCGCTTTCCGACTGCGCTACAAACCTTTTTTTTCTTTATTACATGGGAGAATACGCTCAGACGTGGCAGTATGAGGAATACATAGTCAAGCAAACAAAAGAATGCACTGAAATTACGAGAAGCACATACTCATAAAAATTCAGGCAAACACAAACAACCGTTCAGAATAGGGAATCAGTCAGGTGGTTTATCAAGTGAACTATACACAATATGTATTTACAAATGCCACAGTTTCTCGGAAATATGACTTAGTTTATCTTGGTGGCTCAGCATGCCTATCAAATAAGCGGCATCGCCACAGTCTATACAAACCAATCAACATAATGTCATAAGGTGGCTCACCAGGATTGTCGAAAGGCAAAAATTGGATAGAGAAAGGCAAAAATTGGATAGAGAAAGGCGTTCGCAGTAAAATGTCCCAGAAAAAGACAGCATCTCTGCCGTCGACAAAGCAGTTCTCAATTGTCTCTGGGCGAGAACAGAGCCCACATTTTGTCGATAAATCTATAAACAGACCCCGGTCTTTCATCCAAGTTTTAACAGGGGGAGTGCCAGTGTTTAATTTAAAGAAAAATGTTTTTACACCTGGCTAAACACACATTTTTCACACTTGATTGAGTACATCCTGGTACGGACACTGTAGGTACGGAACACGATATAAAGGTATGGGAAAAAGCCCAGAAACCAGGTCACCAGAAATAGACTTGCGCGAAGCAGTAAACATGTACTTAAGGCTAAACCGAACCTGTAAGAAGATTCTTTGAGGAAACCTCGCGGGCTTTGGGCTGCGACCACATACAGCGAAGACACCATAATATCAGGGAGAAATTATGCGAGACGTATTTTCAGTACAGCTTTCAAAAAATGATGTCGAATATCTCGAAAGTAGAGAATAAACGAGAAAGCAACTGCCAAACAAAAAGATGAACAAGCCCATGTCCCTCTCGCACAACCGGAAGAAAAACGTTCCCGCCATGCAGTGGCTCAATACGCGTACACCAAATGAAAGTTGCAAAAATCCGGTGAAAACCCTGTATCCTGAGTCATGAGCAATGTAACACCTATAGCACATCAAGAAGTCGGGTCACCAGAAATGTGTTACACGCGCGAGCACGAGAAAAGATGGACAGCTGCCGTCCCCGCCAGTCATTCACTTACGCTAGCATCCTTTGAAGTGAAAATTTAGCATACGCCGATGATGCAGCTTTATTTTGTACTCACAAGGCCAGCGTGGAGAATCGTATTGCCATTACACAGGAATTTTGTGAGGTTTCAGGTGCGGCCCTGAATTTCGAGAAAAGTTGCGAATTTTGGGTGGCATAATGGGGAACCACACCCTATTCTTTCACTAGAATCTATTCGAAAAGGAACCTAACGTATGTAGGAGTACCCCTCTCGCAGTTTCGCAAATCTCACTCGCATTGGTCGGGGCAGGAGCTACGAACCGAGACGTGAGTATATGCTACGACCGCACATTATATCCTTGCCTATGACTCATTCAGAAGGTGCGCGCCATCGAAGCGACGCGAAGTAGCGCATCATGACGCTAAAGAGCGCCGACAGTTGGCGCCTCGATGACGGCGCGTTCTTCGTGTACGGGGGACGCGCGGGAATTCAGGCACCCTCCACTGTTTTTTGTTTCTTGTGTGTCGGTGTCACTTCGCCTGGCAGAGTGAGGCTCGCGAACCCTTCGCACCAGAAGGAAATTTCTTTACCATTCAACTGCTCCCGTGAATGCCACTCTCACTTGCGTGTTTTGCCAATTCGCATGAAAGAGGGAACAAGCCGGTTTTAAAAAAAATTCCCATAACAACAGGGCCCTGTGAATGAATAAGCGTGGATTTTAATTTAGTTGGGGTGTTTGAAGGTGAGCTTAGCTACACTTGGGATATGACTCATTGGGTAATCATAATCGCCAGCATCCTAGGAAACACGGATTTCGTCAGGTTTTTCTTGCTCCATGAAGCTTGTTGAGTTCACGCACAATTTGGCTCTAGCAATAGATAAGCTTAAAGTAGCAGACTATTTTCTGGTACTGCAAAAAAGCATTTGACTGAGTTCCATATTCCCTTCTTGTAAGTACATTGCGGGCAATAAACTGAATGAATCGGTTATTGCATGGTTAGCCGAGTATATCTCTCTAAGAAAGCTGTCTGTCGCTCTCAATGGTTGTTCGTCGGGATATGTTCCCGTGACCTCAGGAATTCCCCAAGGTTCAGTTGCGGGCCCTCTTTAGTTTCGGGTATATATACTGTTGTTACTATAGTGGCCTCAAATCTTTGTTCAAAATGTTCGCGAATTACTGTATAGTTTACAGGGCTATAGTGAATGAACGTGAATCTGAATACCGGCAGCGTGATTGAAATTCAATAACGACCTGGTGCGCTGACTCAGAAAAGTCTTTGTATCTTAGAAAGTGTTAACGTAAACTTAACAAGAAAACCTTCATTCCAAATGAATACGTATATTGAAATGTACACTGCTTTAGGAACGGCCACATAAAAGTTACGGCTGCACGTGATTTGGCTTTCTAAGATAAAATTTCAGCAAAGCTCCACCTAACGTAAAAAAACTACCGTATTTCACTCATGTGCGCTCAATATGTGAGTACGCATGTGTTTTCTGGGATCCCTACCAAAGGGCTGGTTGATATTCTCGAAAACATACAGAATAGGGCAGTGCGATTCGTATTAGTTAATTGGTACGGTCAACATAGCATGAGGGTACCTCTGCTATAGTGGCGTCCGAATGTCCTTCAAACCGAATATTATTTGACTGAAATACGAAATGGTGTTGCTCCACCGGGTTTTGAAATGACATACAGCTCAAATGCCATTCCAGTCGAATGAGTATCCCGAGAGACATTTGTGGCTCTCGAATGCAATTTCTGGCACTCTGCACCACAGTGTTCCAAGTAAGGATGACGAAATATATTGCAGGTTTTATAAAACAAGCAAAATGCTTTTAATTTTTTGTCTTTGTCAACTTTTTATTCACCCTGAATAACTTATTAAGATGTAATAATATTTTACTCTCAGCACCAGCGCGAGCACGCGACAAACCAGTGTTGCCAAACAGCACGAAACACGCACCCGAAAGTATAAAAAGAACCTTGATGGATATTTAAAATGAAAACAAAAACTGCGTGAATGCTTGCGTTGTTTATACTGTGATATTAGTTCACTGCCAAAAAGTGCTAATTGTTGCATTATTCTGTTAAAACACAACTCGACAACAGAAACGCCACGCAGCACGGTGAGCGATTGTTAAGGGTTTCAAATTCCGTCAAAACTGCAGTGGAGCATTGCGCATTGTGAATGGTATTTGAAGCCATTCGTTTGAGCGGAACTGCATTCAATTCGAATAACATTCGAATGCAAGTGCAGCAGGGATATTACACATATACCGCTTGAGTGTAAAGTATAATTGAAGATAGATCGGTAGATATAAAGAAATTCGTGGGTTTGGATTTCCTCCCCATGCGAAAGTGAGGCCTAATGCAATGCGGATACCCTGCACCGGCTTCAGAAATGCGCAAGATGATGATGATGATGATGGTTGGATGTTTATGGCGCAAGGCCAACTGGGGCAAAGAGCGCCAAAACAATAGTCATATATGAGGGGTGAAACCTTAAACACTAAGTAAAGTCAGTGAAAACAAAAGTAAAATCACAAAATGACAATGAGCATGGCTGGTGTATAGGGCCAGATTTCATTATGCGTTATAGGAAATGAGGTTTAAAAACTTGACGTCTGACAAATACTCAAACACACGTTTCACGGAAACAATGGCATCGTCACCTAGAAAAAACGATGGATGTAGGGGAATATGTTGTCTGTAGAGTTCTCTGAAGTGTTTGTGTCGTGTTGTGTGAAGTCCCGTGCATGTAATTAGTATGTGCGCTACGGATAGGGCCTCTCGGCACCTGCTGCACTGGGGTCTAGAGGGTCCCGTCAGCAGATACGAGCGCGTTGCATGGGTGTGCCCTATCCGCAGCCTACCCAAGGCGACTTCTGTGTGTCTGCTGCGTGTGTCAGTGGTGTTTGGTCCCAAGCGGGGTTTTATAACGCGTAACTTGCTATCTGCTGTTCACTTCAGTGTGTTTGCCATGTTACGCAAGTGTCTTATGTGTGGCTTGAGGTCTGTATATGGTACGGTTGTTATGTCTACAGTGTTCCTGAGTGCAGTAGCAGCGGCCCTCTCGTCTGCCAACTCATTCCCAGCGATCCCAGCGTGTCCTGAGACCCAGCAGAGGAGCAGCTGATGCTAGTGTTAAATACAAGATTAACAATGTGTTTTTTGGGGGGTGCATGCGATGACAGTGCGCGAACAACACCCAAGGAATCTGTGTAGATGATAGACTTCGGAATGTGATTTTCAAGTATGTGTCCTACAATCAGTAAAACTCCATATGCTTCTGCTGAAAAAATTGTCGCGTGGACGCTCATGGATCTGGCTGCATTGAAATTCGGACGATAAGCAGCGCAGGAGACCACAGTGGAGGTTTTAGATGCGTCACTGTAAAATTCTGCAAGTGGGTATTTAAACTGCAGAGACAGAAAGTGCTGCAGTATTGCAGCTCGCGGTACCCGATTTTGGTCAAGTTTCATAAAAGAAAGGTCGGAGGGCACAGGACGAACTTTCCAAGGAGGTAAAATATCTGAAAAGGATGATCTGCGCACATCTAAAAACGAAGGGCTCAGACCCGAGGCTCGCTCTCTCACTCTAAGTGAAAAGGGCAGAGGAAGGGATGGGCGATTTACAAAAAGCACAGATATGGATGTGTCGTTAAAGAGAGGGTAAAAAGGATGCTGATTCAGCGATGAAATTTTAAAAGCATAAAGTAAGTCCATGTACGTCCGTTGGTTCTCAAGGCTCCACTTATTACACTCGGCATACAGACTCTCGACAGGGCTAGTGCGAAAAGCACCCGACGCAAGCCGTAGCCCCAAGTGTAGCACTGGGTCAAGCATTCGCAGCGCTGTTTTAGTCGCCGACCCATATACCACACTACCATAGTCTAAACGAGACGCAACCAAAGCAGTATAGAGCCGTAGTAGGAGTTTTTTGTCGGAACCATACGATTGATGGGAGGGAACCTTAAGTATACTCATTGTTTTCAGACATTTATGTTTAAGTTCCTTGATGTGTGGAATGAATGTGAGTTTCTGGTGAAACACAACACCTAAGAACTTGTGCTCCTTGTGCACAGGAAGCGACACGCCATTAAGAGCAATGTCTGGGTCCGGATGGACCCCGTGCGTCCTGGAGAACACCACGCAGGAGCTTTTTGCAGAATTCAATTTAAACCCATTCTTGTCTGCCCAGCCGGCAAGCTTCTTGACACCAAGCTGGACTTGACGTTAGCATATTGACATATTACATGATTTAAAAGATATTTGCACGTCGTCTACATACATAGAATAGGAGGTTGTTGGTGGCAGTGCCTTTCCAAGAGCGTTCATCTTTACTATGAGGAGAGTGCAACTCAACACGCCAACTTGCGCAACGCCATTTTCTTGGACGTGAACCTTTGAATGTGCACAAGCAACTCTTACTCTGAACGTTCTCTCTGACAAATAACTAACAAGGGTGTTCAATATATTACCCGAAACACCGAATGACCTGAGGCCACTAAGGATCCCATAACGCTAAGCGGTGTCGTAGGCCTTCTCGAGGTCGAAAAAGACAGTTAAACAGTACTGCTTATGCACGAAGGCATCCTTGATGTATGAGTCAAGTGCAACCAGTTGATCGTTCGTCGATCGCCCTGACCTAAAGCCTGCCTGGCAGCTCTCGGGAAGACCATTGTACTCGAGGAAATACACGAGCCTGCGATTGATCATCTTCTCGAAGAGCTTGCACAGGCAGCTCGTTAGGGCTATTGGACGGTAACTTGAGGGGGACGACGGGTCCTTTCCCTCCTTCAAGAAAGCCACTACAATGGCCGCCCTCCAAGAGTGTGGAATGTGCCCCGAAAGCCATATGTTATTGTATAGATGAAAAAATGTTTCAAGGGTGTCTGAGTGTAGGTGTTGTATCATTGTATATGTAATGTTGTCTGGGCCTGGAGCTGAGGGTTTACATGTGCTCAGAGCAGCCCTCAGCTCATCTAGTGAAAACAGGGAGTTGTAAGAAGTCTGTGATTTGTTGTTGTCATGTAGGGACTTCTTTTCACTAGAGTCTTTATACTTCAGGAAAGTGTTCGTGTAGTGTGCTGAACTGGACACGTGTTGGAAGTGCTGTGCGAGTGTGTCAGCCTGGTCTTCCAGTGTGTCCCCTGTTGTACTGACCAGGGGAAGGCTGTGTGTCTGTTGTCCCTTGAGTTTGCGTATACGTGTTCATACCTTGCGTGTGTCTGTGTATGAGTTTATAGATGTTATGAATGAGCGCCAACTATCTCTTTTTGCCTCACGGCGCACAGGTTTTCCGAATGCCTTGGCCCGTTTGAACAAGAGAAGGTTTACCGACGTGGGGTACCGACGGAGGATACCCCACGCCTTGTTCTGGGCCTCTCGCGCCCGCCTACAGTCCTCATTCCACTACGGCCTCCGCTGGTTGCGCGGGGCACCAGAGGCGTGGGGAATGGACTTTTCGGCGGCGTCGAGGATGTGCGCCGTGAGTAGTTGTGCGGCTTCATCTACGTGTAGGTGTCTTATAGTTGTGTAGTGTAGTTTTGATGTCTCTGTAAATGTCTTCGTGTTAGCTCGTGCTTCATTGAACCTATTATGGGAAGATGGACTGCTTGGGCCTTTACCTATATATGTAAGTGAGGTGGGGAAGTGGTCACTGCCATATGGGTCAGTTCCCACACCCCACTCGAGAAGAGGAAAGAGAACTGCGGAGCCAATAGCAAAGTCAAAACATGAGTATGTGTTGTGTCCTATGTTATGATATGTAGGCTGTTTATTGTTGAAAAGGCATGCGCCAGAGGATGTAAGAAACCTCTCTATCAGACGACCCCGGGCATCCGTGCGAGAAGAGCCCCAAGGAGAATTCTGAGCATTAAGGTCGCCTGTTAGGATGTATGGTTCGGGCAGCTGGTGAACCAGCGCTTCGAAGTCAGAGCTCAAAAGTGTAACATCAGGAGGAACGCATATGAAACATACCGTTATCAACCTATTAAATATTATTAAGCGTATTGCTACAGCCTCAAGGATAGTGTTCAAGGTGACAGGGTGGCATGCTAAGGATTTGCGGGCGATTATGGCCACACCACCAGAAGAGTGTGTGCAGCCAAGCCTGTCCTTTCTGTATACCAGGTAACTATTCAAGAAATTTCTGTTTTTGGAATTCAGGTGTGTTTCCTGAACACACATTACACTTGGCTGATTAGCATGCAGAATCTCACACACGTCGTCAAGATTACTTAGAAGGCCTCTGCCGTTCCATTGAACGATATTTTCTCTTCCCATTATGATGTATTAGACCTACTGGAATGTGACTATTTATGTAGCGTCTTCGGTGCTCGGACTCTTGGACGGGGTTTCTTTACTTCCTCTGGAGGTTTAAATGGTGGGGCCCTCTCCTTCCGCTGCAAAACAGACAGGAAGGGTCCCACATCCACCTCATTATCTGATTTGGAAGGGGCACCCGGCGTACTGGACCCCCCGGGCCTGGCACCCTTTGCGGTGCCCTTCGTTTGGGCCGCGACCGTCGAGGGGTCAGGAGCGCCCCGGGTGGCACAGGCGGTGCGGCGGAGGTGGGAACTGCTGCGGTTTCCTCCTCCGTCTCCATCTCCTCCGGGCCCTCGCGTATGCTTTGGGCAGGTGGAGGGGAGGAAAAAGAGGGTGCAGCATCCCCGACGGACGTGGAGGCCACCACAGCCGCTGCTGCCTGAGCAAGCGGCGCGGTGGTGGGTTGAGCTGCCGAAGGCAACCTAGGGGGGGATCGTGGCGGGACCAAGTCTGACTCACGGTACTGGGTTCCCGCCGAAACAAGACGCCGCTCCGCCCCCCGGCGAGCTGCGTTGGCGTACCTCCCCAGGGGAAAAGAAACGAACCTCTTCCGCGCCTCTGGAAAGGTGATGTTTTCCGTTACCTTGACATTATGTGCTTTTCCTGATTGAACTTTTCACATGTTCGCGAGTACGCTGCATGGGGTCCCTGGCAATTAACACAGGTGAAGGTTTCGCATTCACACTTTTCTGAGGGATGGTCATGCTGACCGCACTTAGCGCAGGTGAGTCGGCCACGGCAAGAGTTTGTGCCATGCCCGAACCGTTGGCACTTGAAAAAGCGCCTTGGGTTCGGGATGTACGGGCGGACTTTGCAATGTAAATACCTAGCATTTATGGATTCTGGAAGGGTGGATCTATCGAATGTCAGGATAATGTGTTTAGTGGCTATTTGTTTGTCATCGCGGCGCATAGATATGCGCTTTACAGCCGTGACGCTCTGATCCTTTGCCTTCCAAAAGGCCGACATCAGTTTCGGAAATGAGATCTGCCTCAGAGATCACACCCTGAGAGCTGTTGAGGCTTCGGTGGGGTGTGACCCTGATCTCCAAATCTGCCATGCGGGTTTGTTTCAGAAGGATTGCGGATTGCGGCTGAGTTTTTACTTCAACTAGTACTTCGCCTGTTCGTAGTTTTTTTTTCCTGGAACGATTTGCCTATGATTCCTTCAAGGAACTTGGAGACGAGGAATACAGGCTTGGAGGAGACGGGTGTCGATTTATCTACTGATTCAAGGACCAAAAAACGGGGATAGTTGTCAGGTTTCGGAATGTGGATTGTTGGAAGGGATGGAAAGGAAACTTCGGCGCGGCCCCTTTTCGGGGGCCGATCACGTCTTGGGGATGGTTTTGAATTATCCATATGGCATAGAAAAAAGCAGGGAGACGGGGGTACTTTCCCTTTTGACCTTACCCTGGTAGTCAAAGAGGTCCCGGAGCTCCCTGCCTGGTAGACAGGCAGGGAGCCCATCGGCTGAAGCTTGACCAAGGCTCCGACGGCCACCGTTTACGGCTTCTACACTTCACCTTTAAACACCTCGCCACGGTTGGACACGGCTTATGTTGGGAGCTCGGGGTCCGCGGTGTCGCTGCTCACCGTTACCAAGATTACTCAACGTGCCCCGTGCGGGGAAATGCGCAAGATGCATTTCTCAAGCGTGCCTGGTACACCATTCCCACCATGCTTACGGCTCTAACCATGATAGCAGTTGCGTTTGGCAGTTTCATCAGCGTCGATGGTTGCAATTGCTCGTTTTTTTCTGCACTATTATGTGCCTTTTGTCAATGTTATTCTCCTCTCTCTCATTTCGCTGCCCTGTAGTAACCGCGGCCTCAATTTTGGAATGCGTAGGCCTACAAGTGTTTCCAGGGGTAAAGGGACCTATGTAAATGCAACGCGACGAAAACCGCCCCTGGCAGCGCGACCAAACCAAGAGGCACGGGTCCGACGCCTCTCGAGGCTCTATCCCCTGCATTTCTTTTTTCTGGCCGATATTTTTGCCGACATGCCTACATGCGGACATCGCTTTCTGGCCAAAAATTTGCCGACCTGCCCAATTTTTTCCTCACGCAATCCATCAAAAATGAAACAGTATGTCGAGGTCTCTTTAAGTGACATGGTGACAAGATGTGGCAGCGTTGCACCTCAATTAATTTTGAACGTTTTTTCATTAAACGAACAGGGTGTTTAAGTGCAGCTTTTGCGTGAACCAGTACTGCGAAAATAGAATAAATGGATGCTGCGAAAATAGAATAAATGTTGAGGTAGCGATGAGGAAAATGTCTGTGCCGTTACTTTGACGTAGCGAGGCACTGGTGATATGAAGATGGCGGAGGATGGCATTTAATAATGAAGAGAAGTTAGCCTGGCAGCGAGCTTGGCTTGCTACTCCACATGAACATGGGATGTGCAAAAGTAAAAGGAAACGAAAACACAGAAACTTATACAGACACTACAAAAGCAAATAAGCACACAAACTGACAAATGCACGATGACGCACACAGCACACATACAGAAGTGAATTTAGGCAAAAATTCACAGAGTTTCGTTCAGGCCGGAGTCACGGAGAAATGACACCAAGTCTAGTGTACTCGTTGGTGCCGCGGCAGTTCAATGGCATGGACCAATGGCGTCACAAAGCTTCAATGGTGCATCAGCACGGAGTCCCAATGTCATCTTCATGGTTAGCCGTGGGGTGTCATAACGGGGACACACACACAGTACATGTTCTATGTCCTCATGGACACTGCATACTTGACAGTGAGGGGAGGCAACCCGGCGCGTCTTGTGCAAGTAGTGGCTGGTCAAATTGACGTTGAGGCGAATGCGGTGAACGACTGCTTCGTAGCGCTTTCTCCGGCCACACAGCATTCGAAAAGTGCAGGTTGGATCAATTCTTGCTGGCATTAATCAATGATAACAGCAGTCTTCCGTGTTTCTCTAATATTTTGTGTAGCTGCATCTTCGTACACAGTATTTTTCTGGATGAAAAATGTGTGTCAAACAAATTCCACCCGTGTTTGCCATCTTTCTTCATGTAGGCTGTGTGCCATATTTGTAGGTATAGGAGTCACCAGGAACTGCCTGCGGTCATGGTGTAGAGTGTCCGCGGTCTGGGAATATTGTTTAATTTGGTAGGCTTACCCAGCTGTCGCTGCAGTGTCCTTCCCACTGAATTCGGCATCGGCATCTTAGCCAGCGCTTCCTTATTTTCTTGAAATGTGATGCGAGCCAGAAGATTTTTTGTTGACCTGCGGCCAAATGTCAGGCATTGGCAATATGTTTAGGCTTAGGGAATGCTATTAAGTGGTTAAAAGTGGTAAAAATCACACATCCGACTAGGACTTGTAAGGAACGAGGGTGGCTATCAAAGAAAGAGATGGTTCGGGCATGCTGTTGTATTTTATTTAAAATGTTACGCGGCCAGCGTACTTCCTCCACCTTAACAAGGGTGTTCTCTTCGTTTGTAGGTGGACTTGAATGGAACAAATTGAACTATAAAAATGTTATTAACGACAATTTGGGGAAGTGTTTGAAAATATCGACGTTTTGTCAACGGGGTCCTTCAAGTTTGCCAGACTACGAAGCACGTAACTTACGGTGTGCTTGTGGGTTTCGACGTACTCGCGCATTTTACTCGGTTTTTGCACAGGAAACATATGACCCGAATACTGCGACTCTCAGGAAGTACAGGTAACCTCAGATTGAAAAGTGGTTCCCATTTTTTTCTTCACATCAATCTGTCTGAAAACAAGCTACTTGTCAGTGGATTTCATGCGGTACATAGAGTCAGTAAGAGCAATATTCTCAGCAGCCAGTAAATAGCAACCTAGTAAACGACATTGCGATTTATGATTGGCCACAAAGCGCAGCGAATTGGGAGCAGTTAGAGCTTAGAATAATTGAGCTGTCAAGATTGAGGCGTACTAATAACTTAGCCGGTAAACATAACTTGGATAAACTGTGTTGCTAATGGCCGCGTCAATTAATCTACGCACTTCCAAAAACCTCCTGGAGTCATTTGGGCATGACCTTTCATTTTCGGTTTTGTGCATTGCGTGAATTTGGGGCAAACATATGCTGCAATGTTTCGTCTTGTCAGAAGCCTAATGTGGGTTGGAAGACATTGACAAATGATGTAAGGAAAAGCGATAACCAAACACCGCATTTCAATGATGAAACTCGAGTCAACAAGCATGGGAGGACCCAGATACAAAGAAATGTTTGTGAAGTAATCGGCACAAATGCTTGGACAATTTATTTCAAATTAGGGGTCGAGGGGTGTCGAGAATGAGAATTGGTGTCAACAAAGGAAAATGCGAAACTGAAATTAAATTTATGGGCAGGCAAGTTCCAAGCGAAATTAAAGTTTCAAGCAAGCAAAGAACATGAAAGGCAATGTTAGGAGATCTCAAATGGAATTTCTTTGCGCGAACACCTACACAACACCAAAAATTTCGACTCATGTTATGACTAAACAATTTTTCGGCGGCGTATTCTCAAATTTAGCAATCTTATTAAAAAAATCAACCATAGCTACACGTTTTAATCAACAGTATGTTTTGGGCATATGGTCACACGGCAGTTGTTTAAGATATGTTATACGATTGAAATGTACCAAACAAGACTGCATGCATTCTAAGATTTGTCTAGTCATACGTAGCATTGTTATTGCGCTTGAAAGGAGTGCGGGTTTTCATAGGTAAAATGGCTATCAGACGGGAAAAATGTTTCAGTATTTAATTAGGTTTAAGTCTTATTTTGTTCGTTTTGGGAAGTGACGTAAATATATATATATATCATTATAGCAAAGAACAGCGTTTGTTTTCTAATTAATGATTTTTACCGCAGAAGCAAGGGGTACTGCATAGTAGACCCATCTAGGAAATTTTCGCTTTCCAACTGCATAGTAGGTCATCTAGGCCTACTCGTTTTCCAACACCTTGTGTTACAACGGCTTATTTCCATAGGCGAAGGTTCGTACTAAAAAACCACACCAGACAATCATTCTCAAACGCTTCGCGCTACTCCTTGGCATACTTCTCAGCATGCTTCGGTGTGCGACACAAAGGCAACTTGCCGCCAGTCTGTCTCGTACAATTTCTTACATCCGATTCAACGCAAGAGGCGGAGCCGCCGCCTCAGCAAGCGCGCGATCGCTCCTCCCAAAGGCGCTTCTCCGGCAATCAATCAGCGCGTGCCGTGTGGCAAGGGAGAGATTTAAAACCTTTGAATGCACTTGTACACTACATTTTTTGCAATGTATAAATGTAGTCAGAGGTTTTAAATGTCTTTCTTTCCACACGTCTCGCGCTGACTGTGCGCCACGAAAATAAATCTCGAACTTACGAACATTAAAGTTTCAAATACTGTGGATCGTATTCAATTCGCCGAGCTTTCAAAACTGATTAAACAAAACAAAACAAAACGCGCTCGTGCCTATAAAATGTTAGTAATAGAGCAAATGCTGCAAACATGCGAAAGTTCGACAGCAACTGAGGGAAAGCTAGCCTCCGGCAAAGACTGGATGTATGCCCTCACGGATGAGGAGAGAAACAATTACAAAATAATTACAATCAAAACTTTAAAAGAAAAAGCACATCAGCGCTCAGCTTTTAGAGTCGTAGTTATTATGGTAGTAATAGAAGTAGTGCTGGTATTAGTAGTAGAAAAAATATTTTGGGCAGGAAAGTTTGGTTTTCAAATTGAAGCGGGGAAATGCTGTGCAAAAGGACAGTTGCTCCGAAGTTTGACGCAAGGTGAACCATGGAAGCAACGCAAAAGGCGTAGTCATAAGACAAGACAAGCTTTTTCTAGAATTTCAGCGCCAAACTCATAATTGGCTAGCAAAAAAGCCCGCATTCGAGCAAATAAATGTCGACAAATGAGAAAAACTAAATTCCCCTTTTACACAATCTAACATAGCTATGAAGTTATTACGCAGGCAAACGTTTGTGCGGCCCCTTTATGAAATCGGAAATTAGTCTGAAAAAGCCAATGACTGCTGTGACAGCCTTTGGCGCTCGTCGTTACCTTGTGATGCATCTCTTTAAGTGCAGTTTTTATAGCAGCAGCTTTACCTCGTAAGGCGGCCCTGCCATGGCAACGAAATAAAAGCCGAATACATAGTGGAGTCCTTTCAGTGGGTTTTCGTCGCGGGTAAGCTGTTGTGGTAACGATGATCCTCAACCATATTTTTGTGCTAGTCGCCTTAGTCAAGTTTTACCTCATTTCTCCCTGTTTCTCAGGTAAGTTTTGTTTATTACTCTAAGTAATCAATGTTTGCAATATAAAGTGCTTACCGGCGCAAGATCTGAAAACCCAGAGCTGCTGTTTTCATGTTCCACTTTACAAAAAAATAGTAACTTTAAAAAGTAAAAGCACGTGTATGTTCGCATAGAAAAGAAACGCCTGTATCGCACGGTTCAGGCCGACTGCGTTACCACTAGGGCAACTACAAAGATTGTCTTCGGGTAGAACATGGTCCCTGCGCGCGGCGCGAACGTAACTGCATGACCAGTGAGCATGGCCGCACGTCAGTATAATAGCTACACTCCATAGAAGAAAAACACTGATCTCGGAGGAACTATAGCGTGATGTGCGGCAGATTTCCTGCTAAAATAAATTGTGCCATAAGACGAAAAAAGAGAAGGGATGAAGTAGACGCAAACGCAAACATGATGAACCTCTAACGAACTCTTTGAAAAGTAAATGCTTTGATTTTGCCCTCAAATCACGTAAGCACGTTGAGTTCCCTGAGGAATGAATACGCATACAGAGCTAGTTTATTTTCTTTATGTGTATACTTTTTAAACAGAGGTGTCTTGAGAGTATTTAGGTTGGCACCTGTTTCTGTCATTCATTTAGTATTTATCGATATATTTGAAGGAAATATTACAATCTGATTTGTTGAAATTTGTTTGAGCCAGCTTTATCCTGGTTCTTATACCCTTCTCCACAAAGTAGCCTTTACGAGCGAAAAATACCATTAAGGGTACTAAATGAATATTCATTCTACTTACGCGTAAATAAATGCTTTGGATTCAGCTATTTACTGTGTAGCACTCTGTTGTGTTCCGAATTGCCTTCACACAGGCATTGTTTTAATTCAAAGGCCCTTTGCTGAACAGCAGTCATTTCATGGCTAACACGCCTATCAAAAGAGATACGCAAATTAGAAATGGAATCTTGCAATTGGTTTTTTCGAAGACGGGGTACAAAAACACCACCAGCCTATAAACTAAGAAAGGTAGCTGGGCAGAATTTTCTTATTTATTTGGAAGATCGAAGGCTAATTCTGGGGAGACGGATCCAAGAAATCATATTTTTGCAGCTTTCGCAGCATTTAAGAAATAATTGTGCTTTAGGCTTCGATCTTCACACGTGTAGTGCTCTCCATACTGGTTTAAGTAGCTAGAAAGAGAATGGCCACCATTCTGCAGCTGTGGAAATTGTAACTAAAACTTTTTTTTGCGATAAGACAATGCCTGCCCTTCAAAATTATTGGGGAACATCTTCGTATATAGGAGTGGACATTTCGAGTCCTTTTGCATTTGCAGTTAGAAGGAAAGAACACAATTTACAGCTACAGGGTTTATGGTTCGTTGGGGCTGGAAGACGTTCGATTGGTTTGACTGGGCAGGGTTAGGAATTAACAAATGGCTAATGTTGTTTATATGCCAGTTATTCGCGTTGTAATCAGACGGTGTAATCACACGTTGCACTCACACGGTGTAATAATGCGGTGCGCTGACATGTATCCCACCAATATTAAATGGCAGTTATGAACCTCCATTCTCGTTGAACCAAGAGGTTGGTTATTTTATTGCACATGAGTATTTTATGGCACAAAACAATGCAAAGCGTTATTGCACCATAAAAGCAAGAATAGCTTGTATTCGCGCACTGGTGATTTGCGGCAAGAAATTTATTTTCACTCCTCCGACGCGGCGTTCACATTTACTGGTGTCAGTAGATGCGCAAATGGCAATAGGTCATCTATAAGCCTTGCGAATGAGTCTATCATTTCTTTCAACTACTCGTTTAAATGGCATTTTCACGGACAGGCTTACCATATGCTTGGGAGTAGGATTGTACGCACGCAGCACCGCCGGACACTTCTTTGACCCAGCCATTTAATCCTCGGCCTTGCCCTATTAGGCTTTGCTTTAAAAGATATTGACGCAATAGTATTTTCCATCGTGCCGTCATTCGTCTGCATGAATCATGTTTTCATGCCACTCTTGCCAAAGTGGATGAATCAGACGACGCTGCGCTCGGAGGCACTCGAAACACACTTCAACGGCTAGGTAGATGGAAGCACGAGAGGTGTTCCTCGCCTTCCGAAGCAAATAATAGCAAGGTTATCTAGGTGTGAGAGCACCTGCAATAAAAAAACTTTTCGTCGTGTTTCCATGCTCTTTTACAAGCCACGTTTGAGTAAAAAAACGAGGCTATCTCTACGAAAGCAAAACCTAGCGAGGAGCGAAGTACTGAGTGCATAAGCGTATTCAAAGATTCCAAATCTCTCGCTTGCCACACAGCGCGCGGTGATATGCACGACTTGCCAATTACGAAGACAGAGACGCGAAAGTCGAAACGAAGATCTTCACTTTTGAAAGTCATAGCGAGAACAGAGCCAAAAAGAAGCAACTAAGCAAGCGCGAACGAAAAGCGAGTGTTCGGGCGTGAGGTTTTAGTACTCGTTTTTTCCCATTGAGATAGAACGTTCAAGCAAGAGGCGTTGGAAGACAAACTTCTCGGTCTGTTCTTTTAGTATGCGTTGCGTTATACCGCGAGGTGTTTAAAACGAGTGCCCCTGTGTTTTACTTCAGTGACTACATTATGTACAACGACATCAGACGACGATGGCGTGAGACGGCGACAGCTCGAGCCAATAGGACATTCATAATAGGGGCTGGAGATGTCGGTGTGTCATGTCGTCCTAGTATCATCTAGTCACGGTACCAAAACACCAAGGCACTAGTTTCTGAACGCGTCGGACTAGAACGTATCATCTCTGTGGGAAAAACGCCTAATAGAAAGACACACTGGGACACTCGTTTTGGAACGCCTCTTGCTAGAATGCTCCGTGCTCCAAAGACACGAGACTCATAGCACCGCTGTATACATCTACGCTACAATGGTTTCGTTTCCGTGAGAAAAATGCCAAAGCGCCAAGAATACACTTAACTCTGCATGCTTCGACCCTGCCCAGGTTTCACGTTGGGGGAGAAGGCCCGGGATTTTTTCGGACGGTGCAACCCGCGGAAGGTACATCTGGGCTATGACGCGCATTGTAATGGAGCGTTCTGGCTTTTTGTACACTACCTGGGAATCTTTACCGTGTACCCAAACCTTCTCCCATGGGCGTTCTCGCTTTCGGCGTCCATCCGAAAAGCCGCCACAACTGCCGGGATCAAACAAGCGTCCTTGGAGTCAGCTGCAGAATGCCTGAGCCAGTGAGGCTACTGTCTTGCGTACTATGGCTGCTGGTGCTCCGGCGACTAATCTCTTCAAAGATTCCCCATCATGTTTACAAGAGGTATTCAGAACACTGAATTCTGAACAGGTGGAGGTAAGGCCTAATAGAGAATACCTCAGTAACCTCAGATTTCCAGATGCCTTCACCTTGCTAAGCAACTCGGGGAACGAATTGCAAAGCTTGCTTACTGCACTCGACAAACTGAGTAGAACCGTGGGCCTGAAAATTAATATGCAGGACACTAAAGTAATGAATAACCTCGGTAATCAAAAGCATAATAATGGGGTGGAGTGCATTCAGCAGGCATTCCCAGATAAGGAGCGGCAGCTACCTATTTTCTCTGAAGAAGAAAGTGTATGACAGCTGCATCTTACCGGTACTCACCAACAGGGAAGAATTTTGGAGGCTCACTAAGAGGGCTCACCATACATTGAGAACAATTTAGAAAGCAACGGAACGCTAGATGATAGGAGTAGCATTACGAACAAGAAGGGAGCACAGTGGATCAGGGAACAAACGCGTGTTATGAACATATTAGTAGAGGTTAAGAAGAAATGCACGTGGGCAGGGCATGTAATGCGAAGGCAAGATAACCGTTGGTCATTAAAGGTAACAGAATGGATCCCTAAAGAAGGAAAGCGTTGCAGGGGACGGGAGAAAGTTAGATGGGCAGAAGAAATCAAGAAGTTTGAGGGGACAAATTTGTCGCCGTTAGCACAGGAGCGGGATAAGTGGAGAAGAATGGTAGACGCATTTGCCCTGCAGTGGGCGTAGATAGGCTGGTGGTGGTCTTGATGACGATGATAACGAAGGAACAATTTAGTACTATTCAATTAATAAAGCAATAGGATGTATTCTGATTATTGCCGCCTGCGGAGAGCCGCTCAAAGGCGTAAATCAATTGACTGGACGACTTTCACAGATTATGACTAAGGCAGAGCAAGAAGCATAGCTGCTAATGGAAAAATACCACCTCTTACAGACCCACTATTACCAGACCCTACTATTTTTTGCTACCCAGTGGGCTGCTTACCGAATTGTCACAAAAGTAAAAAATGCGCCGACTTAGCGCACACCATTTGCAATATCTACAGGCGTTCACGATTCGCCGCTCAATTACTAACAGTGAGCACTGGGATAGCGTTTCTTTTAACCACCACCCTGAAGATCAATACTGGGTCGTCCAGCTGGCTTTGGACGCTGCTAAAGTCGAACGGCTCACCACTGATGACCAATCGCCACAGTTGCCAAGCTTGCTGAAGGTTATCCTCTGTTTCTACCCATCCTGCCGCGTTTTGAGTCCCTGTTCGCGCTACTGTTGTGATGTTGCCCACTCGCACGCGGTCGGGAGGGGCGAGGGACGGTTTTTCCAACGGCGACTGCACCCCGGTAGGGCCAGTGCGCTGTGTTTCTTCAAATACCCATCCACGACAAAATGGCTCGTCCTCAGGTTTCACGCACAGGCTAAACATCGTGTCAGTGCGACTGCCACAATTCCGAGTGTAGGCACTGTTAGGGGGTACTAGTGTGATTTGTAAACATTGCGAGATTACTAGCTCAAATTATCTCAACGCCCGTTTGAGTCCATTCTCGCTGCGTTTACGCGTCTTTATTCCCCATCATAATCACTACGAAAATGTTGTCTTCCTCTCTTAACCCTCTTTGCCTATTTTAAGTGCGTTTTGTATGATGTCAAAAAATGGCTTGGCTTGATTTTGCTAGTGCACTGCTCGCCATCCCTCCGACAGAATAAATCGGCACAGCGTTTAGTCGGGCTCCCGCCGGCGGGTCGTCGCAATTCGTTCGTTTAGTTGAAACTAACCTACGATACGTTTCTGCCTGGTAGGATGCCCCTTTAGTTTGTAGACTATCAAACTCTGTCCAGGTCGCTCCACAGAAGCGCCCATGGGACCCTTTTCTCAGTTGTACGCTAGTAGAAACATGTTACGCCAGTTCAATGCGGCACAAGAGTCAGCGAAGCTATTAACGCTTCTGAGGAGTGTAAATCAACTGAAATATTTATCGTACAGCGTAAAATCTTGGTTTGAGGAACACCATTTCGGCTGGCTGAAATAGCACTGTGGTAAGCAACACGCCAACACATCTGCATACGGTTTTCCGCCTAACGGATGCCATCACGAACAAAGAGGTATTCGCGGAAATTTGGGGGACGCGTATGGCACGACAGCAATTCAAGAAGCAGGCAATTAAGCTGATTTCAATGCTAAACAAAATAAAAAATGTGAACACGCTATATCTTATATGTTGTACATCTCCTTTCCTGACACGGCGGGCTTGTGACCGAGTGGCCTGGAGAGCTTGGAATATTGTTTTGAAACTCGCAAGTTCAAATCAACCATAGCGCATGTTTTATGGTGATTTTTTTTGTTTCGGTAATGTTCTCTTTACTGAATTCATCACGTTTGCACTATAACGTTCATTGTCCTCCGACCGAGGTCGCAGAACGCGTGCCGACTGGCAATGACGTTCTGCCGAGTTCTCATTGGAGGGGTGTTCAAATAACCACCGACTGCTTCCGGGCAGAGTACCAAATCAGGTGACCCTTGGAATGGTGCGAACACGCCGCTTACGATGAAGGCACTTCCAGCAAGCTCCAAAGGTGGGGTAGAAAACCCGCGTTATGAAGGAACGAACAGGATGGCGGGGAGAGGCATGAGCCGTGATATTGTTTCCAAGCCAACACACGCGTTATATTAAAACTACAATTTAAACGGGCAGGTAGGAAGCACAGGAAAACATGATTTACAACATTCAGAGATGACTAATGAGGAACTGGTTCAGTTCAGTCCGCTGGGGTTGGCACGGTGGGTGGAGCGCCGACGGGCTGGTGGATTCGTTGAGTCGAAGGCACATTACAGTCGGTCCGAAGAGCTGATGAGTTGTGTGCGCCGAGAACCTTCAAACCGGCGTTATGGTCTCACGGCGATGAACGTGGCGGTGCCGATCACTGGTGGCGGGAGAAGAAAGCTTAGACCCAAAATGAGGCCTAACTGCCCGCGCTTTGCTTCACCGGCGCACCGCTCACTCGTGGGCCTGACAAGGGCTGCTTCCGGCGGCGTCCCGGGATGTTGTCAGACCTATAGCGGGACGGATGATGACTTGGACGGCAGTGCCGGCGACAGACCTCGGTGCTACACCGCGAGGGCGCCTACACCTAGAAGAGTGGACTCGATGCACCAATGGTCCGCTCCCGCCCGGGGTGGGGTTTCGACATCGATGTCTCGGCAGCGTCTCCCCTTGTTACTTCGTCCCGAACCTTGCTGCCGCGCTCTGCAGACTATGCTTCTTCGTCTGCTACGGGAGGGTGTACAAATTTCTAAATTCACACCCTCTTCTTCATCGTGAAACTCTGCTAGTTCAGTGCTCCCGTTGTGGCGACGTGACAAAGGCTGTGGGAAAAAGGACCCCCGCTGGCCAGTCATAGACACATTTCTGGTGAATGTTCGGAAATTCTTGTAAGGTGCAACAGAGAGGTTTCCACGAAGAGAGAGGAAACCCCAGCTGTGCCCTTTTTCCCGCCACGCACCACTACCGCAAGCTGCGTCATTTTTTTGAGGAACCAGCTCTCTTTGCCGTAATATGACTAGCTTTGAAATGGTTGTATTGCTGCTTGGTCAAATGAGTTCTTAGCAAACACGAACCTGCCGCTCACCACGTCATTTCTTCGCAGGGCGTGCCCGTGTCTATGTTCAAGATCTGGAAAACCCCCCTTACTATTATGTAAGTATATACAGCACAATTTTACACGTGTTGAGGACCCCATAGAACGTCGCGCTCAAGAAGGGAGGAACGTAGAATCAAGTTAATATATATGTATTTATAAATACATCTTTCAATGTTTATACATTATTTATTACAAGGAGGTTTATTAGAAAAAAAACAGGCCACCGGAGAGGGAAAACAGGCAAACAGTCCAAGCGAACCATTCTGAGAATGCGACTGGTGCAGCACGACAACGTGCCGATGATGATAGCCATCGGTCCGTGCTACATCATAATCATCACCAGCCTCTCTATGCCCCCTGCAGGGCAAAGGCCTGTCGCATTATTCTCCATTTACCCCGGTACTCTGCAACTGCGACCAATTTGTTCCCGCAAACGTCTTAACCTCCTCTGCCCATCTAACATTCCGCCGCCCTGTGCTACACTTGCCTTCCCTAGGGATCACCTCTGTTACCCTTAATTAGCCATGGTTATCTTCCCTTCGCAGTACATGCCCTGCCTACGTCCACTTACTAATTTCCACTAATATGTCCCTAACAAGCGTTTGCTCCCTGATCCACTCCACTCTCTCATTGTCCCTTAATGTTAAACTTATCATCTTCTGTTCTATTGATCGCTCACTTGTCATGCAATTTAAGTTCAACCCTCTTAGTGAACCTTCAAGTTTCTGCCCCGTATGTGAGTACCGGTAAGATGCAGCTGTCATACACTGTCTTCTTCAGGGACAATGGTAGGCTGCCATTCATTATCTTATAATGCCTTACGAATGCACTCCAAACCCTTCTTATCCTTCTTATTATCTCTGCCGCATGGTAGAGATCCTGGATCAAAACTTTGCTAAGTAGATATATTCGCTTACCACTTCTACTGCCTCACACCTATCTCAAATTGCTGTGCTCTCTCGAGGTTATTGGTCATTACTTTAGCTTTCTGCATATTATTTTTAGGCCAACGGTTCTGCTCTGTTTGTCCCGCGCAGTAAGCATGCTTTGCAATTCGCCCCCCGAGTTGCTTAGCAAGGCAACGTCATCAGCAAATCTGAGATTACTGAGGTATTCTCAATTAACCATTATTCCCACCTGTTCCCAATTCAATGTTCTGAATACTTCTCGTAAACATGCCGTGAATAACATCGGAGAGATTGTGTCTCCTTGCCTGATGCCTTTCTTTATAGACATTTTACTGCTCTGCTTGTGGGGGATGATGGCAGCTGTGGAAACATTGTAAATACCTTCTAGTATTTTTACATAATGCTCGTTTACACCCTGCTTTTGTAATGCCTGAATGAGTGCTGAGGTTTCGACAGCGTGAACTGGTTTTTTTTTAATCTATGAAGGCTATATATAGGGGTTCAGTATACTCCGCGCACTTCTCCAACACCTGAAAGATCGTGTGAATATGGTATATTGTTGAATGTTGTTGAATACTGAAGAATGTTTAGAACAAGCAGGGTTTCGTAAAGGCTATTCGACAATGGACCATCCTACATACTCATTCAGAAATTGACAAGTAGTTAAAAAAGATTGGACGGTGACAGCATTTAAATCAATCTTTGTTACATATTCCTCGATGGAGCTGGAGCCATCCTGGCCACTTACGGCTACAACACGGCAGTTGGGTCGTAGTAGGGCTTCGAGGGACTGACATGGAAGGTTTCCCTGCCACGACAGCGAAAGGCCTGGAGAGATCGTCAGTGGTTCAAATGTGTACTTCACAGGCGAAGTACACTTGAGGACGTAGTAGGGCACATGATATTTGGCAATAAGTTCAGAGGATATACCTGGCATTGTAGCGAGGATGCACAGTAACACAAGAACGCAAGCACGAAAGGAAGATAAGGCGTGGTCCTTGTCGTGAAGATTCTTCTTGCGACCCTTGTCATTTGTTGTCCGTGGGCGGCCGAGCTGCCGGCAATGTTCGGCTTGTCTTATGTCAGAAAGAGCGTAGCACTCAGAGGAATCAGTGCTGCATTGGAGTAGTGTGCCCATTGTGCAAGACGTCTCGCGTCCAAAAAGCCGGAAAAAAGGTTTACAGCCAGCAGTGGTATGTGCGGTGGTGTTGTAAGCAAACATCACGAAAGGTAGCACCACATCCAAATTTGAATGATCACGAGCGCGGGCATGTTTGTGCGGTTGAATCTCTCGGTCAGGCCGTTCGTCTGTGGGTGGTATGGGGACGCAGTGCGGTGAACAATTCTGCTTTGAGCTAGAAGAAAGTCATCAACCTAAGAGAGGAATACGGCCCCTTTGTAGCTGAGTAACTCGCGGAGTGCTCCATGCCGCAAGAAAAGCGAACGCAAGACGAACCCAGCAACATCACGCGCCGTAGCAGCTCTCAGCGCTTTGGTTTCGCCCTAGCGTGTTAGGTAGTCGAGAGCAACAATACTCCATCGGTTGCTAGAAGAAGCGCTTGGCAAGGGGCCGAACAGGAAGATTCCGACACAATTGTAAGGACGAAGCGAACATGACAATGCTTGAAGAAATCCGGCTGATTGTGGTGCGGGCATCTTGCGGCAGTGACAGTCATTGCAGGCACGAATGTATATGAGCACAAAGCTGTACATTCTCCCCCAATAGTATCTATGGCGGAGACGGGTGTGCGTTTTAAGACGTGCAGCGTGAGCGTTTTGGCCATCAGCGTAGTAAGCAGCGCATGCATATGCCCGCAAACTGTGCGCAACCACAAGAAGCCGGGTCTGACCATCAGGTGTAAAATTACGGCGATAGAGAAGGTGGTCCTCCCCTATGGCGAAGCGGGAGACTTGGCGTAGAAGTGACCTTGGCTGCGTAGGGGTCGGTTGAGTGGATACAAACTTCACGATCATCGCAACGCATGGATCATCTCGCTACAAGGAAGCTATGTCGGTGACGGTCAATGGGAGTACGAGCAGTATCGGTTCTCACAAGACGATCGAGAGAGTGCATTTGCATAAGAGTGCTTGTGGCCAGATCTATAATAAACTGGAATATCCCACTCCTGCAGACGGAGCGCCGAACGAGCAAGACGACCCATAGGCGTCTTGAGGGACGACAGGCAGCATAACGAGTGATGGTCGGTAACTACATCAAAATGGCGGCCGTAGTGATAGGGTCATAATTTGGAAAGAGGCCAGAAGATGTCAAGACAGTCTTTCTCGGTACCCGAATAGTTTTTTTCAGCTTTTGTAAGCGTTGGCTAGCGTACGCGACGACGCACTCGTCGTCGTTAGGCTTGCATTGAGCGAGCACGACACCGAGCCCTGCGCCACTGGCAGTGGTATGGACTTGGGCAGCGGGATTCGGATCGTTCTGCCACACTACGGGTGGTGAAACCAACAGACGCCTCAAGGCTGTAAACGCTTGACCGCACTTCTTGAACCATGAGGACAGGCCGTTGTCACCACCGAGGAGTTTGGTCAGTGGTGAAATGATTTCTTACGAAGCGCCGAAAGTACCAACACAGCCAGATGAAGCTGACGATCGCTTTCATTGACGTCGGTTTGGGGAACGGTGACGCACGGAGCTTTTTGTGATCAGGTAGGATTCCATCCTTTGGCACGACGTAGGCGAGAATAGTCAGTGTGCGAGCACCAAAGCAACACTTAGATGAATTGAAGCCCATAAGCAGTTAGGCATGTAAATATTTAGTGCGCAGGACTTAGGTGAGTCTTTAAATCCGATTAAAACACGGTGACATCGTCTAGAAAGCCGAGACATGTCCGCGATTTGAGACTGTGCAAGATGTGTCCCGTCATTCTTTTGAACGAGGCAGGCGCATTAAGTAGGCCAAATGGCATTGCTTTAAACTTATATACGCTATCTGGCGTGACAAAGGCTGTTTTTGGTCGACCAATTTTTAGCAAGTGGGATCTGCCAATAGCCGGATCGTAAATTAATGCTGGGGAAGTACGCAGCACCGTGTAAACAATCAAGGGCGTCATTTATTGGAGGCAGAAGATAAGCGTCTTTGGGGGTGATCTTGTTAAAGCGGCGATATTACACACAGAATCTGAGGGACCCATCTTTTTTTTCACTAGGGCCGCAGACTACGACCAGGGGCTTTGAGAAGGTCTGATGACGCCACGCCAGAGCATGTCATCAACATGCTCGCTAATAACGCTGCGTTCCGGCGCAGACACCCTGTAGAGGCGCTGTCGCAACGGCATGTGGGTATCTGTGTCAATGTGACAGGTGAGCGTTGATGTTCTGCCCAAAGGAGCTTGCTTGCAGTCAAAAGAAGGCAAATTTCCTAAGAATATCCAGAACGTCTGCACTACGTGGGGTCAACATCGGAGGCGTTAGACTTCTGGAACGTGTCGTCAGCGATTGGCGTATTTGTTGGATGAATCGCGTTGAGCCGATTTAGCTGCGGCGAAAGTGCGTTGTCGTAAACGTCGAGGCTGAAAACAGGGTTAACAGGTTAGACATTGCCGACAGTATCCCCACGAAGCCAGCTGAAAGTGCGAGTGCCCGGCTGTCAAACAAAAATCGCTGTGTGGCCAGATAAGAGTTTCAGCACAAAAAAACAGAAGCGGCCAACCCTTGCGAACAAAGAAAACGGCTGATGACGTAAATAAAACAGATACATCCGCCAGTATTCTGCTAAAAAGGGCGAAGAAAACTGAACTTTGCTTCGGGATGTCCACGATTCATGTACGGCCAGCTTTTATCTAGTAGTAGAGGGACCGATTGTGGAGGAAGCGTCATTTTGTGAACAGAATTCGACCTCGGCGCGAGCGCAGTTAATTACGTCGTTCAGGTTCGACAAAACCTTCCACCCAAGGATAACGCCATGTGAGCGGATGAGGCAGGCGGTGAATTTAGTTTTGCAGAGAATGTCTTGAATTGTAACTCGAGCAGTACACGCTGCCAAAGGTGTCGTATGTTGTGAAAAGCATTTCATTTGCTCTTGTTACCCTGTTGAGCCTGTCTTCCAGTTTTTGGTCATGTTGACTTGAAAGTTTGAGAGAAAATTTGCAGCAGCTACTAAGCAAGCTTTTGCGATTAAAAGCTGAAGTACACGTTGCACGTTCGAGAAGTAGTTTTTCCCTCAATCAACTCTAAGATTTGTGAATTTTTATTCGGTGATTCCTGCGACGGGCAGGTTTGCAGCCAGACTGGTGACCTCGGCTAAAGTGTGCGCATGGTCCGGATCAAGGAAGAAATACAAGGAAAGATAATTCGAGGAGGTGACAGCGCGGAAGGATGAGCATACTCCCGACCCGTGGACTGTGTGCCTGGAGATAAATACATCAGGGTTGAGGCTACTTTCACAGATGTAGGCGGACCGAGAACGTGATTGTGCAAATGTCGCGTAGCGATGGCCGCAGCGTTTCCCAAGCTAGAAAAGAAGGAGCCGCGTAAGATAACGTGCGTGCTCGTGAGTACGTAATATACAGAAAAGATGTACACAACAGGTTTTCTGGTTCTCATTTGGTGAGCTGCTTCTTATTTTGCTGGTGCGTCACCTGCTCCACCATCCGCTTCTCGGCTTTCTGACATCGGGCGTTTTTCCCACCTCGAGTATCTTCTCAATTTGATATCGCCGATGGGCAGGCAGTTGACCAACGCTGTCTTCAGTGTTTCGCCCACTCACGATTATAGCTAACAAAACCAATGCTCTGGCACGAAGATTGCGTACCACCGTAAAACCATGCCAAAGCTAGTACGCATCTCTAGAAAAAAGGGCTTAGGAGCATCAAAACGTAAAAAAGCAAGCTTATTGGCGGTGTCAAAATGTCTGCCACTGCCTACACAGCCATGCTTTCTAGACTATCGAAGTTTGTGAGCGCTACAATAGCAGTATATTTCTGTACTCCTGTGCCAAAACCGCGAAGAGAAAAGATCGTCTGCATTATCAGATTTTCCGTTGTTCGTTCGGTAAGGCCCAAATCGGTGGTGTTAAATCACTTGGTACGCATTTAGCCTCCTGAATAAGTGTTGTGGTCTGTCAGGCGAATCGGGCTTCACTAAGAAGTACTTAGATTTCCAGCTTTGCACGCGCAGACACTGCTATCAGAAACGTACAAACAGAACGCAATTGTCAATACATAACTTTCGTGGTAACGTACAGAAGCTCCCCCTCTTCCGGGGGCGGGCGGTCACTGTATAGCCACTCGGTTGTTGAAGGGAAACGGGAGATAGTGGAGACGCGATTTAGCGGACTGCAAACACATTACAGAATATACCAAAAAATGCCCGAACAAAAGGGGAGCAACACTCGAGACAAAATGTAATACTAAAATTGAGCCTGTAATTTATGTTCGCTACGGTCACTTTGATAACAATGGGATACTGTAATCTTTTAGCGCCTTAAGACAAGAGTAGAGCGGCAGGACTTTGGTTAAATAACGTAGGGAGAATTCAACTTCTCGACAAACAAAAAAATTGAAGTAAGCTGACACTAACGAAAAAGATTTGAAAGCAGCGAAGCTGTGCGCAACCTTCACGGCCATCTCGAAGGTTTGAGTTTATGACTGCAGCCGATTTGCTTATTCTTCGCTGCCGCAACAACCTTTACTTCCTTATTGTTGCTGTGTGTTTAAGCTTGCTTCATTTTTGGGGAAGTAATAATCATTGGAGATCGCCTTGGAAGGGCGTATGCTATGACCTGTCTTTCACGTTCCGAGGAAGTGTTTTCACGATTACGGCGAACGTTGGAGTCTGTCTCTTTCCGAGCCATTGTTCCCACGATTACTGCGAATGCCGTGCTTTTTATCCAATTTCACCAACCTCGCTATGCGGGTATGGTAGGCTTGCAAATGCGCGTCATGGACGCTGGATAGTCGCCATGAGCACGGACACGATTACAATATGCTAAACAGGACACGCTTACGATATTCTAAAATTACGATATGCTAAACTGCTTCGGTGTTGAAAAAAGTGCGGAAAGGAACGCTAGAAATACGAATCGTAAATGAATCACCTCTGCATTGCTCCTTGCATCGTTGCAAAGAACAGCATAACGAGAGAAGTAAGGCACTCCGCTACAATTATATCAATGTACTCAATTGGGAAAAATGAAAAAAATTAAAGGATAAAGTAATATAACGTTTTTTCCTACTCACAGTCATTGTTGGCTGTAAATAACTCACGCTCTTGACAAGCTGCACAAGAACCCTACAGATCAGCTGCCATTGCTCTGAATTTCTGCACATTTTTTTTCTGTCGTGCCCAGGCTTCTTTGGGTCTTTCATTCCTGGATCCCGAATTCTGAACAAAGAAGCATGTAGGTGATGGCAACATCGGCAAACCTTTTTCCTTCTTCAATGAAGAATGTTCTCTCAGTCTCTGCTTCTTCTGGAAGTGATGAAGCTGCCGTTTGTTGTGCGAAGTTCTTCAAAAAATGTAACACCTCGTTCTCTAGTTTCCATCAGACCGCGTGCTTTCAGGCTATATTTTTGCCCAATTCAAGGACTTGGTACGATTCCCGAACCCGCCGCGCCAGCCGCTTTTCTAATGTAGGCGAAAAGCTAGAACGCCTGTGCACGAGAGTTCGGTGCACATTAAACGTCCCCGCGTGGCCAAAATTAATCACGGGCTCATCATTGCTGTGAGCCTCTTTCCCTGTGCAGCGTCGGTGTGTTAAACCTAACAGCCAATCAGTCAATCAGTCAATCTATCTTCTGACTATTGTTAATTGCTATTACCCGCACTCTGCGTTTCCAGAAGTAGACAATGTGCTTGCAGGAGTGAAAGTAATATATACTATGTTTATATCGTGTGTCTTTGTTTTTCAGTGCGCGGTACCGTCGAAGCATTGTGACTGGGACGAATTTGTAAGTACTATCAAGAAACGGGTGTTAGTACAGTCGCGAGATTTCTGCCGACCGAATCTGTAGTGGAGGAGCATGCAAAAATATCTAATACGTCTGCATCTCATATATATTAGGCACAGGATAGTTACGTGAGAGAACTGTATGATGGAGCGGAAACGGCAATGTCAGGCCTAGCGTGGTGTCAAAGATTCGGAGGCATGTGGTTGCGCGGCGGAATTGTGAACATGCGTGTGTTTAGGCAGATATTCGTATCCTCACATCGCCCACAGTTAGATGAATGTATTGATACGAACATTAAAAATCATTTAGCGAATCTGAGCTTCGGTTGTAGCTTTACTCGCTTTGTTGCTTGCGAATTGCCTTTCTAGTGCCTTGTTTAATGGCCCGTTTTTACTTGTTTCAATTCTGAAAATTGTGTAAAGGAACTATAACTTACTGCTGATTCGCATTTAAGTATGTCTTCATCTCAGATTACCATTAATACCAACAGAAGGGTATAACCTGTGGGCATAATTATAGGTTTCGTAGATATTCGGCGTAGGAGAACGGCGATGGAGGCAAAAGAGAAGACCTGTTCTCAGTACTATAGCTCCTCAAATTTGAGGAGCTCTAGTTGGGAAAGCCAGCACTTGCCAGTTGGTGATGGTTGTATGGTCGTCGTGCGTAGCGCCGAAGACCGGCATCCCTGCAGCTTAAGATGTAGAATCGTGGTCGTGCTGACACCATTGTGGCGAGATTGTCCTGCGTCTAACGTCGCGCTGTTCACCAGGTCATCTGCCATCTCATCAAAGATAGCCTCGTCCAACTTCTATACGTGGCCATAAAATGCGGCGATTCGCTGTAGTGGTACACTCACCATGCCTGCCCTCGTGTCTCGACTTCCCTCATCTATCTTCCGCTTCCGCCTGAAGGCCATCGAGGTGCGCCCGTAGGCTGCGGCTTCATTGAAGCTGTCATTCCATTCGGTCGCACGCACCTGAAAACTCGCCAAGATGGCAGGTGCAGCGTCTTTTTCTCGGATTTCGCGGTTCAGTTCGTCGATCGGCCTGGTTTCGTCCAGAATTTACGGGTTTTGGTACCATGTGTTGTACCTCTGTGTTCTCCCGCTGCGGTGCAATATTCCCAAATCGGAGCGACACGCCTTGATAGGATGAGGCTTTGATGAAAACTGCTAGAAAATACGGGTGTGAGTCGGTGCAGCCACACAGCATGCGCCAGCTTGTGATGAGCGTAATGAACATGATGATGTTCAATGTCCCCTGCTGCCTGTGAGAAAAAAGAAGTCCCAACAGGAAGTAAATATATGTACAGTATTTACAGATGACTTTGTAGTGTGCAGCCTGTTGTCGCCTGGCCTAGTCGTCCTTTTCTTCATCAAATGTGTCTTTTTCGCCTGGTGCCAGTTTCACCTTCATATTTCTCTAAAGTTCCAACACCCTCCCACCCGACAAGAGTCTTTGTTACCGGAGATGGTGTCTGGTCGGTGTCCATATTTATCCTTCTTTCCAAATTTTCGGAGATCTCTTTCTTATGGTTATCCGCCTTGATTTATAATGATCACTAGATCAGGTTATGAGTAACAGTCATATCGTTCTGTGCATTTAGGTTTGTGGGCTGATTCAACTTAAGTTTCATCGGTGTCTTAAAATTGTTCCTCGCACGCCGGGAAGATCCTTGGATATCTGTATGTTGTGCATTATTAACCATCGCGGTACCGTGATCTACAAGTTTTTTCTCTTTTCCGACACTTTTATTCGCCGCTGGTTTAATTAGTCGCCGCCAAAACTATCGATGTCATCACGCTCGGCCTCTGTCCTGGAGGAGCAAATTCGTGGTAATTTGCAGAATCCCCCAAGTCAATGTAGAGGTTTACGGTCGTCCAGGGGTCAGAGTCTCTACGAGTTGCGTGGTCAAGCAGTTGATATATAGCGGCCTTGGCGTTGAGTGGTTGCAGCTGCTGAACATTTACCTCGGTCGTTGTTAGACACCGTAAGCACCTCTTTCTCAGCCACATGTCGGCGAAACACGCGCAGAGATGCCCCTTAGCGGTGTATTTGACGTCCGTTAAAATTGTCTCGAATGTTGCGTTTAGCCCATTGTCAATTAGCCAATCATAAATCCCCTCATGAAGGTCATCTTCTACGATGTCGGCACGACGCGTTACGGCTGCATGCGAGGAGCTCTTAAACACGTGAAGGTAGGCTTCACTGGTATTGAGATGCAAAGGCGGGGCGTTGTTCCAGATGTTCTCTTCAGCAGCTGAAGTGTTGATCATATATTTCGGCAACTCTATATCGCCTGTGTTCCGTTCTTGCTTTGGTGCTTCCGGCAATAAGGAACCTTCAGTGGCTAGATTTCAGCGCATTTTAAACATCCCGAGGTTGTCAAAATTATTTCACAGTCCTAATTTACGGCGCGTCTCAAAGCTCGGGTGTTGCTTCGGTGCGTTTAACCCCACAATCCGTCGTCTTCAGTTCTGTGCGAGGAATGCAGAGTTTTGTGACGTGTCTCAAGTGCCGTCTCATTGGATTGGTTGTTGATAAAAGTGTGTGGTCTCATTGGGCACGGTGGTGTAATTATGCATTGAAATTATTGATATCGATGACTTATTATCAGTACGCCCTTAGATGCGGCCCAGGTCGTCGTATTCATGTTGGTTCCGGTTTCTTCCTCAAACGTTTTAGTGTTTGCTTGTAAGGGCCAGTTTATATTTCAAGAAGTGTTGCCTTCTGCCTTGTTTAGGGAAGTGTAGCTTCATAGGGGCGTCTGTTTTTCATCCGCATAATCGTCATTCGCTTCTTTCGATCCTTCGAAGAGTGTTAAGTAGAACTGCCCGTTTTATTTACTGTTCAACACGTCCGAATCACTTTAATTGGACTTGTGCGTTGTAACCATTACGAGTTACTATACCTCTAACACGTGCGTTAGTCGTGGCATTTCTGTATACTCATCTGCTGCTAATCCCCAAATACTGGCTTGCTGAAATATTCGCGCGACAGGGAGGGCAAATGCGAGGCAGCTTACGAGGAGAAATCGAAACTCGCCGGTTAGACTTTCTATCTTTCGAAAAGTTTCAAGCAGTGTGACTTACACCAGTTTAAATAGGGAACTTTAGCCAGAATTATTTAGGAGTAAATAAGTGGTTTTAAAGTGGAAAGCGAAAAGGGGCGGAAGAAAGCGCCGCCGGAAGCGTTGCCATTCTCCGTGCGCGCTCTCTGCACCTTCTCTGTTACGCCTATAAAGCGTTGTACAGCGTCTGAATGTGTGCTTTGTCCGGGATATAACGCCACCGGATACCATGGGAGGCTGTACTAGATAGGTTCTACCATGCCAGGTGAGGCTCCCTGGGGCACAAACCGCATTTCGTCGCCAGACAATGATTTAGCAACCCTCACATTTGCAAAAACCTCCCAATGATTATGCAATGCCTCTATCGGCCTTGAGGCACTCGATAGGCGTGGCGGCAGATCTTTGGGAGAGGCCTCCGTCCGCAATGGACACCACCAGGCTTAAAATATAGTATAAAAGATAAAAGTCCTCATTCGAGGTGGCCAAGAATTCTACACGCTAGCTTTACAGATGCTAGAGAATCGTGATGTTAGCCGTCAATTCTTGTTTTGGATACCAGGGAATCCAGCTTGACCCTGACAGCCGCAGGTTGCTCGGCTCTTTACTGGAGCCCAACCACCGAAACAGTGGCCTCAACGTCTTCAGTTTCCTCTTAGCGTTATTCCGCTAAGGGGGAAATGGGAATGAGAATAATGCGGGAATAACGCGGAATGAGCGTTATTCCGCTATATGCTACCGACAGAAATCAACAAGGATTATTTAAGAAATATGCAGCCGGTTTCTTTAACGTGATACCGCCTCTTCGCTTCGGGGTTGGCAATGTGGCATCAGAATGTGGCTCAATGGCTCACCTCGTCGTGTAGCTTGACTTTCGAGAATTTGAACTATTTGGAAGAACATCCAGGGATGAAAGGCTGGGGGTGCCCTAAATATACCGCATATATAATTACACTATTTACAAGAAACCTTGTAGCGCACAAACACCATGTGGCCTTCATTTTTATCGGCTTTGTAGCCTTATAGACAAGTCACATATTGTGGTACAACAGATACCCTGCGCAAAGGATGAGCGGTATATACTAAGAGAAAGTTTTCTGATGATAGAGCACCGACAAGGGCATCGACGACACTGGCACAACTGCGATAACTGAAACTGCCACGCCATGAATTCAGCTATTTTTGAAGGTATAGGCTCGTAGTGCTTTTAAAAACGATTCTTTCTTGTGCTACTTAGACGCCGAGCTTTTGGTGGGTTTGTATGTGTTTCTGTCTCTCTCGATTGAGTCGCCCATCTAAAATTTAAAATGTATACTTCAGCAGGAAGATCGTATAGGCCAACGTTTTTCAAAACACAGAATGTGGAAACGTTTGGTGGCCTTGTCCACAATCATAGGCGAAGTGATATAATGGGGGTAAATCAGGCAAAACATCAGTGCATAAGTGATATTTGCAATGTTTGTTTAACTAAAAAGGATAAAAGAAAATAGAAATGAGAATGGTGTTTCTAGAAAAAAATACGAAAACCATCGTGCCCAAGCTAAGCCCTGTAAGCGGCATTCAAAGACGTCCACCCGTAGGGAAACGTTCCAGTATACGGCCCGTGAGCAGTAGAACACGTTATAATTGAGTTAACACAAGCTAACGTCCGCCTTGTTTATGCGGGGGAGTGAAAGGCGGTAGTAAAAATAGCTTGAGACGTGAGCGGGAAAGAGATAAGCGGCATTTATGTTCAGGAGCAGGCAGATAACTTTGTCTTCCGATGACGTTTGAAGCGAAGTGAAGAGATGTACAGCGGACATTTTCGTTTTAACTTCAAAGACGAGCAGCTGAATAAATGTTTTCTCCGCTCAAGCACGCTGATGCACAGGGAAGCATTGCTGCAGGGAGTGATCTTAATTTGTGAAGCATGACCGGCTACAATTCTGTTACTAGCGAGCTGTTAGGCATTCAACGCTGTCGTACTGCCCGGCAGTCTGAGCTTAGACAAAACATTTGTCACTATCTTATTGCCACGCTGCTATTCTAGTTGTATAGTTCTGTAGCGCTCCCACCTGAGCCTACACACCTGCGATGCGCTTGTATGATACGGCAATCCTAGGTATTACATGATTATTGACATGCTCTACATTTTTGCCTTCCCAAAAAATCCACTTGTTCTAGAATCGCGGTGTGGGGAACGGGCCCATAAGGTCCATTTCAAAGGGTTTGAAGAACAACGATTGGATGTCAATCGGCTGCACAAGTCTGGTGTGCCTCATCGGTGACGTTTTTCTCCCATGGCAGTCCTGGCAGCCCCAGAGGTAGCCGGAGACCTCGGATGTAAGGCAGGGCCAGTAGTACTTAAATGCACATTTTATATGCCACATCATGGAGACAATGCGATGAAGTTTCAATATTTATTTATTTTCCTATAGGAAAGCTTGCACCGCGTTATTGCTGCCGACATTCGTCCCACAAAAAGCACTACAAGAAAAGCACTACCTGGAGTATCATCCAGGTGATGTTGTGTGGGCTTGGAGTTCAATTTGTGGACGCAGACACCGTGAGACGTTTTGTTCCTATGTATTTCCGACCCCAAAGAACTCAACGATGTTTTCGCAAATTTATCCACGACGTTTTCCCCGACAGTTACTCTAGCACGTGATTTTCTTGACTGCTCCCTCGCGGCTCTGGTAGCGTTGAGTACCCTGTTGGTATTGTATACGCAAGCGTTGCTCTGCTCGGAGCTCTCCCACAGGTGGTCGGCCGAAAACCTCAACAAAGCTCACCTTGAAGAAAGTCCATGTCTTGATGGCCTCGTTATGATCATGGTACCAGAGTTTGCGACTTCGGCACGTGGAAAATCCCGTGATTTAAATTTATAACGACAGCGAATCGGTTATCTGTGCATCCCAGCTCATGTATGGACAGCCAATCTGCCAGTGATTTTCACTGGCGCCATTGCAGATCGGTGGGTGACGCTCCTGAGCGGCACTCGAGCGCATTACATTCGCCGATGAGGGCACAGCACTTTCGTTGAATTCTCTGTCCGAAACCTCATGACAGTGTGCTGATTCCAAGGCTAGATCGTGATCCTGGGATTTGGTTGGTGTCACTCTCCATGACTGCACGTAGTTTTCGGCTTCGGATTTCCAGGGCTCAATCGAGATCACCGGTCGCCAAATTATTGATACGAGGTTAATTGTAGAAGGTTGCAGTGCAGGCGAGAGGCTAAGCCGAGACTTTGCGAGTATAGGCTATATGACAGAGAGAGAGAGAGAGTAAAGTTGTTTTTAAAAATTGAGGGACGCTTCCACTCCCGCGCGAGACCTTATATGGTGAAGCTGTTGCAGGTGAGCCTAGCTGGACACATAGTTAGGTTCAAAATCACCGTTTGTTTGGATAGTTTCGGAGCTAATATTTCTCATGTGCATCAAAGTGGTCATCATCATCTTTGCGTCGAGTCGTGGATGCAGTGCAGACTCACCATTGTAGACTTGCGGCAGCTAACGCCATCGACCCGAAGTAGTGGTGGGTGTATCTGCAAGTGGTCTCGCAAAGGATTGGCACTGTCGTAGCCGTGTGTCCTATGATCGATAATAGCTGATGAGAATGCGGCGGCCGCTTTGACTTCTCCAGACGACTTTTCCTTTTCATTTTTAACATAGCCCTGGGGTTATTTTTATGTGCGGTACCACTTGACGACAGCGGTGGGTTTTTTTGTTAAAGCCACTGCTTGAGCCAGGGAATCGGCGATCACCATGAGGCTCGCAGTCACACCAGCTCGCGATTTTTTCGCTCTTCGCTGCTTCGCCAGCACACTTTATTACCTTTCAAATAAAAATGCAGCAGCCATTTTTCGTTGTTGGGTGGGTGGTATTTCTAATGGGTTTTCTGTGGTCTTCTTTGTGTTAAGGTGATGCCTTCTAGTAGATATGCCTTTATTACACATATGCCTACTGTGAAGTCCTTGGGTAAATTTATTCAATTCTAGTCTTGAAGTTTTGTCTCAAAGTCAATTTCTTTGAGGTATGACAGCACTGCTTTCTGATCAGGCTACTTATGTATACTTTAAGGAGTGTTCCTTTTTGCCTATGCTTCTCCAGTTCGACCATCATACCATTGTCTCTTCTATATTTCTTGGTTGATCATTGGCCTTCATCTTCGTTTCTCTTTCGGTCTCTGTTTCGATATTGTCGTGGAATCTTTCTACGATGGTTTGTTTTGAACTTTTGATTTGTCTTGTGCCTGGGCCATCGTTTCTCTGCTTTACACCTGTGTTGTATTTTTGTTGTTCTCTTGAGTATCTGTAATACTCGGTGATACTTTACTTTAGCTCTATACAGAGCTGTTCAATATACTGAGGCATCGTTGCACTTTGTCTTCTAGTTTGACTTCTACTTATATCTCATCCATTTGGCTCTTCTTGGGTGGGCGGAGTGCTGTGGTTCGTTTTGCAGATGTACATGGTTTAGGTTCTCTTGAGGGGTTTCAGCCTTTCCATATTTCTCTATTTTCACCTTTACTATTTTCCCGTCTCTATTTTCACCTTCTCTATTTTCAGCTTTCGCCGTTAATATCTATTATAACGTATTTTATAGCCTGATTTCTTGTTTCCGTCTCTCTGTTGGCGCGTTCCTTTGCTTCCTTCTAGGAGATACAAGAAGCTATTTTTTCTCCTTCTTTATGTTGGAGAGATACGCACAATCCATAGCTACTTAGTAAAAACACGAAGCCAAGCGGAAACGGAAAGCGGATAGCTGATCTCTGCGGCTACGAGTGAATCAGGGTGTTTCCTTACGTGTTGTGGATAAGGTTAGTTAACGCGCAAGAAAAAGTGAAAACGAACTGTTGCAGATTCCCTCATAAGGCCTACCCTAGACATACGGCTGAAGCGTAGACAAGGTCGATATAACAGTTGAAGCTCCCTGTTTCATATTCTGAATAGTGTTATTCGTCTTTTGATAGACCTCGACTGGCACAAGTAAACCTTTTTTCGCAGCTGTTGTGCTTTTTGAGGAGGACGGCACCCAAGCCTACGGCATTGGCTTCTGGGTGCATTTCCGTCTCGGCGTACTCGTCGAAATATGCAAATACAGGCTGGCTCCGTAGGCTATTTTGAAGATCGTGGAAATGATTTAGTTGCTCTTCCTGGCAGCAGAACTGAACGTTGTGTTTGGGCAAGCGCGTGAGGGGTTCGTGGGATTTCTCGACGTTTTTCACGACGTTCCTATAGTAAGGCACATTCCGAAAAAAACGTCGCACGCAGTTCTACATTCCGGAATCGAGCGGTTGGCAGGCTAAGATTTTTGCCTCCTCAGGCAGGACAACCTCTGCTTTGACGACGTAGCCCAAAACGTTCAGTTCGTTTTACGCTAATGGCCAGTTTTAATGCTAAAGTTTAAACCTGATCTTCGGTTTACCACATGTACGGACGCCTACCTTGCAAAGTGTTCGTCCACGCTACAGGCCAACTTAACAACGTCATCGAGGTATAGGGGAGAGGTGCGCCATTTAGGTCTGGGTACCACAGTGTTCCCGGGTGTTGCTAATGTCTGTGGTGCCACGCCCAGTCCAACCGGCATCAATTTGAACGCATAGAGTCCATCCGGCATATACCCACACTCTGTTTAGGTGGTCTGCTGCATCTCAATTTACCAGAACGCGGTTTTCAGGTCGATGGAAGACTACGAGTAGGATTCGTTGGATGGTTTTAAGTATTTTTTTTATTTTGTTCAATCGTTGCTGCGACTGGAAGAATCTTAGAGTGCCTTCTTTGTTGTATGGCGAGCAGCACTAAGGACGCTCTGTGGATTGCGGTAACCTCACGGAGCATGTCCTGTATGTGTCCGGGTAGGTACGGGCTGGTGTGAAGACACCCAATACAGTGATGGTTGCGTAGTTCAGGGCTCCATGCTCAGTGATAAGCGGTTTATTAGCAAGACGTGTATTCGTAACCTACAGGTCAAGGAGACACAGTCTTTGTACCTGCGTATCAAAGCCCTTTATTTTTTCGTTTATCCTGCATAAGCACCCGGTGTACACTACGAAAGGCTGAGTGCCGGAAGCGTTGTCATTCTTACGTTCAAATTCCGCAACGGCAATTCCGTCCGATGCTTTGTGCAGTTTTCGAAAAGTACAACTGAAGCTTCGTTATTTAAAAGCTGGTATTAGCCGGTGACATTAGGAAACAGAAAGTGTTATTTGCTTGCTAAAAGGCACAATTCTCCTTTTCCGACAGTGACATTGCTTCGGAGGAGGCAGCTCTGGTCGCTTTCCCGGATTGTGTCAGTTGCAAGATAGACATCTTAGCTCTACAGGAAATCATCAGGCTCAAACATGAAGGCATGGTGACTTACTCGCCTGCAATCCTTCGAGCATTTCATTGTTTGTTGATGGGCTTTGGCGTATAGGTGTGATAGGTGGAGAAACGTACTGACTTTGCCGGCTGGACAATAATATTCCAGTTGTCCGTGATAAAGTCATTTAGAGAACATCGCGGCAGCATTTCAAAATCAGGATGAAAGTAGCGGGGTCCAAGGTACCATTTGTGGTGAAGCATGATATACGTGTTTCACTTGTGACAAGATTTCCTGGTACTGGGCGGATGTGTGGACAATCCCAGCAACTTGCAACTTTATTCGGCTTAGTCATGTGCGCTCAACTCGTTCTAAGTAGTCGGCATCTGTCTACATCTGAGCTACGGCTTCAACGCTGTAGATTAGCAGCCATAGGTGTAAAGTTGTCATCTTTGCTGTCGCATTCGTGGCAGCGTCGTATCTCGGCTTGTGTTCGTTGATGGTTCGTCGTAGCACGCCGTCTTTGTCGAGGTCTCGATACTGGGGGCTCTGTTGTGTCGGGTTGCGTCGCATGTTGTCGCTGTCGTAGTGTTGAGAGGTCAGGTCACGGCACAATAGGGTCATCCTGATGATGGCGCGTCAGGAATGGCAGTGCTCGGTAATTGGTTGCGTCGTTGTAGAGTTTTTTCATTTTGCCTTAAAAGGACTTCACCTCCACAATTTGCTTCTTTGAGTTTCCCCAACATCGGCTTGGTCCTCTTCCGCGCGTAAATTCAGCATTACTGTGATTGCTGAACAATGTCTATACCTAGGGCAAGGAGGAGCGGTTACAGAGCGCTGGGTCGTGGCTCGTCTGCGACAGGAACTCGTTGATCTCCTTGCGTTGCTGGCCGGGGAAAGGGCCCGGGCATGTACAGAATAGCCTCGTAGTCCGAGTCGCTTGTGGGCACTGGCGGAAATTGAGCCGGTTTCTCAGCAATGGTATCACACAGGAAACCTATGGGTAGTTGTCAACACGTTGGCTTTTCTTGGGGTCAAGTGTTGCACTACACGCTGTACGGAAGGCGAAAATAAATGGTGGAACAAAGCATCCTGGATGGAGCAGCCCCGTAGTACAGCTTCACCCTCTTTACTATCGAAGGTTCATTCACGATATTTGTCTCATTTAGTGCCATGGCGAAGACGAACTTCGAAAGTTTGTCATCGCTTTTAACAACGCCCACGAGAGCATTCATTATCCCACTCATAGTCCCCATCTGCCATTAACTTTCTGGATGTTTCAGTGAGGATATCGGACAACACGCTTGTGACCTCCATGTACAGGAAGCCAACGTACCCACATCAATACTTGCATTTCAAAAGCTACCACGTTAAACACTGTAAACTCGGCATACCATACAGTCAGTCTCTGCGTTTTAGAAGAATATGCTCTTACACAGCTAATTTTGCCTCTAACTGTGAACAACTAACTAATGTCCCAACTGTCAACAACTAACTAGTACCCACGCCACCGCCTCTCATCAGTGATGCTATTAAGAAGTCTGAAAACAAGACTGCCGCTACCTGATAACTAACTCAAAGTTGGAATCTTTGAATACGACCTCCAACCTTATTCTAACATACACCGCTTCGTCCTCCAGCGGAAACTGCATACTCAGAAAGCACCACAACATTCTAATTCAAAGCGAAAGGCTGCGAAGTGTTTTCCCTGAGCATACCTGTGTCGTGTACCGACGTGCAAAGAACACCAGAGATATTTTAACCTCATCTGGGGTCAACACCCCCCCTCTTTCACAGGCAGCGGACCCTGCAATAAGCCTAGGTGCAAACTGTGCCCCATGATGACTAAAGCCTCTGTCGCCACCAGCACCACTTCTTCCAGATAAGAGGAAACTTTGATTGTGACAGCTCAAACATTGTCTACCTTCTTGATAGCGCCATATGCCTTACCCATTACGTTGGTCAATATGAGAATCCGTTTAGAAGGAGAATCTACAACCACCGAGCACACATGAAGTCCCTACCACACGTTCCCCTATCTAAACGTAAATAATCTAGGCCACCCCTATCGGAAAATCCAGCGGCGCTGGAAGCGGATGCCTCATTATTGGGCTACCAAACACTGAAATACGCCGTACGCGGAAACGCTGGAGCGCGCCGGACCCTCGGCGCTGGAACACGCCGGTCGCGGAAACGCGTGGATCCGGCGCGTGCTGGCACGTGACGCAGGAACACGCCGGAGACCACGCTGTCTCCAGCGTATAGCGTGGCCGGTGCTCGCGCTGGGCCTTTTTTTGAATAATAGCCGTGTCATTACAAACCCGCATGGCTGTTAACAAGAAATACAGAATTCCTTGCTTCGGGGAAACCTAAGTAGCGCTACAAAATTTAGCTAGACTCATTTCGGCACTTTTCAGCTGACTTTGCCCTGCTGAATGCATTGTTTCATCATCGCGTCCCGTCAGTAGCGCTCAATCTGTTCATAAAGGAAATTTATTCTCCTGGATAAAAAAAATATTAAACGAGCATCGACAGTAACCATTCGAAAATTCGTTCCTTATATTTTTTAGGGCTATTAAAACACAAGTAAACACATATTTCTTGAACCTCTTTTCTTTTAACACCAAAATGTGAGCATTAAAATAGAAAGTCAAACATTAGCTGGATTCCTTGCCTTGGTGAACCTTGATCCGTTGACAATGCCTTCGTACAGCAAGGCTTGGCAGGGTATCCTGTGACAAAAACCGCACGTCTCCGAGGTGCAGCACTATCACGAAGAGTACGCGCGCACGATACCTGCCCAAGTCATGCAGGGGTCTTTGCAATTTCAGTCAATCGTCGAAGCACATCGCACGTATTCCAAATCACGCTGCCTCCAAGAGTCGTGGTATCCACTCGCATCAAAGTGCCAGTAATCCCAAGCACCACGGTGTGTCGTCGCTAGAGGAGTTGGCACTTCGAGGTGCTTGGAATCCGGACCACTGTTCTTGCTTCTACCGCAGCTTTCGTAGCTTCACATGTTGCTGCTGACACTCCCTGGAGACATAAGATGCACGTTTTTACAAAAAAGGTACGTGTAACTTCAAATAGGCACAGCGCCATTGTGAAATGTGGACGGGCCACTCAGCCACGCAGCCACCTACGAATTTTGACCGTAAGGCGAAAAGCAGGGAGGAACGAAGTGCTCCCCGGCCGATCACGAGGGCTGGTTCCGCGCCGCGACCCCTCCGCACCCCTCTCGATTCTCCGTATTGTGGGCTCCCCCGCCCCGCGAATGCTGTCGCGCGACAGGTTTTCGTCAGTGACGGTGCATCCCCGGACTTTCTTCCGAGCGGCCCTGCTGGAGCGAAGGCGGGCGTTTTCTTTCTTTCTACATTTCTTCTTTTTTAACACATCTTGCTATTGTAATGGGTCCACTGGCGCCATTTCTTTTTCTGTTAACACCGGTAGCGGCGATAGGTTAGCTGGTTTTAAAATCTTGTTTTCACTATTTAAGCTTGATTGGACACATGGTTCGCGTTAAAATAAACAGGTTGCTCGCTAAAAAAAAATAATACAACAGCACGCAGATGGGGACAATGGGGCTCTCAAAGACCCAAAAATACAGGTCATAATGTGAACTGCAATAATTACACCACGTCCTCAAAAAGCAAGTCTTGCTTGCGCTTTATGCGTCCGTTTTGCAAACAGGCTACCCTTATTGCCTGATTCTTTCATCAAAGGTTGTCCAAGGTACAATATATGCAATTGCAACTCACTCAAACAACCCCAGACATTTGTGAAGGGCTTTATTTATCTATTAGTTTGGTTAGCCGGCTACGCTTAGATGTTCCAACATTACCGTGATCTGCGATAAGATGAATTGTAAACTGCACATTTGTAGCAAAGGTTTTTTCAAACACTAGCGGAATGATAGTGGCAGCAATACAACAAACTTTCATTATGACAGACGCTTGCGATGCAATTGAACGACATGATCGTCGCTCGTACGGAGCATTGTTTCCGCGAAGCGCAGACTAAAAAAGTGGGATTTTGTGGCACCGCACCGGCCGCAAACGCCAAGTTTCGGAGCACCTGCGTCGATCGCGGCACTGGATTATAACCAGTCGACCACGTAACCGGCGCGAGGCATTGCTGTGTCCAGCCAAACAGCGGCGCCGTGAGAACGTACTGACCCGTTCGCCCTATTTGAATCCCAGTCTCCAAATGCAACGTCCCCGTGTTATTCGATTCCTTAAGCAACCTCTCCGCGTTGATGTCTTCCAGCGCGGCGTTTCCTGGTGCTTTCCGTTCTTTCCGGCGTATTCCATCGCTCTCCTAATGCTGGAAAATGCGGTCCCCGCGTCGCTGTCGTCCGGCTCGGCGTTTTCCGGTGTATTGCGTTCTTTCCGGTGTATTCCATCGCTCTCTTAATGCTGGAAAACGCGGGGTTTTCCGACAGGGACCCCTTCCATGCTTTCGCCGCCACGATGCTTCAGTCGAATTTCAAAATGCATTATGCCCGTGAATCCCGTTATTCGTACCTCATTTACAAGGTTAACACTGTCTTGAGCGGCATAAATGAAAGCACAGGCCAATCGGCCTGCTTGCCCAATCAGGCACCGCAGAAGGCCGATGCATCGAGCAACTGAGAGACTTTGTTCTGAAAGAGGAGCGCTTTCACTGCCTCTTCTCTCTCTTTTTTCAAAATGTGTGTATTGTGTACTGTGTACGTAGTGTACTTTGCACTGTGTCAGTGGATTGCTTGTGTATACTTGCCTTACCGTAATAGCACGGATGTACATAAATTTCACCAAATTACCCCTTGCTTTTTTTATTATTATTATTTTGTGTCCTTTTGCATTGAACAATTCGCCTCGGGTAGATAAAACCGATTCTCTTTTCTGTGTGCGTGCTTTGTTTATAGTTTTTTCTGTGTGCCTGTATGCGGTATACGAAGGAATATGATCTTGGGTGAATGTCCTTCGAGAACTTCATGTGGGACTGTATATATCAGTTTTTGTTTGTGTTTTGGAATGCCCCATTATTTTTCGGGATTTATATTATCTAGCTTAAATTAGAATTACTTTGCATTGTATTGTCCTTGCATTGCGTAACCTTGTCTTTCTGTGTCCGCCTCGTGGACGGCTGTCCCAGTTTACACAGGAAAACGTTTCCACAATTTCACGTCATTTGAAACAACGTGTCGTTTGCTGATTTCTTAAAACATTTTTCATCCCTGCATTCCGTCGCTTTGGTTCACGTGTACCTCCGGCTCTAAAAAACCCCTCCCCTATATCATCCTCCTCTTCCTTCCTTTTTTCGTGGTAATGTTTCACTAGGAGTCCATAAATACCTCTGGGCTCTCCCACCTTTTTCTCCTAACCTGTCAATTTCCTCTGGTTCTTTGCATAGTTTCTAGTTTTGAAACTCCCGTGCCCTGATACCTACATCTGGCAGCAATGTTTTCAAGAAATAGTGGCAGGTTGCCGTACCAGGCAGCAGCCCCCCGAAGCAGGTCAAGAAACGAGCAGGAAACGAGCCCCTCCTTAGTCCCTCACGTTCGCGGTGACCTCAGTGCCATGCAGCCTTTAATGTTATCCTATAGCCTAGCCTGTCTTGATTACGCCCCCTTTCCCCTCTGTACCGCGGCACCACTACAACGCCCTTTTTCCCCACCCCTTGTGCTCTGGGGCTTGGTATGCCTCTGTGTAGCGCAGGGCCTACGTTTTGCAGGATACATCCTCTTTCCCCGCCAACAACTGAAATGTGTTTGAACCCAACTGTTCTGCACTATTTTTACCTTAGAAAAATACTGGCCCCCGCTCGAAGCATTAGAATATATTTTGTTATGTTTTTCAATGTGTCTTCTCTATCGTCTAATTATATATAGATATATATATATATATATATATATTTAAATAGAGTAACCTGCTTGTCGTAACCTGCTGTCGTTTCGCTGACAATGTAGGTGATTATTCTTGCCGCTTCTTACAAGTGCGGTAACTGCTGCTTTAACTCAAGCAGGTTACTATATATATATATATATATATATATATATATATATATATATATATATATATATATATATATATATATATAAGAAGCGGCAAGAATAATCACCTACATTGTCAGTGATACGACAGCAGAAATGCTTTTTAGCCCTTCAAGTTTCAGTGAATAACTGCGAAACTGCGATCGATTTTTCGTTACGTTACGTTTCGTGATTTTAACGCGGTGTATTTCGTACCCGTGAAGTAGTCAGGGTGCGTTGTTGCAGCAAGGCGACGATAACTAAAGAGCGATGTCGATTCTTCATACCACTAACCATCACATGCCGCGAATGGCGTGAGATAGATGGAGAGCCTGCTGCTAGCTGCCAGAAATACCAGCGCTGTAATATTATCAGCTGTGTCAGTAAATTTAGAAAAAAAACAGGGAGGCATGCACTCAGGAACGGCGGAGCTGTTGTAGGTGAGCGTGGCCGCACATACAGTTAAGTTGTCGTATCATTTCTTAGTTGCATAGCTGCGGTGGTAGTAATTGTCGTCATGAGCATCGAATAGGCCGTCGTCTTTTTCGGGGATAGCGGTATATGCAAAGCCGCTTCCAGCATTGCGGACTTCCACCATCTTATCGTTATCGACTCTAGGCAGCGGTAGCGGGGGTCCAAAAGTCGTCTCGGGAAGGATTGGCCCACTCACAACTACGTGTGCAATAATTCATATTTGTCTCTGAAGGGTGGGGCATCCGCGGTGACCTCTCCCAAGCAGGGTGTATTTTCGTGTTTAGCAGCGGTTTTCTTTACATTCGGGGCAGCGCTTGACGAGAACGCTGTAGTTTGCTTTTTTTTTGCAAACACCACAGCGCGTGCCCGGGACGCTAGGTGGTCACCACGGGGAACGTGCTGCCGAGCGCTCCGAATTTTTTTCGTAGTTGTTTCTGCAAAACCGAACATACGGCTCCTACAAAAGCTCCGCTTTTATTAGGAATAATAAGGAAACCCAGCTTGGCTATTTATCGGTGGTTTGGCGCGGGCAAGCCCATGGCCCGCGTTTCGTCACTGTCCGAGCGAACTCTGTAGACAGACAGCTATAAACATCTACTAGTTGGAGCGCCACTGAGCGAAGAGTGGTCATACATAGTTTTTCCGAAGCTGCTCTCTCAAAACGGCCGCAGGTTCGGATGCTCGCCCGTGGAAAAGGCAGTGCGCAAACACCTAACGTGACCGGCAAAGAAAGGGAGGTGGTGTGGCTGTGAGGCGCGGCCGTTGGCTAGGCAGTGCTATGAGAATGGTAGAAACATCACCGAAAGTTTATCTAATGGGGAACAAACATTTCGTCGTGCGCAGAAGTGATGAAGACACAATATAAGGCGGCAAAGAGCAATTGCGGCGCTTGCTCATGCCGCTACATGCAGTGTCTTGTAGCCGAAGGTTGCCAACTGTGCTTGAATTACCATCAATGGGTTGTTGTGAGTTTCGAACAATTTTGTTACTCGTATTGTAAAATTTTAACTCGTCTGTGAACATGAATGATCCCTTCCCTCAACATGTAGACAGAACTTGCAAAATATACGCACATAAATGTCCATGCTGGGGAGCAGGTTTTCAAACCCACATAGTCTGAATTAAAATAGCTGGAAAAGAAAACGAACTTTGCACAAGCAGAGCAAATGCTTCTCTTAAAAGTGTTTTAACGACAGCTCGATACAAACAAGAATATGTGTGACCTCGCCGTAATAAACAAAACCCTAAACGTCAATTACACACCCTATTAAGACTAACTTCGGTAAATACAATTTAAAACAGACGTTCACGTCACATCTACTAAGAACATCACATCCAGGAATGTCAGGATTTTGTAAACTCAAAGAAAAAAAGGATTTATTTCTCATTGTTGGATCACTACAAACAGATTAAGCTAGCGCAAAAACAATACCTTAGCATCTATTTCAATTACAGGAAGCGAAATATGTGTAACTCATTGCTAAATTTCCTAATAACAGCCCTCATAATTTGTCCTTAAAGAAATCTGAGGAGGTGTTGAAATTCGCCCCCTCAAAACCAAATTATTTTTGTACTATTCCAGTTTTACTCTCAGAATCTCCGTATTTCTATCAGTGTAAGTACCTTCGCTATTTCCAAATCTATAGACCAACCCAATTTTGCTATTTGTTGTTCTGCATAATTTAATGTGAAAACCGGTAGCTCCCTACAGACCAAAAACCGCATACGTCACGAGACATTTTTAAACTCACCCGAAAAAATACTCCATCACTAAAGTCACACAAATGAAACAAAATTTATTTAAAGAAAATGCAATTGATTACATGACATTACCCTCGTTTCAAAGCGGAAACGTTAGAAAAAAATTTACTATATTTGAAAACGCGAGCTCTTTGCATTCGGCATTCGTAAACAGCATAGCTGGAAAAAGAAACAACGATCATAAATGTTTTTTTAAAAGTAAATAATTGACACCTGCACACCTTTCAACTGTGATTTGTGATTGAAGGTCACATATGGCGACGGGTAAAGGGAGAAATTTCCTGAATGAGATATTTGGTCCTTCCACCCTGTGAGTATGGTAGACCAGCGAAAGGCAATAGGGGAGGCCATGAGGTTCATTGCGCTGATGATGAGGTATACTGCGCTAGTTTGTTATTGCGTTGTTTAACTTATACAATTGGGTGCCACTTTACGAGCATAGTTGCGCTACTCTATAAGAGAACTGAAGCCGCAGACACGTCGGCTGGGGTTACCACAATATTTTTTATAAAGTTCTCACATACGACTTCTCCAAACCGCCATCAGCAGACAGGATACAGGGTTGGTAGTACGTTGATGCTTTTTCTGGGGGAACGTCAGCGGCGGGATGATTTGGTTCGGTCGGGGGCGCCGTCCTTCATACGAGAGATTTACTCTTTTCTTGATTTTTGACAGTTTCGAGCACGCACTTCCGACAGGCCATGCTTCTTTAAACTCAGGTGGAGAAAAAGCTCAGGCATCTCGCGTATTCACACTTGAGGCACGTGCACTTCATGCTCACGCTGGGAGAGAACATGTACGTCACCATCGCACCAACTCTTACGGAACAGGTCTAGGCATTCTTTTTCATTTTGCTCTCAACTCCTCACCAACTCGCTTCCTTTGCTCACGTACACTCGTTAGTGCGGAGGGCTCTCTAGGCTACGTACAGACGTTTCGCGTAGGTATATGGAGCATCGCTGTAAAAATGCACTAGCAGCGGTAGGAATGTCCTTCCGGCTCTTGGTCATATAACACCAAAGCTGAACAGCCTGCGTTCGCTCTCACTGTCACGACCGGTGCCCCGTACATTCCCATTATTACAGACCCCCAGTAGCTTGACTTAAAATTCAACTTGGGCGCGTTTTACTTCCCACCGTAAAGATGATACCGTAAAACAACTCGCTTTTCGCCCTGCAAGATCACTGAGCACCAAGCCACTCTCCTGTCGAGGGAAACGAGGCCATTCACGCCACCGCTCCCATCCTCCCATGCAGGGTACCCCGTTTAGGCTATAAACCCTGATTCCTGCGTCTCCCAAATCCCGGGGCTCGATTACGATGCCAGTATATTCTTCCCGACTACCAATGCGTCTCACTTTCTCTCTTTTAAATTGGCACTGCAACACTTTCTACAACGTTTTTATGTAATCTTAAATGCTTGCAGAACGTAGTCAACCCGCACCTAGATCACCCAGTACTTAGATTACGGGTTCACAAAGTGCCTCAGCCAAAAATTACTGCTCTATGCCTATCAGACAACTTGGAAGCTCGCTCAAAACATTTTTCTTTACCAGTCTTGACAATCTTCGACGGCATGGATTACGTCACTGACGTAATGTAACGTGTTGGCCGGTGTCCCTTCAGTTGCAGCAATGAACGCTTGTCGAGAGCAACTTTAAAAATGAAGCCACAAGAACAAAGCATAAACGGAAAGCGTATATGGTGCGACGAGCAAAGCACGGAGTGCCGCTCCGCGCAGGTGATACCTGTAGCTTTCGCAGTGCTTCCAGACGCGAAGGAAAGTGGTAAAGCGTTTACCAAAATTGTTCCATGGTCCCTTTAATCTCGTCCTACAACAAACCAAGAGCAAGCATTTACCTGTCATCTCTTACTCACATGGACCAGCTAAAACGCGCCTGATGTTTCTGCCACTTTTGTTACCTTACAAGCTATTCAAGTGCCATATCTCTTATGTACGGCTCAGCGCAAAAAAAGAGATGGGCTAGAAAAGACACAACATCATAGCGCTACTACAACTGAAGTATATTAAAAGGACACTCGCTTATAAGCAGGCAAGATAAAACTGAAAAATAGAAAAGAAAGAAACAAAAAATCACGTGAAGTCACACAAGATAACATTCGGGACACTATAACACGCGCGTCAACAGCGCGTGCGCCAACCGCGTCAATCTGTAATAAAAGCAAGAAATGCGCTGTATTGGCCCGCCAATACAGCGCATGTTTTGCGTCTGTTGCTATCTTTCTCCGGAGCGGTGGGATGGCCTGTTGACTGTTTTTAGCCGCGGTGACCAAATATCTCGATTCACAATTGAAAGCTGGGGCTGCAGGCCTAACCCAAGGGTACTTATACTTATGCCAAACCCCCATATTGATTGTTGGCTGAAGCGCCACTGTATTCTCCAAAAAACGTTGATTCTTTCTCTCTCAGCGTATTCGCATAGACGTCACGGAAAGTGTCTACGTGGTTCTTAACAATCACCATAAATAACAATTCCTAGGCCGAAAATAACCATAATCCCTTAATGATTAACCTTACGTTTACATGCTTCGTGGCTAATGTGACCGCCGCGGTGGCTCAGTGGCTAAGGCTGCTGAGCCAAGGGACGCGTGTTCGATTCCCGGCCGCGGCCGCTGCTTTTATGATGGGGGTGAAAAGCGAAAGCGCCACCGTGGTTGAGGTTGCGCCGCACGTTAAATATGTTTAGTTGGTCAAATTAGTTCCGTCCCCTCCACCACGGTGCACCTAATTGCCTGTTGAGCGTCGGCGCAATCAATCATCATGGATAATGTTTATTTTGAGGGCACCGGTGGGTCTAGCCGATAAGCCCTTTTTTCTATAGTCCAGGGCTATCACACGGCATTTATTTTGAGCACATTTGTCTTTATAAAACTACAATACCAAGGTGTACCTTCACCCAAGAAAAAAAAGCTAGCATCCGTGATCGCATCATTTGGGGATTAAAACGTTTCTGTCGCAAACAAACCTAACCCGCAAAAAAAATAACATGGCGTGACGCCTACAAACTATGCCGTAATTATTAAATAAGGCAAATTGGTTATGGCAATATACCACTTGGGTTTCTATTTAGTGCATGATATCCAGCCCCGCTTTGAAAGACCCCCTGGCCATGTTGGATATTTTTGGAGACATCATTGTTCTACTAGTCGGACAGGAGAGCGAACAAGGTAAGTCAATATTACATCGTAATTTGAGCCGAAAGTCTTAAGCTCCATATTATGCAAAAAAGCACCGTTGTTGCGTTGTCCGCTCACAAAAAAATGGCCGCCATTGCTACTAGTAAATAAATTTAAAATACATGTGGGAACTGGTCAGATTACAACCCAAACTTCCACAGCTACAGTCGACTGATCTACGAACCGTGATATAAGCGCGCAATATCGGCAGCCCTAAATTAATAGACATTGTTGTTGCTTTTATTGTGACATCTACCGAAGTAGAGGTACAGCCATAAATCTGGAGCTTTGATAGCCCAATTTGAATGCGTCATAAAATCTCCCAAACGTAGCAGGGGAAGAGGGAAGTTGTTGGACAGTGCTCGACGCGTGACACCTCAGCGTTATGGCACGTGTGTAGACTATAGGCAGAACAGGCGGGCAGAACCTCGATTCTAGCTTGACTTTGGCATGGTCGAGTCTGCTTGCGGAAGGTATTTGCGCCATAAGACAAGCGAACAAACAGACGCAACCACTACGAAGCGGAAAAGAAGCCGATCGAAGTAGTTCCCACGAAAATACGAGGAAACAAACGCGATGATAGAGACGCTCATAGAGCGTAGGCTTTTAGTACGTAACAATCACTAGGTTTTCCATTTCAAGAGACGCAAGCACGCCAAAGTTCCACAATGAGTTTTTTGAGTAGGCGTGTGTGTTGTTAAATGCGTGCTATAGACACGCTATTAGAGAATTGTATGGTGCGCATATGCAACACAAATTTACATCCGCAGTTCAAACCACCACTTTTTGCATGAGGGCTTTGTTTTTTGAGAAACGTGTACATGAGGGCATGTTTTATTTTAAAAAAACGGTTAATAGTCGGGCTGTTTCAACATGGAAGTTCTAACAAGGAATATTAAATTCCAGTTTATACCTAATCCAAATTAACGTCTCTGTAATACTTTTTTCGGTATCCTATGATTTCACGCGTCAAACAGGAACTCCTGAAACGCTTACTTTTGTCCTTACTTTCCCATTTAGTGTGCCCTTCAAGCGCACACTAAATGGGAAATGCAATTTCATGAAGGCTTTAACCCAAATAAGGGCCAAAAACGTCGCACAAACTTGGGGTAGGATGTTTCAGTGCCAACGGTCAACTCAAAAGACCCACACGTAACACTGAAGACAACGTAACACTAGACGCCACCAAAATTATTTTTGTGTTGACGTGTTTTTTAAGTTCGCTCCGTATAGGATAGAAACTGCAAGATCTCTAAATCCAGAGATCACAATATGTAGCTTGCGGAAAGTTGCTTTTTTACATAGCAACTATGCCACATTTCTCGGGAGTTGCAGTGCCTATTGCATAGCACTCAATAATAATTACAATAGCAATAAATACGGCTGGCCCTGTCATTTCAACGCACAAGTCTCTGTACGTAGCGCAGAAACGCCGACTGATAGCTGTTGCACGCGGAGTTTGAGCTCGAAGTGAACAGGTAGCAGCGCTTCACCTTTTTGTGCAAAAACTCTGTTTCTTCAGGCACAATATGTGGCACCAAAACGTAATGGGTCACAATAAAAAGGTGTCGGCAAGTCAGTGAAGCAAGGCTATGCGCGGCCAACTTTTAAAACCCTCCTTGTCCTATTTTCACTTTACATGAAGTGGTATATTTCCGAAGTTGAAGCACTGAATTATGCTTTTTGGTTGCTCATTGAATGATAAGGCTGCTGCAGTACATTTCCTTTCGTTTGGCTTCGACATTGGCAATTCTGTTCAATTGATATCAGGATGCAGAACCAATTCTTTTATTGCGGGAACACTGACGCCCTCAGCCAGATCCAAAGTCAGCCGCTGTTGATGACGGCTGGATATTTATGGCGCAGGGCCAACTAGGGCAAAGAGCGCATAACTGTAGTTAGGTATAAACGATGTAAATGTAAGCTCTAAAATCGTTCAACAAAAACAAAAGAACAATAAGTAAAAGACAATGAAAATGGCTGGTGTAAAAGGACAGGTTGTGATGGTGCGTGACATGCAATGAGGTTTAACAACTGTGGGTGATCGGAAATGAGGTATAAAAATTTGATGTCGCTAAGAAACCTAAAGGTGCGTGGTACAGGAATCATGGAATCATCCGCTAACAACAATGCTGGGTGTAGTGGAATGTTTTGTCTGTAGAGATTGGCGAAGTGCTTGTGTCATGTTGTGTGGAGTGCTTTGCATTGAAGTAGCACATGGATCACGGATAGGCCGTCTCCACACCTGCTACAAAGGGGTCTTGGAGATCTCAGGAGCAGGTAGGAGTGTGATGCAATGCTTGTGGCCCATCCGTGATCAAGCCAGCGTAATTTTATTGTGTGTAGTGTGTATCAGTGGTGTATGCTCCCAAGAGTGGCTTTGTAACGTGCAGTTTGTTGTTTGTCTGTTCATTCTTTGCGCTGGCCTTGTTTCGCGAAAGTGTTGTGTGATAACGACTTAGGTCAGTGTGAGGTATAGTTTTTATGTCAGCTGTAGTTTTAAGTGCAGCAGCAGTGACCATTTCATCTGCTGTCTGGCTTCAGGTGACCCCCGAGTGACCTGGCACCCAACACACGGTCACTTGAAGACTTAACGCATATTCTGACATAATTTTTTTGTAAACTAAATGAATACCATTATTTTTACCGAACTGCTTACGCTAGTTTTATTACTCGTTTCTTAGCCAAGTTTTTTTTTTTATTTTTGGGTGCAGTTATTGTTTTTTTATTGGTAATATAATGGTTAGGGTTTGAATAATTTAGGGGTATGGATACAAAATTTTGAAGGCGAGATAACTTTGGAAGCAGATTGCTGAGAACACACATACATCATTCCAAAATATCAGCAACAATACAACCTACAACTCATTTAAAGTCGATTCTAAAGTGTGCGAAACGCAATCGAGCAGCCAGAGGAGCACCTTGCCACATAGAAGTTCCCTCTATATAGAGTGAATAAGCAACATCCGAACACGTCACGACTGTGTGTTGGCCGCTTCCGCACTGCCTGCGTTTCTCTTCGGATCGCGGCTCCAATCGGAGGTCAGAAGTTTTGCTCTCGAGTAAAAACCGAGCCGATCGTTGGCGGCGGAGGCGCCGTATTTTCGTTGCCTCATCGGGCAGCTGACCGCTACATAAGTTCTACAGCGATTCCATGCAATCTATGTTGACTGGTTTTTTTGCAGTGGACACGAAAACGCGCCGGGGACACGGGACCCACACTGATCGAGCCGCACGGTCACTGCGCAGGCTACGGCGACGGCCGCGAAGTGCCCCATGCCTGCGCAGTTAGCTCGAATGATAGCTTGTTACAACTGCATGAAAGTAGACTCAAGTCCCAAACACGGCATTATATACGATAAAGTAGTTAAAGATGAGATTACGAACTACATTAAAATCGCCATCTACACCGCTTACGGCCGCGGCAATCGAATATCCGCCGCAGTGTTAAGCCTAACACATTTATAGGCGAACCTATCGGCAGACCGGCCGGCCCCTCCCAGCGTGCGTCTCCCCATCCCCTGCTTCGAATATCCCGCGTCTTTCTCCAGCCGAGGCAGAAATTTGCACTCGTGCATCCTGCATCCCGTCCACGTAGCTTTTTAATTCAGCGGCGGACGAGATGAGTACGTAGGGGAATTAGTATGAACTGCCGCCGACGCAGAATCAACAGTGCTACGGCAGCTGTGCTCTTTGACGTCCGTCCGTCAGTCGCGTGAGCAGCTTTGTTTACTCCAAATCCTTTCTTTCGCGGTACCCGCTGCAACCGAAACTGCGACTGGCTGCATTAAAAACGGCTCTAAACTCATGAACATGATACCGCCAAAAGCCTCTCTGTTTCAATTCCTCTTTAGCGCCGCCCTCTGCTGTTCACCAACGTCTTGAGTGCCCCCTCTATACTCCACCTGAGCTTTAGAACTCTTCCATCCTTGCCTAACCAAAAGCTGTCTTCAGCGTAGCCTGGCCGGCGACTTAAATGCTCGACACCCTGCCTGGGGTTATACCATGAAATGCAAGTAAGGCCGCCGGGCGCACTGTGCTGCACAAGAAGCTGTGTACTCACTACATATTGACACACAAGAATGCGCACGTATGGGCAACTCCGTGGAACGGAATACCAATCCCGATCTCACTTTTGATACTCCGGCTCTCCTTCTACGATGGGAACACATTACTGAATACAAGAGGAGTTGCCATGCAATCCTACGCCTCACTGTCTCCGCATCTCCACACCAGCTTCAGAACAATCCCTAAACACCGTGTCCGAAATAATCAATGTATGAGCCTATTCAAGAATACTCCGCCCACCTTCGCATGTAACACTGCACTACCATGTGTGATGAACTTCGGAACACCTGGAGCCGTGGAAAGAGATGGTGAATCCTGAAAGCTTTATTACATCCTGACTTTTTAGAGGTTACGACTACGCAGAATATAAATCGGTTCACCAGTCAACACAAAGGCCAACACCCATTCTCGCCCCATAAAGACACTGTGTATCCCCTCTGCGTGTCCACCACGCTATCGTGAATATCATGGCTCTCCAAACTACGAACTCGATGAGGAAGTCACCTTTGCTAAGGTTCTCATCACCCTTCATATGTGCAGAGGCAGCATGTCTTCCTGTCGCAACTTGGTAACTAGCGCCCTACTTGGGAAGATGTCAGACGCTAACCAACAGCATTTATTATACGAATAAAGCTCCTTTTTTACAAGAAAAATAGCGCTCTGTCACTAGTGGAAGCAGGGTCACAGGAGCTTCATTCCTAAGCCCACAAAATTTCTACATGTCCTTAATCTCCTTCCCATAACACTGACCTCTCACGTTGGCAAAGTTATGGATTGCATGGCCCTCCATCACCTTTAACTGCGTCTAGAGGACACCCAAGCACTCCCTCCTTTTTTTATTTGATGTTGCAAACAGCTATCTACTCAAGACACATTGCAATGCATATACGAGGATATTCTCCAGTCTGCCAGCTCAGTCCACCTAAAATCCATTCTCCGTATAGACCTCATAAAGGCATTTGACTATGTGGATCACGACGCTATTTCTATCAGAACTAGCAGATACCAATTGCGGCTCGAACGTGTGCGGCTACGTCCGAGACTTCCTTCAATATCGAAGTTACAAATACGTGGCCACAAGCCTCGCGCAGTACCTCACCCACAGAGAGTCATTCCTCAAGGACCGGGCCTCTTGCCTACATGATTAGGGGCGAAGTTCCTTAGAGGCTGAGGCTGTTGGTGTCTGCTGTCATTGTGATCGTAATCGTCCTCGTAATCCTCGCCTGATGCAGTTACGGTAACAAAACACCAGGGCGGGAAACTTGTTGACGCCTTGCGCTTACTAAAAAATCACATATTCTTCCCATAGGGGAACCCTGAGTAGTATGCGAAGCAGACATGGGGTCGACTGAAGTTGCCAGTAGTTTTCAGTTCGTCGTTTCTGTTGACGTTCAGCTTCGCATGCCTTCGTGGTATCAGTAGCTTCTTGACGTAGTTTGAATAAGTGAAGGACATAAGGCGCGTTCTTCGCCCATGCTCCCGTCTCTGTTTGTAGTACAGTGGGAAGAGCGCCACGCGCCTATCTTTGCGGCCAGAGAGTCGTTCGGTCGAAACCGGCGACGCCTATTTATTTTTGTAGTGGACTGCGCTAACGTCATCCCAAACGTGGATGGGGCTGAAGAGACGCGCATGCGCAGTATAGTGCGGACGGCGGACGACAAGGGAGGGAGGGACACAGCCCCGAGCATGAGATGCTCCGCATCTAAAACACACCGGGACAATCGTTTACGTCTCCCGCTGAAGCGCTTGGTAACGCGCACTAAAAAACACCAGGGCACTCTTTACGCCTCGCGCTGGAGCGCTTCGTGACGTGCAATAAATACACGTGGGCACTCGTGTACTCCTCGCGTTGTAGTGTTTCGTAACACGTCTTAAACACCGGGTCACTGGTTCTCGCCTCGCGCTAGAGAGAGAGAGAAAAAAAACATTATTTGCAGTAGGTTTAAGTGGTCGGAGTAGCCACAGGTCCCAGCCTGGCGGCGACTAGCGTACCCAGGTACACGAGGGAAAGGTGTGTCCCTAGGTCAGAGCTACGCAACGCCCCCTCCCTGTGCTTGTAGGAGGAAAGTAGGGGGAAAGGGTTGTTAGAGGAGCGTCACATGAAGTGTGATACAGTGGAGGGTGTGCCAGAGGCAGGACAATTTTGGGGGGGGGGGGGGGGGTAAAGCGAATGGAGGAAGTGGTGAAATTCCGCTCGGCAAGGGAGAGTGTGCGTCTGGAGGAATCGCCATGAGCGTTCCTGCATGTGGGTGAGCTGAGAATGGACAGGGGGATATTTCTGGCGGCCGAGGCGGTATTGACTGACAATGCCAGGGTAAGTTGTCAGTCTGTCCCTCGCCGATATGGCCCCATGGCAAAGAACGTCTGGAGCCCGCTCGGATTGTAAGTCTTCGAGTGACGACATGGGCTGCCTTATTTCCCCCGAAGCCGGAATGAGCCGGGGTTCAAATTAGTTCTACCGGGGAGGTTGGAGAATTTTGACCACGACGTTTGAGGGCGAGTGGTGAAATAACGGCAGAGGCGAAATTTCGAACGGCCGTTTTAGAATCTGACATTATAACCGCGGGGTCGCATGTGCGACAGCGCTAGCGCTATTGCCACCTTTTCGCCTCTCCGAGATTAGCCGCGTTAACCGCGAGATTGTGGACGGAGTTGATCACGCCTATCGCATATGCGTCATGGGGGCAGTATTCAGCAGCGTCCACGTAGTGGATATCTACGCGGAATGAAGATGCCTCTCCAGTACTCAAGCCCTCTATGTTCTTCGGCCCACGTGATATGTTGGATGCATATTCTGGGGTAGTGGCCGATCTACGAGATCAGGATGGGTGGTATGCGAAATGGGGACTTTCCAGTTTATTGCTGTCGGGATATTAAGGCCACGTCTGTCAAGAATGTGTAATCCTGAAGGGGTAGTCACTAGACTGGCTATTTCAGCAGAAAGGTGCGCTTCTGCTAGCTCTTCTGCCGTGTTGTGCACCCGTAAATGTTCAAATCTGGCAGTGGATGTGTGCAGAGGTAGTTTCAACGCCACTTTGCAAGCTTTTCAAATGAGGCAGTTCATTTTTTCAAGCTCAGTAGCGCTGACGTGGAGGTACGGAAGAGAGTACGTGATCCTAATCACGATGAAGACTTGGATCAAGCCTATTATCTCCTTTTCTCGTAATCCCTTATGCTGAGAAGCTATACGTTTTTTCAGTACGATTGTTTTTGTTACGTGCTTGTTAAGCTGGGTGAGGAATTGAGTGTTTGCCCTTTTTCGTTGTATGAGCAATCCGGCTATCTAGAGTGTGTGTAGATCTGGGATTGGGTGACTGTCTTGGAGATTCTAATATTGGGTGGTGGTTTAGTGCCCCGTTTTGGTGACATGAGTAGTAGTCCCGATTTGTTAGTTAAACAGGTCAGTCCAGCAAGTTTGGCTTCGTCCGCGACTGTCTGGGATCCAAGCTGGGGGTCTTCTTCCAAGAGAGCATCACTACCTTCTGTGACCCACAGGGTAATATTGTCCTGGTATAGACTAAATTGCCGTTCCGTGTTCTTTCCAAATAAAAATTAGTTGCTAGTAGCGCGCCGTCCTGTGTTCTTTTCTATGTGTAGTCGTTTTTCGCGCTTTTTCTGTAGGTGTGCTAGCAGAGTGACTATAAATACAATTACGTAGGCCTGCAGGACAGTCTTGGTGCATGACACAGCGTGCGACGAGCCTCGGCCATGGTTTAGGAGAATTGTACAATTACGTTATCTAGTGGAGCGACTATAACTAAAATACGTAGGCCTGCAGGGCAGTCTTGATACGTGCCAGTGTGCGACGAGCCTCGGTTATGAATTAGGAGAATTGTACAATTAGGTGTGCTAACGGAGGGTCATTAACTACAATTACGTAGGCCTGCAGTACAGTTTTGGTACGTGCCACAGTGTGCGACAAGCCTCGGCCATGATTTAGGAGAATTGTACAATAAGGAGTGCTTTGGTTGGGGATCTATTCGAGCTTTCTCGGAATTTTATTATGGCAAAATTGAAAAGCAATGGTGATAGCACCGCACCTTGTGGTGTTCTAACGAATGAAAGAAATATGGTACTTGATGTACCGTCACCAATCTGACCCTTGCAATCTTTCAAAAAATCACGGACGTCGTTGCATATGCGTTCGTGCGGATTGATAGACGCCAACCCTTGGAGCATCACTGTGTGCGATACCCTGCAGAACACCTTGGTTAAGTCAAGGGCCAGGATCTCCGCTGTGTTTAATGTTGGAGGGGAAGTTATAATTTCCCGGGATAATTAAAGGATTAGGTCCTTGGTCGATTGTCCAGGTCGGAAGCCTATCATGGAACGCGGGAGTGCGCATGGTGAGTTTAGATAAAACGTGAGGCGAGATAGAAGGATGTTTCAGGGCTTTTTCTATTCATGAAGTCAAGGAAATGGGTCTGAGACCTTCCTGGACGGGGGCAATAATCCGCGCTGCCAGAAGTAGTTAAAATACGCCGTGAGAGTCTGAATAGAAACATCATCAAGATTTAGGAGAATTTTGTTTGTTACTGCATCTGGCCCTAGCGCTGCCGCGGGACTGAGTTTGAGGAGGGCTCTTCTGACTTCTGCCTCCGCGATGACAGCGTCGAGGTCTATGTTTGTTGGACCTTTGTACGGCGGGAGAGGATAGTCGCCACCCCTGGGGACGTTGAGTTAACTGAGTTTGTTGATTAACTCCTGATTTTTATCCAGAAAATTGTGAACGATGAAGGTGATGCAATGATTTCGCTCGGTTTTTGACTGGCTGGGGTCGAGCAGGTGTTTCAAGATGGACCAGCTTCTTTTCAACCGAAGTCCCTACGCATTTGAGCACACGCCTGATTCCATTAATCGCAGTATAGGCAAATCGCGTGTTCCTGTCTGGCAGTTTCCAAGTCAGCTAATTTGCGGCGGAGCTTGCGATTGCATTTGTTTTTTCGCCACTGGCATTGTATGCCTTTCTAAGCAGCCACATATGTTGTAGGCGTTAGTCAGCAATGTGCAAGGGAAGATTTGTGTCTATCACCTCAGTGGCTGAGCGCGCGTCGGGTAATATATTATGAACCCGGTCTTGGAGGCTTCCTTCGCTTACGGTGGAAGAAACAGCCGTGTCCTGTTCTCGAAATGGTTTAAATTCATCCCAATCAGGGATGTATGATTGCCTTGGGCGCGGCTTCATGGAGGGGATGAGAGTGAGGTCAAGGTGGATGAGGTAGTGATCGCTTCCTAGTGAATTCTCTGTGCCGCAGCAGAATGGCGAGTTCGGCTAGTTGGTGCAATTGCCTCTTGAAACCTCCAGAAAGCACAACACTGGAAAAATGCGAGACGAAGAAAGGGAACACAGGAAACGAAGAAAGGTAACACAGGAAGCTCTCGTCCTGTGTGCCCTGTCTTCGTCTCGCGTTTTTTCAGTGTTGCGCTTTCTGAAGGTTTCATAATTCTCTGTGCACTGGCAATGAGCGTTTGTGATCTTGAAAGTGAAGGTTAGATCTAGAGTTGTGGCCCGTTGTACGATATTTCCAACCTTGGTGGGTGTAAGGGGATATGTTTTGAGTTTAAGTCGAGAGAGACGGCCACTTATCCCAGAGGAGTCTGCGCTTTTTTGTGCAATTCGGGTAGCCCCACGCTGTGTAAGCTGCATGAAAATCTCCTACAATGATGAGTGCATGGTGTCCAACTTTTTGTTGGTAAGAGAGACAAGGAGATTGAAATTTTGTCCGAGTGCCTTAGGACTATTCCAAGCAATAATATAAAGTCGAAGTTTGGTTTGTTTAGCGTGGTATAGGGCGACTAGGTCTTGTGGGATGGCTACACTGTGAAATTGAATTCTTTCGGCGGGGATATTGCGTTGAATTAGGACCGCCGTCTTGGGCTCATTAGGACTTTAAAAGGCTTCATACCCGAGAAGGTTAACCATCGTGCCGGTTCCCTGCGGGGCTACGACTTCCGTTAATGCATTCTATGATTGGGTGTGCATCTAGTGCGACTTTTACAGCAAAGCTTTATACCTATTCCCCAAACGGTTTCATCTCCGTTGACAAAAACGCCAAGGTGCCAAGAATACGCTCATACAATCCATGCTTCACCCCTCCCCAGGTTTCCCGTCAGTGGAGATTGCTCGGGATTTTTTTTCATCCTCGCCAAGCCCCGTATCCACCGCGCTATACTACCTTTTCCGGAAATTCACTACTCTCGGTATTTCCACGACATCATTATCTGGACAAATTGCGGCCGTCCCGGATTTATTCAAGACACCAGTCAAACCGCCATCAGAAGTGTATATCAAGCGGTTCACATTATCGGTCAAGCTTGCGCGGCTGAGAAAATTCGAACTCCCGTCAATGACACCCCCCCTCAAGCTGCCGTTCATCTTGACGAGCCCACCTATCGTCAACAAAAACAATACAATCCTCGTCCCTCACGTGCAATCTGCTGTATCAGGAGATTCGGCACTAAAACACATCCTCCGTCACGCCGAACCCATCCTTCACATGATGTGCCATGTCACTACACGCTCCAGAGAACTCAAAGAACTGAACATAGTTGAATAATGTGGTTATCGCCGACCAAAGGCTTAGTTAAAAAGGTTGAAAAGACGTTTCGGCTTCCATACGGAAGCCTTGTTCACTGCGCGGAAAGGCGCGAAGCTCGAAGCTTTTAAGGAGTGCGTCAAAGTAATCGCCCCAGGCATCTTGCATACGTAGGCGGGAGATTGCCTGCATTGTGGTTCACTGTTTTTTGCTGTAGTTTTAATTATCAAGGACTCAAGATATCGGCGTGACAGCCATTTCCTTTCTCTGGCGATAACTGACGCCTGGTCCCAGCCTATGTTGTGTGTCGTGGTTTCCAGGTGTTCCGCAAGCGCATTCGATGCAATCTTCTTGTTTTTCACGTCATTCTTGTGTTCACGCAATATTCTTTCGAAGTTGCCGCTCTCGCCAATGTAGCAGTAGTCGCAGTCAGCGCAGGGACGTTTGTACACCACCCCAGGCAACTTTTCTTTCTTGATTCCATCCTTGATAGCCACCAGTTCGTGCCTCAGCTTGCGCGCGGGGACGTGAGCGATGTGCACATCGTACAAGCACAGAACCCTAGCCCAAGACTCGCTCACACCCGGCACGTAAGGGACGCCAGCTCAGCTTCGGCAATGAGGACCAGCAAGTTCTGATGAGCGTGATGACTGTCGTAGCACGGAGTCCACGAAATATTTGGGGTAGCCGCTATTGCCGAGTTCTCTGCGCACTTGCGTAGATCAGCAGCCTCGTCTTCTGGCCGCGAGCAGAGGTGCTTGGCGTGTTGGGTGAGCTTTGCGCCTTTCCGCGCAGTGAACAAGGCTTCATATAGAAACCGAAACGTCTTTTTAGCCTTTTTAACTAAGCCTTTGGTCGGCGATAACCACTTTCTTCAACTAAGTATCTCTCACCCGACCAGAAGAGTTTTCGTCACACCTTAGATTTTAAAGAACTGAACCTTCTGTAACTCCTACATTCTCTTATTATATACCGCAGTGGTTATCAAGCGCCGTGCGTTGTCCTTACGAGCACCTTGGAAGGAACACTTGACACTCTTATCCGCAAAGCGAAAAAGATATCTCTGGATCTTCCGATCTCCACTAGCACCACCCGACTTCCTCAAAAAGTGGTCTCCCCATAGTTTCTGACATTGTCACGAAGCCAAGGACGACGCAGTTATCTTTAAGAATAAACACGTTTATTGGAATAAACTTTGCTCCCCTAACAACTCAAAAGAATACAGAGGCGGCGAAGCAGCGGTCAACAAAGTGACTTGCACTAGCGAGTGTCGTCGAATCGAAAAATGCCGCGGCGTCAACACTTTCGGCGCAAGTGTTTCTGGAACCGGCAATTCACACCCAGAACATTGTATATCACAAAAGCTTATTCTGGGCTAGTGACGTTAGGGCGAAACAGTCTGCTGATCTGAATGTGATAGCCCGTGCGGCATAAAAGTAAAGAATGTAAGACTCGCTTCGTTTGGAACGCACATAACACAGCCGGCCGTAGCCCGGCAGTAAAAACAAACAATAAATAAACAAACCCATACATGGTTCGCGGCATTACCCCCTCTAAGCGTGCATCGACACGATGCTTAAACAAAAGACAGTCCGAACGAACAACAAAAAAGTCAGTCATCCTGCATATTAAGGTTTCAAGCCAACCACGTGGACAACTTCGGGCCGCGTGCGTCGTCGTGATGTTCCAGAATTCCCATCGGGGATCATATCGTGGGTAAGTTGGCCGACACGTCGTAGAATCAGGTAGGGTCCGAAATACCGTCGCTGCAGTTTCTCGCTTAGTCCGCGTTACGGATGGGAGTTCAAACCCACACACTATCCCCACGGTGGTAGTCGGCGTCTCGGCGTCGGAGGTTGTACCGCCCGGCATTAACCAGCTGCTGGTCCGTTGCACAAACTCGAGCCAGCTGGCGGGCCTCCTCCTTAGTCTGAAGTTGTCCTTGGACGTTGGTGTCGAGGTCGTCATCTTCTACGTGCGGAAGCATTGCGTCGAGCATCGTAGTCAGCCATCTTCCGTAGACAAGCTCGAACGGCGTCATCTGCGTAGTTTCCTGGATAGCAGTGTTGTACGCAAAGGTTGCATACGGTAGCACTTCAACGTCGAGGTACATTTACAGCATATCCGTGATTGTCTTGTTCAGGCTTTCCGTTAGTCTGTTCGTTTAAGGGTGGTACGCCGTCGTTCTTCGGTGATCCGTGTTGCTTTAGCGTAATATCCCTTGCATTAGCTCCGCAGTAAAGGCCGTTCCGCGGTCCCTGATTAAGACTTCCGGGGCTCCATGTCGCAGCACAACTTGGCTTGTCAAGAACTTTGCGGCTACTTGTGCAGTCCCCCTCGGAAGAGCGGCAGTCTCTGCGTAGCGCGTCATGTAGTCTGTCGCTACAACAATCCACTTGTTCTCGGATCGAGATTTAGGGAACGGGTCCAGAAGGTCCATTCTAATGTGTTGGAAGGGCCTACATGGGACGCCGATCTGCTGCAGAAGACCGGCGGGTCTTGACGGTGGCGTCTTTCATCGCTAGTAGTCACGGCAGCCCGGGATATAATGGGGACGTCGGATGCAAGGAGGGGCCAGTAGCACTTCATCTTGATTTTCCCAATTGTGCGAGCTGTGCCGAGATGTCCCGAAGACGGGTCGTCGTGGCACGGTTCCAAAATTTCGTCACGAAAATCTGCCGGGATGACAAGAAGATAATTCGCTCTCCTTGCGAGGCTGAAAGACTTATTCACGAGGACGGCGTTTTTCAGGATGAATGCAGGTAAGTTGCGTTTGAAGGCCCTGGGCTCGGCGACGTTGCATCATGACGCGTAGATCGGGGTCGGCTTGCTGCTGGGTGGCCAGGTCGCTCTCAGTCACGACTCCGAAGAACGCGCTGTCTTCATTGGAGTCTTGTGGTGGTGGCTCGACGGGAGCAAGGGAGAGGCAGTCGGCGTCTGAGTGTTTCCTCCTGGATTTATAGACCACCGTAACGGCGAATTCTTGCAGGCACGAGCTCCACCTCCCAAGACGGCCAGAGGGGTCTTTCAAGTTGGCGAGCCAACACAGCTCATGGTGGTCTGTCACAACCTTGAATGGTCACAACCTTGAAGGCTCCAAGAGCAAGGGAAACTAGTGGCCTTACACTACTTCATCAGGGCCTTCAGCTTCTGCCTTGACAGAAGCGGCTAATTCTTCCCCGCCATTCCGTGACTAATAACGTTTCCATCTATCTGTGTACTTTGATGAAGACAGTTAGCACATCTAGGGCTTTAAAGTTTCTACAGCACTAGAGACAAAGATCTAAAAAGAGTAGCTTGGTTATTGTCGCTACATTCATTTGCATGCAAAAGTGCTATTAACATCGTTACCATAAATGAATTGGCTTTATCGGTTTTCTCGCTTTTGGTGCAGCTGAGAATCAGCTCAATACAGTACTCCAAAAGGTAGGTAAGAGTTCTGTTTGGTTCAATTCAAAGAGCAACATTCCTATGGTTAGATCTTTACAGCAAAACTTCTTCAATCGATGTGTTGTATACAAGTCTTCCTGGTGATCTGCGATGATGCCAATGGGTGCTGCACTGATGACGCGTCGGCAACCGTCGGAGGGGGGTTTTAACAGGGGAGCTGTTGTTGCTGGCCGTAATGTGGGCGGTGTGCGGCGTCCTCAGGAAAATCCGGGTGAGAGTTTCTCCCCCCGTTTACGGCACACGTAAGAACGAGCTCCACAAGGACCACCCGGCGTTGTGCAGGCTTGCGCATGGCACTCGCAAAAATACTAAGAAAACCGTTCACTTGCGTCTGCACCTACAGGGGAGCACAACACAGCTCGACCTACACACGCCCTGTTCGCGAATCTTGTTGCACTGGTTCCAGCACGTGGTGACGTGTACAGCTTTGGGCGGAATATAAAAGCCTACCGACAAGACGATCCGCCCCCTCCCCCTGTCATGCATGAACACGACGATATAGACGGATACGACGAAGACTACCACTAACACAATAGGAACAGACGCAGAACATTTAAATAAACAATTTTAAGTCTAACGCAAAGCATGGTCGTGTGTCCTTTATTGCACACAAAGAATATTCTCCATAGGCGGTATGGTTCAACCCTCACGAAACTTCCTGCAGGCGTCACAAATTATTTTTTACGCTGTGTATTTTAGTGATAGACGTGTAGAGAATAGTCTCAGAACGAAGCTGAGCTTGAAAGCCGTAAGAAAAAAATTGGCCGTGAATCTGCTCCTGTTGTTGCAAATATCTACAAAAGACAATAGTATTTATCAGCTTTTGCCTAGTAAGCACGCTCCCTTCACTTTCTTTCTCACCTCTCATGTTGTTCCTCTTGCGTCTTGCTCCTCCCAAGGTGAAGACGCCAAAGGTTTGCTTAAAACAGTTTAAATTTACCGCGTTCCACTGCTCCAGGCCGGGTGTCTCGATGCTGACGCTGCGGTATGGCGAACACGCGCGTGAATCGAGGCGCCTTACTTCAAGGTTCATAAAACGGCGTTTCTCTACTCCACGTTCGTCGCAAACAGAACGTGAAACGCATCTAGTGGAACCTTTTTGTAACTGCTGCCGGTTGATTTCTTAAATGGGCGCAAGAAGCATAGTGGCGCAGGCGACAGCAGGCGATAGCGGAGTGAATTTTTTTTCTGCAGTTGATTGAGTTTCTAAATTCACAAAAATCAAGCATGTATGACTTCATATAAAGGAACGCTGCAAATATCACTTCTTTATTTATTTGTTGTCTTATGTTTGTGTAATGTCTTGTTCTTCTTCAACAATGTTGACAAGTATGGACATTACACCGGACTTGGACAGGTAAATTTAGCTGTGACTATATAAGACTATTGCGCAGGCACTGCTTTACTTTGGCCGGGTGGTTGAATCGAGTCACATACAGACAGACAGACAGACAGACAGACAGACAGACAAACAAACATGCAGACAGACCAAAATTTCTGGGTTTAAGTAGCCCAAGAAAGACTATCGTCTCTAATAAAATGAGCGTCTTATCCCGCTAACTCTGGTCAACCCGGCACCCCCATCAGCGACAGACCATGGCCTAGGACAACCCACGTGTTGGGAACCTTCCTAGCCGAACCTGGCTACATCGTGGATATTATTTAAAACATCCCAAGCATCGACCACGATACCTATTGTTTTATGGTTTTACTGGGTCACATGGCTCTACCACACGACGCACATGCAAATTAACTTCCCCACCTATGTACTTTGTTGCATTACCAAATCCGTGCGTAGACTGCAGCGTACAATTCCCCGTAACCCCAAAACGCCGGTAACACTCTCCCACTACCAGAAAAAAGGTCAAGAACAAATAAAGCAATTAAAACGCCAGAAATTGAAACCACGCGCAAACATTGAGGGGACTGGAAGCGGCCGGAGCGAGAGTCGAAGAACGCAACACGGCCGCCGAAATGCAACATGTTGCCCCTAGGGCAGCCGCAGTCAATTTCAATTCCATATTTTGAATTGCAATTTAAAATTCGGAGCCACATTCAATTCCAATGCAATATCAAAGATTCCAAACTTCCCGCAATTACATTTCTCTCATTTCCCCGAAATGCCAAAAATTTTGCCATTTTTCAATCCTGGAGTGGCTGGGAAGTTCAATTCTGTTCTTGTGATTTGCAATCGTCGAAATTACTTTTTGGTGCTGTATCGGCTAACGAAGGCAACATTACGCTGATGTTATCTGCCTCTTCGAAAACTTCTGATATATGCATGCACGGCGCCATAGTAGACAGATGGCATCAGCTTGCCTAAATCCCGCACACAGAATTTAATTTAAACCAACTGCCATGGCAATGATGCTTTCTCTTCTGGTATGAAAATACGGAGCATTCCTGCTCTTTGAGTTATGTCCCCGAATTATGTCGCCAAATGTTATGTCGCTAAGATTTATGCCGGTGAGTTTAGCGTTGTTAAATGTATGATGTCTTGAGACATGCGATACCACTAACAGGCTTTATTTCATATTTGTTCTCTCAACCAGTTTTTTCGTCCATTTTGCGTTCTTCACCTAGCCGTTGTAAGGACCTAGCGCCTTCTCTCATCGCTTTTGTTAGACCTATGTTCAGGCTTAACGTCTGGAAACCTTATAGTTCAGCTCAACGACGTACCAAGCAACGCCGAACTCATTGTACACTCTTTGTCAAAAATTTGCACGCCAAGCCTAATCCACCCGGACTACAAAAAATCCAACGAATAAGCTTGCTCGATAACAGTGACAAAAAATTTTCTTATCGTAAGCAAGAAATGTATCTTCTCTGGCATTCCGGCATAAAGCGTTTCAGCCTCGCTCGAGGCGCAAGCATTGGCATTTAATTCTCTGCGGCCTGTGTATTTCTTCATTGAATAGAAATTCTTGACAAAGTCTGCACGTCTAGTTGTGGGTGCCGGTTGGAGACGTTTGACCTCAAATCGTGCACGTTTGCTTTAACGTTGGGCCGGGCTATACCCGCGTCTACCCTTTCTTCGCCGCCATTCGGCTGCTCACAGTTCTACATTTTGTCATCTTTTCTTAGGTCCCTGGCCAACCATTGCCCGATAAAGTCGAATAATAAATTATCATGCTTTTTTGTTCACTCAGCTTACCACCCAGTGACAAAGTCCGACAACGCATACTTGCGTTCTCCGCCAGCCGAAACGTCAGGCCAACGCGGCCGCGCAGCCCACCACATACCCGTTTTCGGAGCCAATGCATACCCGCATTCGCAGCTAATCGACATTTTGCCCCGATGTTTCTTGCGTCCGGGAGGTACCGGGACAGCACGCTTCCTCCACCAGATCGACGCAATGCTTCGGTGAGGCTCACCCCTAAAATAACTGTTTTCAACGCGGTCTTTCTTCTACTGCAAAAATTGCGGGCTATCTCCACTAACATGAAGCCTCGGGAGCGACGAAGGATGCAGTGTTTAGGTGTGTTCTTCGCGCTTTGGCGGTTTTGCCAACAGAGAAGAAACCGTTTGGGGTAGCTCACGGAGATCAAATGTTCTAGCGCCAGGCGTTGGAAAACGATTGTCCCGGTGTTTCAGTACAGCAACTACATCGACGATAATATAGGACGAAGACGACGTGAGGCGCCGACAGCCCGGGCCCTTAACTGGATTCGCCCCTGAAAGGTTTCCGTGCGTACCATACTTCCCAAAACAGCGTCTCGCAGCTGTCCGCGTCACACTTCATAGTGTACGTTCCGTGGGAGAAATAAAAATTGTAAGCGTTAAATCAACAGCGAACTCTTGAAATGCAGTTTTGGTGCGTGAAGAAGGGACAAATGCCATTACGCACTGATTGTTTTTTTTACACGTCTGCTAATACGCCGCAGATTTATACCCACGTGATTTTGTAAGGAAAATCTACTTGCGAGTTAGCGCCCCTTCTGTCCCTTCGCCGTTCTTGTCTTTGCTGTGCTAACTCTTATTTTCCGTCACTGTGCAGTTCTGTCAGTGTTTTAAAATTCTGTGGCCACACAGGAATTCGAGATTGTGATCGTGTCATTATCGCTCCCGATTGGCTTAGCTATATCTAATTTCGATACATTACGCTTTCTGTTATCTCAGGATTAGAAGTGGCATTTAAAAAGTTGACCCATTCCGCTACCCAGTAAGATGAGATACACTGCAGCACAGGTTCTGATCTGCGTGGCGGGGGATAGTGGCCACGTTTGCTGCTCTAGCCGTTGACGATTCCGCGCTGCGAAGTGCGCCAGAGGTCGCGCGGAGCAGACACTTTTGCGTCCCTTGCGGGCCAGAAACATTTTCCTGTGTAGAGCTTCTCCTCTGCCGAATTTAATTTTGGTCACTACTGTTGTTAACGAGTGCATAGCAGCGCCGAGAAACTAAAGCGAGAGCTTGGCCACTTGGGTGGCAGTTAGGAATCAGTTTGGGGTTTAAGTAGCACAAGAAAGACTATGATAGATAAAAAAGGCACGGCAAAAATCCAGCCGCGGTTTAGTACCGTTCGTCGCCATGCCCGCAGATCGGCGCAATGGCCGCTTGCCCTTTACAGACTTTCCGGGAACTACTTCTCTCCATCCATCCGACACGATGAAGGGTAGCTGGCGCGTGGAAACCATACACAAATATACATAAAGTTTTCTCATTTCCGTAAAACTTATTATAGTGGTGGAATACGACAGTTGTTGGTTCGGTGGTACTAAAAACTTTTTCTAGATTGGCGTGTGGCTGACAGCATTATGGCTATGGGGATTCGTTTTAAAACAAGAATGTACTGCACTGGGTTTATTTGGCCAACGTATTTCCGTTTGATATATCTACGTGGGAACACAAATAACACGACGAGCGATGATTAGTGGGGAAATGAACTATTTACAAAGGCACTGAATTTATTTGCAATGCAATCTTTACAGCTGGAGCTCAGGCCATGCCACCCAGTGCTTCATCGTCGTCGGTGTGGGTTTCGTGGAGCTATGTTTCGGGGTCCACTTCTGCTTGCTGTAATATTTCCCCCTCGTCGAAGGTGACCGCCCTATCGGAGTAGCAGAACTTAGACATTTGCAAAAATTATGATATGAAATGAAGTCCTTTCGGCCGTGGATGAGGGTGAGCTTGATGAACATAGGTTCCGGAAGAGCTGTGCCTCCATACGCTATGAATAATCGTCCGAAGTCCCTGGAGACACACCGGAACGGGGCAGGGGAACGGCATCGTCGTCTAATCAAGTCACGGCTGATAACATCTCGCCTGGTCACGGCGGTTCATTGGCTGGGTACACGGGGTTGGGAATGGGCGCGTACATAGCTCACCGGGGCTGGGGTGGCCGAAGTGGTCCAAGAGCATCGAGACGATCTCATCAGGAGCTGAGACGGGGTGCAGTTCGATAATCAGTGCGGGGATGAAGACCGCACCTTCCACGAAACCTTCAGGGGACCTTCCTCCAGCAGGCAGATATCTCCAGGGAACCCACTCCGACGACGATGAACCACCGGGTGGGTGGTCTGAGCTCGAGCTGTCATGGCCGCATTGTAACTGGAGTCTGTCTCTTTGTAAATAAATCACTTCACCCGTAATCTTCACTCGTCTGGTTTGTCCTGCCGCTAGCTAACAATATTTTCTGCTTCAGTATATTGTTGAATACATGACAATATTTAAACATGTCCTGCAATATTATTTTGGCACCTCTTTAGAGGAAACGCTCCCTGATAAAAAACAGATGAAATGATTTTTGCTTTGCGGGTTCGAATGTGTCGTCTTCGATTGATTCTACCAAAAATTAAATCGAAAACTAAGAATTCGTTAAAAGTTCTATGTGATAAGGCATCACACCGTAGTTGCCTCGTTCAGTTTTGAAGTATTAAAAAGTTACCACTTTCTCAGAATCAGACGAACTTATAGGTACCAGTATTACGAAAGAAAGGAAGATATTGGGAGAACTAAAGCTTTGCATGTTTTTGCGACGGTGAGTGCTAATGACTATTCTTTATATAAAAAACTGTGGTTGATACCCCTGTCATAAAAATCCGTAACACACGAAAGTGAAATGTGCAGCTAAATCGGCGGCTGTCGTGTGAGTGCATTTGGCGAGCGATTTCCTGCTGGCGGGTAGCTTCGACAAAGGTATACTGGCATCATTTCTGTGACGGATATGACGTCAGTGAAATCTTCGGGTATCGCGGCATGAAACACTGTCGTGTGAAAATAAAAATTTGAAATCAAATACGGTCAAACCTCGACATATCGAACACGGGTATATCGAATTATTGCCTATATCGAGCACTTTCTATATCACGTGGAAAATCACATGCATTTTTAATTTTTTCTTTCGAACTGGTACGGACGTGAAATGGGTATATCGAACTCCGCCACCCCAGACTGCCCAGACCGCTCGCGCTCTGTTGACAGGCGGCGAGCTATCCCGCAGTACCCTCGAGGATATCGGTGGCGCGATGGGCGTTCCCGACTGCTGCGCATTTAACCTTCTTGACCGAAGCAGAATTGGACTGTGTAAAAGACGAATGCGAGCTTGAAGAAACCTGGGGCCAGCTGGAGCGCTTTGTTGGTGCTGAGCCACGAAGCATGTGCATTGATGACTTTGTCGGCGGTGATGACAGCACCGGAACGACGGCGGAGTTGACGGATTTGGAGATCCTAGCGGAGGTTACTACTGAGCGCACAAACGAAGACGCTGCCGAGGTTGTACCCGCAAGCGCTGATTGTGCCCCGCTCCCGACTTCGACCGAGGCTAGAGCGGTTTTGGCCCTACCGCAGCGCTACTGCAGCCCTATAGAGGGCACCTGCCCGTCGCTTGGGGAACGTTTGGACTACGTTGAGGAAGTCGTGTATAACACGCCAGGCTACCCTGATGCAGTACTTTAAGCCAAAAGAATAAATACTTTGAAGCACCAAGTGAGTATTTACTGCAAAATTCGTTCATTTATTGATTTGTACCAGTTTATTACGCGTTTTTTATGGGATTTTGTATATCGAATTTTGGTTATATCGAACTATTTCGCGGGCACCGCGCTGTTCGATATATCGAGGTTTCACTGTAACCCTAATTATAAAGCACTCTTGAGTACTAAATGTTGCTTCCCCGCAAGAAAACCCGGTGTACAGGGGTGCACCCTTTACAGGCCACTTGCATCGTTTTACTGGCGTCACTTCCGTGACGGATATGAGAACAGCGAAATCTTGGTATATCCGGGAATAAAGCATTTTCGTGTTAAAAAACAGCCCCACTCTTCGCAAGGCAAGCCTGCGTCAAGCTTAGAGCCGCCCGCCGTTTGACAACTGCCAACCGTCGCCAAATCTAGAAGTTTCGGCCTATAAAAAATGAGGTCGACAACTGCTTGCCAGCATGGTTCTGTCCTAATTTATGTTTGCGGTATCAAGTAGAAGAGGCCATTTCTGCAAAAAGAACCCTACAAGGTATAAGCAGAGCGACGTTTAAATGCATGACAGCTACGGTGTTCATTTCATTTGAGTGCCCTTGTTGTTATTTATTTGTCTCATACATTTTTCTTGCTTTCCTTCTACAGTGGCTGAATCTCTGCGACAGAAGTTGAATCAACTACAATGCCTTGAGAAGATGAAACTCGACTGCAGAAGCGAAAAGACATATGTTCCTTCAAAAGTAAAGAAGGTGATGAAGTTTCCTTACCCTCTACGGTCATATACTCCTCAGTTAAGCTTGCGTAAACATTGTAAGAATGATCACTTCCGCGGGCAGACTGCTCAGGATCATCCAGCCTTTAAAAAATAAAGTTATAAAAGCAGGGTCATATTAGTAAGAACTGCGCTATATTTTAAAAGGCACTCAATATCTTAACTTTGCTTTTAAATCCAGACAGAATCTCGTGTGGTAAATACATTTTCTGCAAGCATTTTCGCCATCGCTTTATTATAGAACGCTGGGCAACTCTGTAGTCTGCAAACTTATTGAACAAGGCAGGAAAAACACAGAGAGACATATGGCGCCAAGAAATGTCTCCAGAATAGTCGATAAATTATTAATTTAGTAAAAAAGAACTAAATACGTGCGTAAAAGGACTGTGCAGGGGTAAAGGTGAAAGCGGTCTCAGTTAAACTCAGTGTTTATGTGAACCTGTGGTTTGGCACATAAATATTTTTGGAACGCGGCTATTCGCCAGCCACTTGGCAATGCTTCGAAGCTCATGTTGACCATCGTACCCTTTCATCAAAGACAGTGCAAAGCGGGGTAATTTCCTGCCAATGATGACTGCTTGTAACTGTTTGGAAACGTTGCATACATAAATTTAATTTTGCTTGTTCACACAGCCAATTTAACCATTCACACAACCTGTTGGACAGTTTCAACACACCAATATACAGATTGCTATCAAGCCGTTCTCAAATTACTTGATTTATTTACTCTTATGCGTCCGTATTTTCTATTGTAACAATGCATTTCTGAGAAAAAATGTTCATTCAGTACTCGGTTCTGTTTTTTCAGTGCGTAAGGGGCTGCGGCTCTTGCGAAGTAAGTAAGACCGTACTGCACAAATACAAAAATGGCTGTTTCGCATGCTACATAACTATACGTTAAAAAGTACGTTACCTCCGTTTAAGGAAAAGGATGGTTGAACGCGAAGCGTTTTCGTGAGGATTTTGTTGGTTGAAGGTCGAGTTCGCAGTTCGACTAGGAGACTGCGAGTACTGACTGAATGAGCTTTGAATTTGAATCGCTCGATGTTTGATCTTTTGGTCTCAGCTGTGTTGGCTTTGACCTTCACCGTTTGATTTCGCAAGCAGAATGCTTCTCATTCAACCATAATCATCGTTACACGGAGGGGTTCATGACTTCTCTCTAATTTGGCACGCCCATGCCCCCCTCTCCAAATCCCAACTGCTTTGACAGTGTCGGATATGCCGAATCGGATTGACGTCAGCTTTAAAACGCGAGGTAACCGAGTTTTTTTCCGCTTACGGGAAGCATTTTTTGTTTCTTGTAGTGCTTCTGCGATTATGATCATCGCTAAAAAAAGTTTTCTTTCCTTAGGTGCGTTTTTGACGCCTCATGCGCCATCATTGAGACAAGAAACCTTGTCTTTAAATGTAAACCGAACGAAAAATCAGCTTCTTCGGGCAATAACAAATCAATCCTGCTAGCACCCCTATTTAAGCTATCCTCAATGATAAATATTTAAATTATTGGTTTGAGTTTGAATGTGTTTAATAAATTGCTAGCAGCGCAAGAGGGAGTTGTATACGTGCACCCACAAACCAGGTATAACACGAAATTATTGATGCTGGGGGGATGCAACTGCAAAAAATATTAAACCGTTTCACTCAATATGACAGCAGTCGGAAGTGCATAGTAGTGATTCGCCATAATGGGCTGTGCCGCCGTCATCCGCTTACTGCTACCACTTTATACAATTCACATTTCCCACCTTCACAGTTCTAGGGCACCCCCTGCCTGAATCTGCGCCAGCGGGAGTTAAGTTCTCTTTGTGCTTATCTCCTCGCACGTGCCGGCGTTGCCCTGCCACATTTTGCGTTTACTATCGTAAAAACCAACCCAACAGGTATCCTTAACTGGGAACCGCGGGCGGAGCCAGTTAATTGCGTATATTTTATTTTTCCTCAAATGTTATTATAGTTTTCTTTGCGCTAAGCAACGGGAAGACGTATAGAAAGCGCCAGCGTTTCACGAGTTTCGAACGCTTATCACTATATGAACCGCTTGGCTTTCGAAGCCTTTGGGGCACACCGCGAGCAACAGCGTTTCTTCGGGACCGCGCCTTGGTACACTAACGCTTCGGCCGAACGAGTGAGCTAGGACGACAAGACGAGCGCCTAAAGTTATCTGCATGTCTGCATGGTGATATAGTAGCATGTCTGCTACTGTATCGCCGATAGACCAACGTACGGAAAAAATATAGAACAATTGTAGCTAATGAACACAAGGGTAAGCAGTTTTCCGTCTCTGGTATCTTTTTGGGTGATGAAGGTCGCGCCATGAATTTCTTGCTAAGAACGACAAATTGAAGCAGACCGTTTACAACCGAAAGTTTAGTCGCTAAAACGGCTACACGATGTTGCCTGCAAAGGCTAAAAGCTGGGATAAAAACTTTGGAGCTGTGTCAACTCAATGTCGTCTATACTTGAGGGCAGCTGATACAATGAAATGTGGTTTGCGGAACTTTCTAAGTTATTGTCCCGTGTATGACATTATCGTCTCTGAGATGAAGTCGTGCCCGTATAATGCTAAGTAGGGCTACGAATTCAGATGCGCTGTAATACAACAGATGCCTCATTTCTTTAGTCCAAATTACGGCACTGCAGTTAAGGTTTGGGCAGAAGTAACCGTAACCCAAGTAACAAGTAACACGTAACCCATGCTCAACATCCCGGCCTCATCCCGGTTCTGGGAAGCCGCGCTGTCGCCCTGCTGACAGTGGCCACCGGTTGGGCATTCTTATCATTGCAGGCCCTGCACGAATCCCCGCCTTCATGTTTAAACTATGACGTCTTCCATCCAAATGTGTCTAAATGATGTAAGGGTTTGGGTGTTTTATCCTTTAGGCGTTACTAAAATGCTCTCCACTTCCCTGCATATTGACCACGCCGTAGTGGGTCAATGACTAGGTGTTGTGCTGCTGAGCACGAGGAAGCTGGTTCTATTTTCCGCCATGGCGGCCGCTTTTCTGATGGAGGCGAAAAGCAGAAACGCACGAGTGTGCGAGATTTTCGCACGTGAAGGATCCACAGGTGGCGAAAATATTCCGGAGCCCTCCACTACGGCGCGACTCGTCGCCTGTGTAGCGTTGGTCCGTTGAACCCTTCAATCAATGAGATCAAGCAGAGTTTGTTTTGCTGAGCAAAACATTTATTCTTTGCACTTGTATGGTGCCCAGCAAGCAATTGCTAACAACGTCCACTGGTTGTACACCAAAAGCTCGTCAATTGGAACCGCAAAAGGGTGCCTTTCAGTTTGAGTAAGGATAACTCTAACTAAGCGGAGTGACCTATAACAACAGTGCACTGCTGTTCGGAAGCTGTTGGACATGACAACACTTTGAGGCTTGAACAATCCCGTGACTGCGGCCTGCGTTTTGCTCCGAGAGGTGCCAGTAAGTTCCATTTCCCTAACAGACCATGGTACCGGTAACACTCATGTAATAATTGCAAACTGAAAAAAGGACGCGTAGCATACAATCGAGACCGAACTTAGGGACCGCAGTTTCTTTATAAAATTCCGGCGGTAATTTTTAGAGCGGCGAACCAAGCATAAATAATGTTTGGTTCTGTTTCAAAGTTTAGTCAAAACGAAGTTGCAAGCACAGCCTTTATTTGGGTTGCACGTGAACATCGTCATTATCACTCTCCCTGTTTTCAGAACAAGACGCCGACTGCTGAGTTACTTAGAGAGCGTCCTCTGCAACACGAGGTCATCGTTGGAGCTGTTAATGATATTGGAAATGCAGGTCATTCTGAAGCTTTTCAATACACCATCGAAATACATCGAGCTCCATGCACTTGTAATCAATTGGGCAGCATTTGCCACAGGTGCTCTATACAGCCTTGTCGCAGTTTTGCCGCGAACGCTACAATGGCCGTGCTCTCGCAGTTTCACTGTGACCAGTGGCCGCAGTGCGAGCTGAACGCTTGCCTAGCAACCACCGCAGCGGGCAGCACAGCTCGCCGCACCATGTAGCATTACGTCAGAGGACGAACCGATGAAACCTCGTTCCAACAGCAAGGAGGAGCCGGCGTTGCATTGTATATATAGAAGGGGCGGCTCGGTGGTGTTTGTCGACAGATATGGAAAGTGAGCCTGAAAGACTGAAAGAAGCCAATCTTCGTCGTGGGAACGAAACCAAGACGAAGCAGCTAGCCGAAACCGTACAGAGAAGCAAGCTAAACAATACATTAACCGTACCTCTCGCTGCGCAAATCCGCGCGTAACTGAGTTAACGCACAGAAAATGTTTTTCTTGGGTCGCCTTGCTGTCCAAGTGATGTTGAATATTCCACATCGGCGTGGCGTAGCTCAGAATCGCATATTCAGTATCTGGGTACTTGCAAATATCGCCAGGGAAAGAGGCGCTGCAGGTAAAGAAGTGGGAATGAAGTGCCAGAGAAAGAGTGTTGCCCGTACTTGCCAAGAGTTTTTTTCTTGATGCACAATCGTTGCACACACATGCGACCACGTCGAACTGGCGGCATTCTGCACTCTTGTCATGTGCAAGGGCATATTCCACGCTTCTAGCTTAAAGGCTGCCCCTTATATCTGCTAGATTTTCTAATTTCGGTTATGAAACGAAAGAGCAGCAGTTCGCACACACAGTCCGGCGATGTTGGCATCACCCACAAAAACGCTAGAATGCACAAACGTCGAGGAATCACTCAGCAGAGGGACAAGCACAAAGCAGAGTCGGTGAATCAAATGCCCCTGGTGCTCTCCACCGGATCATTTAACTATCCCTGAAAATAATTATGGTCCTTCAAATCAAATGCATAGGACTGGCAATCAAAGGCAACCATTCTGGTTTGGCGACGACAGGGCGCAATACTCCACTATTAAATAAGATATCCTATGTAGCATACAAATGGAAGAGGAGGGAACAGGATCTTCGCTTCGAAAATAGATAGTACAAACGTAGTGTGGCTGGGCGCTGGCAATAAAACACATAAGTAAACAAAACAGGAGGCATGCCTTGCACTGTTACCCATGCTGAGAAGGCATCCACTCGAAGCTACACTAAACGGTAGACAAAAATATAGGCGCATTACATAGATGTTTGCAGCACAAAAGCATGTTGACATTTTTTCTATCCTGGTGGTTCAGAGCGCCATGTCTGTTGTTGAAGATGCCATGCGCATCCCGAGCATTGTTGGTAAAGTTCATTATTTGTATGCACCGCCACCCCGATAAAGATTCTTACTAAGTATAATAGTGAGGAACCTCCGCCTGGCGGGGGGCTATGAGAAGAATACGGCGTCTTGGATAAGATGTCTACTGACTTCATAACCGTATTCTTGGGTTTGCTTTCATCACTATGCATCTGCATCTGCGAGGAACCCGTCGCGGTGGCTCAGTGGCTAAGGCGTTGTGCTGCTGAGCACGAGGACGCGGGTTGGATTCGCGACCGCGGCGGCTGCTTTCTTGATTGAGGCGAAAAGCAAAAACGCCCGTGTGTACGACATTTCGGCGCACGTTATATATACCCAGGTGGTCAAAAGTATTCCGGAGCCCTCCACTACGCCGCGCTTCATCGCCTGCGTTGGGTGGGCTTGTTAAATTGTACAATCAATCAGTCACGTGTAAGAGGAAACCGAAATTGGCTGAACTCGCTTCTCTTTTCCGGCTTCACTTGGTAACTCAAAATCTCGTCCATTACTTTATGATAATACAGCTGTTCTTCGTTATAAAGAAGTTTGAGGACTAATGCCGGGGATTCACCATCGGCACATAGTAACATAAACCAAACCCAGAATATTGATACGCTGGTTTGCGGTAACGAGACCACTTCCCTGCGCTTCTTTGCCGTAGCAGTACAAGTGTTACCAGCATTAGGACATCTTGACTGTTAACATGTTATGTTAACGGCATTAGGACAACTAATTCGCACCGGCGAAATTTTGGCAGATGGATTGTTCTCTGGTTTAATCATAGAGGTGATGCTATATATGTACGCGCATACCAACCTTTCTGGGATTTTGAAACATTTTATTATAAAACATACTGCCAAGATAGGAGTCGTTAGGATTTTCTCCCAAACTTTTGCATAATTGTACACTACCAGGTCGGTCTGTAGAATATTAGGAACAATCGTTCCTGCAGCCTCACAACAAATAGGATACCTTTCACTCTCAATTTTCTTAGCTTTAAAACAGCCTGTTTCTTTTTAAGCTTACAGAGTTATACACACCTATTTCCATTTTGTCGCACTGTAGCACTGTACACGGCAATTTAAACATTTATATCCAAGCTCATGACAAAGCAAAGGTGAGCTTGCAGCCAGATCGAACCCTATAACGAGGCTTTGACATAAGCCGCATATAAGCTATTACCAGATTCCTCTTTATAGTATACACTAAGGCATTCTATGGGCATTCTCGCCGGGATGACAACAGCCATGAATATCACGAGCGAAGCAACAGCCGCCCATGAATAATCGGTCTGAAAATGTCATAACAAAATGCCAAGAATAACGAACAGTTTATGCATCACAAGTGACATGTTATCAGTTGATGGTACTGTAGCTGACCGGTCTTGTTCTAGGTAATAAAAAAGGCACGAAAGAATCGAAGCTTTCATCTCGTTCGTCTTTCTTTGCGCCTTGTGCAAGTGTGATTGGCGTTGTTGGTGAAATGAGTCGGTGAAACGAGTTGGGGAAACGAGTTGGTGAAACGAGTCGAGAAACGAATTAAACGAGTTGCGAAACGAGTCGAGAAATGAGTTGGTGAAACGAGTCGAGAAAGTTGGTGAAACGAGTCAAGAAATCATCACTACTTTATCTATTCCAAACGTGCTCTACAAAAGATTTGATTAGGAAGAGTGATCCGCTCACCGTTTCCTAGATGCGGTGCAGCTTTACCATTATAAGCCAGCCATCGGCGATTGTAGGGCTTGAGGCAACCCACATGGGCGAAGTAGTACTCCGGATGTGTTCTGAATGTTCCAAATACCCCGTAACAGAGAACCCCGTAGACGAGTTAGCCAACACGTCGCGAAATTTTGAAGGGTCAAATTACCGTTGCAGACGCCTGTCACTCAGTTCGCGTAGTTGAAAGAGAGTGTAAACCCGCACAACCTTAGCTGAGTGATACTTGGCGTCTCAGCGTCAGGGGTTCTAGCGTCAGGCATTCATGAGCTGCTAGTGCGTTGTACACACTCGAGCAAGCTGGTGGTGTCTTCCTGAACACGTTGCAGGTGTCTGTGTACGTCGGCGTTGAGGTCGTCACCTTGCAAGTGCGGCATTATGTCGCCGGGCATGATCGGACGCTGTGATGTGTAGAAAAGCTTGAATAGAGGCTTCTGCATAGTTTCCACGATAGTATTTTGCAAACCGTGACATTATGGAGTATTCAGACCCACAACTATTCGCAACCTGAAGCCACTTAGCATATCATGGATCGTTTTGCTTAGGTTCTCTGTTAATTCGTTTTTCTGGGGTAATGCATTGCGGTTCTTCAGTTAACCGTGTTGCTTTAGCGTAAGCCTTCTTGCATGAGCTCTACAGTTGAGGTAGTTCAACGGCTCGTTATTAGCACTTTAGTGTCTCCATGTGACCATAAAACTTGAAGGATGAATGATTTTGCGACACCTTCTGCTACTCCTTTCTGAAAAGCGGCATCCCCGAGTAGCGCGTAATGTTGTTTTTGGCTATGACAATCCACTTGTTCTCGGCTCCTGATTGGGGTATGGGACAAAAAGGTCCATCCAATCGGTTGGAAGGGCCTCAATGGAACAGCGTTTGGCTGTAGAAGTCTGGCAGGTCTTGTAGGTGGCGGCTTACGCCGCTGGTAGTCGTGGCAGCTCGTGACGTAGTAGGTCATGCGAAATGTAAGACGGGGCGTGCAGTATTTAGCCTTATCTTTGCGAGCGCTCGTGTTATGCCTAAGTGCCCTGAATGTGGTTTGTCGTGGCACCTTTCTAAGATTTCTTTGAGAATATTAGCGGATATGAAAACACGTTACTCTGCCATCGTTGTATACTCGAGCTTCCTCTTCAATAGCACCAAATTAATAATGAGAATGCAGCAGAATGGCACCTAAAATCTCTTCGCACAGCGACATGGTGGCCTTGCAGCTGGAATGTTATGACGCATATTTCAGGATTGGCCGTTCTGGGTGGCTGGTTCGTTTTTTATCTATATTTCAAAAAACGCGGTGTATTATTTGGTGTGATGTGGCGCAGACTCAATCGCTCGAGGTGACCAGATGTATCCTCTAAATTTTCGAGGCAAAACACCGCATGGTGGTCTGTCACAGCGTCGAACAGTCTGGTATACAGGTATGGGCGAAATTTTGAAATGGCCCATAGAATAGGTGTGCGTTCTTCGTAATAGATTCTTAGTTTTTCTTTTCATTCGAAAGACCACGGCTGGCATAAGTAAGGACTTAATCGCATACGGTTTGCTTTTGGATGAGGACGGAACTCAAGCCTATTTCATTGGTGCCTGTGTGAATTTTTGTTTCGGCGTTTTTCTCGATATGAGCGGGCACTGGCGTATTTTGCAGGCGCAATTGCAGATCGCTTATTGTTTCCTTTTGGGAACCTTCCAAACTAGAAGGGCTGCTGTTTTTCATCGAGCGCGTAACTTCCTCTCCATTTCAAGCGAATTATGCGGGAAAACTCCAGTAGTAAGTGCACAGTCCGTGAAATCTTCGCATGGCGTTCTTAGCTTTGGCTGTCGGGAAGTTGGCGACAGCTGAAGTCTTCGCTGTGACAGGCAGAGCTCCGTCGGTGTTGATGACGCGGACCAAAGGGGGCTTTAAAAGGATTTTTTACAATTGTATGCTGTCTTCGCCGAGCATGTTCCAACTTTTGCCCGTATAGCTTCGCGCCTGTCCGCAGACTCACGATAAGGTAACTGTCGAGTTTTTCTGGCACCATCTTTTGAGAATATTTTAAAGCAAAGCTTTCTACTCTAACAGCCGACGGGTCGTTGCAGCGTGCGGGACAATCAACTCCCAACGCGGTGGAGGCCGAGGCGGGGAGTGGCGGCGGAGGGTTTCACTCACGGAGTACACTGTCCTTGACGTTGAATGACAAGCATCGGAACTTCCAGTAAGCAAATAAAACAACTGCTTTAATTGGACTAAACGCTGCGCATACAAATTCACATCTTCTTCCGTCGCGTTCCTTTTTGACTCTGCCCGTCCGTCCTACACTTCCCTCGCTCTCGGCCAGGGCTCAGAGTCCGATCGCCGCCGGGCGGCGGGCTCTCCCTCTCTGTCTGGGTCATGAGGCCCGATTTGGGGGCTGTGCGCGAGACGTTGTGTTTAGGCGACGGGCCACGTTTTCAGCTGGTCGGGAGGCCCCTATTTGGGGGCCGCTTTCGATGTCTTGCGCGGGAACTCCAGGGGCCGTATACTCAAGATCGTCTGGCGCTTCGTTCGCGACACATTCCCCCCCGAAATGACGATGTCATTTCTCTCAGTCTCTCATCTCGAGAGGGTAGAGCACTTGGATGGGGTGCCTGACTGTCGATCCCCCGGATACCCGCACCGTACAGGATCGCACTTTTCCGTCGCGGCCAGGGAAGGTGTGCTCAACCCGTCCCATTTTCCAAAGTTGTCTGGGCTGCAGGGACTCTTTCAGTAGCACCAAGTCCCCACTCTTCAGGTCCCTCGGTGTTCCTCGGTGAATTTTAGATCCCTGCAGTTCGTTCAGGTATTCTGATGCCCACCTCTTCCAGAAGTCGCTTAGCAGTTTGCTTCGACTGGTCAGCATTTGTTGCAGGTTGCCGCAAGACACTTCGGCGATCTCCTTGCGCTGTAGTCCTGGTAAAGATGTTAGCCGTTTTCCGGTCAAGAAGAAAGCCGGACAGAGGGCATCAGGCTCAGATAGTTCAGTGTAGACGTGGGTCAATGGGCGGGAATTGAGCATGGCTTCCACTTCACTCAGCGTTGTCGTGAGTTGCTCGAAGGTGAGGTAACTAGTACCCAACGTCTTCTTTAGGGCTTGTTTAGTCAGGCCAACCAGGCGCTCGTAGAATCCACCCCACCACGGTGCACGCTCCACGATGAATTTCCATTCAACACGGGTCTTTGAGATAAAGCTCCTCACATCGTCGTTTCGTATGACCCTCCATAGCATAGCTAGGTCCTTGCTGGTTTTCTTGAAGGTGAGGGCGTTGTCACTGTAAACGGTACTTGGTACACCGCGGCGGGCAATGAATCGTCTGAAGGCGAGAAGAAAGGAGACCGCTGACATATCGCTGACCAACTCAAGATGTACTGCTCGCGTGACACCGCAGGTGAACAGCGCAATGTAGCACTTTGTCGTAGTGGCACCCTTGACCAGCATTGGCCCTGCGAAATCAACACCTGTCACCTCGAAGGGAGCTGCCTCAGAGATGCGATCGGCTGGAAGCGGCGCGGTAACCTGAGTGGCCGGCCGTGAGCTAAAGCGCTGGCATGTTATGCATTCCCTCAGTGTCTTCTTAACGAGTGGCCGCGCTCCAACCACCCAGTACCTTTCTCTGAGCTGCACCAACGTATCACGGATGCCTCCGTAAAGCACTTGACGGTGGCACTGGACGACCATCTGTTTTGCGAGGCAGCTCCGTTTAGGCAGTATAATAGGGTGCTTTGCGTTGTAGTCGAGTTGACTTCGTTGTAGTCTTCCATCGACTCTGAGAAGACCATTGTCATCCATCATAAGGGACACGTTCTTTAAGGGTGAGTCTGTAGGCATTTTTCTTTGGTTTTTGAGAGAATCGATTTCTCTTGGGAATCCTTTTCTTTGTTCTTGAAGGACCCAGTACTGTTCAGCCCGGTCCAACTCTTGTGCTGTCAGTGGTCCAGGTTCGTTATTTTCTCTCTTGGCTTTGCCAACAAAACGAAGCACCCATGCAGTGATTCTCAGTATCCTCGTTAACGAACTGTAGTTCCGCGCGTCAATAATGGCCTCTGTAGTCGGTGGGGATGACGTCGTCGGTAATACATTCGCTTGCTTTTTCTGCTCAAGCTCTGAGTCACTGAACACAAAGTCGAGAACATCATGAGGCCACTCGCTCTCCCCTAGGCATATCCAGGACGGTCCTGCCCACCACAGTTTCGTCGTTGTCAAGTGGGCCACCGGCAGCCCGCGAGTCAGGAGATCCGCTGGGTTGTCCTTTCCAGGGCAGTGCCTCCATGAAAGATCGCCGGTCAGTGTTTGGATCTCGACGACTCGGTTGCGCACAAACTGCTGCCAGCGGTCCGCGTTCCCGAAAATCCAGTGTAAGGCAATGGTGGAGTCTGTCCACAGGTAGGCCGTTGCCGGTCGCTCGTCCAGAGTGTTAAGGATGTAGCGGCACAACCTGGCTGCGAGAAGACACGCCATCAGTTCCAGTCGCGCCAGGGTCAACTCTTTCACTGGGGCAACACGTGATTTGCTCATCACGATGGTTGACATGGTACCTTCGTCGTTAGTGACTGTGATGTAAGCCACTGCTCCGTAGGCGGCTGGGCTGGCATCTGCGAAGACATGTAATGATACCGATGTTTGTTGTCCTGAGATGTCCGCTCCGTAAAACCGCGGCACCTGGATTTCAGGGAGGTGTCGTAGTTCTTGGATCCACACGTCCCAAGCGTCAGCAATGGCACTCGGCAAAGGGTCGTCCCACTGGATACACTGGCGCCACAGCCGCTGGAAGAGTATCTTGGCACGTACGATGAAGGGTGACAACCAGCCAAGCGGGTCGAATATCCGTGCCGTTGTTTGCAGCATTGAACGCTTAGTGCTGCACCCAGATATGGCGTTGTCCAAGCAAGGCGAAAATGCAAGTACGTCCGTTATTGGATCCCACGTCAGTCCCAGGACCTTCAGCACACCGGACAGATACCCGAGCGGCTTAGATCCACGAGAATCTTCTTCAAACTGCGAACGAAGCCTTTCGTTGTTGGATGACCATTTGTGGAGCTTCATGGAGGCGTCAGTGAACATCTCGTTAGCATCGTTGTAGAGTTTCAAGGCCGCTTCCTCGTCGTTGGCTCCCGTTAGGAGGTCATCCACATAGAGGCTGCGTCTCAATCGATGTGCAGTGAGGGGAAACTGCTCCTCGCAGCCACTCAGGTGGTGCTGTAAAGTGGCCGACAAGAGAAATGGGCTTGCCGTCGTCCCAAGTGGAACACGTGTCATTCTCCAAGTGTCAACCGGAGGCATCGTGTTGCCAGTCTGGGGTGTCTCACGGAACCACATAAATCGGAGGGCATTTCTGTCGTCTTTCCTCACGCCTATTTGCAGGAAAGCTTGTTCAATACCCGCGACGACAGCTATTCGATGTCTGCGGAAGTTGAGTAGCAGTCCGACAAGGTCGGCCGTCAAGTTCGGCCCAGTCTCTAGGTTTTCGTTGAGGGACTTCGAGTTCTTGTGGTGTGATGAGGCATCAAATACTATTCGGAGTTTTCTGGACTCACGAATCACTGCCTGGTGTGGCATGTAGTAGACGTTCTGCCCATCGTCCACTTCTCCTTCGACGCGTTCTACAATGCCTTGAGCAATGTATTGTCTGATGACCGCATCATATTCTTCAAGCAGCTCTGGCGACTTCAAGAGCCTGTTTGTTAACTGCTGCAGCCTTTTCGTAGCGATTTCCTTGTTGTCGTCAAGAGATATCTCCGTTTTCCAAGGCAGTGCCACTTCGTACCGGCCGTCGACCTTCGTTAATGTCTGTTCGAATACCTCCATCGCAGCGCATTCGCCTGGCTTGCATTCTTCCTTGTCAGTGATTCCGATGGATTCCAAGGTCCAAAATTTGCTCAGGACATCTGCCGTCTTGTCTTCAACGACCGATGTCCGCAAAGTAACAGTCTCAGTACACCGGTTTTGCTGAGATGTCCCTTCTATTGGACCCTGCACGCTCCAACCGAACACCGTCTCAACAGCCCTCAGACTTTCGCCGAGTTTTCTCGTTCGGCCAGTTGTGAGGCCCCAGATGTACTCGGAGCCGATGAGTAAACCAATGTCCTCAGGAGCGTCGCCGTTGGCGAGGTCAGCGATGTCGCAGTCAAGGTGTCCAAGCTGATGCGCGACTGACTGTGGCGGAGCCGGTATTTTATGGTCGCAAATGACGTCGGTTTCCAGCACCTCCAACTTGAACCGGCGTCCCTGTTTTGTGTTCAGCGTCACCGTTACTCGCTGGAACATCTTTTCTTCTTGACGACCGCCGAACACGCCAACTGTCAATATTTCGTTTCCCACGACTTGACATCCGAGCCTTTTCGATGTGGCAGACGTTATAAACGAGCGTTGGCTTCCTCCATCAAAGAGCGTGCGGATTTCAGCGTTGTAAGTTTCTCCGCTGCACATAACCTTCGCCGTTGGAAGCAAGACGACTGTCGTCTTAGCTGCAGGCACCCCATCATGGGTTACGGTTCCTAGGCTCACGTGCGAGTTGTTGACAAGCTCCGTTGATTCGAGCGTCTTTCTCGCTGTATACGTTGGATCGCACAAGGTGGTGGCATGCTTCTTGTTGCATTTCATGCATTTTACGTTCACACGGCATGCGCGTGCTTGGTGCTTCCCCGTCGTGCAACGAAAGCATCGTCCGGCAGAAAGCAACATCCTCTTCTTTTCCTCGATAGACTTTCCAGAGCTGCAGTTCTGGGTGGAATGCGCGTTCTCGTCGCAGAAAAAGCAGCATTCTGGACGTGCACTCTGGGTCAACGTTGAAATGGAGGATGCATGCCTCTGAGGTCGCTGTTCAGGTTGTTTCTGGCGATCTTTTTGCTCATGCTTCACTTCCTGCCTTACGTCCATGCGACGGAGAGCAGCCAGGTTCTCCCGACTTTCCACTTCTACTCTCAAAAAGTCCAGAAGCCGACAAAAAGACGTCACGGTACCTTTTTGCGAGTCGGTGGTAGTCTCGGGCACACCCTCAGTGTGAGGCGTTTGTCGGCTGTAGTGGTCGTCGTTCGATGTATCGAGGACGCGTTTCCGACTATAATCGAGCAGTAGGTCCCCTGGCAACGCCCTCTGTGCGATGGGTAGCAACATAAAACTGAAGGTCTCCAGCTTGCGCCCGAGCGTCTCCAGGCCTCTGATGTGGGCTGCCAGGGTGTCGTGCAGTCGACGCAGTCCGCGCACATCTTCCGACGACCGAACAGGCTTCAAATCAATCAGCTTTTTGAAGTGCTCTTGTATGAGGAGTTCCTCGTTTCCGAATCGTTTTTTTAGTAGTTGCACGGCATCGTTGTAGCAACGAGCTGTCGGTGGAAGTCCAGCGATGGCGGTGGCAGCATCTCCAGTGACGGACACCCTGAGGAAGTTGTACTTGTCGATAGATGAAAGGTCTTCATTTTTGTCGACAACTTCCTCGAAGAGCTCCCAAAAGTGCTGCCACTCGTTACTTCGCCCGCTGAACTTGATCAGCTCCAGTTTTGGCAACTTGATCTTAGACCGTTGCGTTTGCTCTGTGCTGACCACCTCGTTGATGACCGTTGATGGGGCAGCACTCGGCACTGAGTCGCCGTCTATGCGTTGCTGGAGTCTTGTGAGGCACGATAAGATGCGGTCGTTGTAGTCCAGCACCTGCGCGCACTCGTCCTCGAAGTCTTCATCTGGCACGAGCGTCTCGATTTTGTTGTCGAGGGTCTCCAGGTTTTTCGTTACTTTTTTCAGCCGAGTGTGCAGAACTGCAGCTTCGCTTCCTGGGAGGTCCCTCTGCATAGCATCTTGGCACTCGTTCAATATCCGGGTGACTTGAGAGCGGAGAGCGGCACGTTTTTTGAGGCAGCGTTCCATGGCGTTGAGCCTACCGGAAGGTCCGATGTCGTTCGTTGGCGGAGCGTCCAAATCGTTGTGGAGACACGCAGTCTATTGAAGCCAATAATTGGACGACTCCCGGGTTTCGGCACCAAAGTTTTTGTCCTTGACGTTGAATGACAAGCATCGGAACTTCCAGTAAGCAAATAAAACAACTGCTTTAATTGGACTAAACGCTGCGCATACAAATTCACATCTTCTTCCGTCGCGTTCCTTTTTGCCTCTGCCCGTCCGTCCTACACTTCCCTCGCTCTCGGCCAGGGCTCAGAGTCCGATCGCCGCCGGGCGGCGGGCTCTCCCTCTCTGTCTGGGTCATGAGGCCCGATTTGGGGGCTGTGCGCGAGACGTTGTGTTTAGGCGACGGGCCACGTTTTCAGCTGGTCGGGAGGCCCCTATTTGGGGGCCGCTTTCGATGTCTTGCGCGGGAACTCCAGGGGCCGTATACTCAAGATCGTCTGGCGCTTCGTTCGCGACATACACTGTTGACGGCGCGGCGAATTTACCCAGTGTTTTTCCTCGCGGAGGTGCTTGCTCTCCGGTGGGCGCATCGGCGGTACGTTACCGACGGGGTTATTTAGCCAGTTTGGGTGCAGCTTCGCGTTCATTGCGCGCTTTCTTCGCACGGCTTGATTAACTTGTTCGACAGTACCTTCTGGGCAACCCAGACCCGGCGGAAGTGGTCGTACAGCAAGTATAGGTCACTGTTTGGTTTGAAGGGCGGGATAACAAAATGTAGAAACCAGATACGGACATCTGGCAGCTAAAAAAAACCCTACCTATTGTGCAGTGCTTGCCAAGAATAAGACTCCGTTTTCTAAATTGACGATACCAATTCTGGTGTTTTAAGAGGTATTACAAAAGGCGGAAGGATCAACTTTTCCTGATCAATAGCGATTATAAAAGGTCCCTCAGCTTTGTCGCATTTCTCAAACTTACTAAACTGACTAGTTTAAATCGGTATGAATGGAAATCACTAAGCCCACATGCCTAATTTTTTCCGTGTCTACGCATGTGTTTCACGGTGATTTAGCACCGAGTTAGCACATCGGGGTGGCTAGGTTCCGCTGTCTCACCCTTCAGAAGACGCTCATCTCCGGTTTCTTTCTGCCGACGTACGGGAGGGCTACGGCGACGGCGTCCGCCACTCTAGCCCGACCGTGCCTGACGCTGTTACGTTTGGGACGGCGCCCCCCCCAATTCCAAGTAACGGCTGGCAGAATCGCTCGCTTTGCTGTGGGCAGAGCCACGTGGCTGAAATCAAGTGATGTCGCATGGGCAATTGCTGTGGGTGTTGTTTAAAACTTTGCTTTCCCACCACCTTTACAGCATGAATTGGAGCCAATTTTTTTGAAGGCCATACGTCATGAGTACGAGATAAACACACAAACCAAAACGAAAGAATGTACAATACCCTGTTAAAGTAATTTCAAGCACCACTACACATAACCCTAACGCAAGAAACACAGAAGTTAAAGGAAGTATGACCGAATCCTCCGAAAACTTTGTTGAGTTACACTTTCACGCTGCATTTTTCAAGCCGCCTTTTACAGAATCAACGAGTTCCTTGCGATTGTTTACTCTTAGGGGAATATTATGATACAAGGTTGAAACTTGTGATTCCTACAAAAGGGCGATACCGCCCCATTAGCAGTGCACCTTGTTTTACCAGGCAATGAGTAATGTTGGAGCGATGCTAAAGAGGCACTTAATTACCGGTTTTAGTTGATGAAAAGTGAACGTTTCACTAAGCAGAATTCCCACATTTCTACAATTCGTACATTCCTACCCAATCAGGGGATCGGCCAAACATCAGTCGATAATTCGAATGCGATTACTGCCTAGGTGGATGATTCAAGGAAAATTAGAACAATTTGTAAGTTTTTTTTTCTTCTTGTGTTGGAGGAATCTAGTTTGAAAATTAGTCAACATTGAAACAAAGCCAAAAAGGAAATAAATAAATAAAAAACTAAATAAGGAAAAATAAGAATAAGGAATCTAGTTTGAAAATTAGTCAACATTGAAACAAAACCAAAAAGAAAATAAATAAATAACTAAATAAAGAAAAATAAGAAGAAGAAGAAGAAAAAGAAGAAGAAGCAGCAGAAGAAGGAGGAGGAGGAGGAGGAGGGGAAGCAATGGAAGGATAAGAAAAATAATAAAAATATTCAGAAATGGATGCTTTTGGAAGTCTCAGGTGAGGTGCCAGAATAAGATGCGAATTACGTTGTAAATCTTTTGGAATTTTCTATGAAGCGCAGAAGAGCAGAGCAAACATCCCGACGGCAATATCCTGTTTCTGGGGCCCTAAATGATAAAAGAGCCCGCCCAGCTGGGTCTTCTTCTTCTCCTGAGCTTTTAACAATAGCTCTCGTCTTCTTCTTCCCGTGATAATATTTACACAATGTACTGGGAACCGTCTTTAATGCAGCCATCTTGTCCGCTCGCCTAGTCGTCGTCATCATCTTCTTCGTCTATGCGTCTGCTGAGCTCGGTACCAGCTTCATCTTCGTCTTCATCGAAAGCTTCAGCAGGGGGAAACCCAATAATGCAATGAATAAATGAAATTGCAAAATTCGGTGGCCAACAGTGGACTCGACAAGTGCAAGACCGTAGCTGTTGGAAGTAAATTGGAGCGGCCTTCGCCCTGTAGCGGGCCTGCTTAGGCTGTTGTTGTTTTTAATGATGATAATGATGATGTATTCAGCTGTAACGGGCGGCTATAAAGATTTTTAAAGCCTAAGTTACCAGCACTACTTGCAGTACGGGTGAGTTGGAACGGTGCTCATACGCATAGACACCTGTAGAGCACTTTAATGTTTCACTTTCGGACACGTTGGTTAGATATACACTTTTTGCGTATGAATAGATCGATAACGGAATACTTTAGATCCAACGTACTATCTGCAGCTTGTGACGTAACCATTCGCAAGCCTGGTCCTGGGTTGAGCTTCAGCTAGAACATTTATGACCAGAGCCAGAACTTTATTACGGAAATAGCCCAAAGCATAAATATTCGAACGTTGCTATTTACAGTGGCGTTGTCTCTTTTCTGCTCCAGTACGGTTTAGGGTTCTAAACTTCGTTCAGTGAAAACACACCTACATTTTGAGGAGCAGGAACTGTAAAAACCCTCTGCTAACGGTATCGAACGAAATTTCTTTCAGCTGGTGTCATAAATATTATGAATGAAGGAAATTATGTTAAATGTTTTCAACGTAATTATAATAGAAAAATAACAGCCTAATATAAAGTCTGGTAACTGACTGGGTGTCAACAAATTTCCAGGCACTTTTAGAACACCTCGCGAGTCATTGCTCAACTATTCACGCGCTGAACCGATTTTATGTGCCATAAGTGTGCCCTAACAGCGAGCTGTTCTTCGTCCTTTTACTAACAACTTTGCATTTTGAAATCTGTGCGTTACACACGAGTTATTATTAAAGAAGCGCTTACGGAGACCACGATGTCGACCGCGATGCATTCACTAAGCGTAGCATTTGGGGAATATAAAGGCCGAGGTACAACATGAATGTGCATAAAGTGAAATACAAAAGACTCAGTGTAATATCACGTTCCGTTTCGTTTTTCTTTCAGAAGCGAATTGTTTCTACGCTTGAAGTAAGTGATTAGTGTAACATTTCCACAAATAATGGTTACCTTAATATATGTAATATTGCTACCCTTTCATTTTTTGCAGTTTTTATTGACTTGCATTTTCTTCTGGTGTGCATAAAAGCATTATGTCTATGAATGCATTTGAATTATGAATGAATGCGTATGAATGCAATACCAAAGAAGGCATAATGCCCAGGAACTGTGGATGAATATGAAGTTTTGCTAACCACCGGACTGAAATGATTCATTAAACCCAGCTATGGCTTCTTGTTATTAGCGATGGCTGTTAGGAAGCAACATAACAGAAAAAAAGCTTTAACATCTGCTCTCGTTGTTCGTTATCATACGGAAGTGTGATGAATACGGAGAAACACGTTGTTTCTAAAAGTGCTCGCGGGCTGGAGAGCCAATTGGCGTATTTTGTGAGCCAAGCTAAAGCCCAGGCAGTCACGCCTCGTATAAACATCTACAATCTAAACAAACGTCGTTAAGTAGACCCTCCGTTCGTTCAGTGAAATGTGAAACCGAAAATCTGATTTAAGTTACTCAAGCTTCCTGTTTGAGTAGAACTGTAAACAGACACGTATGGTGTAATATAACCGTTCCAGCGTAGATATTGTTAAGCCGTACCAAGCTCGTGTACCCGGTGTGGTAACAATACGCATGCCTGACTGCAGGCAAATGGCCCAAAAAACACCACAGCAGTAATGATTCCGGAAAATACTTCCGTGATGAAACAAATAAACTGCGAAGGGCCTTCCGTTTTAGTGAAAGGTTGCTCACTGGGCTCAGGAAGTATTTGAGGATTACAGTTTTTATGACGCATGCCTTGAGCGGGGGTAAATGGCCGCCCCTATACTCAAATGCTCGCTAACCGGTTGAGAAAGTACGACATAGTTTGCACTCCTCGTGTTAGGGTAAAGATGAGTATGCAAACGCCAGGTAATAAGATTGGTTGTACGCATGTGAATATGAGTTGAGCTTTGCCGGATCCTAAAGACTCATCTCAAAACGAACGTTAGCGTCCACTAGTTTCCAGGGAGGTGGTGACTGGTGCTTAAACTTTGTACAATCCGAGGTATAATCCGACATGTATTTTCACGTGTATGTGAGCATCGAGTTCAGGCCAGACAAAATGATTGGACAGCAGTGTTGGGTTGACGTTAGGACAAAATACGAAAATTGTTAAGTGGACTGAAACAGTCTCGGATAGGTAGTTTTTAAAGAGAACCGGGCGAACGTTAAGAAACAGCTTCACTTGCTCTATTTTCCAGATGCGAAGGGCACAAAGTTGCAAATGGCAAACATAGAAACAATTATCAGTACAAAAAAGAGCAAGGTTCATTGAACATACAATAAAACTACGAACAGTGTAGGAATACACACAAAGCAGGGTTGCGAAAATTCCTTTTTAAGGACAGCTATCAATAGAAAGGGAGAATATATTTTTCATTCTCGCATCAATCATGACTTCATTATTATGACATCAATATTATGACTCCATAATATAACATTCAAAGAAATTGTAATAATGTCTCGAAAATTAACTGTATCGGACAATTATGTGTCATTGTGTAGCACAGCCTTTGTACTTTGCATTCGTCCGGCAGTTTTTTACTTCGCGGATTTCAGGGTTGCGGGTACAATACGTTGAGGAAAGATTCGCCAAACCAGTTAAATTTCTTAGTGAATTGTTGATCAGTGAATTGTGGGAGGTGTGTGTACAGCACGCGGTTTCAAGCTCCAGCGTGGGTGTCAAGCTCTTGAGCCATTGTATGAGGCCTTCCCTTTATCCTTTGAGTCTTTGAATAGTGTGTCTGCTGCCGTGTTCCCCTAAGCCTATTTGAGTCAGTTAGTTGTGCGGTATCAATGAAAATTCTGGTCGGTTTCTGTTTGGGTATGGTGGTTGCGAGGTAGCGGTGGCCACTAACAAGTGTAGAGAATAGACAGTTGAAGTGAGGCTAAAGAAGGTTTTATTCAGCGTGAGATGTAGTGTGGGATCCCGAGACACACTGATGGAAAGGCTCCACGATGCTTAAATATGATTGCAGAGGGTGGAGCCCATTATAATATGGTGTCGTTGTTTAACACCTTTCTCAGTGTTGTGACCATCGCCAGATGATGGGAGCAGGCATTGTAGTTGCCAATTAAAATAAGGGGTGTGATTAGGTGCGGTTGAAAGCTTTTTTTCAGCAGTCCGAAACGGAGCATTTCCACCACTTCCATTGTGGAAGGAGCTAACCATATTTGTAAGACAATTCAGTTGGTGAGAGAAGGGGCACCTAAGCTGTTGATGTCAAACAAGCTGGGCTTTGGGTAACGGGTATACCAATGCAATAAATAGGTAGTTGAACCAGAAGTAGTAAAAAATATTTGATCAATATACTGGTGTAGATTGGGAATATGTAGACAGATGTAGGTAGGAAAATTAGATGTGGCATAAGTTAGCGGTGTTACTTGCGCAAGGTTAACTAGGCAGGGTAACCTGCTCAGGGTTACCTGCATGGGATTCGCTTCTTGCAATGTTATGACATCTGGGCAATGTTGTGCGTAGGAGAGGAGTAGCTCTTTCATATTACTGTAGCAATAACAGTTCTCTTGCACAATTGTCGATTTGTGTACAGTCGGAAGGGCCAAACCATTTGGTAGAGAACAAATAGGAGTCGGCAGGCAGCAGTATGCACTGGCACATGGCTCCAGGGTAGCCAATCCGATGACCACAAAGCATTGCGTGGCACGGACGTGCATTTCCTAACGCTTCGCTGCACAGCCACCTCACGTGACATCTGTATTCGCGCGATGCAGAAGGTTGAATTAACGTGGTCTTAGGCTCTTCCGAGCCTCAAGCCGCATAAAACATACCAAATCACCATTATTATTAAAACAACACGTATTATTGGGTGTAATAAAAAATTTGCAGTGAAAACTAAACCTGGCTGTCACTGCTAGTACACAGACACGTGCCTCGAAGTCACCAAACCCGAACGGATCTCCCTTTTCAGCAAGAGTTAAAAAGTATAGCACCCGCAGTGACATCACACATGTCACATGGGGTGGCTGCGCAGCAAAGTTTGCAAACACACGGCACGGACTTAGCTGGATATGCCATGGCTCCCTTGTAAATACGTTCCTTATCATTGTAAATAGATGGCATCACTCATAATCATCGCTCGTCTGATAAGTCCGACCTGAACGTAAAAGTATCGTTTACTGTTTCAGAGATTTGTACTAAGAACGGCTGTTTAAGCTTCGTGTCTTTCTTGAGCTTTGTAAGTTTGAAGTGGCCATGAAGTCCTTCTAGGGAGTCGAGTCCGGTGTGGAGGGCGGAACAGGCTGCACTGAATAAAAACAATATTTTGGGTGTTGTTGACTGCAACGTTATTCCACCTGCTAGTTGTGCAATGAACGGGGTTGGTATCGCCTGCGGAATCAAGCAGTCTTTTTGAAAGGGAGTAGAAGCGGAGTGTGGGGCAGTGCACTGCGGAGGTTCCATGAGGAAGAGCGTGGAGAGAAGGGAGGATGGTCATTTATATCTTCTTTCCCGGAGCGGCGATTTATACCTTGAAAACGTGCGTTTCCAGCGCAAAATACGAAGTGCTCAGGGGTAATGACAGCGGGCCATTATGGACCGTGTAGCCTTGAGTCTGCAACACCAGTGACTGGAAAAGGCTCTATTGCACACCATGTGGAAGCAAATGTGGGCTCTGAGACTGCTATAGCACTATGTATGGTTAGCTTGTTGCACGAGGGCAGTGGCAGAAACGCTCCGATGTGGACTTCCGCATTCGGAGAAGGCGTGCACATTAAGCAAAGACTCGATCGAGTTCACGCAGTAGAGGGACGAACAATTGACACATTTTTTAATGTCGACCATACAACATTCAGTCAGTTTTCTTATCCAGCAAATATTTTTCCCTCGACATGGTTTCTCGGAAACCTTTGCCACGGAGTATGGGGTAATTCATCACTTTCTATTCAAATAAATAATTCAATGATATTGCCGAGGTTTCCCCAGCAAAGAGCCTGTCATGTTACTTTTAGCATGTCAGGCATCGCTACTAACCATCGCTCCTTTTATAAGTTCTGCCGCCACATAACAGTATCATTTCGGTTTAGCCTATTTGCTGCATCAAACATTTAACTAAATAAACCTGTGATGCCAGCTTATGCCTGAAATGAATGAAAGCTCGACTTAGGACATGGCGCTTGCAACTGTATAATTTGTTTGTGTTATCGTCCAATTTTTTTTTCTTTCTTGTGCTTCATACTAATTTTATTGTAGAAGGTACCTGTGCTAGAATAATCGGCTGTAAAAAAGGCAGCAGTCACCGTAAAGTAGAAATATTGCTGCCCTGCGATGGCCTTGCATTTGATTTATGCACTTTGGTTGAAGAATATAATATTACTGCGGTGAAGAAATATTCATGCGTCAAAGACCGTGTTCTTCCCTATTATCGGAGTGATAAAAAATTAGCCTGCCTAAAGAATCGTTCTTTGTATTTTTTGTAGTGTTTTGTAAATGAAGCCCTGAGGTCTGGAAGTAAAAATGCCACCAGGATTTTGACATGCGGAGTGCTCCGAAGTGCTTCTGTTAATCTTCAAAATTCTTCATCGGAGGAAATGCAAGCAATCGCGAATGACATCAACCAAATACAGTGTGAGCTGTTCCGTTCGATGGCCCCTATAATAAATTTGCCGAAAAGGTAGAGCCTTGCGGGGGTCATTTCGAGGTTAATTATTCCGCAACACGCTCCCCTTGTCCCCCCAACTTCTGAAAGCCTCTTTTTAAGTCCCCCACGGCCACTACAGCACGCCTTAACCCCTTCCTTCCTTTTAGATGTGAAGCAGCTTATGGTCGCGCTGGTTCCCTCCGTCGTTGTGCGTCCGCCGTTGTGCGGCGTCCACACCCGCACTGCGCAAGCGCATCCTCCTCCCCCTTTCTCCTCTTCTTATCTCATCTCCTCTCCTCTCCGGCATTCCTTTTCTCCTCTCCAACGCTCCTCTCCTCTACGGCATTCCTCCTCTCCTCTCCGAAACTCCTTTCCTCGCGGGGATTGCTCAACGAATGGCATCAACTGCGGCTACGCACGCGATAATGCGAAGCAGTTTAGGGTTAGAGGCACGACGGTAGCCGCCGCATACTCCGCTAGGGGCGCCACTGTAGCTCCGCGGTATAAATGACGCGCGCGCGCCGGCGCTCCCCTCCTCCCACAACGCCGCGATGAGTGCCACGGGCACGGCCGCTGGATCAAAGCGCACAAGGTGCGGCCTGCTGCGTGGAGCCGCCGCGCATTGGCGAGGGAGGGCGAGCGTTGTGGACAGTTGCGGCCGCAAGTTTCGCGGGGGGCGCTAGTAGTAGGGGACACACCGAAGAGGCGCGGTAAGGCAAACGCGGCATTTTCGCGCCAATTTCGCGCCGCGGAATGAGGTTACATGCTCCCAACAAATATAGTCGTGTTCAGCTTGATGCGATCTGCCTCAAAGTCCAGCTAGGTAGAGCGGTGAGTTAGTATGCCGAAAAACTGCTGTGTTCCACTGTGCACGTCAAACGCAAGAAAAAATCCCGGTTTCAGCTACCATGAATTTCCATCAAGCGCTGAACGACGACAAGCGTGGCTCACCAACATCTCCCGGCAGGGATCTGGCGGAAAAGAAACGAGGTGGGTACCCAGTGACCACTCTTCGGTTTGTTCCCTTCACTTCACCGAAAATGACTATAAGAAAGGCACTAAACTGCGAATGCTCCTGCCAACTGCTATCCCGACGGTGTTCCCCAATTACCCGTCCTATATGCAAAAGCCAAGCGCTCCAAGGATAAGAAAGTGGCCTCGAAGAGAAGTAGCAGATGGCGGTTCATCAGCTTGCGCGAAAAATAGTGCACGAAATGGCCCAGATGAAAACATGCATGAAGATGTCGAGCCTGATTTCTTCGGAGATCAAGAACATGTTGCACCAAGCGGGTCTTCGGAGGGAACGTGTGACTGTGCATTGCCTGCTGATAGCATGTGCCAAACCAGTTCATGTACAGATAAAATGTCTCAAACAGACCTTGACCTTAAGCGGGTGATAGAGGATGCGAAGAAAATGACGAACCGCCTGCAGCGGAAAATTTCCCGTCTCAATCAGTCACTGCAGACGCTCCAAAGCCAGCACGATACGGTTCGTGAACGGCTTCAAGCTTTCGAAAGCAACAAAGAAATCGCCTGTTTTATGAGTGTACTAGTAGCCGCAGACGAAGGCCACAAAACCGCCGAATTCATCAAGAATCAAGTGTCCAATTTCGCTTCTAAGAAGCCAGCGTACAGTGAATCAATTCTGAGGGAGTGCGTGCTCTGGAAAGCGTGCTCCAACAAAGGTTACGAGTATGTAAGAACAAGAGGCCTGTTCAAGTTGCCTTGTCGTGCCACACTACAGAAGTACATCGGGCACTCAACAGGCGAAATAGGCGTCACATCACTGATAACAGAACGCCTACGCGCAGAGTTTCAAGCGCGGCAAGTCGAACAAGAAATCTTCTGCTCTCTAATCATAGATGAAATGGCGATACAGCAGAAAGTTATGTACGATCGCCAACTTGATAAGGTTTTCGGCCTCGTTGACATGGGTCCTGAACAGCAATCATGTGCAACACCTGAAGTGGCGAACAGGTTATTGTGCTTCGTCCTGCGAGGGCTATCAACTGCCTATGTGATACCAGTTGGGTACTTCTTTACCCGGTGCCTCAGAAGTGAGCAACTTCGTTCTATGACAATGAATGTCATGAAGGCAGTCGAAGATGTGGGTATCCGTGTGACAAGGATTGTTACCGACAATCACCAGTCAAATGTTGCGCTCTTCAAGAGCCTTTTCGAGGACGGAATGCTTGTGCATGTAGTGCCACATCCATTGAGACAAGGTGATCCTCTTTTTTTGTCTTTCGATCCGAATCACCTCATCAAGAACCTCAGAAATAATCTTTTGGAAAGAGAGATGATGGACGGAGATGATCTAATTCAAGGTGGACTGTAGTTGAAGAAGCTACTCAGCATTCAGTCACAGCTACTCGTAAAGCCAGTGAGGTTCCTAACACAGTCACACGTTGAACCGAACAACCTAGAAAAAATGAAAGTGTCAAGGGCTACGCAAGTTTTCTCCCCAGTCGTAATAGCAACGCTTGAGTTCCTACAAGAAAACCCGCAATGCCACCCTGATGCGACAGAATTTCAGGACTGTTTGCCCACCATCACATTCATGAAAATGGTGTCGAAGTGGTATGACCTTCACAATATTGGCGCTGTGAAGCCGCGCGGTCAAAGTGAAGAACCATTCTACTTGATCGACGACGACCGTCTTTCGTGGCTTGAAGTAGACTTCGTCACGTACATCGAGGAGATCCAGCTTTCTGGTGGCAAAACAAAAAAGAAAATGACGAAAGAAACATGCGAGGCAACGATAATGACCACGAGGTCAACTGTGGCATTGATTCAACATCTATTAGACAACAAGTAGGTTTTCCTTTTTTCACCTTTATATTCTTTATCGCAGTTACGTATATGTGCATTGACTTAGGTATCAAAAAAACTTTTTTCCAGCTTTCGCTACGTCTTGACCCGTGCCTTGAACAGCGACCCCGTGGAGTCCCTCTTCAGTTGCTTTCGACAGTTTAACGGAGGCAACGATAGAGTTGATGCTAGAACCGCGGTCTTCACAGCCGAAAAGCTGTTGAAGGTATATATGGTGCCCGTTGGAGAGCACACCCATGTAACATACGCATTTTTTTCCCCAGGTTGGAATCCTCCAAGCTGCTAAGAGTGGAAACGCTCCCCATAGCTCCGAAACAAATGCACCTCTAAAACTCAAAGCCCGAGAAGGCAACACCACGGCCGTGCCACTTGCCGTCGTCCTCAGTGCCAAGCGGCTTTCCTATGAGCTGGAAGTGTTAAATGTCTCGCTTGCTGTGCCGGATGACCTCGAACTAGCACCCCTAGCATACCTGGCCGGATACACCGCGCGTGCTTGTGAGGAGAAGGTAAGGACGGTTATTTTTAAGCTTTGCACTATAAACTGCATTCTTTCGAACGCTGCGCTAGCGCGTCAGCCAGTCGTAAACAATGTTCACTTCACTTTCGCCTTCCTCGAATGTTAACCATAATATGTGAACCAGCAGTTCTCCCTCTTTCCCATATTTTTCTCTTTTTGCCCTCCCTTTCGCCACTAAAAACCAAGGGCAGAATTCCAGGCTGACCTCGAGTGAGGAAAAACTCAGGTTAGCCCAAAGCCAAGGTTCCTGCCCGAATCAGGACGTGGGTCCCGCCCCGCCGGTGTGCGACCACTGTAAGGGTCCACACCAGATATAAGTGTATGCCACTCTTTTTGCCACAGGACGTTCCATTCCCCACTGTTACGAAATTTAGATAATATTTTTTTAGCTAAGCGAAGTAAGCAAAGGAGCCTACATTCTTCGTTGCCTAGTACTTTTGATGCAAATTTTACTTGACTTGATTTTATTATTTGCAGTTGCCGTGTGAATCATGCAAGGTTCTCCTGCAAGAGTCGAAACCGTGTGGCAGCATCTACGATTTAGTAAAGAAAATCGATAACGGACAACTTCGGTATCCCAACATGGAGATCGTGAAAATTTGCAAACTCACATGTGACTTTGTCAGTGAAGTGATGAAAGACACTGAAGTTCGAAGGAGTGGAAATCTGTGTAAACTTCTTCACTCAGCCCTCCTCCCACATTTTGTTACCTGCCCTGCACTACGGTGTGGTTCGAGCAGTCCTCAGCACACGATCCACCTCTGTGATGTTTTTTTAAAAAAGCTGCTTCGACCACTGCTAGCTAACTGGGCAGGGAATGTGAGTGCGACTGTGCAACGTCTGGTAAGGCTGGCACACAAGCCCCTCTCCAGAAAAGTTCTACGCCTTTGAGGACCATGGCACCTCTATTTTTTACCTTATAATGCAGGCAAAATTGTTCTGCTGTAGTATAAAATCTTTTAGAGATTGTAGAGCTTCAGTTAATAAACGCACATTTCATTGTAAGCGCAATGCCCGGCATTTTCATTATTTCCACATGAACTGGAAGGAAGACAATTTCACATTCAACAGTCTTCGAACGGAAATTATGCAGTATGATGCTATTACAGCTCCTAAAATACTCTGGAATGAATTGAAAGCTTATGTAATTCACTGTCGCGGCAGCGAACAAAGGCAAACATAAAATCGTGGTCTTTATTTAAAAGGGATTTTAACGAGAAGCTAAAACGTTGTGCTATATTTAAATACCATAAAAGGGGTCTGTGAAAGTTCTTTCAAGTCCTTTTGTAAAATAATATGAAATATGTGTATTAATCCTCTGGCCTGAGGACGGGGCAAACCTGTCATAAGCATGAACTTAAAGTTGACTGTCGCAGGCGGGCTGGCTTAGTCGAGGCCACTCCGTCTCCCTTAATAGCGATAAACCATTTGCCACAAGGGAATAGGTCCCGTTTTAGCGTAGAACAAAGCACTGAGCGGATATCAAATTTAGAATGTCCGCTTGCAGCACGAAGAGTAGCGAGCGCACACCGCTACTCGCGCGCACACCGCTACTCCGCCGCTGTTCACTGTCCTTGACCGGTGGCGCCGCGGTGGCAGGCGAATGAACTAGGCCTCTCCTGCTGTTTCGGGCGCACGCAGCAGGCCGCACCTTGTGCGCTTTGATCCAGCGGCCGTGCCACGGGCAACGCCGCCGGTAAGCCACCTGCAACGCCAGCGTCAACGCCAGTGTCAGCGCCGCGGACAGCGCCGCGGAGAAGAGGGCTCGAGCCGCTGCCACAAAATGCCAGCGGCGACAGGCCGATCCCGAACTTCGGGCTCGCGAAAATATAACGGTAGCTACGAACCTCAACTTAGCGGAAACGACGAACTGAAAACCAATGGGAACTTAAGTCGACCCTGGGCTGCTTCGCATACTAGTCAGGGTTACCGTACGAGAAGATTGTGAATTTTTTTCCCCTTCCCCGGATCCTTTCAAAGTCTAGACAAGTCCTTCTCGCCTGCAGAGTCCGGCCACAATATTCGCACCTCCGTTTTTCTTTCACTATTTCGCTCCTTTGAACAGACTGTTGACCAACTCTGCTTTCCTATCGACAGCCCCGCTTCAGCCAGCCTCCTCCTCTTTCACCAAAGCAATATCCATCTATGACGCGTTAAGGCAAAGAAATGCTTCACCGGATAATGTCATTGCTTACTGATGCCGCGGATGCACTCATTCGTTAAGCTCCTACTCAATCAGCATAGCAATGAATAAGAACAGTTTGTTTTCCTTTTTGTCTTTCTCTCCAAATTGACCTCGTGACCCACCAAACTACTAGGATGAGCGAGGACAATTGCAGTGCTTAATAATTTGATATTGGGATTTAACTTGCCGAAGCCACATCTGTCCTGTGAGTCACGCTGTAACGGAGTACACCGAAATACGTTTGACTGCATTGTGATCTCTAACATCCGCGAGCGATACGTCGTGATACGATGAGGCTTTAATGGAAAACTAAAGAAGAAGTGGAGCGAGCCGACGCAGCATCGAGAGCATGCGGCAGCTCGTGAAGAGCATGATGAAAATGATGATGATCGGCGTCGTCTGCTAGAAGTGGTGAAGACGAGGAAGTCACAACAAAAAGTAAAGTAACTACGTAACCTGATTTTGAAATATATAACGGATATTCTGCAGTTTTGTACATACCAAGAAATTGGGTTCTAGATAACCTGCACATGTCTCTAAACTTTGTGTATTCTGTTCTTACAGGTGATGAGGAAGAGTTCAAAAAAATGGATAACTCTCTGTAAAATCGTCGTGCGATGCAGAAGTTGCTTTATGAAGCTAGAGCGGCGGTTTCCAAAAATTTCACAGCTTTATACCTTGCCTGAACAGAGTCTTTTAGGGACAAAATTAAACCTGTTCGTTCCTGAAGCGCCACTATAGCCGACGGCCTCACTCATTTTACTTGCCTGGTATTTTTTACTACCACTACCCAAATAACCCTACCGAACGGCTCAGAAGAGCAACCCAAAACTACAAAATTGCGATAGTTCCAGCAACAAAGTGGACTGTAGAGCAACAATTACACACACTTTTTTTTTCATTACACCCTTTTTATTCATAACACCTTTTAAAGGTGTATGCCATAGTACGAGATTTTTGCACCTTTTTCGGGCAAAAAGGACGTCAAAATGTTTATTGTGTAGGCTCTGCGTCGCTGTACGTGTGCAACAAGAGCAGCGTTAAGTTGTGGCAGGAATATTGGTAATCCGTAGTGAACATTTCTTGCACCTCATAGTCAGTGAAGCAGGACACAACAACTAAACACAATACCTGCAATATTAGCCTACAAGCATGGAACAATGGACTACTTTTTTTATTGCTCGCTAAATGCGTTCTGGACCAAGCCCTTGCTTGCCGCCGAGAGTTTTGGGGCTCCCCTGCCTGAACTTCCCTAGCCTTTGTTATTATGTGAAGACACATGGCATATAACAAAAGTCTCACTACGGTCATGCAGCGACGCTTTCTGGGTGCTAGTCCTACGCTATCAGCATCCCCTTTGTACCGACACCGGGACGATGGCATTGCGGCCGACCGGAAACTACAATGGCGGTCTCCGGGCGCATGCACTCTGTGTATCTTAAGCCGTGACGTAGTCAGAAATATTTTGGGGTGTTATTATACGGCGTCCGTAAAAAAATACAAAGACCCTGCACCCACAAAAGCTTAGACATTTTTTGGGTTTAATAAACTGACATAATTTCTATTTTTGCTTGTACAATACAGTATATGTGTTTGGTGTGTAAATAACACTGTTAGGAAATGGAAAGTAGAGTGAACTAGAATAGTTGGGTAGTGGAAAAAGCGGCCGCCTCCGAGTGAGGCACTTAGTGTCAACCCCACACGGCGGCGCTCGCGAGCCCCGCGAGCGGCGGGCAGGCGTGCGGCGGGTCAGTCTGCGAGGAGCGACAGTTCTTTGTTCGTGTAAAAATAGTAAAGAATGCTAATAATGTACCAGAGTTTTTACGGGAAAGGTACCTACGTCGTTTATTTACTGTTTGCTCATTTTCTCATCACATTTGACCAACCGAGCCGACCGCGCGCGCCGTGGTTTAGCCATCGAGGCTAGCGTGCGGGTACCATTTTATTCGTTGTTTGATGATTTTCTATCGTGTTGTGTCAACTGAGGGATCAGCGGCGTGCTTTAGGCTGGTCAGCGTACGTCAATGTTTCTGCTTTGGCCTTCATTTTTTTTCTGATTTTCCTAACAAGTTTTGCATACCGAGCAAACAGCGTCGTGCGTACGCAAGCGTTTACGTGGTCTTTTGCCAAATTTTACCCACACAGAACACATGACAGATGTCTTAAAACTTAAGTCAAGTCAAGGAAAAGCATGCAGATACGGGATTCCCGACCGCAACTCTCAGAAAAGCACCAAGCCACACGGCATCATTTTACTCTTTTTTGCCCACTGAACACTTATAAACATAAAATAATTACACATTATTTAAATTTAATTAATTACATCCACGTTACAAACAATTTAAACAAAGAACCATGTACATTTAAACAAGTGGGGTTCCTGCTAGCTTCCTCTTACAATTTCACAAACCAAGATCATGTGCGGCGGCTAGCTGGTTTCGAGTTCCAATAGGGGCCATGTGCAGCGACTCAACAGCGGGGAGACAAATGTCATTGTGCAATCTGTTTATTGTAGGTGTTCGCTTTCCGAACTGTAAATAATTACCATTGGGTGGGCGCCCACCCTCGCATTCACCAAACGTGTGGAGCGCTTAACAATAGACTATAGGAACACGAAGGGAGAAGCAGAACCAAAACCACAGGTGAGAGTCGAAATGAAAGTGCGAAAGAAAAGCTCGGTGCGCTTGAAGCAAGAACAGATACGGAGAAAAATAATCAGTACCACACGGAAGCATCCACTCGCCGGAGCAACGTCGCGCGTGGAAGAAAACTCCCAACTCCCCTCGCGGGAACCCCTGTGTAGATGCGGCGCATAGGGGGTTCACGTTGCAGCGTTGGACAGCGGAGGAACGGCGCTAGAACGATGGAGCGGAGCGGCGCAGGCACCGCGTTTTATAGCGCGCAACGGTGAGGGGACGCGCCGGCGCCAGTGCGCCTGCCGCGGCTATGACGCAACACAATCAAACAAAATCCACTTTAATCCAATCCAATCCAAATCCAATCAAATCCAAGCCAAGCCTAGCCAAGCCTAGCCTAGCCTAGCCTAGCCTAGCCAATCCAAGCCAAGCCAATTCAATCGAGTCCAATCCAATGCCCCTCACGAGGGAGTGTTCGCTATCGGAGAGGAGACGGGGTGAGCGGCGGAGAGCGCAGCTCGCGCGGTGAGGAGAATGGGGGAGGGGCGGATGCCAACGACGACGACGCCGACGCCGGATGCAGGGACTCATACCTAAAACAGAGGACACGGACAAACTTAAACATGTTACAGCATATCGCCCTATATCCTTGACAAATGCCGATTACAAAATTTTTATGAAGGTGCTGGCACAAAGAATTCAAACAGTCATCAATAATATTGTAGGGCCACACCCGACGTGTGGCATAAAAAGACGCACTATTTTTTCAAACACACACAAGGCGAGATGTGTGCTGGAATGCTGCGATGCTGCCCGAGCTCGCGTGGCTGTTCTCCAGCTTGATTTGGAGAAGGCGTTTGACTGTGTGTCCCATGAATTATTGTTGCTGATTTTAGATCATGTGAACGTTGAAACAGTCATCAAGGAGGGGGTGGCTCTGGCGTACTGAAAGTGCACCACGAGATTAATTGTAAACAAGACGCTGGGGGCCCCCATTAGCGTGGAACGGTCGGCGCGCCAAGGCTGCTCTCTGAGCCCACTTCTTTTCTGCCTGTATATCGAAACGCTCTGCTAAAATATAATTGAAAGTGAACACATTCGCGGGTTTAAGCTATGCGAGGCAGAGGTAAAACTTCTGGCCTACGCAGACGACATTGCTCTTTTCTGTACGACCAAAGATAGTGTTACAAAAGCGGTGGACATTGTTGAACGTTTTGGGTCAATCACAGGTAGTGGGGTAAACTGGGGGAAATGTTTGGGATTCTGGCATGGGGAGTTGTCTTTGACACCGGATTTTTTCGCCAACGTGAGCTGGGAAACCAGTCCCGTTAAGTATCTAGGGACGCCACTGGAGTGCTACCAGGACAGCGAACCGTATTGGCGTGCCCGAACGCAGGACATACGCGACAGGGCAGAAAAGTGGAAAGGGGTTTTTCTTTCAATGTCTGCTAAAGCGACTGTTTGTAATTTATTTTTTATTGCCAAAGTGTGGTACGTTATGCAAGTGTTGCACTGCTCGCGTTTGAATGTACAGAAAATGCATCGTGCATTTGCTGTGTTTATCTGGTCATCTACATGGGAAAGGCGCAGTAGAGATAACCTTTTTTGACGCGTCAAGGAGGGCGGGCTTGGGTTGTCGCACCTGTTTGTCCGCCAGTTGGTGAATAGGTTCCTTTTTCTTCGCGATACAAGCGATCCTTTTTTGCGAACAGTTTGCCAGGTGCGGCTGTCTGAAGCACTGCCGGAATTTGTGGTATCCAATTTGCACATACAGGGAAGGATTTCAGGATATTTTAAAGAAGTTGTCATGTCACTCAGGTTTCTGTCAACACGTTTTTCGATGGAATATTTGAGTACAGTGTCACGTAGAAAATTATATAAACATTTTAGCGACAGTCTGTTCCCGATACCACGATATAGAGAACTGTACAAATAAGGCCCAGGGCAGGATGTACTTCAAAGAGTTAAGCGTATGGCTGTAAAACAGGGGGTGAAGTCCTTTTTTTTCAAACTTCATTCGGGGACACTTACTGTGCAGACATGGTTAAAAGAAAAGGGGTTAGATACACCGTGGGGTACTGACTGTACAATTTGTAAACAACCGGATAACATAGATCACGTTTTTATACACTGCTGGATGGCGGTTCACTTTTGGGATGTTATGCAGCTAACTTTACACAAATACTTCCCACTTACCCCGCATGGTCATCATCATCATCATAATCATCATCATCATCACCACCAGCCTGTCTACGCCCACTGCAGGGCAAAGGCCTCTCCCATTATTCTCCAATTGCCTCGGTCCTGTGCCAACTGTGACCAATTTATCCCCGCAAACTTCTTGATCTCATCTGCCCATCTAACTTTCTGCCGCCCCCTGCAGCGCTTGCCTTCTCTAGGGATCCACTCTGTTACCCTTAATGACCAGCGGTTATCTTGCCTTCGAATTACATGCCCTGCCCACGTCCATTTCTTCTTCTTAATTTCTACTAATATGTCTTTAACACCAGTTTGCTCCCTGACCCACTCCGCTCTCTTCTTGTCCCTTAGTGTTACACCTATCATCTTTCGTTCCATTGCCCGCTAAGTCGTTCTCAATTTAAGTTGAACCCTCTTAGTGAGCCTCCATGTTTCTGCCCCGTAGGTGAGTACCGGTAAGATGCAGCTGTCATAGACTTTCTTTTTCAGCGACAATGGTAAGCTGCTTTTCATTATCTGAGAATGGCTGCCTTATGCACCCCACCCCATTCTGATCCTTCTAATTATCTCTGCCTCATGGTTGGGATCTGGAGTCACAACTTGGCCTAAGTAGATATATTCGCTTACCACTTCCACTGCCTCGCCACCTATCTCAAACTGCTGTGCTGTCCCGAGGTTATTGATCATTACTTTAGTTTTCTGCATATTAATTTTCAGGCCCACGGTTCTACTCTGTTCGCCAAGTGCGCAAAGCATGCTTTGCAATTCGTCCCCCGAGTTACTTAGCAAGGCAACGTCATCAGCAAATCTGAGGTTACTCAGGTATTCTCCATTAACCCTTACTCCCACGTGTTCCCAATCCAACGTTCTGAATACTTCTTGTAAGCATGCTGTGAATAACATTGGAGATATTGTGTCTCCTTGTCTGACACCCTTCCTTATAGGTATTTTACTGCTCTCCCTATGGAGGATGATGGTAGCAGTAGACCCATTGTAGATATCCTCTAGTATTCTTACATAATGCTCATCTACCCCCTGGTTCCGTAATGCCTGAATGACTGCTAGGGTTTCGACTGAGTCAAATACTTTCTCATAATCTATGAAGGCTATATATAGGGGTTCAGTATACTCAGCGCACTTCTCTATCACCTGATTGATCGTGTGAATATGGTCCATTGTTGAATAACCTTTACGGAACCCTGCTTGTTCTTTAGGTTGACTGAAATCTAAGGTTGCAGAGATTCGGTTAGCGATTACCTTGGTAAATACCTTGTAGACGACTGACCCCGCATGGTATACGATATTTACCCACAGAGAATAACGAAGGAGTCCCCTACGATTTAATAATGCTCCTGGGCCTTCACAGCATATGGAGGGCGCGCATGGCGTGGCTCCATGGTGACGTGGATGCCCGACCGGCCCGGCAGTTTCTGCGGGAGAGTGTCACGCAGTTCGTTGAGGGGCTGAGAGTCCAGCAGCCAGTACCAGATTGGTTGGATTTTTTAGAGCCGTTAATTTCTCTAAAGTGATGATTAAATGACGAAGCCTAGCCGGAAGCACGGCTGGTATGTTAATGTCGGTGTTTGTTGTGCCAAATTCAGTGTGGTTATTTTTGTGTTGTAAGTGTGTGTTGATGACTGGTAATAAAAAAAAGAAAAAAAAAGACAAGGCGGGTGAATGAGATGCCTTCGCATCTAAAAACACACAAGACAACAGATATTCGAACGAAAGCAAAAATATATTGCAACCCGCAACGTTCGTTGTGGACGGTATTCGAGGGGCAGTAGTTCTATTTTAGTGTAAATTCATCGCTGGTGTGGCGAATGCGCATTGCAATGGCTTTGAGAATGTTACTAGTAATAGCAAGGCTCTTATGGGAAAAGTACAGCTATGTCGTGCGCATGTACTGTTCATTTTTTTCTACCCATTTGGCCAACAGAGCAGACCGCGTGTGTCGTGCTTTAGAGATCGAGGCTAGCGTTTCTGTCGTGTGTTTCACCCGAGGAAACAGCGTGGTGCGTTCTTTCTGTTCTTTTTTTTTTCAAATTTGATACACGCTAGAGCACTGCACAGGTCGCAGTTTCCAGCCCGGCCCGAGCCCGACAAAGTTGTTGAATATAAGCCCTAGCCCCGCCCCTGCCCGACAAAATTTAATAAAAAATAAACCTGACATAAAAATAAACCGGACTGTTTTGAAATATCAGCCGTGTCCTACAGACTATGAACATGTATCCGAAAACAATTGGTGTTTTCAACCTGATAACGTAACATAGAGCGATCGAGTATATATTGGACTTCCAATTTTAAAAACTTGGACCGAGCTAATATATATCAGGACACAGAAAAGGAACCTCGGGAATATCGACGAAATATATTTTCTTCGAAGCTGCAGTGACTTCACACTTTGATTTTTTTTTTTCATTTAACCTCATTCAATGAGCAAACTTGTTGGTAAAAATAATCACTCATTTTCGCGAACGACTGCCTGGCTTCAGAGACTGCGTGCATGCGCCCGGGCAAGCACGGCCCGAAAAAAATTTGTTGCAGTCCCAGCCCCACCCGGGCCCCAGAAAAGGCGTGCCACCTAGCCCGGGCGCTTGCAGTGCACTAATTCACACAACACACACGATATGTTTTAATAACTTCACCCAAGCGAAAAGCATCAACATTCGCAACTGTAGTTCTCGAAAAAGCACCATACGGCACACTTTATAGCGCGATCATTTTAAAACTGTACAGTTCATTGGTACGCTGGCTATCCAGTGATATAACACAATTACCATATTAAAAATCCAAAAGTTCATAAAAAGTGATGCCCTCGCCTTGCGGACGCCGGATATTATAAAACAGTTAGGAAGTCAACAAACAAAAGCAGGCTAAAACAAATCGCAAATATCAAATATTGATAGCAATCACATAAATTTATCATTGGTACAGTCCCACAACACGCTATTGCACTATCCTTTAAAACTGCATGGGCCATGGCTCTTCGGAAAGAAGAGACCGTCGCAAGCATATGCCCTCTCCAAACTACAAACAAAAAAAGAACCGAGAACATTTAAAGACCAGTGTAGTGCCGTCTAGGATGCTCTTGCAATTGCACACACAAAACTGTCATTTGCAGCGGCTTAAGAAACATCAAAACGGAGCGTGAATCACTCAAAAGCAGCAGAGCCCAACACGCGCCGCCTCGGGATCTCCTGGGGGGGGGGGGGGGGGGGGGGCACACGAGCGCCACGCGCGGCGGTTAACAAGTTCGGCTTCAAGGGCACTGTGGGGAGATGGCGCCGCTTTTTCCACTACCCAAGTATTCTAGTTCACTATAATGGAAAGTATGGGATTCGGCACTCAGATATTTGAGAGGGGGGGGGGGGGGCTGACACCGAAACACCCCACCCTAGCTATTCGCCGGAGATTAAGTCGGATGAACAGAGAGGAGGACTTATTACCGTGGCAAAGACGACAGAAAAAATAATGGATTTCAGCGAGCCTCATGGCTGCGCTCCGAAGTTCGTCCTCCGACCGTCGGTGGTCGCCCGCTGTTTGCAGGCATAACTGGTAGCCCCGCCCGCAGCTGACGCCGTGAAAGTAACCTCTCCAGCGAAAACCCTTGCCGGGGAATAAACGTTGCGTTAGTTAAGTAACACTTGCCACACTTTATGCTTGGCCCTCCGAAACTACTGAAACGAGTGAATATTGATCAAAGCGAGCTAAAATGTGTCGCGATTTGATATCGTAGCTAGTAAACACAAAATATTTCCCCAAATTGTCACAGTACTTTTCTAATCTTCAGTGGCTAGCTATATCTGGGAAAAGACAAATGACGCCACAAACCCGAGCACGGCGCTTGGCAAGTACCGGTTCAAAACACCCAAATTGTCTCATTCTTGAACTGATTCAGCAACCACGCGCCGTGGCAAAGCTCCCGCGGCCACAACATAAGCGACAATTTCGTACAGCCGTCAGCTGTACTATACGGATCACGGGCGCGGCTGCCAAAACTAACCGATGCATCATCTGGTTACGCGGCGCCTACTGTTGAAACCGCGCACCTCGAAGGCGTGGCCAACCAGTTTTGCATGCATGCCACTATCCCTTGCTCCTACGCGAATGGATCTTGCTTCGATGAATCAGCATCAGGTGAACCATGCCGCGCAGTGATGAGAACAGTGCCAGGCACAGCCCTATCATTGAAAATGGTGCGATGCACCTGATATCCGCCAATGGTGTTACACTGTCACTTATAGTCTGCTGCGCCTGCGTTTGGCTCGTAGCGTTTTTGTTCTTCAGTATCACATGGTCGCAGCGGGAAAGCCTTGCAGTAAATGCATCCGAACGAAAGGAACAACTAACATAGCTATTTTCTCTGTGCTCACAATGTTGTACGGTATATTTTGATTGTTTACATATATTTGCACTTGCTGCAGGTAAAACGTGCCCCTTAATAAAACAGGCTTCCAATAACATTATACTGAATACTACCCTCTTCGGCTGCCACACCCCCTCGCGCCCAGTCACGAAATGCCGCAATTGTTCATATGACACCTTATTATAGATCTTAAATTTTTGCTAAGGGCACGCTCCGAATGGAGCATAGCAGATTATTCGTGACCAATGTGTCCGTGTGTGTGCCTGCTTGGCGCAGTAAGCGTATTTCCCATAAACTAAACAGCCGAGAAAAAAATACCACATGGGTGATAGGTCAGGTCAAACAGGACATCTTGCTTTTGTTGCATTTAAGAACTGCTTTGAAATTATCCAAAATAAAAGAAAGAAATGACGGCCCACTAATTGATTCATAACATGAATTCATTAACAGAAGCTGACGTGCCCACGTTTCTTTATTTTTGTTTAATAAACTAAAGGTATTAAGATGTAGGATATATAAAAAAGCGGCTTTTGATATTTTCTAATTTTACGAAGGTATTGACAAATTAGCTCTACACTAAACGAAATCATTTACAGTGCTCAATTAACCTACTTTTGTGTGAGTTATGACACTTAGAAATATTGCAGAATTTTCCTAAATGGGGGAAATGTGGATTCTGCGAGGTAATTTTCACAGTGGTTTCGGCGAACCCAATGATGCTGCTCGAAGGAGCTCGGCAGAATTACCTTTTTTTAATTGGCGGCCGTGTTTGAAAGAAAAAAAATCGGCCGTGCTGCGGAGGAACCCATGGAGTCCGAAGTGTCTTAAAGGAGCCACGAAGAGAAAACACAAGTTTGGTTCATCCGAAAGATTGCCTCGTTACAATCATACTGACACCACTTTTAACACAAACTTCGCTCAAATAAGCTACATAATTAGGAAAAAAGGGAATTACCATGCGATCCACCAGCTCATTTCCCGCAACAGAACCTATGATATCACACGAGAATGCTCCGCGATTGGCGGAGGCCGGCAAAAGCAAACGCAAGTTAGGCAGAGCTTACCAGTTTGCATAGTGAGCTATATGCCCGTTAAACATATTGCACATTCCTTTTATGACACTAAGAACGGTGGAGTAAATGGTTGAAGTTCCGAATAAAAACGCAAGCGTGTATGCCAATGCGTACGAAACTACCGCCAGCCGAACTCGACATCTCGTCGTCGCCACCGTCGCGCAGACGAATTTTCGGGTTCGAGGCTCTTCGGGGCCAACGAACCGTCCCAGCACGCACAGCCGCGACCTTGCTTGGTATCGTAATCCATTCACAGGAGGTTGGCCGTCATATCGCCAGCCAGCAAAGGTAAAAATAGAAATGAGGGGAGTAAGGAACAGCAAGCAGCGACGAGATAGTGCCAGTCGTCGCAGAAGTTTCGGAATGGTGTTGGCTTGCTGCTGTTGTTAGGAGCTCGTTTCCAGTTTACAACCACTGAAAACTTCAGTTTGTTCGAGTACTTTACAATGATATTTCGTTGCTTCGTTTTGAAATGCCCATGTAATACGGGCAAATTGTTGAGGGAGTGCGACATCCTCGGCGGTGAGGAGATCTCCTTTCATGTGCTGCCCAACGACGAACCTCAGCGAAGCAAATGGCTACGTTTTGTGAACTTTGCAAACGGAAGAGAAAGAGAGCTAAATGAAGTACGAGTGTGCTCGCTTCATTTTCGAGGAAGTGATTACGGCAGGGACCCTTAAGTTAGCTCACTCCTGGGACATACTGGCGCTCGTAGCCGACTTCGTCAAATCGCCGTCAAAGCGCTCTGACCTTGGGGGAAAAAATGCCGTACACACCGCGCATTGACGCTCCTATCTTTCTGGTCGGAGCAGAGAGCTCGCGCGAACGGCTTTCCATACACGGCACCGGCCAACTGGCATAAGCGATACTGCTACTGAAATTGAACTATTATTAACCGTAATAAAAATACGGCACATACGTACCAGTCCGTATTCGTCCGTCGCGACGGGGCTGACGAGGCAGCGGTGCTGACGGCTGGACGTTCGTCTGTTGTGGCTATTGCGGAATGGTCGTTTTCCGCTCCATCCGCGTATCCCACAACTCCTACCGCTCATGCACTTAGAAGCATGGAGCGTTCAAGTGGTGTGAGGTTGTTAAATGCAAGCCCGAGCTTCTCGGCGAGAGTTTTGTTCTCCGGATCAGGCGATTCCATGACTAGGGCTGCGGGTACACTAGGTTTTACTAGTATTTTTAAAATGGCCGCCGTCTCGGTTTCGGCACGAGTTCCGGTGCCGGTTTGATTCCCGCGTGTGGGTGCTATATGGAGTCGACATACTAAGTAGCTGTTTCATGGACCGTCTCGTATGATGCCATTGTTCACGTCACGAAATGTGCAATTTAGCGGGAGATTGAAAATTTTGGCTTAAATTGCCTTATTTCTCAGTGAATAAAGCATCATTTGCTTCCGGGAAAGCGCTTAGGGTACTATGAAACACCTAATCTTTCGAATAAAACAAACTTTTGTTGTCTCTTCATGGCTCCTTTAAGGGACACCTTTTTGCCTGCGTACCCCCTTCGAGAACAACGGCCCTATGCAATGCTTTGCCAATAATACTTGTTCATAAACTGACTGGGATTTTTTTCAGCATACAGTTGTTTGTTTGCCGCATGCCGTATATCATAAACTAGTAATCTTTTTATCTTCAAACATGAACTGGCCAATCTCTCTTGCAATCAAATAGTTCAATTTAAACTCTTATCACAGGAGTGCGCAAGAACTTCAAATACTGTTTTCAAGTGCAAATAAATCTATTGAAGAATTTAGTTTGCATGCGTTTCGATAGTGGCGGGGCATTCAAAACACGGTTCAATGGTATGTCATATCGCAATGAGTTTTTGATCACTAAACGTATGTATGGGTGCCTCGAACTTGAAAAAATTGCGAAGCTGGATTTTCTCGAGCAATTGCGAAATGGCACATATGCCGCATACGGCAAACTAAGTGTCATAGTGCAACTCAGTACATACTTAAACGGAGCAGTATTTCTCAAGACCGTAGCATGTAAGGTTCCCATGAATCATTTTTCAAGTTCGGGTAATTTCGCAAATATCCTCAAAACCGGCAAATATGGTGTTTTGTCTGAGTTTCATCGACTGCACGGTGATTTAGCTGCAAAGAACATGTTTAAAGCCCGCGCTAATCCCCAGAGCACCAACTCTTCATGCAGAGCAGCGTTGCCACCGATTTCGCCAGCGCACCGTCTCCACAGAAGGTGTTTTGACCAGCTGACAGCAAATGGAGCAGCGATGTTCCCGTGGCACTAATTTATCGGAGCGACAAGCAATAGCGAAGAAGTGAGCGATAGCGGCATGTGTACTGTACCTCTAGGCAACGCCTTCGCTGTGCGTGGTCTCAACAGCAGGCGCAACGAAACCAGACGGCGTAGAGATTAGTTTTAGCCACCGCTCCCTTCTTCCGTATACTTCAGCTCACGACTGTACATGTTCTTTTTTCCTACCATTCGCTAATCACAACACCGGGTTTTTGCACAACAGGTACGGCATATATTCTAACAAAAATGGGTAGTTATTACGGGCCTAGTTTTTACGACCGAAACGTGAAGCGCTGGCAAAGACGGCCACAAGTGTGACATTCATTGCGAGTATGAACGACCAAGCTTCGGTAAACAACGCCATCTAAAGAACGTAGCGCAACTGGGACTTCTCCGGCTGCGTGTGAACATACTGGAGAAGCAATGCGGTTTCTGCGGCTATTCGCACAGCTGCCCGCTTTCGCGTTAGTGAATGACTAGAGCAACATAAGATGCAGCACGTAGAACTTTTTTGGCAACCTATTTATATATTTATTTATTTATTTCATAAATTATTTATTTATTTATTTATTTTTATTTCTGTATTGCCGTGTAAACAAAGAATTTGAGGACTGGCGGGGAAGTAACAGCATAAATAGCTGTCTTCAAATTTTTTGCTGTTCATTAAGAGCATAAATATTACCGGCATAAATAGCATAACAGCATAACAGCATTAACAGCAAAAATAGGTGGCCGGTCCCAAGGGACCGGCCACCTAAGTCCCACATCTGGTGCTTATTACGTTGTCTGAGCTTGGAGCTGTTTGCCATTTCGCCAGGGAGGTCGAGAGGCTCAACATTTCTTGCTACGGCTCCTATTTGTCGACGACCTAGCGACAGCTCATGGTCCCCAAAAATCAACAACCACGCTATATAGGCTAACCACCTCAAGTTAATTCCATACCACGTATGCCACGATGAAAGGTCCGCGTTTCGTCGATTTACAGCAATACGTGGGATCCACCGATTTTTATTTTCGCGCACACTATCCTTGATGCTTTACTATATGATACAGCCGAAACCCCAAAGCGGCTTTTCCTCGTTATAATGTAGGATTGGGAGCGGGAGTGCAAATTCGAGGAGGGTTAACGAGGTCCTCAACAAGGGAGCCCACGATTGGGCGCTAAAGCTTGTCCTTCCCGTCCCAACGATGGAACGGCCCGCAGTTTCATCACCCTGATGAAAAGGCGCAAATTGGAGCCGCTAATTACCATCAATAAAGTTTCTTGTCTCTCTGCCTCTAGTGCCCAGTTCACTTCGTTCATTTTAACTGCTAACAGATACGGTAAAAAGTGCTGCGAAGAGGCGGAATGCCATGGAGCGTAATTGTGAGGTAAGACTTTCGCTCCAGAAAGGCCGGTAGCTACCACAAAATGAAAGCGCTGTATAGAAAAAAGAGGAAAATGGACACTGGCGCATCAGGATAATAATTAGAAAGATGCTCTCATTCATTTCCGAGTTGATCAGTTATGCAGCCATACGCTCTTAGAAAATCGGGAAGAGCCTGGTGCCTCTATTTGGCCGTGTAATACTGCTTCTTGCTATCTATGAATGCCTGTCGTGGGTGATCTCCCGACGTAGGGCACGACGGTATCCAGCATGCGGCCAATGTAAAGATCTGACTGCATTAATCACACAGCTGACGCGGAGGGGAATTACGTAATGATGCAATATCCGACTTCGAGGCCTTTTCAAAATTTCGAAACCTTTGTGTCGGAGCCAAGCACAATGAGTATTTTTACTTGTTGCTGACCGGCACTGTATTAGGGGAGACAATCCAGGCAGTTTCCGGCTTACGTATCACTTTTGGCAAACACCCACGTGATAAGCAAATAGATATCACGGTTTGATCTAAGCAGGCCGAAAGAAGCAGACGAAGCACTGGAAACCTTTTTGAGACATGAGAGGACCTGTGCGGCTGACGGGATGTTATTCACCCCACTTTTGGACCTAAAGATTTTAGCGCAATCCTCTTTGGAGAAGTCCTACCCTACCTAGCAAAAAGAACGGCCTGCTCAATTTGTACAGCTTTTCTTGTACCAGAGATGGGTAGGAAACACGCTATCGCAGGCAGTTTTGTGGGAAGAGGTTATGTTCAGTTTTCTGGTGTGATTCCACAAATACCGCGCAGCTGCAAAGGAGTTACAGGAGACAACCTGTTAGTCCAATAATTACGTAAACTAAGATTACCGACTCATCGCCGAGGCGGCAAGGTATCCGGGTTATAAGTGTTTATTTTTTTTACAAATACCGCACAGCCATCGACGGTAGTTTGTGACCCTCTCGTGTTTGTGAGACCATTTAGGTAGATGTAACGCAAAGCATGCTTTCCGCACTGGGCGAACAGAGTAGAACCGTGGGCCTGAAAATTAATATGCAGAAAACTAAAGTAATGATCAATAACCTCGGGACAGCACAGCAGTTTGAGATAGGTGGCGAGGCAGTGGAAGTGGTAAGCGAATATATGTACTTAGGCCAAGTTGTGACCCCAGACCACAACCATGAGGCAGAGATAATTAGAAGGATCAGAATGGGGTGGGGTGCATATGGCAGACATTCTCAGATAATGAATAGCAGCCTACCATTGTCGCTGAAGAAGAAAGTGTATGACAGCTGCATCTTACCGGTACTCACCTACGGGGCAGAAACTTGGAGGCTCACTAAGACGGTTCAACTTAAATTGAGAACGACTCAGCGGGCAATGGAGGGGAAAATGATAGGTGTAACATTAAGGGACAAGAAGAGAGCGGAGTGGGTCAGGGAGCAAACTGGTGTTAAAGACATATTAGTAGAAATTAGGAAGAAGAAATGGACGTGGGCAGGGCATGTAATGCGAAGGCAAGATAACCGCTGGTCATTAAGGGTAACAGAGTGGATCCCTAGAGAAGGCAAGCGTTGCAGGGGGCGGCAGAAAGTTAGATGGGCAGATGAGATCAAGAAGTTTGCGGGGATAAATTGGTCACAGTTGGCGCAGGACCGAGGTAATTGGAGAATAATGGGAGAGGCCTTTGTCCTGCAGTGGGCGTAGATAGGCTGGTGATGATGATGATGATGATGAACGCAGATCTTTATACGCTGAATACTGAGTTTTGCTTAGATTGGCCTAAGTTGAAGTGAAATGTGCTAGTAGATGGTTTTACACCACCGAAGGCCCTGCAAAAGTTATGTTGCCTAGACTTTCAAGGGTGTTAAAAAAGGGCCGCAAGCGCTGGCAGGGTAAGGAGGATTCTATCATGCAACCGTGACTGCGGCAGAAAGAAGGGAGGGGAGTGTGTAGATAGAAGATATACGTATGAATACATATCCACGTGCATGGGTTCTTGTTAGTGTTTTGACATCGTTGTGGGTTTTCGGTGTTTGAGTACCCCACAGTACCATTGGCCGGAAAAGCTCCAGAGATGCCACGGTGAAAACAATTACACCATCTTCCCGTAGGGGAACCCTGAGGAGTATGCGAAGCAGGCATGGGGTCGATTCAAGTGCCCGTTAGTTTTCAGTTCGTCGTTTCTGTGAGGTTGAGGTACGTAGCTACCGTTATATTAACCGTTTAGTTTCCATTGCAACTACCGCACTTTTCACTTACCGTAACTACAAAATGGGAAATTGTGTTTCCGGGAGGTTGAGGTACGTAGCTACCGTTATATGTACCGTTTGTTTCCACGGCAACTACTACACCTTTCACTTACCGTAACTACGAAATGGAAAATTGCGTTTACCCCATGGCTGTTTCGCATACTACTCAAGGTTCCCCTACGGGTAGATGGTGTAATTGTATTGGATGGGGGTGGAGGTGTTCGAGTGGAGAGGTATTAAAGAGAGAGAGAGAGAGAGAGAGAGAGAGACGTTGTACGTGGTATGAGTTTGTCTTTATTTAAGCATTATAATCATCATGTTTTACGTAGGTGAGTTCGAGCTGTGGTCGCCGTTCCGCTTTAATTATGATCGCCTTATGGTCTGTGAAATATAAAGCCAAGCGCGATTGTACTGGATGAACCCTGAAGTTGCTGAAGATGAGGTCGATGCACTTTCCTCGGATGGGTGTGGGCTGCTTGTAATCACGGCCTGCCGACACTCGCCGACGCACGCCGCTGCCGACGGCGATGAAACCTCGAAGGCGCGTGAAGCGTGCTCTTCTCGTGCTGGCCCAGGAAGACACCGGGAACACTGTCGCTCCAGGAGCCATAGAAGGGACCCGGCGTTCAGCAAGCCGAGCATGCGCAGTGGGCGTGTGGACGGCGCAACAACAACGACAACGACAAGGGAGGGACATAGTCCCGACCATGAGATGCTTCGCAACTAAAATCAGTTGTGATGCCGGTTGTTACTGTGTGATGATTTCTTCGTTTGCCCATTCGTTCCTTCTGTCGGGTTAAGGAGATTACACCTACAAAGTGCCACTGGACCTTTATGGTAGTGTGAAAATGCTACACAAGGCTTGAGCGCTGCCATTTTGTAGCGGGCGGTAGGGTGCCAGCGTATCGGGAACAGAGCGAAAGGGTAGTTAACCGTTCCTTTCTGCACATCATCCCGCCCAGAAGACGGCTTGCGTTCCCGGATAAGTAGCCAGTGGGTTGCGACGTTTGGCCCTGTTCGCTACAGCTGTTACCACCGCGTTGAAATAAGGCGAACTGGGTGAACGAAGAGAATCCTCGGCGCCCGCCGTAGAAATTAGGGGCACCATGACGGGGATATGTGGAGGTGCGTGAAGGCATTTTCCGTCAAGAGATCAACCGAACGAGAGAAGACAAGACAAGCCTTGTAAAGCCTTGTCGCCGCCTTTCCGCTACATCCAGCGGAAAGTAAGCAAAGGGGAGAGTTTCTGCGTCAAAAACCCAATATATATTTAATTCTGGTGTTATGTAAAGTGGGATTCTTCACCGGTCAATGGTTTTTTTTTTGGCAGAATGCCACAATCCACGGTGTCGAGAGTGGTACTCACAGTTTTTCTCGGTTTATAATAACTTGAGGTTGTGCACTCGTCAACAAGGTAAAAAAAACAGAAAAAATTGCCGGCTTATACACAGAGCGCGAGCTTAGGATAGTGTCGTAGCTAGCCAGCCAATTCTTGTGTATTCGCGTTGCAGCCGAGTTGAGAAGGTCGTACTTGTGAGCACCGGTCATCGAACCCAAAGATGACGCGGCAGCTGCGGCAAGCTTCCGCTCTCTGCATTGGCTGCCACCCGCTTCTTCGTTCTTGGTAGGAATATACCAGGTTTTGACATTCTTTATCTCTGTATGTGTTGTTGTTAACATAAAATTCCAGTATTAAAAAGGGGCAGCTTGTTGTCATCTTCCTTGTCCCAACACCAAAGGAATTATGCGGGCTCAGATGCACCTTATGCCTTTTGGTGTAGTAACTGATAGCGACTGCTCCGGATAAGTTCCCCTACATGGTACAAGGATATAAAGAAATTTCATCGCAGCTAAACTCGGTATGCTCTGCCTTCCATGTGTAGTGAGGTGAAACGATGCTATGTCATGAATTATGGGGTAACGTTACTTTGGCTCCCTGTTATTTGGAAGTTTGTATGTACACCATTGTGGAATATGTGGTTTGAATGAACTAAAGATCCCGTGTTATAAAAGAATGCTGGAAGGCGTATTAACCACGCAAGAGGAATTACTCAAGGGGGCAGGTTCTCTTGAAATGCAACGAGCAGAATAACAAGGCCGAACATGCATCAGTAGAGCGTAATATTTCTGTAGAGTATACATGAGAGCAAGAGCTGAGATTGAAAACAAAAAACGTAGCACGTTTATATGGCAAACCTTAAATATTTTTTTTTGTGGGAAAAAAGCTTTGTTTGTATCTCAGTCTTCTCCCATCTGCGCGATTACGGTTTGTAGTATCCCGGTGTATGTCGGTAGCGGAAGTATTGTTTTGTTGATCTTCTGGTGTTTTTGCTTGCTGTAAGATATTCTGGGGCTCCTCCCGCATAGTCACTCCACCGTAGAAAATGAACTTTTTTCCCTCACGTCTCGGTTACTGTTGGTTATCCGGTATGCTTAACAGCTGGTTCCCTAACGAGCTAAGTGATCCAAGTAAACTAAGAAAACAGAGCCGTATCGTGAAATCCCGGGAGAGGCCTAATTATGCTGTCATAAAAAGTAGCTATTTGGAACTGCCAAGCCTGCATATTACGTACGCAGTTACAATCGCCGCAGTGGGGTTCTAAGTTTTGTCGTATTGATATGTAATTGCTGCTGTCACATTATGTATCGTGCATATTTCTTTAACCTTGTTGCTCATTCAGTCTCGTCTACCTGCTATTGTAAGGCAATACTCCTGGTACGAATTCCTCTCCTTTTGTTTGTTTCAACAATTCGAATACAACCGCCGGCAGTCGCTGTGGCGAACAGTGCCAAATAAAAGAAAACGCACCAAAATCAAGTCAAAGACCAGGACACGCATTTGTAACACGCGCGTCTGCGCCTAGCTGCTCACGCCATCTTGCAGCGGCAAATTGGACAGCGCCGGCACGTTTGATCGCTCTAACGGTGCGTGGCGCAGAGAGACCGTAGTTGTCCGTGCATTTTTTATTCGTGGACGGCTGAAAGCAAATTTTTTAAAAGTTGCAATAATAAATTTCCAGGTCATTTCTGTCTTTGCCTGGTTGCGTGTTCAAGAACGGCAGTTCAGTTTGTAAGCGCACTTTGATGCGTATGACACATTAACCCAATACAAACTGACTGTGGACACACTAACTGGCTGAGTTGTCAATTCGTGAAGCATCACCGGGGCATGGTGCTCACACTCCCGTAAGCACCCCGGGTGCTTACACTGTCACTTACAATACTTGGCGGGACTCTAACCGAGTACCTTGATTGTGATTATAGAAAGCTATCGCTACCACTTTATAGCAAATCACGGCGACGGTGCACCCCCTCCCTGTGCAACTATCTACACCGCGTAGATAACTCCAAAGAACAAGTTTAGAGTCTTCAAAATGGCCACAGGCCATTGGTAACATGGGTCGCCAAGTCGCCATCAATGGGCGTGTCTTTTAGGAGTCATGAAAGTGTGCGGAGGCGTTGATGAACAAAACAATGGTATTCACGGCTGTCGCCTCAATAGTGTGCGCGATGTGGCCGGATTCATGGAGGAAAGACAGCTGTACAAAAGGATATAGCTTGAGAAATGCTGTAGCTTCAAATACATTAAAATAGATTGGTGCAGCATTAGAACTTGGCCGGGTAATTCAAGACGACACTGCAGCTGTCGCGCAAAGCTTGACCAACTTTAACTCCCTGTGAAAAAAGAATGTACGAAACCTTTACAAAAGCCTGGCTGGCCGGTCCACCGGCCATCGAAATGGCAGCGAGCTCTATTAGCATTTAGAGGGCACGCATATTTTTTTACGAAGAAAGTGGGAATGGGGTTTATTGAACACAAAGTAAAACAATATAAAGTCTGTGCGGAAACATTATTATTTCTCGCTTCATAGTAAGGCACCGTTTTGAAATCAGGAGCAGCCATTTTGGTATAAGAAGCGCCCTTCCGGGCGCAGTTCTGTGTACAAACATCCCCAAGGGATCGTTTGCACCTATATTCAACGTCGTTTTATAGTCACTGACGTATTGCGGGCAAAGCATATGTAATAATACTTGCCTTCCACCTTAAACTGTACAAGTTGTAGGGAGCCCCTAAATGTCATGAGCAGTATGTGTATTCCAACCACAATTTGTGACTTTTGTTCAAAACCATCCGCGCTATGTACTACTGTTGTTTATATGCTTTCATTCCCTAAAATTCGCCGCCCTACAACTACGTTGGCAAGCTCGTACAAGTGTAGTACACCTGGTTTCTCAAGAAAACGTGGTGTACGGTTGGGCTATACCAAATGGTACCAGAATTTCACCGAGTATTTTTTTGTTTGCATACGTTGATCTGTTGTGTGCTGATACTTCGATGCTTCACGTGGATGCGTCGCACGCTTTCTTTATGTTAAAAATAGTACTAACATGTAAAGTGTGTGGCCGATCTTAGTTCTTAACAACGTGGCGCTGGTTATAGAGCAGTGTTTTTAAAGTATATTGTAAATTAAATAGGTCAAAAAGCCCAACCACTACCTGGGGCCTAGCAGCCTAGGGTGACGATCGTTGACCTGCGTATGTTGAATTGCGGGGATTATCAAGCAATAATTGAGACTAGTTCTTTCTTAAATGATGGTTCTCAACACGCAAAAGGAAGATTTGGAGCGTGCATATGTGCCATGTCAGCATGTACGGACAAGAGTGTGAAGTTGGGCTTGTTGGTGAAACATTATTGTAGGCGTAACGCAAAAAATAAAAAAGGGGCAAGAAACACGAATACCGGCGTTTCCCTGATTTGTTGGCAAGTAGGTTTCGTGAAAAAATGGCAAGTTGTGTTCGTGAACCAAGAATGCCATTTAGCTGTAAATTTTAGCTTTAAGCAATTCAGACATTTACTAGTGGAAATAAAAACTTTACAGACTATTTCAACGGCCCAAGTGTATCTTCATGCAAATAGGACAACTGCTCGCAGTTTGGTTGTACCCCATTCAAACTTTTTGGGACGCTTGCTTGTGATAATCGCTTCGCACGCATGTTTGTATGACTTTGCTTCGGTCAGCAGTCTACCTGTACGGGGCTACATACGGAGGGTATGTTGAAGGCACTCATTACGAAAAAAGCAATATTACTGCAGAAAGAGCCAACAGGAATTATATCGACATTCATTCAGCACTTTAAAAGAGCGCTTCACAAAAATAAATTTTCCTATGATATTGCTTTGCATTTTCTCCAAGTGAAAGAAATCCGAACGTTTTATGAAAATGCAAAGGAATTCAGAACACGATATTTATACATTTTTGACAAATTCAGAATTTGCATTGACATCTTTTATTTCCTTTCAGAAAAGTGTTGAAATTTTCGGTAAATACTAAAAAAAGGATAAATCTAGAAGAATATAAAAGAAAATCTACAAGTAAAGAATATGTAAGGGGCTTCGTATCTTTCATATAGGCTGTAGTGGGCTCTCAGTAACTGGAATGATATTTGTGGAAGCCGCCCTTATTCCGACAGGGACGCGGTTTGAATAATCTGGCTTCATCGCTTTTTCGCAATTCGAAGGCTTGATGCCGCAAAAAACAATAAGTAGATGGGTTTTAGCGTTTCACAGACAAAAGTTATGTATGTGTATTGTTCAACACAAGCTGGAAAAACGTTTATAGTATTGATAAGCACAGCGAAAGTTGAGAACTGGTTTGAAATAGTGTGAATCTATTGTTCGGATCAAACCATGCAGACTTGGGGTAATAATTGTATACCAAAACACAAAAAAGTTGGTTACACATGTAACAGCGGGGCCGGCTTGAAGAAAAAAATTCTTGTTGCCGTGGATGTGGCTGCGACCAGGTGCCCAAAATCTCGTGACCACTCTTTCCGCGCTGTTTTCTCATAGTCCGCTTTCCGCCATAGAAAACCGAATACAAAACAACAATCTGGTGCTCATATGATTCTTACTTGCGTTTTCAGTGTCCTATGATTGATTATTCGAGGCGTTGTGACGTGCAATAGGCGTGTGCCACGTTTCGACATACTGCTGAGAATCTGTAAACAATGAATTTGGCGTCGCTTTGGGAAAGGGTAATCGGTGTCGTCATTAACTCTACTTGAGGCGCTGTGTTTGTGGATTGAGGTGCTGCACCAGTGCAAAACGACACTTGTGCTAACAAAGAGGCGTCAACGCTAATGTGGTCGATTCGATTATCGTCAGAAAACAAAGTAAAAAAAAGTTAAGTAAGCGATGCAAGCACATTTATCCGTAAACAAACTGTCAATAAGTAAACTTGCGCTTTCGCACTCAACGCAGGTAAGCACGCCCAAGTGCCCGAATGATTTTTTTCTTGTGAAAATGTTTTGAACATAAGTTCTTTGCAGGTGTGTTTTAATACCGTGGCGCTTAGCTACTCTGAGAACTTGCGTACACAACGTTTTTCTGATTTCCACATGAAGGTCAGGTAATTACTACACCAATCTGGGGCCTCGCTGAGAGTAGGTCGCCCGGGTGGCTGTTCCTAGCTTCGGCAAAAAAGCCTCTGTGCAGCATGTCGCATATTGCTTTCCGGAAAGCAGTCTTATCGATTACAACCCCCACCAGCGAGGATCCCGTTGCACTCAGACAGCTAACAACCGATTCGCACCAAAGGAGGAGGACAACATCTGCTGTGTGTATGCCGTGTAAGCAGCGTTCCATGGCCTGCCTGTTTCTATGCTCTTAATTCACGTGTTAGCCTTTGCTGTACTCGCTTCGCTGCTCCGAGCAGAAAGCGGTGTGATAAATGACCCCGCCACCCACAATGCCATGAATGAGGGCAATGAGACTGGCGGGGCGGACCCATCCTTCCGCACCCGCCGTAGGACTATCAACGTCCCCCACCACGCAACCTCCCTTCGCCGGTCCGGAAACAGTCCTGTTTGCGAGCCTGCTATTGTTTCATTTTGTGCGTACTTTTACATTTCTCTCTTTTTACTTAAGTAAATTGTTGGAGAGGAAACTTGACGGCATCTAGCAGCGAGTGTAGCGGATATTCTGGCAAGAGGGCGAAAGCTACGCTGGAAAGACATCTTTTTCTAGAGAGATCTCTTAACAAAAAAGCTTGAGCTCTGTGCATCTCTGAGCCATTGTCAGCATAATCAAGCACTTCCCTTAATGTGCGCACGAAAAGGAACGACGTAATTTTTTAAAAAAGACGAGACTTGCGTTACTGCTCGTAATCGGGCTGGAGCAACGAAGTCACTCCCATTTCCTCGCGGGGAATCATGGCCTCTAACCGGCGCTAATCTGAAGTCGTGGTTAAGGATGAAACGCAGCATTGCGCTCTTCTTAATCAGGCAGCGAAAAAACTTGTCTTCGAGGCAAAGAAAAACTAATAAAGGATGTGAGAAAATAAAACGGCAAGAAGACAGGAGGTGAACAGACTAAAAATTAATGACAAAAATTAAGAAAGAAAAAAATTAAGAAGGAAAGAAAGAAAGAAGGAAAGAAATAAGGAAAGGAAGAAAGAAGGAAATGAAGAAAGAAAGAAAGAAAGAAAGAAAAAAAGAAAGAAAGAAAGAAAGAGGGACAGAAACAAAGCGGGACACAAAGAACGGAAGAAAGGTAGAAAAACGAACAAAAAGAGAGAAAGAAAGAAGAAAGAAAGAAAGAAGGGAAGAAAGGCGAGCCGGAGATGCTTTATATAGTTGTGGTCGTTCGCTTAAACGGGGGCTACATGTTTGGCATCGTGGTTAGATTGGTGAAGCATTAAAGAATGGCAATTTTGAAAATTCTGCAGGTCATTTCAGTGTGTTTACATGCTTAAAGAGCAAAAGCCTGGCTAAAAAAATATTTACGGCTACGTCCATCTGCGCCTCTTAACTTTCATTTCTTCGTATTTTGGCGCGATTTACTATGACAGACAAAGTTGTGACACACGCTATACCTTCCCCAGAGTCAAATATTTTCCGTGTATGAGAAGGACATGTTCTTGGCTCGATTTGGCATGTTCCGTGGTCACACGGCCGTGAATGAAACACTTTTTCACTTTTTGTCCATCGTTGGTATCGTACGGAAAGAGCGCAAACATTCACGCGTTTCGCGCTCTAGCATCAGCGCTGCGTGTTTTGTAGCGTGAGCTACACTAGCCGAGGTTGAGCAGTTTCCGTTGCTGCTGGTGATCCGCGCTGCGCTTGCGCGAGGAGCAGGGATGTCACAGGGCGCACAGAACGTTGCTCGCTGCCCGGCATCTCTCACAAACCCAACGCGCACAGCGTCTTCGACGACCTCCGTTCTGCACGTAGCGGCCCGGCCCAATTGATGATCATGCCAGGGGTTGCCGGGCGTGGAACCGATGGCTCGTGCATCGCAGCAACACCGACCCGCGCTCCAAGTTTTCTGAGCTGCGCTGCTGAGCACGAAGTCGCGGGTTCGATTCCCGGCCGCGGCGGCCGCTTTTCTGATGGAGGCGAAAAGCAAAAACGCCCGTGCGTACGAGATTTCGGCGCACGTTAAAGATCCCCAGGTGGTCAAAATTAATCCGGAGCCCTCCACTACGGCGCGCCTCATCGCCTGCGTTGCGTCGGCGCGTTAAACCCCACAATCAATCAAATCAATAAATCAGCTTTTTTGATGTAGGCGAAAAGCAAAAACGCCCGTGTGTACGAGATTTCGGCGCACGATAAAGATCCCCAGGTGGTCAAAATTAATCCGGAGCCCTCCACTACGGCGCGCCTCATCGCCTGCGTTGCGTCGGCGCGTTAAACCCCTCAATCAATCAATCAATCAAGTTTCCTGAGCTCCAAGTTTCAATCTATGTTTCAATCTGTGCTATAGCCACAAAAGACACGAAGTGGAACAACATATCCCGGACTGATATATGCAGATGACATAGTACTACTAGCAGATAGCGAACAATGTCTGCAACAGCCCACAGATACATGCGGGCTAGAGTTTAGAACAGCAAAGTCGGAAGTTCTGGTTGGTAATTGCGACGCCCGTAACAAATCGGAATTCTTTCAACAAGCAGCAATACCGTGGATAACGAAATATAAATCCATGGGCATATGGATAAACGAAGGTGAGGATTATCTAGAAACTTACGAGGAGCATTTAAGAATGAAAGGCAGTAGAAACGCCTCTAGCTTGAAACATAGAAAACTGTGGGGATATAATAGATATGAAGTATTGAGATGATTCTCGAAGGGTGTAATGGTACCAGCAGTCACGTTTTCAAACGCAGCAGTGTGTGTCAAATCAGGGATTCAATCAGGGCTCGAAATAAATCAGAGGGCGGTAGGCCGATTGGCATTAGGATAACACAGTAAAACAACCAATGAGGCAGTGCAGGTAGATGGATGGGCCTCCTTTGATGTGAGAAAAGCACAGAGCAGAATATGTTTTGAAGAACGACTTAGTAATAATGATAATCAGAGATGGGAGGCCAAAGGATTACGGTATCTTCATATAAAAAGCGTGGACACACAGCGGAGGAAAAGAACCAGAGGGCCCAGGACAAAGTATATGAAATCTGGAAGTGCAGGGGAAGCGACCAGTGCAATAAAATATTAAGTGAAAAAGTCACAGACAGTGACCTGGAAAAAGAGGATGGACGCGAAGAATTCCTTAGATATCTAGAGGATCGGGAAGCAGGAGATAACAAAGGGAAAATTCGTCGATAATACCAGAGTGTATTGCTTTTAATTGCAGAGCATTTCTTAGCCTCTCCTCTTCCTTCGCCGGACGGCGTCCAAAGCTCCGCGTCCGCAGCAGGTGCGCCTCACCTCCTTCCCTCCTCTCTCTCAACAGCAGCTGGCACGCGCATGCGTCGTAGTGAGCCCGTTCGCTCCGTCACGGTCTCGGCGTAACAAGTGCGTGATAGCAGCGCGGTGGGGCGTGGAAGGGCGCGAGCTGCTTGCGCATGCGCGCTCTCCCCCCCGTACTGCTCTCCCTCTACTGCGCGCGCTGCAAATATAGCGGCTAGCGGCCGCTCGTGTTTCAGTCACTGCGTTGCTCCTTCCTTCCTTGGTTGACGCTCGTGCCCACGTTTACTCGTGTCTGCTACTCCAGCATCACGGAAGAAGCGATGGAAGCAACACTGCCTTCAATCAGTACTGAGGCCCTAATGCTCTGCATTTACTCGTGTTCCCCTCGCGGGAAGGCGCGGGAATTTTTGAAAACGGGACGTGTTGCTTGCAGGCAAAAAAGCTTAACCACGAGCCGGTACAGGAAGAAGTGTTCGGAGGCTGTGACAGGAAGACAGAAACCATGCGGCATGTTGTAACGGAGTGCAAAAGTATCCGCCCAGTCCCCGGTCAGAGAGCCATACCACTTCCGGAAGCCCTTGGCTTTAAGTTTCAAACATATAGCACAAAAGACGAGAGACACAGACAACTAGACACACACGCCGATATTCCAACACCTTTATTGAAAACGATAACGCACATATATAGGCAAGAATCCCGTGACGTCACACACATACGTACATCAGCGCGAACACAAGTAGGCAATCTCTTTTTCTGGTAATTTGAGAAAAGTCGAACTCACACAAGAGATTAATAACCTGTTTATCTTTCCAGCCTCAATGATTTTACGTGTGCACTTGTCCTTACTCGTACCAATAATAAAACATTTATCAAGGAATGGTCTGCAATCTCTAATGCGTTTCAGTGCATAACTAGTAGTCCATCTTGTTCATTTTTGTTGCTTACTTTGCGATTGTGCTCACGAAGGCGATCATTTAGACAACGACCGGTTTGACCAACATACTGTTTACCACAATAGAGGGGAATCTGGTAAGCAACACATTCTATACAGTCAACGAACGGAGTTTGGTGTTTCTTTTTACAATTATTAGATATCTGCCGATCACCCTTATTTATCTTACAAAGCCTATCCAACTTCTCAGGGGCTCAAAATACAACTGACACTTCTATCAGTTTCGCAATACGTTTCAAATTGTGGGACACAGTGTGTTGGTACGTCATCACTACCATTTTTTTTCCTATTTTGACCAGGATCGGCGACACAGGAATGGTCTACAGATTTTAGGTTCCTTATCAAGGCTTCAGCAACAGAGACTTGAAGATGGCCGGGATATCCTGCGAGCGAAAGCCTGGGGCACTGTTGTAGACGACTACCAGACATCAAGTGCGGACAAGATTAACGATGGGCATTAAGAAAGCATAGTTTGGCAATAGCTCTTTTGACTAATTTAGAGTGGACGGAACTCAAGGGGAGAAGCAGTTTATTACTGTGGGGTTCATACACCCAGAAAGTATGCACTGGGTGAGAGATGAGGCTGATATCCAGAAATCTAAGCTTATTGTTAGTAGGCATTTCATGCGTTAGAACGAGCGGATTGAACCTTTGTCTGAGCACACTGAGTATGCTAGAAGTCTGGGATTCAAAGGAAGCCTGGTCACAATCAATAAAAGATAAACAGTCATCCACGTATCTAAACGCCCTCACAACCCCAATTTTATCTAGTGTATCCTTAACGGACGTGTGCTGTTTGGCTAAAAAATGTCACTTAGGATTGGCGCAATGCACGAACCGATACAAATGCCCTCTTTTTAAAGATGGGGTTTATCGTTCCACAAGACAAAAGTAGACCTCATATAAAAGGATAAAAGTTCTAGAAAACTATCAGCAGCCATACCCACAGAACTCTGAAAGGCCACGCAACCAAACACGTCATTGCAATATTCTACAGATTTTAGTAAAATATCATGCGGCAATGAAAAATAAATATCTTTTATATCCACTGAGAAAGCCTGAAGGTTGTCACTGTTGGCAGATTGTACAAACTCGAGCATCTCGTTAGAGTGTTTAACTAAGTATGGGTCCTCAAATTTAAAAAGACTAAGCTTATTATGCAGAAACTAGGAAAGCTGTCGTTGTCTCTCGTCTGTCTGTGTCTCTCGTCTTCTGCGCTATATGTTTGAAAGTTATGCACCAACAAGCCCAATTTTCTACGCTACTTGGCTTTAAGGTTAACGGAAAAGTGAGCTGGACAGCAGTAGTGGTTAGTACTAGAAGGTTAGAGCGTTGGTGGGAAAAGAGCAGAGAACAATCTGGGAAGACATGGGAACAAAGAATTCAGACTAGCACAAAAATTTCATAAAGTAATTTTTCTGTATTATTTATTTTTTGGTATTTTTGGCTGGGTGATTGTACTGTGGCGTTGCGACTAAAGCCACGGTGCAACGCCTCCCCGTAAAAAAAGGAAGACGATAACCACCATCAACATTAGTGAAAATCGGGAGCAGGGGAAATGGAAAGCTCGGGGAAAAACACCAGTAGAGTTTAGGGCTGTGGAATCCGTGGCAGATGAGGACATGATGTGCAGGAGAGGTGTCCCGGAGAGCCCTGTATAAGGTGGAGGATGTAAAAGTACCTAGATTCAAGTACAAACAAGATTGGCTACTAAGGGCGGTCTTAAACCTGACATGCGGTTAGGGAGGGAGTGTGAGCTTAGCTCGTTAAGTATGCACAGTTGGGGTGTCTGATGACGAGCCATGAATACGAATAAGTCCGTAGTACAGGTATTAGTTGGGAAACTAGGGGCCGAATGGACGCAGCAATAATGCCTTTCAGGTGCAATTGTACAGCAGTGATACAAGAAGAGGAGAAAACTGATTAATGCAACGGAAATTAAAGGTAAAATGTAAAAAAACATGTAGCGTCGGATAATGCATCGTAGGGAAGGCCTTAAACAGTGACGCAAACAGCGGAGCGAACAACGCAGTGTGCGGCAACTTGTTTAGGAAAGGATTCAGTGAGGATCGCTTGTTCAAAAAGATGATGGTCACGAGAGAAAATACGGGAGATTAGTTGCACACGAAGCCCCAGGAAGGTAATTTATATTAGAGGGATGAGACAAATGTTAGAAGGACTACAGTCTTTGAAGCGAGTGAAAAGACAAGTGCGTGGTGCTGGTGGGACCGCGGTGATAGGTTCTGTTGATTTTTCACGTGCGAGGCAAGTCGTTTCTTGAAACAGTCAAAGTGTAAGATGCTGAGTAACCGCTTAATGGGGCGAAGATAGGAACACCAAGAGAATGTGGGTAGAATTTTTATAGAATTAAGTTGATAGGTGTTAACTCACTGTGATGAAGACGCAGGTTGACATTCAGGAGGAAGCGAAGACATGGACAATTTGGACACAAAATTCGGTTTTCAGAATCCATTAGGACTGTAAATTGGGCGTTGAAGAAGAGCGGGTGAGTGAAGAGCCTCATTAAAACGAGCTCCAACAGCGGGAAGGGGTCGATCGGCGTAGCACAAGGCGAGTGAGAGAAAATTAGTACTATAAAATTACGGTACACCTGTGTCGGGTTCTAAGACTAATGAAATTTTTGGAGGGGATTCAACCATCTTTTGTCAGAATGACGAGTGCAGATTTAGGGACTAGTAGATAGGTTAACTAAGGAGGTGTGGCTCGCGCTGCAGTGTCATTGTAGTGATACTGGTTTGACGCTTGCGGCGTCGAGGCGCTGGAATTTTGATGTTGTTGGACTTTACAGCGTAAGAAAGTTTCAGAATTTTGCCTATAAGAGCCGTTAGAGCGGCGCAGGATTTCTTAAGAACTTAGGGTAGGAGGGAATGAGGTTGGATACGGACTGTAGTAACGTGTGAAAGAGGCAGGCACAACCCCGTATCTTCAGAAACGTATAGAAGATATCGTGCGCAGTAGGGCTGATACGACGGCGACGAAAGAGGTGCTTTGTAGGCTCACGGTAGGCGGTGAGGATGAAGGCAGGAGCCGGCGACAGCCTTGGAGCGACCCACTGCGATTTATACTACAAGCGCTTCTCGGTGGTTATTTTTATTTGTGATTTTTAGGTTGCACCTTTGTTGCCACAGCACCAGAACAAATTAGAGCGCGCTGTGTTTGACAGTTTTAAATCATCAAGTTGCGATGCGGGAGCAAAACTCAATCTAACGTACTTGCCGCGCAAAAAAGCCTGTCGTAAACTGACACGACGGGATAAGATGAGTCGTTTGTTTCCCGTCTATGGTGGATAGAAAGCCCGCAATGTAGCGGCGTATGTGCTTCTAACAACAATTTATCTCTCTTCACCTAGGCGATTTGGGCATCAAATTCTTTTCTGTTTCTTTATTTGAAGCCTTGATCAAGAATGATGTTCTGTTGAAAGCGATCATTTGTCTCAATAGTTTTAAAATGATAAAATCAAAGAGGTTTTGTAACAGTTCGCTTGCAGGCGGCGTTAGGTTTCCCGCTTTTGCGAACGCTGCGGAAGCTATTTGGCCAGAGTGTTAGGCATTCAAGTATATCTGACACATGTATATTTCTATACAGCACGCCGCTTTTAATGCTGAAGAGCTAAAGTGGACCACAAACGTTTACAGCTGGTCCATCAATGACGGAACCATTTCACCTTTCGTGGCGTGCATATCGGATATAGTTAGCGCATTTTACACGATAATCCAACCCTGTAATTCCGCACCAATTCAAACAAGTCGAAAAAGTAATATTGTTTGAAGAACTGCAGGGCCGGCATAAACGCGTATTTGCAGAATGCGTTAGGGTGAACAGAACATGCGCAATCAGCTTAACCAAGCTAACGCATTTGTATTAGAGATCAAAGAAAATATTTTTCCCTTTACACGTTTCTTGTAGTAGAAATTAGGTTGTAGAACGTAAACCAGCTTGGTACTGCGGGGGAGGACAGGCACACGGCTGAGAGGTGCGCTGTGTGACTTTTACAAGATAGTTTTGATCATTTTTTTCTGAAATAATTTTGTTAACATACCCGTTTTGCGGCGTTCATGTTAAAGTAGTACCGCATCCGAAGTTCGTGTTTGTTATCGCGCGGGTGAATATTTTTCCCATTTTTGACCACTCGTGCTTTCAGACTCAGTTTAATTCCGGCTTCACTAAAATCCCATGAATATATCGGAGAAATATAGTATATATGCAAGCGAAGGAGTTCCGGACAAACTAGAAATTTATCATACCCATGTGAATGCAACGTTGGGCGGTAAAATACGCCACCTCGGAGCACGAAACTAGGTGTAAATGGGTTCCCGTGCTCTGAAACAACACGAACAATTATCAAACGCAAAGTCCCGTCGCAACACTGTTCATGTATAGTGGCAAGGTATCAAATCGCGAACACAACCTGTTTGGGGCCATCGTTGGAAGATTTTGAAGAGTCGATGGTTAACGCGACAAACAGTCGGCCCCTTGCGCAGGCTACCATATCAATCGACAATTGTAAAAGACAACTCTTGTAGAGGCAGCGCCAAGCGACCAAATTTACCCGTGGCTTATTTTAACGAAGACAATATTACAAAAATAATTAAGTAATACTTGTTGATTCCGGACAGTTTTCACAGTGCCAAGATGTCAACCGGAACAATTTTATAGCCAAACGAAACATGCAGGTGCCGTCATAAGTAATTTGAACACGGATTCGGGAGTACATCACAAAATATTTCTCTTACTACCTTTATGACCGCCGTTTCTCGTATATGGGCAGCTATTTTCTATTTTGTAGGAATCGTTTAAACGGCCCCGAATGCATCCAGGCAGTTTCCGGAAGAAGAAATGTTTTTAATGTTACGTCCCCTTGTTTGACATACTTTTGACGGTCCCTCTACAGTTGTGATGAGTATTGCCGAACTGAATACGTAGTCTATTTTGCGCAAACTATAAATTACAACTAATGACTAGAAATAGAAATACAGTAGTGAGCGCTTGCACTAAAACCAGGCTGACATATGCTACAATGATCTGAGGCATGGCAACGGCACCCCAAAGAAAGCTTTCGTCTCACTGTTATACCTCCAAAAACATGCAGCAATTATACGCTTCGTACAAACCGAGTTAGATTTGGAAATGTATTTCGGAAGTTCTGCAAGCAACGTTCCGTACGACGTCTTTGCAAAACGAGCCGTTTCTACGCAAATGCACCCAAATACATCCTCGCCATTTGCGTGATTATAATACTCCGCGAAAGACATGGCGGTCGGGCACAGTGTGCTTGTCTTTTCACGGCGCCTTACAAGAGCGGTAGTCGCTTGCTCTACACAAACTCGTCGACTTTTCTCAACCGAGTTAAACGCTGACTCACAGGAATGCTCGCTGTAAGAAATGCTCCAGTAAACCCACACGTGAAGACATTTCCACTGTCGGCGGCCGAAAGTTTTTGACTATTAAGCTTGGCCTGGCGGCCATAAACACAGCTGAAGTTGGGTTCTTGATACATGCGTTCCTCTAGACTGTTCTCTGCATTCACCTGCATATTTTAGTAAAAAACACAGACGATGTGTAACCATTTAATTAGAACATTCAAAGGTTCGAGGTTACCGCCAACGTGTAGTGTATTCCTCAACTTAGGAAGTGATTTATTTATGTGCCTTTTTTTGTCTGTTTTCACAGGAGAAATGCGGAAAAAAATGTGCCGAATAGGCTGTCGGTGAGGCCCAAGTTACAAAAGGTCATGCTAAAAATATGCAACGTCGGCAAGAGTGAAACTGGAGATCGAAAAACCAAAACTCAAGTGAACCTTGTTTCCGTGATTCTGGAGGGTGTGTCTAGAATCGGCTCGATCATAATTCACAATATTTATACCAGACGAGGAGAATAATATTTATAATATTATGTTATATAAAATAATATATATTTTATTATATTTATAATGTATAATATGTATACCGGGGAGGGGAATTGCCAAATCGCATCTACATGAACGACTGACTTAGTATGGGACTGAAATGAGACCTCAGGAAAATCAATCTGTTTGTGCGCGGATTACAAAGGTGCATTTCGAAAAAATCCAGGTGTCCCGAGAGTCACCCACAACTGTTTACGGGTATTGCTGTAAGGGGGCAATTATAGCAGCTTGGTAGAAAGGTACTCGGCTAGTGGAGATTATCAGACGGCCCTAGTGTCTGGTCTTAGTGGGATGCAGCTACTTCGTACGTGCGTTTTGCATTTTCGAGAGGCGGCAAGAAATGATCAGCAGTACGCACCAATTTATAAAGATGGTAGTCTTCTTGGAATATTCAAATGCAGAAATTTTGGTCCGTCTGTCTCTCTGTCTCTCTCTCTGTCTGTCTGTCCTTCTCTGTGTCTGTCTTTCTGTCACTCGATTCAGTCCCCCGGCGAAAGTCAAACAGCAGCTGCTCAATAGTTTTATGTACCCACATCAAAGTGTAGACGTCTGCGTCTGGTGGCAATGTTCATACTTGTCGACATTGTTGAACAAGGACTAAACATTACGGAAACACACGGCAGGAAATCAATGCGTTACTGATATTTGCAGTGTTGCTTTATGTAAAACTTCATATTCTTGGTTCTTCCGATAGCAAATGAAATTCTACAACAAAATTCACTCGGTTACCTGCAATTCCCCAGGCTACTATAGCTTCTGGGGGCTGTTTAAGAAACCAAACAGCAACAGTAACGAAATGTTCCTCTAGATGGGTACACGTTCTGCTTGGAATGCACGTGGCGTAGGGCAACGTAATTTATAAACGTTGCAGTAGGATGCCCCCATTTGCAGCGCGTTTCTGCCATGCGGCAGCGCTGGCATCGAGGCACCCGGCCAGGAGCAGTCATCATCATCATCACCAGCCTATCTACGCACACTGCATGGCAAAGGCCTCTTCCAATATTCTCTAATTACGCCGGTCCAGTGCTAACTGCGACTAATTTATCCCCGCAGACTTCTTGATCTCATCTGCCCATCTAACATTCTGCCGCCCACTGCAACGCTTGCCTTTTCTAGGGATTCACTCTGTTACCCTTAATGACCAGCGGTTATCTTGCCTTAGCATTACATACACTGCCAACGTCCATTTCTTCTTCTTAATTTCTATTTATATGTCCTTAACACGCGTTTGTCCCCTGACCCACTACGCTCTCTTCTTGTCGCTAATTGTGACACCTACCATTTTCCGCTCTATTGCCCGCTCAGGTCTTCTCACTATAACTTGAACCCTCTCAGTGAGCATCCAACTTTCTGCCCCATAGGTGAGTACCGGTAGGATGCAGCTGCCATACATTCTTCTTCAGAGATAATGGTAGGCTACAATTCATAATCAGAGAATGTCTGCCGTATGCACTTCACCCCATTCTGATCCTTCTAATTATCTGTGCCTCATGGTTGGGATCCGGTGTCACAACTTGGCCTAAGTATATATATTCGCTCACCACTTCCACTGCCCGCCACCTATCTCAAACCGCTGCGCTGTGGCGAGGTTAGTGACCATTACCTTGGCTTTCCGCATATTAATTTCAAGGCCCAGGATTCTACTCTGTTTGTCCTGTGCGGAAAGCATGCTTTGGAATTCGTCGCCCTAGTTACTTAGCAAGGCAACGTCATCAGCAAATCTGATGTTGCTGAGGTATTCTCCATTAACCCTTACTCCCACATGTTCCCAATCCAACGTTCGGAATACTTCTTGTAAACATGCTGTCAATAACATTGAAGAGGTTGTGTCTCCTTGTCTGACGCCCTTCCTTATAGGTATTTTACTGCTTTCCTTAGGGAGGATGATGGTAGCTGTGCGCTCGTTAAATTTAAATTGACTTGAACAAACGGCCAGCTTGTTATCTTGGGAGGAACGAGACGGGAGAGGGACTTCATGAGAGGCAAGCAGGAGAGAGAAGGGGGGCATATATTTGGCTGAGGCACCAGTCGAGTATCGTCTTTCGTCGACATTTGCAGACGTCGTGTTGCAATGTCGACGAAAGACGGTAGTCGGCTGGCACCCCTGCCAAGGAAATGCCTCCGTTCGCTTTCGCGCTCACCTCTCAGGCTGTTCCTCTCCCGTATCTTTTCTCCCAAGGTTTCATGCCGGAGGTTTGCTCAAGTCAATTTAAATTTACTGCATTCCACTGCTCCAGATCGAGTACCTCGATGCCAGCGCTGCCGTACGGCGGAGACGAGAGTGAATCGAGGCCCCCTGCTGCAACGCTTATTGTGCCACGTTGCCCTACTAGACGAACGTTGAAAGCGTGGAACCTGTCGAGTGGAGCATCTCGTTGCTGAGGCCGTTTGATTTCCAAATGTCGACAGGAGCTATAGTTGTTCAGCCAGAAATTGTCTGTATCACCTGTGATCAGCCACAGTCAGGAGCTTAGAAAACCCAATGCAGGTGATATGACCTTAAGGCCGAGCAAAGACTCCACTTGATTATGAAAGCTGTAAAAATTGCGGAACTGTTAAAGATTTGTGTTTCATTAGTTGCCAAAAGTGCTTGCCATGTATTTTGATGGGATAGTCTCCGTCTCTGCGCTACCTAAAACCGACAGGTCCTAAACGCCAACCTCTACACACGAGAACATTTCGCCCCCATTATAAGCTGTATGTAATTAATGGTAACTTCACTGAACAACACCAGAACAATTACTTCTAAAATACCAGTGATTACCCAGAAACCTAGAAGCTGCCCCTAAGACCTTCTGGAGTATGGTTTGCGGCTTTGCTTCCTAACTTATTGTAAGTCTGCAAATGGCATGCCGCCAGAATAACCGCAATTTTTAATTATATATCATGTAAGCTAAGGAGGCTAGTACTTGAGAATGCATCAGGATGGTCCACAAAACACTCAATGTCGACTGCCAATCTTCACATGTTTTAGAATAAAGCGGCGAGTAAAGAATGGGCGTGGTCAGTTTTCTTTTTTGCAATGACAGAGGATTTTACTTCTATAATTAGGTGCGTTTCTGCGGAATGTTTTAAACGCTTGCAAATATCTGTGGAATTCTTCTGAAAATGAGCTCAACTGAGATGAATAGGGAGCTGGAAAACGTGTTTTTGAATTGGAACTAAACACTTGAATTTGGCGCCATGAATTTATTCAAGAGCTCGGAAACCAACCGACAAAAACATGTCAGTATTCGAAATCAGGAAATCATGGAACAATAAGTTTTGAAGTCACACGATAGGTTTTTGCTTTTATTGCGCTCTGGTCTTTTATACTGGGCGACGAAACCTATCGAGAACAAAGCATGTTTTATGCTGTATTTTAAAAAAACAACGCTGGTTTGTTAGCAATACCATCCAAATATCTTCCTCGAACTTTCTTTTGCTCCCTCGGCACACGACACAAGTAGAAATAAATCCATTTCCTAGCTGAATTCTTTGCAACACCTTGTCAATGAGCTCCACATGAAGGTCCTTCGTCGTACTTTATCTTGAAGAATACCACTCTGGCAGCACAAAACATCCCTTCACCCTCTCATGTGCTTGGCTGAATTATAGGCAAAATACTTACTTGGTCGATTCCTCAAAAAGCCTTAGTACAAAGCGCCGGTATTTGAGACTATAGCAAAATAACCTGCGTTCCTTATTTTCAGTTGAAAAGTATAAAAGTTTTCAACAGCGCCCACAATATAGTAGCATGGCGTATCACCACCCATCTCTGGGTTTCCGTTCTGCAGACACTTATTACCCGTTGACGCTTTCTCTTTATACCACTGATACCAAAAACGCTGAAGAGCATTCCTTTATAAATTAGCGTTTGGTTAATTTGAAACGGAATCATCTAATCCTGCAGGCCACAAATATTTCGTTCCGAAGCATTCACCACTAAACCTAAATGTAAACATACAAGAAGGTATTCCGCCTGGTTCAATGAACGTCATGTCATACAAGCAAAATGCTGTGACCAACGGCTTCATTAGGAGCGTTCGCAAAGTTTCGTACTATACTCACCTTTTCATCATGAATGACTACGTTAGAAAGCAGAGAAACGGTTACACGGCAGATATTTGTTTTACTTGTTCCATGCAAGGCGCAGTAAACTGCCATAGAGGTAATCGGGGGAATGGTGCCTGTAGATCAATTCAGTTTTCCTCGAGTTCCTTCTATATCTTACGGTTGGGGGAGGGCCGTTTTTATGTAATCCATCACTGTGCCATGAACCACCACGCCTCCTAATTCAAGTCTTTTGAATACTTTCTCCCAGTTGGACTAAGTACTATGCTGTAGTAGGCTCCGAAACGTTGGGAACCCTTTGAATAAATCCCTCGATTGAAACATTTTCTTTGTTTTGATACCGAATTAAAAAATGCAGACAGAAAACTACTTGCTCTTAACACCTGAGGAAAACACTTCGCTTTTAACACATCCTGTCAGCATGTGTGCTGCGAAATAATTAAATAAAACAGCGTAGTAAAGCGCCCTAATTGTGTCACGCCATTGAAAGAGAGAGAAGACACCTTTAAGGTCAACAAAAGACCTAAGGTTTGCTTCCTAAAAAGGCAAGTACATCATGTCGTTGCAAAGTCTACAGTGGCGCAGCTTGCAGTTGTAAAGGAATTTCTGCAGCAAATACTTTGTGTCTTCTGTTGCAATCATGTTTTTAAATGAGGGTTTATTATTATACGCAACTAGCGACAAATGAATTGCTGGAGTGATATTACCCGGGAATGTTACAGCCGGCAGACCTAGTGACCAAGATTCTCGCTCGAGAATTCCATTCAGTTCAATGGTGGAATATCTTTGCGACAATAAATGGAAACTTCCCGTGGGAATCACTAGAGGCGACATTCACGGAATTCGCACAATATAGCTGACGCAATTGATTACCGAGTTTTCAGCACCGTCCAGCTACGCCATGCACACCGTGCCCTATGAAATGGCGCCGCTGCCTGTACGATAAAAAATGTGGCCTATGACACAGCGGCGATGGTGTCCGCGAACACCGAAAAGCAAGTCTGCTCGTTTGAGGGCGCTGTCTGCTACACTGCTTGCGGCTTTTAAGAACGTGGTTTTTTATGAATTGGATTTGTTTGATGCAGGTACCTTTAAGCGTGGCTGCAACATTGGCCATACGTAGCTTGTACGCTTTTGATGGACAATGAGTGGTAAAGTATTTCCAAATCAATAGATATGCGTTCGGAAAAGAGGAATTAATGAGTCCTGTACAAATACCTAGTAAAAAAGAGCGCCTAGAAAGCACGAGGGAAAGAGAAAACTATTATGCAGAAAATCTCGAAACGCGTAGTAAAAATACAGTGTGTGTGACAGAGTGTGTTATCGTCGTCATCATCATCATCATTAGCAATAAACCAGGCAATCTTGCGAAGGGGTCAATTCCTTTCTTCAGCGCGTGCTCCAGCAGACGCTTACCATGGTACCGTCATCTCCTGCAAACTTACAAGGCACGCTTTTAGAATACGCTGCGATGCCTCGATGGTGTCGCTACTGCTGCCGAGTACGCAAGTGCCGTAGAACCACGCAGCAGACGTTCTTTTATGGAAGCGAATGTACTTGTCCGCGGGGGGAATATTTTTGAAGTTCCGTTTAATCAATGGCTCGTTTCATTTCTTCGGCGCGTTCTCCAGCAGGCACTGACCGTGATACCGCCGTTTCCTGCAACGTACAAGGCCCGATTTTGAATCCGCTGCGCTGCGTCGATGGTGTCTCTATTGCTGCCTTGTGGGCAGAGCCACTTCCGCCGCTTTCAGCTTTGAGAAGACCATGAAGCCTGCGGTGGCTTACTACTCGGTTCATACAACGTATCGAAACCTCTGGGAATTGCGAATTAGCGCAACTGATCTGCTGGTGCTTAAGCAAAAGTTCAAAAAAATTACGCCCACCTCCCCTCGCGGGAACTCTGGTGTGATGCGACGCTGAGGGGGGTTCAAGCGCAAGCGGAGATCAACCGTAGACCGAAAGGCCGCAGGAGAGCGGCACACCGGTTACATGCGCAGCGCGTCCGAAGGAGAGGAGACCGCGGAAGAGATAGTACTGCACATGCGCCGGCGCCAGTGTGTCTGCCGCGGCTATGAGGCAACACAATACAACACAATCCACTTTAATCCAATCCAATCCAAATCCAAATCCAATCCAATCCAATCCAATTCAATCCAATCCAATCCAATCCAATCCAATCCAATCCAAGCCAAGCCAAGCCAAGCCAGTCCATTCGAATCCAATCCAATGCCCCTCGCGAGAGAGGGGCATCGGAGAGGAGAGGGGGTGAGCGGTGGAGAGCGCAGCTCGCGCGGCGAGGAGAATGGGGGAGGGGCGGACGACAACAACGCCGAGGACGCTGCATGGACAGGGTGAGTGAATGAGATGCAGTCGCATCTAAAAATGTACTGTCAAAAAAAAATATGCATATCATCCATGTCCCCCGAAGAGCGAAGAATTAACGAAAAAGTCCGTAAGGCAACGTTGAGAATTCGAACAAAAAATAGCGGAGATGGAGAATCATATGCATGTCCACCGCATTTCCAGAAAAATGCAGATGCGATGGAAGTAATACCTGTAATCGGTATAATAGCGTAAATGGAGATACGTGGTCGGATAGAAAGTTGAAATACCAAAATATAAAAAAACGAATAAAATTCCTATAAAATTTTATCTGCTAATCCTAAAAGTTTTTCGTGACACAAAAAGCTAGGTCCGTAAAAGACCGTTAGAAATACGAATAAAAATTGCCTACACCGACCAACTCAGCAGTACACCTGGAAACTTCGAAAGGCGAAACATCCTTATAAAAGTTATGGCTTTCATTCCTACAGAGGCAAAAATTTACATCATTGGGCGGAAGAAGTAAAACAAATATTTAAGATGATAAAATATTCTAAGGACTCTCGCTAATCAAGGCCACATTTCGGTTGAAAAAACTCACACTCTGCATAATCGACAATCGGCATAAGAACGCTACGCATCAGAACGCTACACCTCTGGAGATTATTTTTTGTGACGAGTTTTTCAAGTGTGCCTTACTACAAGGCACCTCTTTTAAAGGGTGAATGTTGGTTTTCGGGTTACTGACTAGCTTCACGTCCTTTTTGCCGAGCCAAAAATGAGAGAAATATTGCGATTATCGGGACGTGCAGGTAATCGTAGATGTAAAAAGTGGTGCTGCGTCTAAAAACTTGCCACTATTCGGCGGACGTCGTGAGGTACAATAGAGTAAGTAAGAGAAGTAATTTCGGCAGCTTGTAAAGACGAACCTGAAAAATAACATTGTGTTTTCTGCTCGACCTTGTTCTGCAGATGATTGGCAGCGCTTAGTTAGGAATAATTGATCTGTCAGAATTGAGGCCCACTAATCACCCAGCGTGGGAACATCAGTTCGATGTATTAGACTGACAACTGGCACGTGAGTTAGTCTACGCGCTTGCAAAAGCCGCCCGAAAGCGTGTGAGAGTTACCTTTTATTTCCAGTTATGTGTATCGGTCAAATTTGTGGCGAAAATGAGCTGCGTTGTTTTGCCCCGTCACCAGGTTAATTAGCATTTTGGGAGTCAGTGAATAAGAGTGAAAGAGAACGCAATAAATGCGTATCTGAGTAATAAATCTTTACCGACAAAGTAGCCTGGCAGAACTTAAATATAAAAAATGGTGTGAAGTAATAATGGTTACAAGTATATAATTGTAGAACTATAGTGGTCTGAAATTCAGAGCAGTGTGGTGCTCGGAATTAGAGAAGTTGTGCCAGGAAACTAACATTGACATTATGGGAATAAGACTTGCAAAAAAAAGTAAAAGAGTGACAACTAAGGAAAAGCTTCAGGCTGTGTTACAATATTTAAAATGGAATCTAATTACGTGTACCCCTACAGTGAACAAAACGTGAGACTCACGACATTGCTGAAGAAACTTTTTGTTGTGCATTTTCTATTTAAGCAGTTTTATGCCATAGATAAACTGCATGGACAGCTTTGAACGGACAATGCGTTTTAGGCAGACTTTTACACAGCAGTTCTGTAGCATATGTTTGATATATCAGCGAAGCAAAGATCACACATCTCCACACCGTGAACAATGCCGAGGGTGCGAAGCACTAAGACGCAAGTTGTGCATTTGCTGTGTGATGAGCGTCATCGTGCTGATGCACTATGCACTGTAAATGACAAGCGCCACACGAAAGACAATTCGCGTCCCAGTACTTCGCACCCTGGGCATCGTTCACGGCGTCTTTTTCCGCGAATTATCGTCAGATAGTTCAGGGTTATTGCTTTATTTTTGCGTTTTGTACCACTTGAAATTCGCGCTGAGTTAACGGTTAACTGCAGTTACCGGCGTTATCACGAGGAGGTGCACGGATGGTACTACAGTTTGCGCCGCTCTCGATAGATGGCGTACAATGCTGTGCGGCCGTTAAACTAGAGAAGGGTAGGGCAAACAAAGTAGAATATCACAGGCAAGTCTGTTGGTGACAACCGACATCCCGATACAAAGGGACGGCCTCTAATCATCATCGTCATCATCATCACCTAAAGCCCCTTGCCCACAGACAACTCCAGACATCGGCACAGACATTGCGAGGTTTAAAAAGGCTTCGCCCTTAATTGTGGTTGATCCCCCCTTCTTTGGAATCATTGAAACGTACCTTCACCAGAGCAGTTGAATGTTGAAGGAACCTTTTTTATGTGCGAAGGGTTCCCGAGCATGACCCAGCCAGACGAAGTGACGCCAGCCCGCAAGAAACACAAAAATAACAGGTTTATCACGAGAGAACAAAACAAAAAATGGCCTGCACAGAAACAGCAGCTTGAAACCCATAACGGTCATGGGAACAACACGAAAGAGGAGTGTACCTCAAATCGATTGATTGTAGGCTTTAACGCGCCGACGCAACGCAGGCGATGATGCGCGCCGTAGTGGAGGGCTCCGCATTAATTTTGACCACCTGGGGATCTTTAACGTGCACCGAAATCTCTTACAGATGGGCATTTTTGCTTCTCGCCTCCGTCAGAAAAGCGACCGCCGCGGCCGGCAAACGAACCCGCGACCGTGTACCTCAAATCACGCGCGTGTCCCTCAAATCACGCGCGTGTCCCGTACACGAAGGCGCCAACCCAGGGCGCTCATTTATGATGCGCTACTTCACTTTGCCTCTCCTAGACGGCTGTACCATCTGAATGGGTAATAGGGATGGATATAAGGCGCGTTTGTAGAGCTCTAGACGTCTGAGTTCGTAGCGCACTTGGAAGTGCGGTTCTCACTTCCCGTTGTGGCGAGAGGAAAGAGTGTTGGTGCGCTCGATTCCGGGCGGCGCCGCGTCGATTGCACTTTTTCTGACGGCGTCAATTCAATGACGGGTATCACGTCACTGAGCTCTTGTTGTACCCGGGCATAAAACACTTTCATGTGAAAAATTCGCTTGCTGTCAGGCTTAAATCAAGTGTGTCTGTTCCGGGTTGCGCGGGCTACTGGTCCGGGAGCGTTATCTTATTGACGAATTCGCGGCCGTGGCTGAGTGGCGAAGGCGTTGCGCTGCTGAGAACGGAGTCGCGGGTTCCATTCCCGGCCGCGGCGGCCGCTGTTCTGAGGTAGACGAAAAGCGAAACGCCCGTGTGTCCGAGATTTCGCCGCACGCCAAAGATGCCGAGGTTGCCAAATTGATCCGTAGCCCACCATTACTGCGCGCCTCATCGCCTGTTGAGCGTCGGTGCGTTAATCCCCCATAATCAATCAATCTTACTGACGAGTTTTGTCGACCCACGGTTGGTTTTGACTTCCTGCAGCTGTATCTAGATCACTTCTTTACAAGCAACGTTATAGTATGTTTTTGCGACATTCCTTCACCCCGTGGGTTCAAGCCCACCACTTTCTAAACGCACGCAGCCACTACTATTGCTTCACTACGCACACTCCTATTGCTTAGTGCAACCGTTAAATACACAGCGCTACGAGCCGCCGCTAAATATTTAGGTAGAACGCAGGGTTTCTGCGAGCAGACCCCGGATTCGAGCCCGAACAGCAAATAGCTACTACTGCAAGATTGTTGATTTCCGATGTATGCTATTTCTTTGCCGCCTACCCGTATCCAGGACTGTGTAACGCGCTGCATTTTCACAAAACTGCATGTTTGGGGAAAGCAACACCCTTTAAAGTTATAGCCTAAATGAAGATAAGGAGTCGGACAGAATTTCCCAAAATCCAGTATATAGGAGAAATTAAAAGAAAATTTTCATACCAAAACTATCTAACCAAAATAAAAAATATGCAAAATATACATTTCCGCGCAAAACCGTAGAATAAATGAAAAAAAAACGTAAAAAAACTAAAACGTTCAAAATTTGAACAAAATCTGAAAATGGTGAACCATGCAACGCGTCTGCGTATCCAAAAACTGCAGTTTTGATGTGAGTAACACTATTATATCTTATAATTGTATAAACAGCGATAAAAGCTCGGGAAGAATTCTGAAAATAAAAAAAAATAATTAAACATAGAAAAAATTTACCAAATTCATCTAACCAAATCAAAAATATGCATCTTATACAGATGTCCTAAAAACCGAAGATTTACCAAGGATCCCAGAAGAAAAGCTAGAAATAAGATAAAAAAGTTCCGAATTAAGCAAACCGTGTCAAGCTCTGCATTTCTATAAAAACCCAAATTTGGGGGAAATAAGGTATCTTAGCGCCCAAAAAGCTTAAATAGGTGTATTTGTTCAAATTTAATTTTGCAAAACCAAGCAATAGGAAAAACAAAATAAATGTTTTTTTAGAAAGTGATCTGGAAAAAAAGATATGAATCTCATACACATCTCAAAATACCGATTACTGAACAAAAATGTCGCTATACCACTGCAAATGCGTATCGAAAGACCTTAAACAGACCAACTCTGTTATACGCTTTGAATCTTCAGAAAAAGATATTTAGCAAATAAATCTACTTTTTGGCCATCATGCGATATCGTTACGTTTGGCGCAAAGCAACAAACGAAAACTTGTAAAAAATCAAATATCTTGACGTCCTACCCAACTCATAGCCATTTTTGGCCGTAAAGAAGACACACTCGAGCCAAACAGTATAGGAATGCTACATATTGGCAGACAGTTCTCAGAATGTCTGGGTATTGGTTTACAGGAGCGTGTGTGTTCTTTTAGCTAACCTTTGGACATTGTTTCGGTAAATAGATGTGCTCTTGAATCCTTTCGCACTGTTTTGGGGGGTGTACTAATACGCATATTTGAAATTCTGCATCGCACGGGAAGTGCTCAGCCTGCACCTACTAAGAAACTCAATATCCGCAGTATACCCAAGGTAGCGGGTTCGATTGCCTATTACTGCGGCGTCTTTTCTGACGGAGGTGAAAAGTGAAAACACCCATGTGTTCGGGATGTCGGCGCATGTTAAAAAAACCCCAGGTGGTCAAATTTATTCCGGAGCAGTCTACTACGGCTCGCCTCATCGTCTCTGTAGCGTCGGCGCGTTAAACCCTACAATCAATTGATAACCCAGTATTTTATTTCTGCCACCCTTGATGCTTACAGACGAAGAAAAGATAGACTAAACCCTTGATGCAATGGGGTAGAGCACTGGGCATGGCATGGGGTTTCCTGTTGTCCCCGTTTCCTTAAAGGGCTGAGGTTTATATCACACAGAAAGTTGTACTTGTAGGATGATGACTTGAAGAGGAGGCGAGAAAACTTTCCGTAGCCTTGTTCGAGACGAGACCGAATTACATGTTTCTGCACGCTATGGGAAGTCCAAGGCTATACAGAGTATGGGGAACCCTGCTGGTGCTTGAGCGATGGTCAAGGTGACAACGTCTTCTTCGGCTGTAAGACTTAGACCGGTGGCCGGATTCTCAGGACTGACATGGTGTTACCGTTTCTTTTGACCCCCGCTGCAACATTTTGTCTTTATTCTGTATTGCTGCCCGTACCGGCTGGGGTATAGCATCCATGCAAATTATGGCTTCCTGGTTGATGGTCGATAAGTGAGCTCGTAGAGTTGCCGCTTTATTCCAACTCGGATCCCGGTGTTTGCCCGAAAAGATGTTTCTTGAAATCCAATCGACAATCATTCGGCGGTTCTGGACTGTCATGAGGTCGACTTTATTGTTTTGTTTTGAATAAAAAGAAATCGGTCCATGGAGAGGCCAGGCATTAAACACGAGTTCCCCTGCCGATATCTTCTTTCAATATTCAAAGTTGCCACGAGAGATGACGATCATCGGCAATGGAACCCGCCCATATTCGTTATATTTTCCTCCGCCAACTCCCTTAATCCGACCTTGAATACGGTCATTCATCTTTATCGTGGTCCCCTCTTCGAGGATCCTGTCCCACCAATAAAAACAGTCACTGTAACTTCTATTTCGATGCTCAGGGGAAACCATTTTTCTATAGCAGCGTTCATTTTTAATAACTGCTGCGTCGGCAATATAAAATGGAAAGCTATCTAGACCCGACATATTTCTTTTCTCGTACAAACAAAAGCTCGGCCCGATCCCTCCGTAAAAGCCGAACAGACATCTGCACAAAAGATGTATTTCTCAGCCTGTCCAGCATTCTAACCCCGCCTTCCTGTTCCCGAACTACCGACTGCCCCTTCCGGTTCACCACGCAGGATAACTATACATCTACCACCTAGGCGCATGGGGGCAAAATATACAATACCTGCGCTTATTCTCTGCGCAAATCCGAACAACAAAAGCAAAAAACCGCAAGAAACCAAAACGTTACAAATTTTAACACAAATATTGAAAATGGTGAACCATGCAACACCCCTGCGAAAATATACAATACGTGCGCTCATTTCATAGCAACCTCAGGGTGGCGCTCCCCTTCGCCCACCTCGATTCGCCCTCATTCACCATTGGAGCCCGACATACATTGGTCAGGCTCCGGTGGTGAAGCCCCATACCTTGGTCCTTCAACCTTGGAAACTAGCGTTATTGCACTTCGAAAATTCCTACATTCTCGACGCCGTCCCCGCCTTTTACCGCGCTATTTATGGGGGGATACATCGGTGTTGGTCTCCTCGGGCTCGGTGGGTTGAATGGAACGTAGTCTGCTCCCTACGGCGGGCAATAATTTCGAGTTAGTTTCAGTGGGTAGCCGCCGTTTCTGCCTCACCAAATATCCTTTTCTGCTCTTGCAGCGACCACCTTGTACGCATCACCCTCTACCCCTCTAGTTGTTACCAGTCGCATATTCCCGCAACCGTTCTCGGCCATGTAAATGTCCCTGGTTTGATTTTTTAGTCTAAGGTATAAGCCGACCAGGCCATTTCGCCTCTCCGCACCCAATTCTTGACTAACCCGTGTGCGTTTGGATGTCACGAAGCGCCCATAAGGACTCCACGAGCTTGTGGAGTCGCGACTCCCCTCATCCTTCTTTATTATTCATTTCTATACTATTTGCTGCAGTACACCTTAAATCATACGGCTCTTTCACATTAACCCCTTAATTGGGAAATACCAGAAAAAGGTAATTGAACTGCCGCTGTTGACGTCCAAGAAGCCACTTCTTCGTCTTAAGTGTACAAATACCCATCCCACAGATCATTAAGAGACGCCTGATGCCTCTGCAATTCGGTCTCCCGGCCCTCCTAGAGCCTCCATGGTCTAGCGAATCTTGACTGGCGTACTGCAGTCCCTGTCGCTCTACGTCCCACGATCCTCTCCCCTTCGGCCAATCCTCTCTTTAAGCCGTTACAGTCACCCGAAATTTACCGCACTCTATATTAACAGCAATTGCAGGGTCCACCTGCCTTCTGATACCATTCTTTATAGCCCTCGTGACATACCTTCGCATAGTAGGCGGTGTTTCGGTCGGCGCCATTGTACACGCCACATGCGAGTTGCAGTGATCCTGTCATCCTCAACAGTTACCATTTCACGCGCTACTTTCTTAATTTTATGCTTATTTGGTCGGATAATACACCCCACACAATACCACCTTTGACGGGTGCCTGTTGCTGCTTCCTTCCGAGCGTAATTTCAAGGACCCGTCTCTTTCTTTGAACCAGTCTTTTTTACCCTCACGCGAGACTTTGGTGGCAGGTGTGGATTCCTGGTCCTACTGGCATTAGGGTAACGACCGGACTCAGTTCTCAGACGCTGACCCGAGAATTACCTACCGGAAAACCCTGAATGAGGTCGGGGTATCATGCCTTAGTAACACAATGCGGAGAACGTATTCTGGACAACAGGCTCTCCCGACGCATACTCACACCACCCCACCAGCCTTACTTACCCCCTTCATACCATTTGCTCTAGTCAGCTGTGTTGTGGCGCTAACAACTAACTACTTTCCTACGCCCAAACTTGTGCCATTCCGCAATCACGATCGCCAAGCCCTAGACGACCGCAGAGAAGTGTACACAGAAGGGTAGTTGCTTCTGCTATTCCGCAATGTGTATGGTTTTGCCTAAGGCTCATTCCAAGCCTCAGCGATGCACCTGTCCTGCCCATCGGTGCCTGATCAGCTACGACTGGTGAATCGCGCCAAAGTGGGGCGTTCACTGTTGAGCCGAGGGAACGGAGCCTATACTGGACCTCGATGCCTTTTTTTTTGGCTTATGCCAAGTTAACGTTTACACCACCACAACCAGGTGTGGGTTGCAAAGCTGCACTCATTTTCCGGGTTGTAAGGGTGGTGTTCATTGTCTCTCATAATGGCAGCGCTTTCTACTGTGGCAAGTTATATGTGCAGATTCTATGAGGGGTCCCGAACAAAACGTCGGTAATAATCACCCACGGTACGAAACTTCTAACAGCAGAATTGTAAGGTTGTGTTTCAAGCGCGTGAAAAGTTGTTGCTTTCGCGTGGTCACTCCTAACCCTCCGTTGCTAGAAATATGACCGGGAAACACTTACTATAGTGTATGTGATTCGGCATTTGTTTGGGTTCATAGTGAGGTCGGTGCCTCACGCATTGCAACCCTCCACCAAAAAAACTCGCTGCAGGGAAGCGAACATTCTCTGACAATGATGAAGATAGTGGGTTAAGTGAAAGCTCGTTGAAAGGGTCCAGTCAGTGCATCGCCGGAGGCCGTGACGGCGCGAGCGGTTCCCACGGCAAATAGAGGCCTAGTCCTAAATTAGGAGACGAACTAATCCCTCGCGAGATTCAGCGTCGATTTGACTTGTTTAGCCAAAGTGAATGCTTCGCGTTTCAATCCCCTTTGTCGTTGGACGAAGGGGCGTTTGAATTTATACTTTCCCCTCGGCAATACACAGGACGATACGCACTGGTCAGGTGTAATGGCGAAAATAAGGAGCGCGCGACCCAATTCCGAGTGTCATTTATACGGGGTAGTATGAGTAGGTTTTTCTTGGTTTTGCTTAGCTTGCTATATAACGCGTAAAAATGGAAACAACCCTAACAAACACAATTGAGCCCTAAAGCGCATAGGTGGCTGGATGAAATCCCCCTAGAGTGTATTTTGCAACTGATTACGTCTGTATATTATGGTACAACCCCGTCATACCAGAAAAGGTGAAACAAAGGGTGTGTGGCCGGCCTTTTAAAATTGGTTGAAACTTTTTTACATTTTTTGATTATTCTAATGTGAGACTCACCAATATTATCCTTAGGAAAATTATGCCTATTTGAACAAGAGTACAAAAATGTGCAACGGGACAACGTGGACCTCCGCTGCAACCTGCCCGTGCTCCTTAGAAAAATTTGGTGACACTTTTTTTGCGAAAGTATTCATAAGGGGCAATTTATAAATTTCATGCTCAATTTCCGCTTGTGTACATTTCCCTAAAAAGTTTTGCTCCTGAGAAGAATATACATTTTGCGTAATAAAATACCATGTTTGTCTCACAACCTTTTTTTTTCGCACTTTCAGCATAACAATTACGAAAAGTACTCAACTGAAAATTATCAAAATTTACTCAAGCGTGCTTCTCAAATTTATAAAGAAGCACACCAAATATTGTATTAGGATGAAATGCAGTTAGGATGCACCGGGCATGAACTCGCTAACAAAAAGCTGACAATCTCCATATTCGGAAGGTTACATATGTAAAAAAGCACATCTTCCGTTTTTCTGACTGGCCCTGGTGCAAGCGTTTCCTTGTACGTGCATTGTCCACGCACATGCTGTATATTTTTTTACTAGCGAGAGAGGAGGCCTATCTGCCCGATTGTCCACGACATACAATGGCGACAGTATCTTCCCTGATATGTGTATAAATTATATGTTTTGCGGAAAAGGCAAGCGGTCTCTCCTTGTTTAAAATCACTGAGAATAGAACAGAAAAAGTGGCGTTTTAATGTTCTCGTTGGCTTCATCACAAACAATTTGCGCTCAATTTATAGTACACAATTTGGGGGGAAAACGACGAAGCTCCTTCAGCCACACATTAAAAATCACTCCAAATTTTAGTGAATCTTTCCCAAGATGTTGGCGGCTAAATATTCCTTGGTTAAAATTAAAACACCTTCGATCATATTAATACCGATGCGTGGACACGCGAGAATGGAGACCAGTTTGTCATGCTTCTAGCGGGTGCTGATACAGGAAACAGTGATGTAGCTACGTCCTTAAGATTTGCATATATTTAAATTTTGCTCGAAGAACGAGGGAGCACCGCTGAGAGGAAATCACACAAAAATACAGTAAAATGGCAGTTTCACAATTACCGTGTGAGGCCATAAAGAATCGGCACCCTATCGAAATTGTATACAGTTGCGTAGCAGAGAATTAGATGTTTAGCCAAAGTTTGTTTGACATTTGTAGTTAAAGTTTTCTTCAAGAATACCCAGAGGGCGTTCTGCATGTAGTTCCCACGTACCTGCTGCTGATCTGTGTATGGTTTGCCTGTTTGTTTGTTTGCCTGCTTCACAATTTTCAGGACTGAAATCCGGGGAACGCATGCACTGGCCATCAATATTTCTTATTTTTTGCCACTCTATTTGGAAACTTCATTTTACTCCACTTATGGAAAGTGCACGGACTTGACTTTCTTACAAAACCTGGTTGCTATGTTTCTGGCGTATCAATCGTAATTCATGAGGTCTTCCCCAGTTTGTAAAATGTAGCCTAGTGTTTAAAGGTTTCTCTAAGTACATAGCATTCATTCTATGAATGTTGTAAACAGGCCGTAAATACATTGTTCGATTGTCTCATGGTTTATTTCATCTGTCCTGCAACAACGAAATATTTTGGCGGATTGTGCGGGACCCTTCACGTCCTGGCCCCAGCTTCACAGGTCCTCTCCATCGGCTCAGTCATCGACGGGGCATGACTGGCATCGGGAAGCCCCAGCATCGCCGCCACCAGCATTCGACGACGCCTTCCCGCCCCGTGTCCGCAGCCCGTGACAAGCAGATCCAGAACCTCCAAGACCCGATGGCATGTGACTAGACGACGACGACGAGTCCCCAGCCTAGTAGTCTGATGTGGTTCCGGGTACCTTCGACGTTTCGTCGGTGCCTTGACAAGGTCGTGTCGCGGGAACAGGCAACACCCACGACATTATCATCCTATGTGGCGGCCAGGACTTCATTGTACATTGTAATGCCGTGTTTCGCCGTCACAAAATCACCCACTACTGGAGTGGCGACCGGGACGGACACTTTCAACCGGGGGAACATGTCACAAGAAGACGATGAAGAGGGCAACGCAGCGTGGCTCTGCCGTCCCAGCGTAAAACATCGAACCTGTGTGGGGCGCTCTGCCGGCGCGGGCTCTGTCTTGGCCGCCATGTAACTAGGCTGTAAATACATAGTTCTACTGTCTCATCGTTCATATCGTCTGTCCGGCAACCACGTAACAGTATCAAATCCAGAGCCCTCTGAAGAATGCGAAAGGGTAAAGGGCTTTCCATTAAAAGTAGCCTGGTTCCCTTACGACAACCACAATTCACCGTTACCGCCCTCCCCACACACTTATCTTCTCCCGAAATATTGTTGTTCGAGCATGAAAAACTCATTTTTGGTGCACTCAGCCAATACCATTGATTTAATGGCGCACTGAAAATGAATGCGCTGTTATATTCACTGGCATCTATAGTTGGGTTCGTTGGATGTTCTGTGCTGGCAAAATTAGCGTGCCAGTTGGCCCAATACTCGCAGGAGCGCATTTCTGGCTGTCGATTACATTTGAGGTATCCGAGATGCAAGGAGTACGATAATAAACTTGGTTAGGCAAGTGCAGTAGCAAAGGTGTAGTGGCTTGTACATACGAAATTCTTCCCCAATTGACTTTGTCTTGAAGTGTTTCTTCCAATAGTTTCCTTGCCATCACGTACAACGCTGATGGTGTTTCGTTTGACTTCGCGTTGAGAAATTTAGCTTATCATTTGTGAATTATTCTCTCGCGGACACATTTGCAGTCCCTGCCTAATCACTCTGAGCACCTCATTAGTATTTGTGCGTCCGAGTAAGCAAAAGAGAGGTCTCTACGTGGTGGCAAGCGCATGGCATTACAGAAAAACAATAATTCAGGAACATGTGCAACATTTTCTATAGGGAAATATTAGATTTTATGGCACGAATACAGCGCATTTAGAGTGCCGGTGTGCACAAATTGAGTGTGTTTTCGACATGCATTATGTCGGTAAGGCAAAATGACACAAAACGAAAGACAGTCAGCGCTTCAAAAAAAAGTTGAGGCAGTTAAAAAATCTAAACCCGAAGAATATTGTTCTCTTTTTTTGGTAACGCCGCGCATATCCTGAGTAAGTTACAGCGGTGACGCCCTTGTAGGAAAGAGGCGCTGTATTTTAATTACTTTCAATTTGGTGCTAGCTGTTCTGACGTATACCCAAAGTATATTAAGACACCAACATCTTGGTAGAGTTTCACAGAAATTGATAGAACGCTCTTTTATAATATGGGAATAAACTTAAAAGCTTTGTTGTTTTCCCCCCAAAATATGCTCTTCAAATTGGGCGCACAGTGTTTGTTTTGGTGCCAACGTGGACAGTACGAATGCCATTTTTCGGCTCGACTCTCAGTTATTGTACCCGTGGAGGAACCACTCGCTTTTTGCGCAAAACGTGCATAATTTACATAAATCTGAGGGAAGTCACTATAACCACAGTACTTCGTACGCAGCCCAGCGGTTAGGCCTCCTCTTCTGCGGTGTACGCGCTCCAGGAACAAACTGATGCAACTAGCTCTTGATGAAAATGCAAGTACATGCAAACCCGTACATCTGGGGAGAATTTCGAAAAAAGTTGAAGATGCGTCTTCATTCATTTATTCCTACTGTCAGCCCTGTGTGGCCTTCTACCGGAGGAGAAATGCTAAAACAGGAAGGAAACAAAGATGCCACTAAGTTGCACACAGGGGTTAAATCGCAAAGCAATACAACAATGAACTACAACCTACATGGGAAAGTAACAATGGATCAACTCACAAATTTCCACTACGCCACCAACGACACAGCAGAGACACAGATTGTATGTACATGTGTGTACATACATACAAGAAACACAGATGCACAGATAGAGACACGGCATATATGTAGAGGCGGGGAATACTATTCTGCACCACGTGAGTGCGCGGAAAAAGCCACCGATACGCAGTCTGAAGGCCTGGCGCCTGTTTGCGACACCGGCACCGCGCAGGCGCGTCCTTTTCAAAGCAAAGCTTTTTACCTCGACCCCCCGAGGGTTCTTTCGCGACCGTTGGTGTCAACAGAAAAACTCCGCGAACAAATAAAAAAAGTTACTGGCACCGCCAGGAATCGAACCTGGAACTAATATAGTAACAAAGCCAGAGACCGTTGTCTCAAAGATTTAGCTACGAGCCCACGCTGACACGAGGAATACAAGTGGTGCTCTCACCAAGCACATCTATGGGTAAAACCCCTGCATTCTCACTGAATGCCACGCGATAGCGATTAAAGGAAGCTCACACCAACCCATGGCATCTCACTTCTAGTACGCCACTTGCAGTATTCACGTAAAAAATTTCAGATCCTTGTCGTCCGCCCTCAAGCCAAACGACACCTAAAAGAACACATTAAAATAGTCCTTAATAACCAGGCCATCACTGTAAGCCCGAGCATCAAGATCCTGGGCCTACATCTTCAGGCAAACATCAAGACGGATGTATCCTTGCAGCGCCTCAAACAAAGCATCAATAAAATCATACACATGATCAGCCGAGTTGCCACCAAAAAGCGAGGCCTCAAGTAATCCGATACCTTTCGATTAGTTCAAGCTTTTGCCCTACGGAGAATCACTTACGTCAACCCCCTGTCCTCTTCTCTGCAAGGAGAACATAAAGAGTCTTTTAATCATGATAAGAGAGGCGATTGAGCAAGCCCTTGGTCTTCCCATGAGTGCGTCCAAAGAGAGTTTGCTTAGCACTGGTCTCTACAACACGGTGGAAGAGCTGATAGACATAGGCCTTTCTGTCCAGATCTTTCCAGATAGATAGATAGATCTTTCCAGATAGATCGTTCTGATAGATCCTTCGGTCCAGAAGCTCCGAATGAGCATAACTGCGGCGGGTCGCCGCATCCTGCACCAGATTGGCTGAACAGCAGAGAATGTCACTCCGCTTGATGTACTCCTCCATGTTTGGCGATAAGAACTAAATGTGCTTCCTTTGCTTAGAAATATGAATCCCTCACACGACGAGGGTCGAAACAAGCACGGGCTTCAGCGCTCAACACCCTCCCCGGTGGGGATCATGCAGTTATCTACACAGACGCCTACCAACACCGAGAACAGCAGTACGCCATCATCGTGGCTATTTCCAGAACCAACCTTCTTGTTTGTGCCCCACTCAAGACCGAAGGCAAGATGGGAACAGAAGTGGCAGCCATCGTCTTGGCTCTCACTCAACCAGGGGTTCGTAAGGTGGTCACCAATTTCCAACAAGCCTACAGTAATTACCAGTCGGGTCCGGTGTCCCGACCTGCACTGCTTGTGCTAAAAACCACTCCCCAGATGGTTCCATTCAGTTCATCTGGATACCACTCACGCTTCCATGGAGGGAAACGAATACGCCCACCAAGCCTGCACTTTTACCCCCCCCCCCTGCTATGGAGCTGTACGATGACAGTCACCCTCTTGTCTTGTTCAGGGACATAACCCATCATTATTGCTTTCTGAGACAGACCCTACCTTCGCCTTACACTGACATTTCCATAGAACAACAAACTACCCTTCGGCTCATATAATCCAGCTCCTTCCCACACAAGATGCGTCTTCACTTAATGCACCCGCTTCACTACGACGCTGAATGTAAATTTTGCACAAAAGTAGGAACACTCCGCCACATAATCAGGGTGGGCGACTTTAGCACTGAGCACCCGCCTCTCTTTCCGTCAACAACCGAACAAGAGCAATGGGAGATGCTGCTCTCCAGACCCTCTCTGCCTACCCAGCTTCAGCTGGTGGATAGAGCACAGTTGGCGCGTACTCAATATGGGTTACAGTGAAGAAGGAACGACTTCCTTGGGCCGCACTCTGGGCTGTTCAGAAATCTGAATAGAAGTATTACGTTCTACTTGTCCGCCGTCTCTGCCACCAATCTCGATGCCTCCGTCCGTGACGGCAGAGACAGAGAAGTGAGATCGTCTAACACCGGGTGTGAGCTTTAATTTTAAAAAAAATTCCACTGATGTGCTACACCAACAGAACTCAACCAACCACCGTTTATGTATCGTGCGTTAATTTAACCTTACCAAGAATATCTCTTTCAAGCCATAGAGGGTGTGGTTAAGTGTATTTCACTTCTCTCTGGTTTGACTTTTTGTAGAGCGACGCGCATGCAGTTAAGTGACGTCGCTTGGGTACTCGTTTTGGGTGCCATTTAAGCTTTGCTTTCCATACATTCACAGGGTGGATTAGCGCTAATTTTTCTACTCGATGGCACGCTGGTTATCTCGCCTCCTTCTGTGATGGTCACCGAAGCTGTGATGTGATGTGCTGTGATGGTCACCGAAGCACGGGAGAGCGACGCCTTTGTAGCATTCCTTTCATTCCGATTGAACATTTGCGGCCTACAATGGCGATTGCGCCCGCTTTAGCGGAAGTGCTTCTCGCGTCCTGAGAATTGTTCAAGGTGATTGTTTTGTTTGGTATTTTCCCATTTTTTGCATTACTGTGTATGCAGGCTGATACTAGCGGCTTGCGAAAGGCGTCGTAAAATGAAGTGTGTGTGAAGTAAAATTGCAGGGTGCGTTGCTATCGACAACAAAATGTCAGCGACATGAACGGCCAACCTTTATTATTTTTGTTTATTATTGTATACTACTCGACCACCGAACGTGTTTTAAAGCAATGCTTTTTACGTCTACCCGCCAAGGGTTCTTTCCCGACCGTTTATGTCACCAGAAAACTCCAACGAACAAAAAAAAATAATTTACTGGCACCGCCAGGAATCGAACCTGGAACTAATAGACCAACAAACCGAGAGCCCGTTGTCTTACCGACTTAGCTACGAGCCCACGCTGAAGAGAGGTGGTGTACTCACCACACACATCTACAGGTTTACCCCCTGCATTCTCGTTGAATGCCACGTGAAAGCGTCACGTGACCTCTCGCGCCGCTGTGCGGTCCGCCCACGACCTGTCTAGCGGCCCTGTGCGCGCCTTGCGCATGTGCTAAAAGTTACAAAAATAAAAGGAAGCTGACACCAATGCATGGCATCTCACTTCTACTACGCCAATATGCTAACGATGGCCTCCAGTGTTCAAGTAAAAAAATCACAGCTTCCAAATCAAGGAACACATTCAAATACACCTTGATGGCCAGGCCATCACTCCAAGTTCAAGCATAAAGATTCTGGGCCTACATCTCCAGGCCAACACCAAGAGTGACGTATCCTTGTAGCGCCTCAAACACAGCATCAATAAAATCATACACATGATCAGGCGAGTTGCCACCAAGAAGCCATCCAAGAAGAAGCCAAGAAGGAATCCGATAGCTTACGAATAATTCAAGCCTTTGTCATCTCGAGAATCAGTTACGTCAACCCCGTGTCTTCATCTCGGCAAGGAGGCCGTAGAGATGCTTTATATATAGATTAGAAAGGCGGTTGAGCAGGCCATTGCTCTTCCCATGAGTGCGTCTACAGAGAGGGAGCTTAGCAACGGGCTCCACAGCACGGTGGAAGAGCTTATAGAAGGCCATCTTTATAACCAGAAGCTCCGAATGAGCAGAACTGCGGTGGGTCGCCGCATCCTTCACTAGATTGGCTAGGCAACACAGAATGTCACTGCGCTTGATGTATTCCCGGTCTCTTGGCGACTAAAACTAAAGATGCTCTCTTTGCATGGAAAAAGGGCCCATCCCCCGCGAGGGGGACTCGAGTAAATGCGTCGCATAGGGGGTGGGTGTATTGCGTTAACGTTTAGTGTTTGGGGAGTTAGTGGTAGTGAATGCGTTGTATCAGCAGCTTCTTGACGTAGTTTGAATGAGTCGAGGATATCAGGCGCGTTCGTAGCCTCTCATTCTGTGTCGGTTTTGTGGCGCAGTGGGAAGAGCACCATGTACCTCGCGTTCCGCCCACAGGTAGTGAATGCGTTGCATCAGCAGCTTCTTGACGTAGTTTGAATGAGTCAAGGACATAAGGCGCGTTCGTAGCCTTCCATTCTGTGTCGGCTTTGGGGCGCAGTGGGTAGAGCACCATGTACCTTGCGTTCCGACCGCAGGGTCGTGGGATCGAAACCAGGCGCCGGTAAGTATTATTTGTTATATAGTGTAGGGGGAGGGGGGTGGACCTGTTGTTGAGAGCGAGTAGGGTAGCGTAATGCGAGAAAAAGGAGTGGGGGAGAGGGCGCACCTGGAACGGCTGTTGCGGACGTCGAGGCATGCCGACAACGCCGGGTGACATCGTGCGTTAAAGAAATGCTCTGCATTTAATATGAACCCCTTACACGACGAGGGTCGCTGACAAGCACGGGCTCAAGCGCTCAACACCACCCTAGGTGGGGATCGTGCAGATCTACACCGATGCCTCCCAACATCGAGGGCAGCCATACGCAATCATCGTGCCTACCTCGCTGCGAGCGCGCGGAGCGAGCGGTCACGCTTCACATCGGCTCCGTAGGAAATGCTAATTTTCGGCGGACCATCGACCCCTACTGGACTAATTTTGGTACGTGAGTGATCAGCTCGGTGAGTGGACAACGTTGATACCAAATTTGGGCCATTTCACCAAATTTTGGGAGTTTTAGAGCGATTTTCATGTGCGAAGCGGGCGCGGCCCCACTAAGCCTAACGACGGCTACCTGCGCTTCGACCATGTGCTCGTTCGGCGCGGCACCCGGGGTGGCCTCGGACGCCTCCCCTGAGCTCGCCGGGCTTCGGCACGACGAGAACGACCAAATTTACGAAGAACTTCAAGCCATGGACACCTCGGCTGCATATAAGAGTGCGGATTCTGATCGCAAGAGACGGCATGGTCAGCTAGGCCTAACCGCTGCGAAGAAGAAAGCCGCTGAACAACCGACGGGATTGCAACTCGACACCGGCGATGACTGCTCGACGACGATCGGCGACGGTTTCCCAACCGCCACCGGCATCGGACAGTGTGTTACCGCGGTGAACAGTGACTGTGATCCAACGAACTCGTGCGCGGGTTGGACTGTAGTGGTCTCTCGACGCGAGAAGAAACGACAGGAAGCGGGAAGCCCATCGCAGCGGGATATCCAAACCGCAGGTAAGCCGAGTAAGACTCTCTCGGCTTCGAACGGTAAATTGAAGGAAGAACGTAGGCGCGAACAGAAAGCGCAATACGTTGCTAAAGTGAACGCCAACATGGCAAAGTCAGCTCGCATGCATGCCCACTTTCGCCAAGAAAGATGAGCACCGCGTGGTAGTTAGGCCTCGCGGGGGGCTCGTAGTGAGTGCTACCAAGATGTCCGTACTGCGAGCAGCCATAATCGCGGCGGCCAACATTAAGATCGAAGAGCCGGAGGACGGTTCGTTTGCGCCGAACGTCACTTAAAATATCATCGTGCTAAGCACCCCTAGCGAAACGAGATCATTCCGATACGGATCGATCCGCAACATCACAGTGGAAGAACGCACGTACGAAACGTTTGCGTATAAGAGCACCCCAGACAACACCTCGCGAGGTGTAATAAGCGGAGTTGGCAGAGAGGAGCCCGAGGAACAAATCACTCGGTTCCTAGTGAACAAGCATAACCCCACCATCATGGCCGCCCACCGGCTCGGAAACTCTGAGTCGGTGGTAATACTGTTTGAAGGAAACAAAGTCCCGCGCTACGTAAAGTACGGTGGCTTTGTCACTAAATGCACATTGTACAGGCAGCACCGAGAGGTCTGCACTACATGTGGCCAGATCGGACACAGGAGAGACGTATGTCCGACTCCGAATGCAAGGGTGTGCTTTGCTTGCGGGAGAAACAATCCCGGAGAAGACCATGCCGAATACTGCAAACCGAGATGCAAGTTCTGCGGCGGCTCCCACGTCACGGGCGCGGGTAGCTGCAAGAACAAATTCAAAACGCCGCTACAAATCAAGCAGCGACAGTGGGCGAAACAACACGCCGAAATTCCCGCAAAGATGGCGCCCATCAAGATGGCGCCCGCGCCCGTGAAAGCCGCCGAGAAGGTCGCGCTTTCTAGAAGATTCGACTTCCCGGAGCTGGGAGGCGGCGAGGAACGTCACAAACAGGGCAGCGTGGCGAACCGTGATAGGAGCAGAGCAGCACCGGAGGAAGTGACATGGGCTGACGTCACCTCCGGAAAACCGAAAGAAGCGCGCCCGCCAAGGCCGGCGCCGCAGGTGCACGCGCACCCGCATGCGGGCGAGCGAAAGCCTGACAAACAAGTCTGACGTCAATCGCGCAGCGATGACGCAAAAGAGAGAGCCCGTCGTCAAGACAACGAACGGGGCCCCGAGCGGGGCAGCTGTGGCGCCGAAGGAGCATGGCAAGATGCCAAGCGGCGGCGGCTGCAGCGAACAGTGCAAGAAAGAGACGCGGGAGCTGAAAGCCACCGTGAAGAGCATGGAGAAAGCGATGGAAGAGCTTCAAACGCGATGGCCGCGATGCAGCTAACGATCAAACAACAACGGGGAGTCATCAACCAACAACGAGACGCCATTAGAAGACTCCAAGAGGGCGAAACGAAGAATGAAGCCAACGACGTCAAGATGTCGACAGAAGCCGACGAAGAAGATGACAGTGCCCGAGCGAACACCCCGGCCAACACCGTCATCAACACTACAGTTCCCAAGACCTTCCAATTCACCGCCGGCACGAAGATCCCGACCAGGGCGTCCATCGTGGCAACGGCGAGAGGATTGAAAGAACAACCCGAAGAGGAACTCGAAAGCGCTAGTGAAAGCGACGAAGAAGAAGACGACAGCGCCTCGGTCACCTCGGTGGCTGCCACGAATAATGGCGACAAAGCGAAACCGTTAGGCTATGCAAGTCTCAACAGGAAGATCAACCAGATCTCGAACACCATGAACAAGTGGGGCAAGAACCTCGAGGTCCTCGAACAGAGGATTCTCACGAAATGCACCCAAGTAATCCAACAACAGCTAGCGCAAACAATCCAGCTCCAAATAGAGCAGGCGCTAGAGAGGGCCCTGAGCCCCGAGAAGCTGCAACCACTCATCGACAGGTCGGTGCAGCAATACTGCAACGCACCGAGAGCTCTCCCCCACAATGGACAGCAACAATAAGCTCAAGATCTGGCACTGGAACGCCAACGGATTCCGGTGCCGCAAAGCAGTCCTTCAACAGCACTTGAGATCGCTAGAACCATCGGCTCGCCCGGACGTTATAGCGATCCAAGAAACCCACTCAGAAGACACGCCGACGCTGTCCGGATATCGTGCGCATGCCTGCCCCCCGTCCGCTCGCACCTGCGGGAAGGGCGCGGCGCAGGGGGTGTGCACGTTCATTCGGAAAGGCATCGCCCACGTGAAACACCAGCAGTTCCTGGGCAACAGGGACACCGCCATCGAACTGTGCGTTACCGAGCTAGTAATCAACGGCAAGGGACACGGAGCCCGAAGCGGAAGGAAGAAGGAGACGTCGAGTACCGTCTTCCTCGCAAACATTTACAGTAACCCCAGACATGGAAAGCAGAAGTTCAAGACTCTGTTCCATAAGATTAAGAACGCCACGACCCAAGCACAGAAGGACATGGCCAACAGAGGAGACGCCGCCGCGATAGTGTGCGGTGACTTCAACGCCCAACAACGAGAGCTCGGCTACACGACCACCACGTCCAAAGGGAGGGATCTCCTCGAAGACGCGAGCGAAGACGAGTTCACGTTGCTAACCAACCCGACCCAACCATCAAGGATCGGCACGTCGGCTGCCAGGGACACAAACCCGGACCTCGCCTTTGCGATGCTGCCTGACGGCAGCACCGCGAGGTGGAGGAACACGGGAGTCAACCTAGGCAGCGATCACTTCATACTAGAAATCGAACTGCCGCTGGCTCATCTCAACGGAGACCCGAACCGCGCTAGACCAACGAAACACAAGCTCGTCGATTGGAGCAAGTTCCGCAACACAGTACTTGGCGAAGTTGACAATATCGACGAGTGGTCGGCGAAACTGCTGGCCGCAACCGAAGACGCCACAGAAGAAATCGAGGCACCTGAAGAGATTGAAGATATGGACCCGAGATTAGCCCACCTTCTCGAGGCCAGGCGCTCGCTCCAAAAGCGTTGGAGACGGCAACGTCACAACAGAAAGCTACGCAAGAAGATCGCAGAACTAGGCCGAGAGATCGAGCGACACAGTAGGCAGCTATGCTCGCAGCAATGGTTTGCACTCTGCAGCCAGGCTGACGGGCAACTACACTGCGGCGGCACTTGGAAACTCCTCAGGCAACTGATGGACGAGACCAAGAGCTGCGAATATCAACGAACGCGCATGGCCCAAATCCTGCACACCACAGCACGCCAACTGGGAGAAGAGGAGATGTACAAGCGACTCAACGAGCGCTACCTCCCCATCACCAGTCGCGAAGACCACCCCGACTACGCTGGCCAGCCGAACCCCTACCTCGACCGAGACATAGAGGAATGGGAAGTGAGGCAGGCCGCGCAGGACCTGAACTGTCAGTCGGCAGCCGGACCCGACAGAGTTACCAACAAAGCACTACGCAACCTGAGCGACTCAGCCATCGCATCGCTGACACGCTACTACAACGATTGCTGGCGCGGCGGCAAGCTGCCCAAGGCCTGGAAGACAGCAAAGACCATCCTGCTGCCAAAGCCAAACAAACCACCGGGGATAGAGGGCCTGCGTCCCATCTCGCTTACGTCCTGCGTGGGCAAGGTGCTGGAGCACGTCCTCAACACCCGGTGGAACCGCTACCTGGAGGCGCACAACGTCTACCCGGACTCAATGCTGGGCTTTCGGGCCAAGCTGGGAACGCAAGACGCCGTGCTCGTGATCCAACGAGAAATCCTCGACCCTCCGGGCGGGATTACGAAGAACGACAACAGAGCGATCTTGGGCTTGGACCGGCAGAGTGCCTTCGACAACGTTTGGCACTCGGCGGTCCTGGCTCAGGTGTCCCGCCTGGGGCTGGGCGCAAGATCATACAACTACATCAGAGCCTTCCTCTCCCGCCGAACGGCCAGGCTGGAGGTGGGCGGCACGAAGCTCGAAGAACGGGAGCTGGGCAGTGTCGGGACCCCTCAGGGCTCGGTGATCTCCCCGTTCCTGTTCAACATCGTCATGATCGAGGTGGCCAGGCGTCTGGAGGCGCTGGGCCCGGGGATCCGACACTGCCTCTACGCCGACGACGTAACCATCTGGGCCACGGGTGGAAGCGACGGAGACATCGAGGCAGGCCTGCAGGTGGCGGTGGACGCCGTGGAATCCGCGCTCTCGGGCACGGGTCTCCGGTGTTCGCCGCAAAAGTCGCAGCTGCTCATCCTGCCGCCACCTGGAAGACACAGGAAGAAAGCGAGTCAGGAAGCGATCGAGAACATCGTCGTGCGCACGAGCGACGGTGTGCCGATCCCACACGTTCCGCGGCTGCGAGTCCTGGGGATGTTCGTGGACGGCACCCAGACCAACGCCACGGCGGTCAAGAACATCACAACCAAGATGGGCGTAGCAGCACGCCTAGTCAAGCGGGTCTCGTCCCGATACCGGGGCATGAACGAGAAGGGGCTCCTGCGTCTGCTGCAGGCTTTCGTCGTAAGCCATGCAGCATATGCGGGAGCCTTCCACTGCTGGACGAGTGCGGAGCGAGCCAAGATCGACGCCACCATCCGGAAAGCCTACACAGGGGCTCTCGGGCTCCTGCCGGGCACGAAGACCACGGCCGTGCTGTCTCTGGGAGCACACAACACGCTCTCGAAGATTAGCGAGGCCCAAAGAGCATCGCAGCTGAGCCGCCTAAGCAGCACGGCAGCGGGCAGCAGACTACTAGACCGGGTGGGATTACTACCTCCAGGCGAACGTGTGGGTACAGGACCGGACGGCGAACTGGAAGAGCAAGTCCCCCTGAGCGACGAGGCGGCGAGGAAGATTATCGTCTACCCGCTGCTTAAGAACACCGACCCAGAGAGAGACGAGGGCAGGCGAGCGATACGAGCGGTGGCGCTGGCCCGTCAGCATCAATGAGACGAGGGTGCAGTCTACGTGGACGCCGCAAGGTATCCGGGAAGACGCAACGCCTTTGCAGCGGTGGTGGTCCGAGCTACTACCGGAGAACTGCTAACAGCCAGCACCGTGCGCGCCCGAACAGCCGGCCAGGCAGAGGAGGTGGCGATTGCTTTGGCCATGGGCCTACCGGGTACACGCACGGTGCTAAGCGACTCGAAGTCGGCGATCAAGAACTTCGCCCGAGGCACGGTCTGGCAGGGCACGGAGCGGCTAGTGAGGTCCATCGAGGCCACGCGGGCCGCCCGAGGTGCCGCTGCGGGACCGACCATCGCTCTCAAGTGGTTCCCGGCCAAAATGGGTCGACAACTAGCACCCGACATCGAGAACCGCAACGAAGAGGCGGACGCCGCGGCCCGTGGTCTCATCACGTGCCGGACCGCGGCAGTCCGTCCCTCCGAGACCAGCGGAGAAGACCGAAAAGAGGACTTCGAGCCCCTCACCGACTACGGTGGGATCCTGGCGGCTTACAGAGAAGTCAGGAGAGCCTTCCCGCCCCCGCACCGAGAACTCTCGCGTGCGGAGGCAGTAAAGTTCCGACAGTTGCAGACCGAGTGCGTGCTGACGCCGGCTCTGGCCCGGCACGTGTGCCCCGACATATTCGTGGACGCAAAGTGCAGTGTGTGCGAACGTGAACTAGCTACTCTCCGCCACATCATGTGGGGAGGGTGTAACAGTGCTGTGGACAATGGGAACGGGCAGTGCCAGGACGCCACGTATCCCGAAGAGATGGGAGCGTGGATACGCTCCGAAGACCCGAAGACGCAAAGAAGGGCCATCCAGCGGCTTGAGGAAGCTTTGGCGAAGCAGCGGAGAAAGGGAGCCGACGACCCGTCTAACGGGCGCGGAGGCACCCGAGTACCTGTCGCCTAGTTGGAGCACAACATCCTCGAGGTCTAGGCTTTGGGACTATCGGACTCTAATAGCCGTAGCCTTAAGATAGGGAACATCCGCGCCCGGCGAGGCCGGGGACTTCCCACACGCCGGATGTGTAAATAAATGTCATTTCTCTCTCTCTCTCCACAACCAACCTCCTAACGTGTGCCTCACTAATGACCCAATACATGACGGCAGCAGAGGAGGCAGCCATCGCCTTCGCTATCACTCAACCAGGGGTTCGGAAGGTAGTCGTCGATTCCCAACAAGCCTACCGGAAACACCAGTCGGGTTGGGTGTCCCGACCTGCACTGCGTGTGCTAAAACACCACTCCCCAAACGGTTCCATTGAGCTCATGTGAACACCCGCTCACGCTTCCATGGAGCGCAACAAATACGCCCACCAACAAGCCTGCGCTTTTGCCTCCCGTACTATGGAGCTGCATGACGACAGTCACCCGCTTGTCACGTTCAGGGAGATAACCCAGAATTTTGGTCTTCAGAGACAGAGCCTACCTTCGCCTTACCCTTACCCTGACCTTTCCAGAGAACAACAAACTGCCCTACGCTCATACAATCCGGCTCCTTCCCACACCCGACGCGTCTTCGCCTAGTGCACCCGAATCGCTACGACACTGAATGTATATTTTGCTCAGAAGTAGGAACACTCCGCCACATAATCGGGATATGCGACTTTAGCCCTGAGCACCCACCTCTCTTTCCGTGAACTACCCAACAAGAGACATGGTTGATGCTGCTGTCCAGCCCCTGTCTGCCTACCCAGCTTCAGTTGGTGGACAAAGCACAGGCGGCGCGGACTGCATATGGGCTCCAGTGAAGAAGGAACCACTGCCCAGGGCCGCACCCTGGGCCGTTCAAAAATCTGAATAGAAGTATTTACTCCTACTCCTCCTGCTCCGTCTCTGCCGCAAATCTCGTCGCCGCCATCCGGGGGGCGGCGACGGAGAAGTAAGATCGTCTAACACCGGGTTTGAGCTTTCTTATTTTATAAAAAAAGGTTTTTCACTTATACCTACACCAATACAACTCAACCAACCACCGGTTATGCATCATGCATTGATTTACCTTACCAAAAAAATCTCTTTGAAGTAATAAATTGTGTAGTTAAGTACATTTAACTTCTCTCTGGTTTCACTTTTTGTAGAGCGACGTCAGGGAATACGAGTGACGTCGCATGGGTATTCGTTGTGGGTGCCGCTTACAGCTTTGCTTTCCAACCACATTCAAAGGGTGGATGGGCACGATTTTTTTCAGCTAGCTTTCCACTGCCGATAAACTAGGCAATTTTGGTGTGTATTAAAGAAAAGTTTCTCCGTTTTGTTTCTTGCTGCCTTCTTCCATACCCTTAAGTTATCCGCAGATATACTCAATGAATAGTCTGTTCGCTCTGCACGTCAGCATTCGTCATCAATCGCAGAATGCCTTAAGATAATTGCTACTTCTAGAAGGCATTCCTCAAATGGAAATTTGCGAGCTTACTAATGGGTCGACGGAGGCTTTTAGCGGAGTAAGTCTTGCTTACAGAAATTGGGAAGGTCGCTTGTAGATGGCTAGCAGAGCTGAAGGAAAAGGTCCAAAACAGAATAGAAGAACAAGCTGATTGTTGCAGCTCTGGTCGAACACCTGTTCCTAAGTGCTAAATAAATTCGGGAGCCCCTGAGTGAATAATATGACGGCTTTCTTAGGTACAAACCGGAGATGCCATTTTGACAAATACCGAAGGGCGCAGGAAAAAGAAAATATGTAGGAGTATCTTTTTGGATCAATTTTAAGTAAGGAACTATAGAACAAAAAACATAATTTATTTTACAATCCTTGCAAATTGCCTAATTTATCGGAAGCGCAAAGCGTACTCAAACAGAAGCTCCGGGGCCAAGTAGCATACAAAATATTCACGATGAATAAAGGCTCGCGAATCATCTCGCCGGCATTTCGTTGTCGAATGCACGGAACCCTGCGATTGTATTCCATACTCGCTTCATTCGGCGATGACTGTTCGTAAGCCGCTAGGCTCCTCGTGTATTGACAATAAAGCACAAAACAAAAAAATACCAAACAAAACATTTTGCGTAAGCATTTGTCAGGATGCGAGGAGCATTTGTGCCAAAGCCGGCGCAATCGTCACATTAGGCCGCAACTGTGTCATCGTGAAGAAGAGAATGCTACAGAGGCGTCGCTCTTCAGTACGTCAGTGACCATCACAGAACCGCTGCAGGAAGCGAGTAAAAAGGACGCGCATGCGCGCCGCGCCGGTCTCGACAACAGGTGCTAGGCCCCCAGAGTGCGCATCGGTGGGTTGTGGCATTGGCTCGCCTGGTCCGGAATATTAAGTCCCCGCCTGTACATACAATCATTTTAACCACTTCGCCTAGAGTCATTAAAAAGGTGGCTGTGAGACCTTCTGAAAAGGCAGATGTTGACGTTAATGTTACAAGAGGATGAGGTAATTATTTCAATTCGATTTTCGCTCTGCGTTAGAAACTGAACATGAACTAATCATTGCAAGGCAGAGATGGAGAATATGCATGGAGTGGCCGCGCGTTGTTGGCGCTTTCAGTAGCTAAAAGGGGTTGTGTGTGATAATATTCTCTTGATAATGAACAACTTGAAAAAGGAATTTTATTTTGTGCATTTATTTATAAGATCTTCTTTTTTATATTCTCATCTTTGCTTTTTGTTTTTAGTTTTCTGTTCCAAATTGCGCATCCTTTGCATCTTAACAGTATTTTATACAACCGTAATGTTCAGTATGCTTGTTCAAAAATGTAATAAATACACTTGACTAAATTGTGAAGGGGGTAATTTAAGCATTTTTTGCAACGTTTCGACTGAAAAATTGAAAAAATTCGTCCGTGAGCCAAGTTTCACATTCATTTGCGTAAAATAAATATTATTGTCAGCAACAAAAGTTTTTAGAGACATATACAGCAGAAATGCATCCAGCTTAAAATTTGCGAATTGCCGCTCACGGATATTTTCCTAGATAAATGCCGCTAAATGTTGCAGAATCGCACGGTTAGGTAGCGAGGTTATGATGAATATTTGTGAAGCTGGTTATTTGTCAAGCAATTATTTGTCAAGCTGGTTATTTGTCAAGCGAATATTTGTCAAGCTGGTGCAGATGTTAGGGTACCCGCCCGGTGGGGGGCTTGCCTATTCCGGGATACCCTGAGCTCGGCTGGCTGTCCAGGCCCTCTTCACCAGTTCACGCTGGATCCCAAGGTCCGGGCTCGTCAGGCGGTTCGCCCACTGCTTGTAGAATGGGGAGGTTATTGGGGCAAGGCCTGGGGTCAACTGGCACTCCCAAATCTGATGGTACAGGTACCGGGCGTTGGACAGAAATTGCAGGTAGACAGCGGGGTGTCGTATTCCAAAATTTTCTACATTTCGCCAAAAAAAGTGTGACTGAGAATATTTTTGAATCTGGACTCTAGAATATTCATGGAACGATATCAAAAGATGGCCAGCAAATTTAAGGGGTAGACCAGCCGTTCTTTGCTAGAGCATACATGAAAGGACCTAATTTTGTATTAGGGTTGGCAAGGGGGATCGGGGAAAGTCTCATAGACCATTTTATGTAGCAGATGTATTAGCGCTTACTCTGGAAGGCGTAGCCAAGCGGTAACAAAATTTCTCGAGCACATACACCGGGCGGCTGCTTTGATGTCCGCAGGGTTTTTCGTCATCGTCAATGCCTATAGCTGCTGCCTCTGCCTCGCTGCGATTTTTCCCTTGTCGGACGCCGCGTCTATCGCAGGGATTGTTTTATTTTTATTTGTAAGCATTGGCCAGACCCGTCGCGCTGCGGCTAGTTTGAGAAATTCATAACTATAAGTTTCCCATCTGTCGGAAACGTCTAGTATTCCTTGGACAACATTGATTCGTTTTTCTAAAAGAGGTTGGGCATTTCCAACCAGCGGAACTTCACCGCCCAGAAACGAGTACGCTTGGACAAGCAACAAAACTCTTGCCCGAAAAAGAAGTTTTAGACGTTAAGCAAATGCATTTGCTAAGGTAGAATTTATCATGAGTTTGCTCAGTGGTGCTTCCGATTTTCCAAACGACCTGGTTAGAACACAGTCCAATGACGACACCCCACTCGCCCAGGTATTTCATAGACTGATGATGCCTTTAGGGCACTAAAAGAAGTAGGAGACAATTCACAGACCACTCCTCGCAGTGAATCTCGTCTGAACGAATATTTGTTTTATAGACGTTTTCAGGTGCCGTCCGGTGGTGGGCGTGTTTGGTATTTCGGTATTTCACATGCTATCAGCACTTTTTCAAGATGCGGCAATTTTCAAACTCAGATCTTAGTATTCCATGCCAGTCTATAAAAGCGTGGTTACGTTGTTGCGATCCATAAGGCAATGGACGTTTTACGGCCCACAAGCACACTCAGGATGCTTGCCCACACCCTGCAACGAGTGTCGTTTGCGTACCTTCGCTACTTTTCCAGTAGGTGGTACTACCACAGGGTTGGAGGTAATTTTTCGAACACAAGTGTAGGCCTACAGGTATGCATGCGAGGTGTGATATTTTTGTTATGATAAACGTATAAAAATATTGCGTTTTGTGACGAAATATTGGTCATAGACAGCGTGCGCAGAACTTTCAAATTCGCCGTTCATTACCCTGGCAGCTCCGAGATGTATGACCTCTCGGCACTCCAACAAATGACGTTCACATGTTCGAACTTTTAGAGGCATCTGTTTTAGTACACGAGGCGGAAACTACGCGACTGATTGGCGTCTTGTCGTGGAATGTTTCCAGAAAGTCTGTGGTGCAGAAAGCCCTGGTCGTCTGTGAGCGAAGTTGTTTTTTTGCATGTAAAATAAACTACTTTCCTTCCCTGTAACAACCCATACCAACTGTTTATATTTCCTTGTGGCTATCTGAAACCCTCTTAACTGCTCCAATCCCACACATCAGCCTATTAATACATCCCTTCGTTTATCCAGTGAAGCGTGTTTATTCCAATTTGCGGACAACTGAAAGGTTATGCGCCATCAATGCATAGATATATTGCCCTCAAGTGCTTACCTAGGCGTGACGACGCAGCAGCAACACTAGAAAAACGAATACACCAGCGTTATCTATTGATATTATCTGATTAGAATAGTATATTAACTGGTCTTCTGACAACAATGACTCCCGGTTCGTCAGACGGACACAAAGTGTTCTTGAAAAATAAAAGTGCTTTGCACCAGCAATTGGACTAATCCAAATTATTACTTCGCATGGACACTTCACTTAATACATTAGCCGAGTTTAACTGCCCACAAGCTCTAATGTTTTCGTAATTGCCCCACCGTTTTTTTTTGTTTCACTTCAGGCGAGAGTGCCAATGAATAGAACTGTTTTAGAGAGATAGGCGTATGTCACCGTGAGGCCGCTCAAGCCACGCCTCTTCGAACAAAATGGAATATAGGAGTGCAGTATCTATTGCCAAGGAGGTGGTGAAATATATTAGTAAACGTGCCCGACATTTCAAGACTTCTGGAATGGTATGCAGGTTCCTGATGGTACTCTGCGTGGCGAATATCCACTTGTGAGCATTTGGCTAGAAAATGTTTGAAAAATGTGGAGCACGCGTGGCCGCATGAAAAGGAGGAGGAAGGGCAATTGCTGCTGGTGTGGAACACTGTTCGGGCGGCGGCGGAGAATGGAGTTCGAGGAGCTGACGAGCGGACGAGGACCGTGGACTGGCCCACCATTCCTGTGGTTCCAGTGGTTCTAGGCACGCGAGTTGGGGCCCAAGTACTCGTGCGGAGCTCGCACATGACAGGGGCGTTATCCTATGACTGGCCGACGCTCGCGATCACGCCCCAGGGCGGAAACACCACTGCACCCGCAACGGAGAGCTTGGTGCTGTTTCTACTGCCTTGCCCGGCCTGAACTGGCGACAGGCGGCCAACTATCGACCGCTGCCGGGACTGACGACAACCCGCCATCAAATTCGCTCAGCGTTGACCATCGAGCAGGCTGTGAGAATGTTTTTTTTTGTAGCGGGAGCTACACTGGCCGAGGTTGACCAGTTTTGCGTGGCTCCTAAAGAGCCGTGCTGTGCATGTGAGAGTAGCAGTGGTGTCACACGGCGCACAGAACGTTGCTCGCGGCCGGGCGTCTCTCACACACCCCACGCGCCCAGCGCCTTCGCCGACCTCCGTTCCACACGTGGCGGCCCGGTCCACTTGATGATCGTGCTAGCTGTGACCGGGTGTGCAACCGATGGCTTGTGCGTCGCACCAACGCCGGCAGGCGCCTGTGGAGCCAGCTTAGCTATGGGGCGATTGGTGACGCTGCGCCGGAGCCGCTTGATAAATATGCATGTGTCACATAATGCGTATACAATGTGCATGTGTCATTGAAGCATCAGAAAGCATGATAATTAAAGTAGCCATGTACTCAAAAGAAAAGTTTGTTTTATTTGAAAGATTAGGTGTTTAATGGTACCCCAAGCGCTTTCCCTGGAGCAAATAATGCTCTATTCACTACGAAATTTCAGCCAAAATTCAGCCAATTTCAGCCAATTTCAGCCAAAATTTTAAATCTCCCGCTAAATTGCACATTTTGTGACGTGAACAATGGCGTCAGACGAGCCGGTCCATGAAACAGACCCTTAGTAGGTCAACTCCATATAGCACCCACACGCGGGAGTCAGACAAGAACCGGAACCCGTGCTGAAACAGGGACGCCGGCCATTGTAAACATACTAGTAAAACCTAGTGCACCCGCAGCCCTAGTCATAGAATCGCCTGGTCCGGACAACAAAACTATCGCCTAGGAGCTCGGGCTTGCTTTAACAACCTCACACCACTTGAACGCTCAATCCTTCTAAGTGCACTAGCGGCAGGAGTTGTGGGATACACGGATGGAGCGGAAAGCGACCATTCCGCGATACCCACAACAGAAGAACGCCAAGCCGTCGGCACCGCTGCCTCGTCAGCCCCGTCGCGACGGACGAATACAGACTGGTACATATGTGCCGTATTTTCATTACGATTAATAACAGTTCAATTTCAGTAGCAGTATCGCTTATGCCAGTTGGCCGGTGTCGCGTATGGAAAGCCGTTCGCGCGAGCTCTCTGCAACGGCCAGAACGATACGAGTGTCAATAAGCGGTGGGAACGGTACTTTTTTTTTTAGCTCAGAGCGCTCTGACGGCGATTTGACGAAGTCGGCGACGAGCGGCGGCATGTCCCAGGAGTGAGCTAACGTAAGGGTCCCCACCGCAATCACTACGTCGGAAATGAAGCGAGCACACTCGTACTTCCTTTAGCTCCCTTTCTCATCCGTTTGCAAAGTTCACATAACGTAGCGACTTGCTTCGCCGAGGTTCGTCATTGGGCAGCACATGAAAAGAGATCTCTTCACCGGCGGGGATGTCGCACTCCCTCTACGATTTACCCGTACTACATGGGCATTTCAGGACGCAACAACGAAAATTCATTGTAAAGTACTCGAACGAACTGAAGTTTTCAGTGGTTGTAAATTGGAAACGAGCTCGTGCGACAGCAGCATGCCAACACCATTCCGAAACTTCTGCGACTACTGGCACTATCTCGTCGCTGCTTGCTGTTCCTTACTCCTCTCTTTTCTATTTTTACCTTTGAATGTTGGCGATATGACGGCCAACCTCCTGTCAAGGGATGAAGATACCAAGCAAGTTCGCGGCTGTGCGTGCTGGAACGGTTCGTTGGCCCCGAAGAGCCTCGAACTGAAAATTCGTCTGCGTGACGGCGAGATGTCGAGCTCGGCTGGCGGTAGTTTCGTACGCCTTGGCGCACACGTTTGCGCGTATGTTCGGAACTTCAACCGTTTACTCCACCGTTCTTAGCGTCATAAAATGAATGTGCAGTATGTTTAACGGGCACTAAGAAAACTGAAGCCCTGCCTAACTTGCGTTTGCTTTTGCCGGCCTCCGCTAATCGGAGAGCATTCTGGTGTGACATCATAGGTTCTGTTGTGGGAAATGATCTGGGGGTCGCATGGGCATTCCCTTTTTTCCTAATTATGTAGCTTAGTTAAGCGAAGTTTGCGTTAAAAGTGGTGTCAGTATGGTTCTAACGAGGCAATCTTTCGAATGAACCAAACTTGTGTTGCCTCTTCATGGCTCCTTTAAGCTGATCCTAGGCAACCAGGAAAGCTTAGAATAACCAGCTGAACCATAGGTCACGGTGCGTATACCTTGGCATAGTCGCGCTAGGTCAGTGCTAATTTTCTTCCCCCGCGCTTGAACTCGAGTTAGGGATCTGTGACGTTTGTGTTGTATTTTGTTTTGTTCGCAGTGTACCGTGGTTTCGCTTTTTTCGTAACGCTGTGAATATGCTTTTTTCTATTGACCTTTCCCTCGAGTCCCGCTCATACTCGTCACACAGCTGCAATGCCAAACGAGTCCACCACACAGCTTTTCTTAGCACTTCAAGAGCCTCATATTGAGTACAGCGAGCATCTTCCCTCACTTGTGCAGTGTTTAAAAGAAGGTTTGTAGATGTGCTTTTGCGCCCCTTTATGTGGTCGAGGCTCGGGAAAAGCGTTTGGTTTTTAGTATATACTGCGGAAGTGTAATGTGTCATTTGCTTCGTGCAGAGAATAATTTTCAAATCAGCTATGTAAGCGTCTTTAGCAGTGCTTCTGTCGCATTGTATTTTGGTCAGGAAGACATATAGGTTTCGGCAAGCACGCCTGAAGAATCTAGTGATTGGAAGTGTTGCGTCTCCTTGATGTGGGTTGCCCTGAACCCACCTGTATTATGTACTGACATGATCAGTTGCGTGCTAAATGTAGTAATTTTCGTTGTGTTACGGAACGTGTGGCGTGGAAGTGCCGCAGTGCATCTGCGATCGTTGCTCCGCAGTACACGTATTTACGGGCCGACATAACTGTAGAGCTGTTTTTCAGAAACATATTAGCTCTCTAAAAAGTGTTTTGATTGCTGAGTGTTTCTTTGTGTGTGTTGACACTTCATCAGAAAACTGAGCAAATTTTGTGTCCAATATTCCCTTTCAGTGTTGATGATCATGGAAACACGGATTTTTATTAGCGGGAATTGCAGATATTCCGTATTGGGAATTCTGAGCACATTAGACATAGCAGATCTGTATTAAAACAAGAGCGCTGCAAAGGAGGGCGTAAAACTGAACTGATGAAGGGACCCTTTCGTGATGAAAAATATGAGACTTTCGGAACTCACGAAATATTTCCGCAAAAGTGAAAACCTATTCTTTCCTCCTTGCGAATGGAGTTCACTGTTTAGTCTTTTGTCAAAACAGAGAAAGCAGTGAAGATAAAAGAACACCTCGATGTCCCACGCGTACCTTATTATCCGCCACCGTTGTCTAAGCCCCAAAAATCCTCCGCAGAAAATTCCTACTCAAGGCCCCATCCCGCGGGTCTTGTGAACATTCTACGGTAAGCATCGAGGTGTTTTTCTTAGTAAAAATGTTACTTCTCCTCACCTTATACGAATAATGTTCTCGTAGATTCCCAAGAACTCAATCAGAAGGTACTTGACAAAGCAGGCATTTATGAATTTAAGGACGGCGCAAATCCTGTTAGTAACGTGTCTAAATTAGGTCACCCGATACGGCTTGCAACACTAAACCGTGGCTGAAATAAGACACTAAGAAAAACAGCGCAAATGACAGGACGAAGAAAGTGATGACAAAACTGCAGGCGGTTAGTGTAACAATGTACCAACAGACCCGTCAGGAAACCCTTCTGAAAAGAGACCATTTCACAGTTTCAACAGGAACCTCTCCAAAACACAGTTTTCTTTTTTTCTGCATTTATATACATCTATATTCTTATCACCAATTACACTTTATCACGGGTGCACGTTTTTTCAATTCAAAAGTGTCATACTACTCGTATTATTACTGTTCCTAATAGTACTAGAAAAACCATTATTGGCTGGAAAATTTGGCATTGTAATTGGAATAATGTAGAAAAGCACAGTTTCGCTGGAATGTTACGCAAAAGCCCTCTTAAAACATAATAAAAAGAACGGTCGTAAAAGAACTATCCCAGGGTCGTAGAGCCAGTCTCAGAATGGCCTACCAAAAGTGGCCTGAAGTTGAGCATGTGAATTACGCAAAATCAAGAAACAAACTCACTTACTAAGCCTAAGAGAACATGTTATTACACAGTTAAAAGGTAGTGGGGTCCTAATATGCAACCGGAAATTAGCGGGAAAACCCAATAACTGCTCTGACAGCGTTCAGAACATACTTTTTGCCACTGCGCATCTGTTTAAGAACGCTTTAACAGCAGCGCGCTTAGCTCATGACGTGGCCCTGTCGTGGCTTTGAAATAAAAGGTCGATCGGGTGCGGAATAGGAGCAGTTAGCTTTCGCCGATATTTAACGTGTTGCGGTGACGATGTTTCTCATACACATTTTCTTCGTGTGCGCCTCAGTCGAATTGTCGCTGAGTGACCCCAGCCGCTCAGGTAAGCTTTGTTTATTCTTCTGAAAATTCCTGGTTTACGCGAAAAGGCTTGAGGTTCCAAATGTGTAAAAAGCCGGAGCTAAAGTTCTGGTCTGGTGCGGAAAATGTCAGTAGCTGTGCGTAATAAAACACAGGAGTGAGTTTATATACGGGTGAACCGCGGTCCCCATGGTAAGATATGAGGGCGTAACCACCACTCCACCTCCACACGTTGCCGATGGGTGAACAAGACTTAGCCCATGATCGGGGTGTAAATGCAATTGCATCACAAGTGAGCGTGGCGGAAGCAACGTAGAACAAGCGCACTACCGCGAACAAGAACACATATTAAGGAGAGGCTGTGGCGTGAAGAGTCTCCAGTGTACATGCCGAATATTTTGCACCATAAGGCGAGAAAACGAAAGGCACAAAACAGACGCAAACGCACACAGTAATAAGCTGTGAAATAGTTTTTGATAAGTACAACCCTCCTTTGCCTTTGAAGCACGTAAGTCCGTAAATAACCCTGACGTATTTATCCGGCATACCTTGCTACATTTATTTACGTTACGTAAACACTTTTGAAACAGGTGCCTTTGGCAGTATTTATATTTTAGACTTTTTATGTAGCACATTTTATTTATGTTTATATATTTGAAGAAATTATTACAATCTGATTCCTTTAAATTTTCTTTAAATTTTAAAAATTTAAATTGAATGGGTTTTATGAAGACATTTATTACCCGTTCGAACGAAGTTGTTTTTTACAGCACCAAACTACCCTGGAAGTTTTTGGTGTAGTGCGCATGTAGAACACGGAGCCATCCTCTAGACTGAATGCATAAATATATGCATCCCTTCCCAGACAATTTTGTCTGGGAAGGATCCAACAGGACCACAGGAATGAAGATTGGGGGAGGCGTTGGCATACCTAACAAACAAGGGACCGACTTGCAGAGAGTGAATCAACTCAATAAAGGGCATTTGTGGGTGAGAGGCACCATAGCGGGGAAAAATACATGATTAGGAGTTGTGAATCTTTGGACTGGAAGCAGAGCTAAGTAGGAAAATGAGCAAATGGTATCCTGCTTGAGAAGAGATATAAAGGAGTATAAATATTCATGTGAAATATTCTTAGTTGGGGACACCGGGGCAAAGGACCAAGCCGTGTTGGCATCGAACGAAAACAGCGTGCAGGACGGATTCACAAATTAAAATTGGGAACTTAGCTAGCTGGTACAGTCACCTCCACTTTGGAAAATTTCAAACCAGAAAAAGTCACAGGTAACGTTCGCTGGCCGAGTTTCACTGCTGGTTTAAGGTGCCGGACCCGGTGGTTTGGGTTGACATGATGGTGGCCACCTAATGGCGCAGACGTCGAGCGCGTAAGCTTTGTGATCAGACCCCAACACTGCATTGCATGGTAGAAAGAAACTACGGTGCAGCATTGAGGACTCCCGGGCGTTAGTGCCCAGCCGAGAGCTTGGCGTTCACCGCGTTGCTTAGAGGTTTCCATGCCCATTCTGTTTCTTTTACTTTTGTTTTCTTTTGATCCCATTACGATCCTCGTCAGCTACAAGCGCGCGTCGCCTTTTTATTTCCTCACATAAAGTTATCTCTCCAGGCCTCACGACTGCGTTGAACCTTCACGTTACCGATAAGTGGCATAACTTTAAAGTTTTAAGCACCGAACGCTTGAACAACGATGCTCAACCACCCACACAAACAGGAGTGCCCGTCTCGATACCGAGCGCCACCCATTTGTATGTTAAGTTAGGAAGGAATCGTGAACGTTGAAGAGTGAAGGCCGCCTTCTATACTGTTTTTGTAGGTTTCCGAGAGGAACCACCATAAGCGATGCGACAAAATGTATTGTTGCAGGTGCTTAAATTTTCGTCTCAAGCAAATGGTAGAGCTAGAATGCATTTTTTAGGCTCTGTGTAAAAGGAAACAAAAGTGGTTTGGGAAATTTCCAAAAATTTGGCTTCATTTTTCTTCTATGTGTGATCGCGCTGTTGCTGAAGCGATGGTCTTGACAAAACGTTACCAATTGTCAAATTTGTTCGCCGAAATTGCCCTAGGAAGCGCGACAGGTTAATGTAAAACTAAATCAAGCACTTTCGACCACTTCGGAAATGGTCAACATTACCTAACCAACGTTGCGTAGAAACGTCTGAGGCACATTTTTACACGAGCCGATTTGTCTACAGGATTTTTCCGCAAGTCCATTTTTCTTGTGGGTTTGATGTTGAAACTGAGACTGGCAATACCGCTCTATACAGTGACAAAATACATTTTAAGTAACAGAATGCGTAGTTCGGCTCCAAAAACCGGCAGTAGTTTTGCTTGATACTTCAAAACCTCTAAACCATTGCGCACCCCGTTAACACTAGAGAACTCGCTGTGACTGGCCGCATTATCAGAAGCGTGTAAATGGTTGTGAAGCAAGTTGCATTGCTACCCTTTCAAGCAAGTGCTGAACACGCCTCTTACCACGCCTTTTTCTTTGCAGGCTGTGCCCGTGTCGAGCTTCCGGACCTGGACAACAAGCTCTATAATGTAGGTACCCTCATTACAATTGTGGCAGTGCCGTTGACGAAACAAAACACCGAGATGAAAAAGAAAGAAACTTGAAATCACATGCTAGAGTTTCTATGTATGTATGTATGCATGTGTGTATATATATATATATATATATATATATATATATATATATATATATATATATATATATATATATATATGACAGAAAATAAGGGTTGGCAGTCAAGAAAACGTCGGAAAGCAAGGAGGAGGTTGTGGTGGGTCATAGACAGAGATGAAGAATTTTTTGAGTTGAAAAGAAAGTGGTGAAGGTTCAACGCTGGTCGACCACTCTCGACATGTCGTATACACTCAGGTGACGGCCCTGGGGTTTTAAAAAAAGGTCCCCTTCACCCCGAGTAGTCCGAGTGGCGCTGGCTACCACCCCCAAGTGCAGGAAACAAAAATACCTTAACATAAATACCCGAGAAAGTGCTGGGGAAACAGCCCCGCCGGTAGCGCAGTGGTTATCGCACCAGAAAGGTATTCTGGAGGTCGTGGGTTCGGATCCCAGCCGGCGGGAATTTTTCACCACTTTCTTTTCGACTTAAAAATTCTTCATCTCATTCAATGACCCACAACAACCTCCCCTTTGCTTTCCGAGGTTTTCTTGACTGCCAACCAACCGTTATTTTCTGTCTTACTTCACGGAGCCCCTCATTTCCATATATATATATATATATATATATATATATATATATATATATATATATATATATATATATATATATATATATATATATATATATATATATTTTGTTTTTGCTAATCAAATATATGTTAGCGGTAGTTGCAATTAATGTATGTGTACTATGTATGTACCCACTCCTGCTTGGGCCCGAATAGGGCCTGCAGTATTTGTAACTAAAAAATATATATTAGTGTGCGGAACCGAAAAAATAGCGCTTCGGTTGCGGTTCTGGTTCATGCGAAATCATTTCGTTCCGGTTCAGTTCCGGTTCGACAACATCACGTACCGAACCGGTTCGCGTGAACCGGTTCTCGAATCGGTTCGATGAGTTCAATTATCAATAAAATTAGAAAAAAAACATTTATAGTTTAAAACCACAGTCAAATCAAAATATAAGATAAAATTCAACATGCTGCTGTTCCCCAAGGGCAGTGGCGCAATTGCGAAGCAAACTTTAAATAATTATGAGATATTAGAAAATCAGATGAAGTGGCGACGATTTACCACCTACTTTCTCGCCCGGACTTGATGTTGTCCTAGCGACTATTCATAAAATCACCGCCAAGAGATATGACGGTGGGATATATTTATGCCCTTTCCCTTTTTGTTGAATTCGCAATCGTCGCTATGGAATCGCCCATCACGCTAACCTTGAAGCCTCTTTTAAGTAATTTAGGCCTGCGTACTCGCGCGTTCAAATACCAGCGCCTAATACCAACGGCGCAAATTTTTCTACTTGTAACAAAACAGAAATATCCGACACCAAGCACATAAACACTACCAATGAATTAGAATATTTGGTCCCCTAAAAAATTTGTTAGCTGTCACTTTATCGAATGTGTTAGCCACACTTTTGTTAAAACTAAGCTTTAGTTAACTCTCAGTTACTGCATTATTGCTCTGACCACCACACTTCCTTTTGCGATAGCTATACCGAATGTGTGCATTACAATCAGTATGTCATCGTACAACCTGACCCCCGGCCATCGTTCCGTGTGCGACATTGTGGAATCCTATAACAGAATATGCTGTTACAAAATGAAAGGGGAATTTGACGCGCGGAGCATGAGATGGGACTTTTTTGGGTAGACGCTCTTTAATTCGTTCACAGCAGTACTCCCGTCCGGAACGAGTAGCAGTAGAAGTAATGTAGCGAGTTTCGGCGTCAGTACAATTGCATTTTTGAAAAAAAGCAGATCTGAAAGAGACAAAACTGCAGAACAAGCAGAAAAGATGATAGCTGGGCGAACGGGGCAGTGTGAGGTACCGGCCTGCCTTTCTGCACGTATCATCTGCTTTATTACTGTTTCTGCTTCCAAGACAAGTTCGAGGGCTGCCGTTTCTTTCCAAGGGATTTCGTGCGCACCTTAACAGTTTTCCCTGATATATCTGTTGTTATCTGTATCTAAAAAACAGAACTTTATAACACGTTTGGTTGTGAAAGACAGGGAAAAAAAGTATAGAGCAATATCCACGTTTTGGTGCTTTTTTACTTCTTCGGTTTTACTGGCTTTTTGAATAATATTTTAAGACAACGTGATTCGCCTTTTCCTTTTTGTTGTTGTCCGTATAAATACATTTTTTTTAAATACAAGTGCAATTGATGCACAATGCTATATCTCTGCTCCGAGGCGCTGTTTATGTTGCAGGCCGGCCGACTTATTTTAACCAGCTGGTGATATTTAACGTGGATCAAAATCTCCATACACGGATGTTCTCGATTTCCATCTACTTCAGAAAGACAGTCGTGGGGATGAGAGATTGAGGCCACTTGTGGTCCGAAGAAAACGGCTTAGTCACTGAGCAGCTCTTGCAGTCATACTTGTCGAGTATTAACAATTTGCAGGTAACGGTCCTTTTAAAAAAATTATGAAATGCAAAAATGTTGCACACATCGGGTGTTGGCTCCCGCGGTTGCACAGTGGAGCACTCCTGAAGCCTGATTGCTCAACAAATTTGCAGCTAAGGAAGGGCAAAGTCATTTTATATCCATTGCAAGCTGCCAAAAATGACATTTCATTTCTTCCTCTTGCAATACGCTCGCGCTTCCAGCAGCAAGAGACCATTGCTACATTGGTGCTCATTCATTTCCCCTGTTGTTACATAGAGCGTGATAATGTTCAATTGTCTGGAGGAGAAAGTGCCGAGCGGGTACGAAGTTGATGGTACGTGAAAGAAAAAAAGGCCTCAATTGCATTGACTGTGCAAGATCAACAACGGAGGGTCGAACCGTTTCTTGAGACCCTGATACATATCAGGAACTGAACCGAAAAAATAAATAACGGTTACTAGTCCACGCGGAATATATATATATATATATATATATCTATATATGTATATATATATATATATATAAATGTATATATACGTGAAGTGGATTCCTCAGTTGCTGCAGGAATACGCACAAAGTAGAAGTACGCTCTTCGGAGACTTTATTTCCAACGTTTCGAGCTGAGACAGGTCTTTTTCAGGAATGAGAAAAACCTTCATTCGTGAGGAAGACCTTTCTCAGGTCGAAACGGTGAAAATAAAGTCTCCAAAGAGTGTGTTTCTACTTTTTGCGCATGTATATGTATATATATATATATATATATATATATATATATATATATATATGCCACGAACCATGTATGGGTTGGTTTATTGTTTTTTTTTACTGCCGGGCCACGCCCGGCTGTGTTATCTGCGTTCGAAGCTAAGCGCGGCTTCCATTCTTTATGTTTATGCCGCACGGGCAATCACATTTCGATAAGCAGATTGTTTCCCCCTAACGTCGCTAGCCCAGAATAATCTTCTGTGATCTACAATGCTCTGGGTGTGTATCGACGGTTCCAGAAACACTTGCGCCGAAAGATAAAAGCCTGCAGAGCGGACGCCGCGGCATTCCAATCACCGGAGCTCGCCTGCACACGTCACTTTGTTGACTACAGCTTCGCCGCCTCTGTATTCTTTGAGTTGTTAGGGGAGCACAAGTTCGCTCATATAAACTTGTTTTCCTTGGTAGCAACTGCGTCGTCTTTGACTTCGTGACATCTGGTGGAGGTGCGGGACACATGAAACCTAAGCCATCGTCAAGCCGACAAGCAAGCCCAACTCGTGGCCACCGCCGACTGCAAGGTCTTCAACCAGAGTTTGCACTGCTTCCGGACAACGTGAAGAAGGAAGACGACGTGAAAACCACCATGATCAACGCAGGCACCATGACCAGCGCTTCTAATCCTGTCTTCGTCCTGCGACAGCTTAGGGAACCACCATCGTTCCGCGGATCTCCCGGAAAGGACCTTGAGGAGTGGTTGGAGAAAGTTGAGCGCGCCCGCATCTTTAACAGGTGGGATGACGAAGAAACTTTCCGCCATATTTTCTTCTATTTGGCAGATACAGCCCGAACGTGGTTCGAGAACAATATATGCTCGCTAACCAACTGGACTCTCTTTAAAAGCGAGTTCCTTAAAACATTCGCCACCGTCGTTTGGAAAGAACGACCCGCACGTTTGTGGGAAACACGCACGCAGCACCCTAACTAAGGGGTAGTGATCTTTGTTGAGGAGATGAGCAGCAATTGTGCCGCGCGGACCCCGAAATGACGAAAGGAAAGAAGTTACGCTTCTTGATGCGCGGTGTGAAGGAGGAACTGTTTGCTGGACTTCTCCGTAACCCGCCCAAAACCATCGCCGAATTCGTGACCGAAGCCAGCACGATTGAGATGGCCGTCGAAGTGCGTGCTAAGCCGTATGACCGAAACTTTGCTGGCGCGGCCAATGCGAACTATGTCGACAACATGCAGATTCCGGCTGATAGGCTGCGCGAGACCACCCGCGCAGTAGTGAGAGAGGAGCTGCGGAAACTTCTCCCCACGACACCGCAGCCACTAGTCGCTACCGTTACCCACGTGATTAGGGAAGAAGTGCAACAAGCGTTGGGAACTTCTACGCACCCGAAGTACTCCGTGAGCCACAAGCTATGACATACTCCTGGGCTGTTCGTCGATCCCGCCCTGCTCAAACACGTCCATCCCGCCCAGCTCCAACCTGCAGCCCGACCCCCGGTAGCCCAATACCAGACGCCGAGGAACACCGACGTGTGGCGAATGCCCGATAATCGCCCGCTGTGCTACTACTGCGGAGAGGCCGACCACATCTACCGTCGCTGCCCGTTAAAGAGGCTCGGTCTGCGAGGATTCTCCGTCGAGCAACACGCCCTAGACCCGGCCAGCGCCCTACTGAGATCGACGAATACCTATCCAACACGAACCGAGGACCTGCGCTCTTCAACCGTTCGGCGTCACCCTACCCGTCATCATCATCATCAGCCTATCTACGCCCACTGCAGAGCAAAGGCCTCTCCCATTATTCTCCAATTACCTCGGTCCTGTGCCAACTGTGACCAATTTATCACCGCAAACTTCTTGATCTCATCTACCCATCTAATTTTCTGCCTCCCTCTGCAACGCTTGCCTTCTATGAGGATCCATTCTGTTAGCCTTAATGACGAGCGGTTATCTTGCCTTCGCATTACATGCCCTGACCACGTCCATTTCTTTTTCTTATTTCTACTAATATGTCATTAAGACGTGTTTGTTCCCTGACCAACTCCGCTCATTTCTTGTCCCTTAATGTTACACCTATCATTTTCCGCTCCATTGCACGCTGAGTCGTTCTCAATTTAAGTTGAACCCTCTTAGTGAGCGTCCAGGTTTCTGCTCCGTAGGTGAGTACGATGCAGCTGTCATACACTTTCTTATTCAGCGGCAGTGGTAGGCTGCTATTCATTATCGGAGGATGCTTTCCATATGCACCCCACCCCATTCTTATCCTTCTAATTATCCCAGCCTCATGGTTGGGATCTGGGGTCACAACTTGACCTAAGTAGATATATTCACTTACCACTTCCACTGCCTCGCTACCTATCTCAAAGCGCTGTGCTGTTCCGAGGTTATTGATCATTACTTTAGTTTTCTGCATATTAATTTTCAGGCCCACGGTTCTACTCTGTTCGTCCACTGCGGAAAGCATGCCTTGCAATTCGTCCCTCGTGTTACTTAGCAAGGCAACGTCATCAGCAAATCTGAGGTTACTGAGGTATTCTCCATTAACCCTTACTCCCACCTGTTCCCAATCCAACGTTTTGAATACTTCTTGTAAACATGCTGTGAATAACATTGGAGAGATTGTGTCTCCTTGTCTGACAGCCTTCCTTATAGGTATTTTACTGCTCTCCTTATGGAGGATGATGGTAGCTGTGGACCCATTGTAGATATCCTCTAGTATTCTTACATAATGCTCATCTGCCCCCTTGTTCCGTAATTCCTGAATGACTGCTAGGGTTTCGACCGAGTCAAATGCTTTCTCATCATCTATGAAGGCTATATATAGGGGTTCAGTATACTCAGCGCACTTCTCTATCACCTGATTGATCGTGTGAATATGGTCCATTTTTGAATAACCTTTACGGAACCCTGCTTGTCCTTTAGGTTGACTGAAATCAAAGGTTGCAGAAATTCTGTTAGCGATTACCTTGGTAAGTAGCTTGTAGACGACTGACAGTGAGCTGATCGGCCTGTTTTTTCAAGTGCTTCATGTCGCCTTGCTTATGGATTAGGATGATGTTCGCGTTCTTCCAAGATTCTGGTACACTTGCGGGCATTAGGCATTGCGTATACAGGTTTGCCAGTTTTTCAAGTACAATTTCTCCCCCATCCTTCAAGAGGTCTGCTGTTATCTGAACCTCACCAGGTGCTTTGCCACCTTTCATTTCTTTCAGTGCCTTCCTTACTTCTTCGGTCTTTACTGGTGGGATGTCTATCTCCTCTGAACTACTGTCTCGTTCGGCATTATGCTGGAAGCCGCGGGTACTGTACAGGTCCCTATAGAACTCCTCGGCCACTGTGACTATTTTATTCTTATTTGTGCCCTACCCGTACCAGTCGCCAAACCGCCGTAGCACCACTGACTTCTCACGTGGAAGGTCCCCCACCCCACGCGGGGGAAACGTAAAGCAGCAACTTCTGGAGGTGAAGTTGCCGAACGGCGAAAAGACGAAAACCCTCAAACGACGAATGGCCGCACTGAACACCGTACCCGCAACCCAACGACTCTATCTAACCCGGACGTGACTGCCGAACCCGACGACGACACGACGCGACGCCTACTCGAAATGACAGAGCCGGCCGCTGAGAAGACGACGAAAATGACTACGCAGAGTACCCGACCGTCAACTTGCAGAAGCCGAGATACAACGCCCCGATGCACCCGAAACTCGAGGCAAGCGGCATCCGACGTCCAGTTGTCCATCGACGGCTTTGACGTAGTCGTCCTCATCGACACGGGAGCCGACTACTCGGTAATGAGCGGCTCATTCGCATCGAAGCTGAAGAAAGTTACAACATGGGACGGTCCGCATGTACGCACAGCAGGAGGCCATCTCGAACGCCAAGTGGAACGTGCACATCACGCGTCACCATAGGCAACGCCACGTGCCCTGCTGAGTTCGGTATTTTGCCTCACTGCTCCCGTGACGTAATTCTCGGAAGGGACGTTTTCACGGACAACGGCGCAATAATTGATCTGCAGACCAAGTCGATAACTTTTGCCTCCGATCACTCCACGACGCCGCAGCAGAACCCCGAACGCCGTGCTGCTGTAAGGATCGCCGACGATCACGTCACCCTGCCACCCCGCGCAAGCTTGATGATCGCCGTCCACTGTGAGGATGCTGCTCTTGACATCGACGCTATCGTAGAGAGTGGTCATAGGTTGCTTTTCAACACGCGGTGTCTCCGTCACAAGAAGCATCACGCACTTTAAGCAACGCCAATCCCACGTTTTGGTCACTAATTTCACCAAAGAGTACCAGCATTTAAACAAGGGAGCTGCAATTGCGTTCCTCGAAGAAACGCAAGACGCAAGTGACATGATCGCGGTCGCCGAATTTGCACGCACACCCAAAGACACCTTCAAGCTTCCGCAGCCCTTCGACGTAAAATCCGGCGCTACCGCAAGAACAACAGAACAAATTATGGGCTTTGCTACGTCGCTACAGCGAATGTTTTTCGTCGAGTACAAAATTACGTCAGACACCCCTAGCGAAGCATGGTATTATAACCGAAGATGGAGCCCACCTCCCCGACAGTCACCGTACCGCGTCTCTTCACACGAACGGGAAGCCATCCTGACTCAAGTCGATGACATGCTCAGCGACGACATTATACAGCCATCGAAAAGCCCCTGGGCGGCGCCGGTCATACTCGTAAAGAAAAAAGGCGGCACAATAAGGTTCTGCGTTGACTACCAGTGACTGAATAAAATCGCCAAAAAGGACGTGTGCCGCCTGCCACGAATCGACGACGCCCTCGACCACCTCTGCAATGCCAAGTATACTTCTCATAGATGGATCTGAAGACCGGCTACTGAAAATTGAAGTGAAGGAGAGAGACTGAGAGAACACTGCATTTTTAACCCCGGGCGGCCTATACGAGTTCAAGGTAATGCCTTTTGGGCTGTGCACGGCGCCAGCAACGTTTCAAAGAGTCATAGACACTTTGCTAGCTGGCCTGAAGTGGCACACCTACTTCGTATACCTCGAGGACATTGTGGTATTCCCCGGACTTTCGACGAACACCTTGCAAGGTTTGAGTGTGTACTCGAAGCCATTCGCACGTCGGGGTTAGCGCTGAAGCCTGAAAAGTGCCGTTTCGTGTATGAGGAGCTGAAATTCTTCGGCACGTCGTCAACGTCGCGGGAGTCCTACCTGACCCGGCAAAAACTTCAGCCATTGCGAACTTCCCAAGGCCGAAAGACAAGAAGGGCGTGCGAAGATTTCTGGGGCTGTGCGCATACTACCGGCGCTTCGTCGCAAACTTCGCCCGCATTGCTGAGCCACTCACACGGTTGACGAAAGATAGCACGCCTTTTAGCTGGGAAAAGAACCAAGAAAAGGCATTCTGCGATATGGAAAAACGCCTGAAAAACCCGCCCGTGCTCGCTCATTTCGACGAAAACGCCGAAACAAAAATGTACACGGACGCCAGTGATATAGGTTTGCGTGCCGTCCTCGTCCAAATGCAAAGCGGTTGCGAAAATGTACCCGCATATGCCAGCCGTAGTCTGTCGAAGGAGGAGAAAAACTACTCTGCGTCAGAGAAAGAGTGCCTGGCTATCATATGGGCCATTTCAAAGTTCCGCCCATACGTGTATGGTAGACCGTTTAAGGCTGTGACAAACCACCATGCGCTGTGTTGGCTCGCCAATTGGAAGGACCCCTCTGGCCGCCTTGGGCGATGGAGCTTGCGGCTGTTGGAATTTGACGTTACAATTGCCCATAAATCCGCCAGGAAGCACTCCTACGTCGACTGTCTGTCGCGTGCCCCCGTCGATCCACCACTGCAAGACTCCGATTGTGAAAGCGCGTTCTTCGGAGTCGTGACGGAGACCAATCTAGCTGCTCAACAGCGTGCCTACCCCAGTTACGCGTCATGATCGACTACCTGGAAAGACGCAGTGTCGCCGTGCATAGGGCCTTCAAACGAAACTTACCAGAATTAAGCCTTAAAAACTCCCTCCTCGTGAAGAAAAATTTCAGCCCCGGAACGAGAACAAATTACCTCTTTGTCATCCCTGCAGACCTTCGTGACAAAATTTTGGAAGCGTGCCTTGACGACCCATCTTCCGGACATTTCGGCACAGCTCGCACACTTGGAAAAATAAGGTGAGGTACTAGTGGCCCCGCCTTACATCCGACGTCACCCACTACGTCCGGAGCTGCCGTCATTGCCAGTGACAAAAAAACGCCACCGACGAGACCCGCCGGACCTCTGCAGCCGATCGCCATCCCGTCCAGGCCCTTCCAACAGATTGGAATTGACCTGCTGGGCCCGTTCCCTACATCCCGATCAGAGAACAAGTGGATTGTCGTAGCGACAGACTACATGACGCGCTACACAGAGACCGTCGCTCTACCGAGGGGGGCTGCACAAGAAGTCGCGAATTTCTTCATGAACCAATTTGTGCTGCGAAATGGAGCCCCAGAAGTACTAATCACGGACCGCGGAACGGCTTTCACTGCGGAGTTTATGCAAGGAATCTTACGCTACAGCAACATGGACCACCAAAGAACGACAGCGTACCTTCCCCATACGAACGGACTAACGGAACGTCTGAACAAACGATCGTGGATATGCTGAAGTGCTCCCGAATGTCACGTTTGCATACAACAAGGCCACCCAGAAAACTACGCAAATGACGCCGTTCGACCTTGTCTTCGGAAGACGGCCGACTACGATGCTTGACGCCATGCTTTTGCATGTAGAAGACGACGACCTCAACCCCGACGTCCAAAGATGCCTTCAGCGCACGGAGGAGGCCCGCCAGCTCGCTTGAGTTCGTACAACGGACCAGCAGCTGGTGGATGCCGGGCGCTACAACCTCCGACGCCGGATGTCGAGTACCACGCAGAGGACTATGTTTGGGTTTGGACCAGTGTTGCGGAGTTACCACTCCGGAATCGGAATCATTCCGGATTCATTCCACGTGTTGAGGTGCCGGAATGGAATGGGAATGGAATGAGGACAATGGCTGGAGAAATGGAATGGGAATGGAATTAGGTGCATTATTCCCAAATGGAATGGGAATGGAATAGTATTTTTAGACGACGACGTCAACGTCCCTGGTGCCATTCGGCTGCCTAATTAGTCTGTGGTGACGACTGCGTCGGTATATCTCAAATGGAGCACCGGCGAAGAAAAGGAGAACGTATACCCGGCATCTCGAGTAACCTAATCCGCGCAGCCTGTGGCAGCGCTGGTGCAACTGAACTTCGAGCAGTGCAAGCGCGTTTGGCCGCCGGGCAGGTGACGATGTTAGGTCGGCTCTTCGTGCTGTGGCAGGCTTTCTGAGGCAGAGACTGTCCGTGGCGCCGATGGCAGACCGGCATGTCAGTTGCAGGCGCCATGTGCCCAGGCCAGCAGGCGGGGAATATCATCTTGAAGCAGGAGGGGGGAATACGAACGGCACGCATCCGAAGCCACGGTGTTTTTCACATCAAGCTGATGTGCGAAACCTTGGAACAAGCAATATAAAACATTCGCGCATAAAACATGAAACAACGAGTCTGCTTGGCGTTCTGCTCCCACCCTCCGTGCCCGGCGCAGAATGAATAGCGTTGTAGCTTGTAAGCCGACCTGGTAGGCATCTTCGGGGAATGCGGCGCCAACCTGTGGACCCACATGTCCGTCTGTTGCAGCGGGGCCCCGGGCGCCAGCAAATCAAAATCAAGGCAGTAAAAATAAAATTGTGGGTGTGGGATGTGCGTGCCCGGCACCCGCCATAAGCATAAGACGCGAGCTTCGGATGTGTTACTGAGATTTCTACCTCCACACTGGGGTACGGTAGTGGGAAGCTGTGATATACAATTGCCTGAGATATTAAATACGACAATGCAGAAGGCTTAGCAGCCAAAAGGCATTTGTTTCTAGCAGTTCTGGCTCCAGCAGCGCCCTTGTTTGCGAGTGCTTTGACAGTTCTCAGCAGTGTGACACCGTGCTTTGCTTCGATCCGAAAGGGTGGCCTTCCCTTCCAGTTGTTCCAAACTGGTTCGTGGTTTGGTTGCTGTGTTTCTGTGCATAAGGCCTTTGCGCCCGGAGTACAAACGTACCTGATTACTGAAGCCTTAGTCGTCCACGTGAAAGTTGCAGCATCGCCACTATTCAGGTAGGGAGACCTCATTTCAAAATTTTGTTCAGGTCCTCGTGCATATTGGAGGCGCGTTCACCAAAACAAACTGCCTGATCATACTTCCTTATTTTGCCAGGGCCCCCGTCACGATATGTTTCTGTCACTTTAAATAAGGGGGTCATAAATGATGCCCTCTATTGAAAGTATTCGGCTGAGGTAGTGCCAAGGCAATAAACAAGCGAAATGGAGGTCAACGTGGAAGCGGTGGTGACTTTCCTACGGTGAATGCAAAACTGTTAACGGTGTTTCGTGACGCTGCCTTCCAGTCTCTCGCGTTGGTACAGTAGCATTAGTGCCCAATGCTAAAATTCACTTGAAATCATTCAAGTAAGCATTTAGAATGCGTGTACATGTGAGAAAGCTCCGCGCTACATTCGTGTGAGTTATCCATATCATACTAATTACGCTGGTATAACGGTACGCAGAGCATATAGCAAGAGAGAACGCGACACACTGTGCAACGAAACGGACATCAACGTAATAGCTGCTTCACCTCACGTCGCGCAGGAACAAACCGTTAAAACAGGCTAACATGCAGACACCAAAATGAGTAGCGGGATCCAGCTACTTATTATGTAAAAATTGGCAGTGTGACACTGCCCCCCTTTAGAACGAAAGCTTTCCTAGTTGGAGCAATGGTATTCTGTGAAAAAAATTATTACATTTCCACATTTACCGGTTGCTATACCGTAAAGTTCTGCTGACTGACATCTCTGGACGCACGGTGCGTGCGTGAAACCGGGGGCCGCAAAAAAGCCTTCCCATCTCTCTCTCTCTGAAACTTGGTTCCATTGTGTCAAAAAGAGTTACTTGAAAATAACGAAAAAAGAACAGTTCTAAATAAGACTTCACACGCGTCGACACTGAAGACGAAGCGCAATAGTCTATCTTTATCTCATAAACCACGTAAGCGTGTACATTTAGATCGTTCGTAGATGCGTTACTTGTGCGCGAGAAATCGTCGCATGGGTTCGTTGTTCGCTTGCGATTTGGGAGTTTGCATGTTTGGAGATAGTTTGGATGCACTTTCAGCGAAATTTGGACGAACTTTTAGCTTTCGCACTTTTCTCTACTTTCGTTAGGAATTGATGGTAAATGTTTGCATAAGAAGGGTAGTTGTTCTGCACGAGATATGCGACCAAGCTGCTACCATCTCCCATATCGGTGACAAGTGGCATATTTTGCATACTTTTGCAGTCTTCAACGCGTATGATAACGTAGGATTCATGTTGCGTTCCTCGATAGCTCCATAGGGCGCCTGAGGCAGGTTTTACGTTGAGGAATTAAAGGAATGGAATTGACCTGCCCGTCCATTCTAGGAATGCGAATTGCTAAATTTTGTAATTCCGAGGAATTGAAAGGAATGGAAACACGGCAAGTTCGAATTCCTTGGAATGGAATTGGAATGGAATGGGGATGCCCATTCCGCAACACTGGTTTGGACTTCCATTCGACGACGCGGACTCAGTGAGAAGCTTCTGCGAGGGCATTTCGGACCCTACGAGTCTCTACGACGTTTCGGCCAACTTAATCGCGAGGTGATCCCCGATGGTGAATCCGGAACATTACGACGACGCACGCGGCCTGAAGTCGTCCACGTGGTTCGCTTGAAACCTTACTATGCAAGATGTCGGACTTTTTTGTCTTGTTTGTTCGGAGTGCATTTATTTTAGCACCGGGTCGATGCACTCTCAAAGGGGGGGGGGTGATGCCAGGAACCATGTATGGGTTTGTTTATTTATTGTTTGTTTTTACTGTCGGGTCATGCCCGGCTGTGTTATCTGCGTTCCAAGCTAAGAGGGGCTTCCATTCTTTATTTTTATACCGCACGGGCTATCACATTAAGATAAGCACACTATTTCGCCCTTACCTCCCTAGCCCAGAATTATCTTCTGTGATCTACAATATTCTGGATGTGAATCGACGGTTCCAGAAACACTTGCGCCGAAAGATAAAAGCCTGCAGAGCAGACGCCGCGGCCATCGAATCGCCGGACCTCGCCTGCACGCGTCACTTTGTTGACTGCCGCTTCGCCGCCTCTGTATTGTTTGAGTTGTTAAGGGAGCACAAGTTCGCTCCAATAAACATGTTTTGCTTAATGACAACTCTGTCGTCTTTGACTTCATGAAAATATTTAGAAATACATATATATAGACACACACATAAAGAAATGCCGGCAGTCTACAACGCCAAAGAGGGCATCGGGGAATGGTTAGAATATTTTTTACCGTTAGTGACGTTGCATTTTTTTTAATAATTATGTGAGCAAGATAGAAAAAAACCACGCGCCACGAGTGGAGACCGAACACACGCCTTTCGATTAGATCTCGAATGCCTTACCAATTCGGCTATCTCGGCAACTGTTTTCTCCTTCACCTAATAGGGTATTTATATTTCTTACAACTGTATCTGACGCTTGAGGATGGTAGCCAGCGCCACTCAGACTACACGGGGAGAAGGGGACCTTCTTTTCAACCTCCGGGGCGTTACGCGAACGTCTACAGCTTGTCATAAGCGGGTAACTGGCGGGAAACCCTCTTATGCTGCCTTGGCATCAAGGCTGCCAGAACTGAGGCCCTCGCTAAGCTTTCGCACGATAATACGGTTTGGAAATGAGGGGCTCGTTAGGAAATACAGAAAGAAATGACGGCAGTCTACAACGCCAAAGAGGGCTTAGCGGAATGGTTAGACTATTTTTTACCTTTAGTGACGTTACATCATTGTTTTAATAATTACGTGAGAAAGAAGGAAAGAAAAACACGCGTCCAGAGTGGAAACCGAACCCACGCCTTTCGATTAGATCTCGAAAGCCTTAGCAATTCGGCTATCTGGGCGACTGTGTTCTCCTTCACTTTCTAGGGTATTTATATTTACTACAACTGTATCTGACGCTTGAGGGTGGTAGCCAGCGCCACTCAGACTATGCGGGGAGAAGGGGACCTTCTTTTCAACCCCCGGGGCGTGATGCGGACGTCTACAGCCTGTCATAGGCGGGTAACTGGCGGGAAACCCTCTTATAATACCTTGGCATCAAGGCTGCCAGAACAGAGGCGCTCGCTAAGCTTTCGCACGAAAATAGGGTTTTAAATGAAAGGCTCGTTAGGAAATACCGAAAGAAATGCCGGCAGTCTACAACGCCAAAGAGGGCACAGGGGAATTAATTACGTGAGAACGAAAGAAAGAAAAACACGCGCCCAGAGTGGGTACCGAACCTACGCCTTTCGATTAGATCTCGAATTCCTTACCAATTCGTCTAGCTCGGCGACTGTGTTCTCCTTCACTACAACTGTGTCTGACGCTTCAGGGTGGTAGCCAGCGCCACTCAGACTACACTTGGAGAAGGGGACCTTCTTTTCAACCCCCAGGGCGTGACGCGAACGTCTACAGGCTGTCATAAGCGGGTAACTGTTGGGAAAACCTCTTATACTACCTTGGCATCAAGGCTGCCACGTAATTAATTAAAAATAATGTAACGTCACTAACGGTAAAAAATAGTCTAACCATTCCCCTATGCCCTCTTTGGCATTGTAGAGTGCTGAAACAAAATCTGCGGCTTGCTTTCCCGCTCAACTTAGGGGGCTAGGACAATCGCTCAGCTAAATTTGAAGATTTGGCGCAGTTTACTAGGAATGGATAAAGAAAAAAATCATGGATCGTTTTTGGCACTCCGCGCACAGGCCGGCGGTGCCTGTAACTTCGCCTGCCCGGACGGCCATGGAAACGGCTCAAATCTGCGCAGACCACGGCAGAAGGGCTTGTCGCCGCTCTTCCAAATAACCTCATCTCAAAAAAGCACTTCCACAGAGCAGAAAGTCACTGTTAGCGTGGTGAAAAATTGGGCTGAGTATTGTGATCAGCGCTAATTTTAAAAGCGCTCATCTCATGCCCGCGGCGATGCGAAGCCTACATTCCTCTACGCTGACCTGCCGCGGAGGCCTACTCCTGCACCACGGTGTGCTGTACGGCATGCAGCCGGTGGATGGCGCTACCTGCGCTGGGAATCAAGATAGGCAATGGAAAGCAACGGAAATGGCAATCATCGCAAAAAGAAAGTTTGACGTGGGAGAACGTTACACGTTGCATATCGGAAATGTAGAGACAGGTGGGATATAATATCCGCCACAACGCGAAGCATAACGTTTCCAATACTCGAGCAATGCAAGCCAGTTGCTAGTTGTTGGGAAGAAACTCTACTAAAACTCGCAGCGTGCGAGTGCGCTGCACTTGGGTTGGAAGCATAACGTTTCCAACACTCGAGCAACGCAAGCGAGTTGTGATCTGTTGGGAATACACTCTACTAAATCTCATAGGGCACGAGCGCGTACATTTGAGTTCCCTAACATCTTTTAGGCCCAAATCACTGGATGTTTATATTTGAAAGCTGCTTATTACCCATTTCACAGTGGTGCACCCTTGTTCAAAAATTGTTCACATGAGACTTGTATACACTTTCGTTCCTTCCCCATAAAAATGCCCGCGTTTGCCCCCTTCGTTGCAAATGTCGACGAAAGACGAAAATTCTCCGGCGCCCCTGCCAAGTAAATGACTCCCTTTTCTTTCCCGCTCACCCCTCAGGCTGTTCCTCTCCCTTCTCGCTCCTCCCAAGATAAACAAGCTAGTGGTTTGCTCAAGTCAATTTAAACTTACCGCATTTACCTTCCCCAAGCCGAACGCCTCGATGCTGGCGTTGCCGTACGGCAGAGATTCACGTGAATCAGGGCACCCTACTCCACGTGCGTTCCAAGGAGAAAGCAAAAACTGTCTAGTGGAACCTTTCCTTACTGTTTCCGTTTCATTTCTTTGCCGCGAACCCTGCATTTGGTTTGTTTATTTGTGTTTTTCTTTTCCCGCCCGGCTACGCCGGTCTGTGTTATCGGTGTTGTGTGTGCCAAGGAAGGCACGTGTTCCATTGTTTCTTTCTGTGCCGTATGTGTTATCTCTTCTGATAGGAAGAGCGTTCTGAACTAACGTGAACCGCCTAGAATTATCTTGATTGATTCACAGTGTTCTGGATACAATTCGACTATTCCAGAAGCTCTCGCGCCGAGTGATAGAGCAGATGCCGCCGCATTCGATTCTACGATACTCGTCTGCGCAAGTCACTTTGTTGACCGCTGCTCCGCCGCTTCTGTATTCTTTTGAGTTGTTAGGGGAGCACAAGTTCGCTCCAATAAACTTGGTTCTTTTTCAAGACAACTGCGTCGTCCTTGGCTTCGTGACATCTGGTGGATGGGTGCTGTACGCTCCCTCTATGCTTCCAACGACATCTGGAAGCCGCCAAGCGAGTCGAAATAGAGCCAGCCGCCAACTGCAAGGTCTCCCACCTGAGTTTTGTCTCCTGCCAGACGGACCCAAAAGAACGACCGCTGCAACCACCACCACGGTGCAAGAAGCAACGTTACCAATCGTCCTGCTGCAGCCCTGGGAACCGCCCTCATTCCGAGGAGCCCCTGCAGAAGATCTAGAAGAATGGTTGTAGAAATCGGAGCGCGTCCGGATCTTCAAGAGATGAGACGACACAGAATTGTTCCGGCATGTTTTCTTTTACTTGAAAGATTAAACTCGCGCTTGGTTCGATAACCACGAGAGGTCCTTGACCAACTGGGCTCACTTCAGAACCCAGTTCTTTAAGACATTTACTATCGTGGTCAGAAAAGAAGGCGCAGCGCTTTTGCTGGAAACTCGAACGTCGCACCCCAAGGAAGGGGTTATGATATTAGTCGAGGAGATGAAGCGACTTTTTTGCGGTGCGGACCAAGAAATGACGGAGGAAAAGAAACTACGGTTTCTGATGTGACGGGTGAAGCAAAAGCTTTTGGCGTGCCTTCTCGCAACCCCCCCAAGACCGTGTCCGAATTTGCGTCTGAGGGCGCCGCGATAGAGAAGACGCTCTTAATCCGAACGAGCCAGTACGACGCAAAATCAATTCGCTGGATTCGAAGACAATTGGTGCCGCAGCTATTAATTCCGACTCACTGTGCGACAGCATCCGTGCAGTGGTGAGGGAGGAGCTGCGGAAACGTCCCGACGAAGACGCCACAACCTCAAGTCGCTTCCCTGACTGACATGATCTGGGAAGAAGTACAGCAGGCTTTTCGAAGTTCTAAACCGTCCGAAGCACCCCGCTAGCCAGAGGGTATGACCTACTCCGCGGCTGTTCGTCGACACCGCCCTGTTCCAACACGTCGTCAAGATGCGCTGCCTCACCAACGCCCAATGTCGCCCGGCTGACCCCCTGTAACCTGAGACCAGGCGCCAAGGAAGACCGAGGTGGGGCGAACACCCTATAATTGCCCGCTGTGTTCTTACTGCGGAGAGGCCGACCACCTTGAACGCCACTGCCTTTAAAAGAGGCTAGGGTTGCGATTACTCTCCGTCGACGCACCTCGCCCTCTCCCTGGCCAATGACCACGTGAGATCGACGAGTATCTCTCTCAAACAAGCCGTGCACCAGCCCGTTTCAACCGCTCGCCGTCGTCCTACCCATACCATTCGCCGAACCGCTGTAGGAATGCTGACTTCGCCTGTTGAAGGTCCCCTGCCCATGCGGGGGAAACTAACAGCAGCAACTTCTGGAGGTGAAGAGTCTCTACCGCGAAAAACCGGAAACCCTTCCACAACGCAATGACGGGCCGAAGACAGTGATTCGCGACATGCCCTCATCACGATGACCTGACGTAACCCTGAGAAGACTCCCGAACACGACGACAGCTACACGCTGCGGCGCGTACCCGACATGACCGAGATTGCCGCTTAGAAGACGACGACGACGCACAGTGCCCGACCGTCAACACGCACAAACCGAGATGCGCGCCACGACGCAACCGGAACTCGAGAACGGCAGCATCCGACGCCAAGGTGTGCATCGATGGCTTTGATCTAGTCGCACTCGTAGACGCGGGAGCCGCGGGAGCCGACTACTAACTCATGAGCCCACCATTTGCGTCTAAGCTGAAGAAAGGTATGACCAGATGGGACGGTCCGCCCATACGCACAGCAGGAGGCCACCTCGTGATGCCAAGTGGAACGTGCACATCCCGCGTCACTATAGACGGCACGACTATACCCTGCCCCGTTCGTTATCCTGCCTAACTGCTCCCGCGACGTAATTCTCGGAATGGAATTTTGACGAAAAACGGCGCAATAATTGATCTACAGGCCAAGTCTATAGCATTTTTCTCCTATCACACCATGACGGCGGAACCGAACCCTGAACACCGTGCAGCCGTAAGGATCGCCCATGATCATGTCACCCTGTCACCCCGCGCAAGCTTGATGATCTCCGTCCACTGTGAAGGTGCTGCTCCTCACGTCGACACTATCGTGACGAGCGACCAAAGGTTGCTTCTCGACTGCGGTGTGTCTGTCGCAAGATGCGTTGCGTGGTTTAAGCAACGCGATTTCTACGTTTTGGTCACCAATTTCGCCGAGGAGTACCAGCATTGAAACAAGGGCGCTGCGATTGCGTTCCTCGAAGAAACGCAACAAGCAAGTGACGTGATTGCGGTTGCCGACTTTGAACTCGCACGCGAAGATTCCTTCAAGCTTCCGAATCACTTCGACGTCAATCCGGCGTTACCGCAAGAAGAACGGAAGAAATGATTGGATTGGGCATATGTGGCCATACATGGGTGGGCCATATATGGCCATAAATGGCCATATATGAAAATTCCTGACATGGCCATATATGGCTGAGGCCATATATGGTGGGGGCCATATATGGCCTTAAATGCTAAATTCCTGACGTGGCCATATATTGGCGAGGCCACATATACGTAAGCCATATATGGCGGCCTAATATTATATATAGCTATATATGAATTAAGCTTATGCCACATGGATGACATATACAATGCACTCGAGTTAACAGCAGCAATTAATCCTGCACCCCCAATGCTGACAAACACGTCATGGCATACCTTCCACATTTTATTACAACAAATGGTGCGCGTGCATGCGAATTAAGGTGGTTGCAGGTTGCCTTGTTGTGGCGATGGGTCAGTGGCTGCATTCTTCTTGGCCAGCTTGGCCCCCTTAATGGAAGCACGAGTTTCTCACTGCATTTATTTACCTTTACCTCTTGTATTTCCCCGCACGGGGCCCCTTGAGCAATCTTGGTGACGGTACTGGCGATACCGCGGACCCCGAGCCCCCAAACATTAGCTGGATCCAACCGTGGTGATGTGTTTATAGGTGGAGGGTTAGAAACCAGGAACGGTGGCCATCGGAGCCAAGGTCAAGCTCCGGCGGATGGGCTCCCTGTCTGTTCACCAGGCAGGGAGCTCCAGGACCTCTTTGACTACCAGGGTAAGGTCAAAGAAGAAAGTACCCCCGTCTCCCTGCTTTCCAATGTATCATATGGCATTTTCCAAACCCCCCCAAACGTGATCGGCCTCCGAAAAGGGGCCGCAGCGAAGTTTCATTTCCACCTCTTCCAACAACTGTCTTTCCAACAACCGTAAACAACTATTCCCATTTTCTTGTAATTGAGTCAACAGACACAGAAAGATCTGTCGCTTCATTCTCTGTCTTCTTGGTATCGAGGTCCCTGACAAGTATAATTGGTGAGGCGTACAAAGCCAAGAAACAAAGAACTGGACTATTGCTGGTCGAAGTCACCAAGCAGCAGCAGGCAGAAGAACTCTTGAGCCAGACCCGAATCGCTGATCTTGACATCAGGGTCACGCCCCACCGCAGCTTAAACAGCTCCCAGGGCGTGATCTCCGATCCCGATCTACTGAACGAAACTGAAGCCGACCTGCTGGAGGGCCTTCGGGGTCAGGGCGTAACAGCGGTCAGGCGCATAAACATACGTAGAGAGGACAAACAAATACCTACAAAGCATCTTATCATAACATTTGACAGGTCGAGCCTTCCAGAATACATCAATGCAGGTTTTCTTCGATGTCCGGTCCGGCCTTACATCCCAAATCCGCGGCGCTGTTTTAAGTGCCAACGGTTTGGGCGTGGCACCAACTTCTGCCGCGGCCGCCTTACCTGTGCAAAATGCGGCCAACATGACCACCCGTCCGAAAACTGCAACACCCAGAGTTTCACCTGTGCCAACTGCCAGGGGCCCCACGCAGCGTGGTCCCGAACTTGTGAGAAATTTAAGCAGGAAAAACAAATCATCAATGTAAAGGTCACTGACAACATCACCTTTCCCGAGGCGAGAAAGAGGTTCGCCTATTTCCCTCTGGGGAGGTATGCCGACGCAGCTCGCCGGGGGGCGGAGCGGCGTCTGGTTTCGGTGGGGACCCAGTACCGCGAGTCGGAATTGGTCCCGCTCCGCCCCCCCCCTGGGCTGCCTCTTGCAGCCCAACCGGCCTCTGCACCGCTCGCTCACCCAGCAGCGGCTGTGGTGGCAACAACGTCTGTTGGGGATGCCGCTGCATCCACCGCTTCCTCTCCACCGGCCCAAAGCACACGCAAGGGCACGGAGATGGAGACGGAGGCAATCGCAGTGACCCCCTCTCCCGCCTCATTGTCTGTGCCATCTGTCGTTCTCCCCACGCCTTCGGCACTCGCAGTGCAGGCAAAGAACTCCCGAAAGGGTACCACGTCAAGGGGCCTAGTCCGCTAGGGACCCCCTTGCCTTTAGATGACGACATGGACGTCGAGCCCTTCCGGCTTTCATCGCAACGGAAGGAACGAGCTGCGACGTCCAGGTCAGTAGAGAAGGCCAGAAAACCCCTTCCAAGAGTGCAAGCCCCGAAAGACCCTACATAAATATTCACACTCCAGTAGCTCTAACACATCATAATGGGAAGAGAAAACATAGTTCAATGGAACTGCAGAGGCCTTCTGAATAATCTTGACGACGTGTATGAGATTCTGCATGCTAATCAGCCAAGTTTAATGTGTGTCCAGGAAACACATCTGAATTCCAAACACACAAATTTCTTGAATAGTTACCTGGTATACAGGAAATACAGGGATGGCGGCACACGCTCTTCTGGGGGTGTGGCCATAATCGCCCGCAAATCCTTAGCATGCCACCCTGTCACCTTGAACACCGTCCTTGAGGCTGTAGCCGTTCGCACAATAATATTTAATAGGTTGATAACGGTATGCTCCATATACATTCCTCCTGATGTTGTACTTACGAGCTCCGACTTCGAGGCATTGTTTTTCCAGCTGCCGGAACCATACATCCTTGCAGTCGACCTTAATGCTCACAACTCTCTTTGGGGCTCTTCCAGAACGGATGCCCGAGGTTGCCTGATAGAGAAATTTCTTACATCTTCTGGAGCATGCCTTTTCAACAATAAATAGCCTACATACCATAACATAGGTCACAACACATACTCACATCTTGACCTGGCTATTGGTTCTGCAATTCTCTTTCCATGTCTTGAGCGGGGTGTGGGCACGGACCCATATGGAAGTGACCATTTCCCCACTTCATTAACGTATATAGGTACAGGCCCGAGCAGTCCATCTGTCATGTGTCAGGGCCCCCTGAGAGGGGGACGCATCAAAACCCCTGAAAAAACGAGAAGAAAAGGACAAAGGAACGAGAATATTCAAGTGCGCGCCAGGAGCGCGCCAATCAGCAAGCGCCAGCGCCGACGCACCAAGGAATCCTGGGAAAAGGTGGCAGCACACTGGTCGGCCAATCAGGGAAGGCCACGCAGGTGACAAGTGGCGAGATGGCCATATAAGGACATGGAGGAGGCGAGAAGCCAATGGGAGTGTGCCACGAGAGAGCCCAGAGGGTATAAAAGCAGGGCGCACAAAGAGAAGGGGGAAGCAAGACACCGGGAGGCAAGACAACCAGGAGGCGGCCGGAGCACGTGAGCTTGACGGAACAAGCCAGGGGGACGCGGCCAGCCCATCGACCACGCCATCCGAGCCTGGGCGGGAGCGGGCCGACTTCGCATCGGCACCGTCACCCTAGGTGCACCACGAACCTGTGTCTTCGTGGCCCAAGCGGCATCGGTCGGGCACCAGTGGCCAGCGTCCACGCTCCGTCGACGTTCGTCTCGACGGCCCCGAAAGGCTACGTTCGTGCCAAGCCTACCTGTGACCTCCAGCGGCAGCGGCTACCAGGGGGTAGCCACCGAGGAAGCACGCCGCCGAAGGGATGACCTCGCGCGTCGAACGCCGGCATCAAGAACCCCCAGCGAGAGCGGCTGCCAGAGGGTAGCCACAGAGGACAGAAGTCGGGACGCGCGGAGCCCACGCCGTCCAACGAGTCACCGCGCGCATCGAACGCCGGCACCGACGAAGCGAGACGACGGCTACCACCGAGTCCCGGCCACGCAAGGGTGCGACACGTCAGCGCCGACGACCGGGGTAGGCCATTCCAGTAATGACGCAGTTGTAAAGGACACAACTAGGGAGTTGTGGTTCGAGAGAAATTAACTAGAACTGTACGAGTGTATTTAGAGGGTACTGAGTGTAGGACTTTAGATACTTTTGGGGTTTGATATGAATTGTATATTGAGCTGTTGAGGTAGGGGTTTGTATGTGAGTTGTGTTTCGGGATTGTAGAGGTTTGAGTGTTTATCGTTTGTGTGTAGTTTAAATATCGAGTGCGTTGCATGAGGGTTGTTTTTGTGTGTGCATTAAATGTATGTTGTTAAACAAGTCAACGGCTTCCCTGTGTCATTTGCTCCGAGCTGGTAAAGACAACCCCACCATCCGTTCACGTGACAAATAATTGGCGAGCCTGCCAGGATTGATTTATCCTCACCCAGGATATTTCCATTGGGCCCAGTAACGTGTCTAACCAGCTTGGAGAATGGATTTGGAAAAGTTGTTGACGTTTGTTCAAACGCGCGGTTTGAACAAGAAGCAGTTTTTTGAATTGTTGGAGGAAGAATCTCACAAAGAAAACGGAAGGTCAGAGGTGGAGGAAAGGTTTTTGGCAGAGGAGACAAATTTTGAGGCGGAGAAAAGGAGGCTTGAGACGAAGAAAAGAAGCATTGAGGAGGAGAAAAGAAGGATTGAGGAGAAAAAGAGAGAAATTGAGTTAAAACCGGCAGAGTTGAAGCGAGCACATGCAGAATTAAAGCAGTGGCTCGAAAAAGGGATACGCAAAGTTGTTGTTGTTGTTGTTGTTGTTCCTTTCTGATTGTGGCGCGTACCCACTTGGGGGATTGGCCAGGATCGGGAGATATATTGGGGCTAATGTGCCCAATTTAGGAGACTAAATTTTGGAGAAAAAAAATAAATAAAAAATTGTTGATCAGAATAATTGCACAACAAATAAAGGAATTTGTAGAATGCAGGAATTTGCAAGAGAAGACTATGCGGGATTTTGCAATAGGGATTTTGCAACAGGCTCTTATAGAGAGGTGAACGCGCCGCACGTGAGCCCGGAGGCAAGCGGACTGCCGACCGCGATGAGTCATGTGCGGTAGAAAGAACGCAGGGCACAGGTCACTATGAGGCACGTGATACAGAGAGAACGCAGGTAGTAGACAATCATGAAGCGGCAAGTAAAAAGGACGACAAAGAAAACGATGGTTTGTGTGGACAGCTCGCTGAGGCGAAATGCGCGTTCGAGGTGCGAGGCAGTGAACTGGCTGGGCGTGGCTTAATCGCAGGCCAGGCGCTGGGAGATGGACGCACAGGCGAAGACAGCTTGATGCTCCCTAGTAGCTCTGTAGACTTAGTTGATTTTACGGCGTCCGGAATGTTAACAAGTGAGACAGGGGTGTCTGCTATACCAAGCGCTGGTAAAGGCATCAGGCCAGAAGTCCTTAGTTGTGGTCCTTCAGAAATGCCTGTGGGTAGTAAGAGTAGCCTAATCCACAAAAATCGTGGAGCAAATTGTTTAGACAGTCACGAGGGCAGTGCAGCGTCTGTGGTGAACGCGGACACTAGGGTGGCGTTAGCTACTGGTACTTCAGAACAACCAGGACAGCGCCCTCCGACCGGAGGCATGGCAGTGGTGCAAAGCAAGCGAAAAGGGGAATCTGTCAAGGGTACCCCAAAGGGGAAAGTGGGCGCAGAGGAAAAGATCACGCGAGACGTCAGTAAGCAATCTCGCCCGCCCGTTAGAGAGGAAGAGAATGCGTCCCATAGTGAGCTTTTGGAGCAAAGAAAGGGAGACTGCGTGAGGCATGCACTGGTTAGAGTGCGGGAGCGTGGCGGTACTGAGAAAGTGAGGCTAACGGGAAAATTGGCCCGGAAAGCAATCAAAGCTAACAAGAGGAGCAGACTAAGGGTCAAGATAAGAATAGGAAATAAGAATGCCAAAAAAGAGCAGGAGAAGGGTAGCTCTTGACGAAGATGTGACGCGCTAAGAGACTTGCGAGCTAGAAGGCGTCAAAGAAACGTGCTCTGTGGCATGCTAGGAGTTGAACTCACGAGGCTTGGGTGCCCAAGGCAACCATTAACGGGACACTGAAGTGATTTGTAAACAATGCGGGATTACAAGCGCAAACTGTAGTCCGGAGTTCCTGGGCCCTGTTTCGACCACTCTGAACGCGTTTACGCGAATTTATTTAGTAGAAAAATCAATTCGAAAATGATGTCCTCCTCTCTTTACGCTCGCCCATTTTCTGTGGCGTTTTCGTGTGACGTCAGCAGGAGAGGAGCTGACAATTGGCTGCGCTACTGCACGGCTCGCCGACCTTCCGCGACCGAGTCAGTCGACCCACCGTTTAGTCCGCCGGCCGTCGCAACGGGTCGTCGCAATTCGCTCGATCAGTTGAAACTAACCCACAACACGTTTGGGAATAGAAGAATGCGCCTTTATTTACTTCGTTAGTTTGTACACTGTATCTAGCTCCAAGTCAAGGTCGCTTCAAACAAGTGCTGCACAAGCCCACATGCGACGCTTCGCTGACTGGTACGCCAGTAGGAAAATATTAGTCCTCTTGAAGGGGGAGAAGAGTGAGCGAAGTCAATATAGGTACTAAGGAAATAAAATCAACTGATATTTTTACCGTACAGCGTAAAACTAGGGTGCGGAAAGCACTTTTTTGCGCTGGGCGAACAAGCAGAGCGGTCAGCAGCACGACTACGCATCTGCGAACGCTTTCCCGTCTACGAAATGCAATTGCTAGACGTGAGCTATTGTGGAAACTCGGGGGACGCTTACTGCACGAGCGCAATACAACAAATAGTCACCTAAGCTGCTTGAAATACTAAAACTAAATAAAAGTGTGAACTGGTTATACATTATATACCTTATCTTTTCCATCGCCCCCAGCGGCCGCCTGTGGCCTAGTCATCTGGGGTGCTAGGTATGTCTTCGCAAGAGTTTTGCCAGTCACCAGTTCGAATCGCCGCGGGTACATGCTTTTTTTTTATGAGTTAACTTTTTTGTTTTTCGCCGATGTTTTCTATAATAAGTTCACCTTTTTTTGGGCCGCAACGTTCATTGCTCCACGAACTAGTCCACAGAACTCGCGCAGGCTGGTACTGCCGCGCTAGCCAGTTCTCGTTGGCGTGCTGTTGACATAACCACCGACTGCTTGCGGGCAGTGGGCACAGGCTAGAATCAACAGACCCTTGGCCTGGTGCGAACACGCTTTTTACGATACAGGCATGAGTGAGGCAAGCTCCAAATATGGGGAAAAAGCGCATGCATTTGAGCGTCTGCGGGGACGCGGAGGGCGTTCATGCACTGCGTAGGCCTCAGATAGTGAATGCTACGATTCCAAGCCGTCCTGGGAGGCTTATCTTATGCATTTTACAGCCGACAACATGGCAGAAGCGCGGTACTACGATAACTGGGATATTTAGAATGCCCATCCAACGACGCCATCGAATGTCAAACATGTTGTTTTACAGACCGAAACCGAAACTGAAACTTGTTTGATTGCTAACCTTGGGCATCGTCCAATCACGGCGCCCCCTCCTCCCAACGTCACAGCTTAGTTTGTGCGGCCGCCGCAAACCACGCATGGTAGTTTTTCTTCTTTCGCGCTTTGTAAAATAATTACCGATTTGTCAACCGGATAAACGATGAAAAGTGTGCTAATTTAAGCCAGTCTACACAGTGCAAGCAAAAACGGGAGCTTGACAAATTCACTTCAGTGTCCCTTTAACCCCGGCTACGTGCGACAGGTACGCGAGCGCTGTGACCAAAGTCAGTTGTCGTAGCCGAACTGATTGTGTAGCAAAGGGTGCTGAATGGTTGCGGTGGAAGAAGGTGAAGATGAAGGCAAAGGGCAAGTAACCTGACGGAATAGGCGGATTTGACTTGGACAGAGATAGGAACCATAACGGTGACGAATAAGGTGGGTATTGTGGTAGAGCACACATATTGTAGTAGAGTGAAAAGGCAAGGTTTGAGTAAATGTATGTAATGGAGATATGAATGAGTTAGTGACAAAGTTCGAATTGAGAAATAGTGGTGTTGAGTATTAGATGATCGGAGTGTTTGATTTTTGTTATGTTAAAGCTGACTGTGTATGAGTAGGTGGAGTGAGTGTATGAAAGGTAGACATAGAAGTCTTGAAGTGGTAATTGAGGACAGGGAGGAGGAAAAACGTTATTTGGTGCGGATTGAGAAAGAGTGTCGTCGAATAGGAGAATATTGATGCGCTTTAGTGCTGTGATGTACTAGAGGAGTGTGTTTGAGTAGATTGGTGTTTGAGAAAGTAATGTATTGGTGATAGAACGGTAACGTTGTGTAAACCAAGTGTGTGTGGTCGGGACACAAGTGAAATTCAGACAAGGGTAAAAAAATTGGTGAAGTGAAGTGCGTAGTGAAAAGTACCACGGAAGAAGTGAGCAGGGGCGGTGAACAGTGGACTCATGAGAAGTGACCAAGGGTTGTGGAAGAAGACGTCAGCGGCCAAGACGCAGCAGTTTTTGAGAAAAAACTCTTAAAGCGGGGGGTAATTGTCATGTGTCAGGGCCCCCTGAGAGGGGGACGCATCAAAACCCCTTGAAAAACGAGAAGAAAAGAACAAAGGAACGAGAATTTTGAAGTGCGCGCCAGGAGCACGCCAATCAGCAAGCGCCAGCGCAGACGCACCAAGGAATCCTGGAAAAAGGTGGGAGCACACTGGTCGGCCAATCAGGGAAGGCCACGCAGGTGACAAGTGGCGAGTTGGCCATATAGGGACAGGGAGGACGCGAGAAGCCAATGGGAGTGTGCCACGAGAGAGCCCAGAGGGTATAAAAGCAGGGCGCACAAAGAGAAGGGGGAGGCAAGACACCGGGAGGCAAGACAACCAGGAGGCGGCCGGAGCACGTGAGCTTGACGGAACGAGCCAGGGGGACGCGGCCAGGCCATCGACCACGCCATCCGAGCCTGGGCGGGAGCGGGCCGACTTCGCATCGGCAACGTCATCCTAGGTGCACCACGAACCTGTGTCTTCGTGGCCCCAGCGGCATCGGTCGGGCACCAGCGGCCAGCATCCACGCTCCGTCGACGTTCGTCTCGACGGCCCCGAAAAGCTACGTTCGGGCCGAGCCTACCTGGAACCTCCAGCGGCAGCGGCTACCAGGGGGTAGCCAGCGAGGAAGCACGCCGCCGAAGGGATGACCGCGCGCGTCGAACGCCGGCATCAAGAACCCCCAGCGAGAGCGGCTACCAGGGGGTAGCCACAGAGGACAGAAGTCGGGACGCGCGGAGCCCACGCCGTCCAACGAGTGACCGCGCGCATCGAACGCCGGCACCGACGAAGCGAGACGACGGCTACCACCTAGTCCCGGCCACGCAAGGGTGCGACACGTCAGCGCCGACAACCAGGTTAGGCCATTCCAGTAGGGACGCAGTTGTAAAGGACACAACGAGGGAGTTGTGGTTCGAGAGAAATGAACTAGAACTGTACGAGTGTATTTAGAGAGTACTGAGTGTAGGACTTTAGATACTTTTGGGGTTTGCTATGAATTGTATATTGAGCTGTTGAGTTAGGGGTTTGTATGTGAGTTGTGTTTCGGGATTGTAGAGGTTTGAGTGTTTATCGTTTGTGTGTAGTTTAAATATTGAGTGCGTTGCATGAGGGTTGTTTTTGTGTGTGCATTAAATGTATGTTGTTAAACAAGTCAACGGCTTCCCTGTGTCCATTGCTCCGAGCTGGTAAAGACAACCCCACCATCCGTTCACGTGACACAATCTTCCCATAAAAGGCTTAATGAAGCAAGAGCTAACTGGAATACATTTGCAGAGACATCCCAACTACACCACACATCTATAGGACACCTACACGTTGAAAACGCTACCCAACCCCTCCAGGCGCACATCCTCGACGCCGCCGAAAAGTCCATTCCCCACGCCTCTGGTGCCCCGCGCAACCAGCGGAGGCCGTGGTGGAATGAGGACTGTAGGCGGGCGCGAGAGGCCCATAACAAGGCGTGGGGTATCCTCCGTCGGTACCCCACGTCGGGAAACCTCCTCTTGTTCAAACAGGCCAAGGCATTAGGAAAACGTGTGCGCCGTGAGGCAAAACGATAGAGTCGGCACACCTTCTTGACATTCATTAATTCATACACGGACACACACAAAGTCTGGACACGTATACGCAAGCTGAAAGGACAACAGACACACAGCCTGCCCCTGGTTAGCACAACAGGGGACACACTTGAAGACCAGGCTAACACGCTTGCACAACACTTCGAACACGTGTCCAGTTCAGCACACTACACGAACACTTTCATGAAACACAAAACATCTGCAGAAAAAAAGCCCTTACAAGACAAAGCCAGATCAAAAACTCCTTACAACTCTGAATTCACTCTCTATGAGTTGAGGGCTGCCCTGATCTCGTGCAAACCTTCAGCTATAGGCGCAGATAAGATAACATACACCATGATACAACACCTACACCCAGACACTCTTGAAACACTCTTACACCTATACAATAAAATATGGCTTTCGGGGCACATTCCACGCTCTTGGAGGGAGGCCATAGTAGTGGCTGTCCTAAAGGAAGGGAAGGAACCTTCCTCTCCCGCCAGTTATCGTCCCATTGCCCTGACAAGCTGCCTGTGTAAGCTCTTCGAGAAGATGATAAACAGCAGACTCGTGTACTTCTTAGAGTACAATGGTCTTCTCGAGAGCTGCCAGGCAGGCTTCAGGGCGGGACGATCTACCAACGATCAACTCGTTGCATTAAAGTCTTATATCAAAGATGCTTTCCTCCACAAGCAGTACTGTATGGCAGTCTTCTTTGATCTTGAAAAGGCGTACGATACTGCTTGGCGGTACGGCATCCTAAGCGATTTGAAGTCCTTTGGCATGTCGGGTAACATGATGAACACGCTTGCCAGTTACCTGTCTGAAAGAACGTTTCGCGTGCGAGTTGGAACTGCACTTTCTAGGGTTCATGTGCAGTAAAACGGCGTGCCATAAGGTGGTGTTTTGAGTTGCACTTTGTTTATTGTAAAAATGAATTCTCTTCACAAGGCGCTACCACCATAGATTTAATGTTCAGTTTATGTAGACGACGTTCAACTCTCTTTCAAATCGTGTAACTTGTCTATCTGCGAGCGGCAAGTCCAGCTTGGTGTGAACAAGCTTGCTGGCTGGGCAGATAGCAACGTTTTTAAATTTAATCCAGGGAAGTGCACTTGTGCTCTGTTTTCTAAGAGGCGTGGCATTCGGCCGGATCCAGACATTCGACTCCACGGTGCCTCTATTCCTGTCAAAAAGGAACACAAGTTTTTAGGTAGAATCTTTGACGAAAAGCTCACATTCATCCTACACATAAAACAACTAAAACATAAATGCTTAAAAACAATGAATATCCTGAAGGTTCTGTCGCACATCTCTTTTGGTGCTGACAAACAACTTCTTTTACGTGTTTTTACCAGCCTAATAGGTTCAAGACTGGACTATGGTAGCGTTTTCTATGGGTCAGCCACTAAAACATCCCTCAGATTGCTGGACCCTGTGCTTCATGTAGGGCTCCGCTTGTCGTGTGGTGCCTTCCGAACTAGTCCAGTTGAAAGCCTGTATGTAGAGTGCAACAAATGGAACCTACAACGTTAGCGAGCATACACAGACCTCCTTTATGTATTTAAAATGTCATCCTTGCCTCACCATCCTTTTAAATCAGTTTTTATGATACCTCCATGACTGAACTCCTTTTAAATCGAACATCGTTCTCTGCGCCCTTCTCTTACAGAGTTACAGAGGAAGCGTCAGAGCTTGCTGTCTCCTTTTTAGACACCATCCAAAGTTCTGTAACAGATTTCATAGCACCATGGTATCTCCGACCTGTGTCATGCGACACATTTTTAACACATGTAGATAAAAACCGAGCTTCCACATGTGCAATTCAGCAGCACTTCTTGTATTTGCAGGAGAAGTATCATTATTCTTAATTTTATACGGATGCCTCTAAGAATTCCACCTCTGTGTCCTGCGCGGCGCATGGGCCCGGCCTTAATGTCACTAAAACTCTGAATAGTCATACTAGTATCTTTACGGCAGAGGCTTACGGTGTACTTCTTGTTGTCAATCGTATACTTCAAAGCCACATCCCACAATTCATTATCTATACAGATTCCCTCAGAGTTGTGCGGGCACTGTCGTCAACAATGCCTTCAAAAAACCACGTTGTCAATCTGATCGTCAAGGGTATTATGTCTGTGTATGTACGCAAATTTTAACTGGTCCTTTGCTACATCCCTGGCCACTGTGGTATATCCGGGAACGAAGCAGCGGACCGAATGGCTGCTGCTGCTACACTCTCGATTACAGTAGACATAACCACACTACCCTACACCGACGTGAAACCACACATCAAGCAATAACATCGCAAAACATGGCAAACATACTGGAGTGAACAAACAGACAACAAGTTACACGTAATAAAACCACACTTGGGACCATACACCACCGACACACGTAATAGATACACTGAAGTTGCCTTGGCTAGATTACGGATAGGGCACACTCATGCAACGCACTCGCACCTTCTCACGGGGTCTCCAAGACCTCTGTGCAGCAGGTGCGGAGAGGCCCTATCCGTGATCCACATCCTTATACAATGTAAGGCACTTGACACAACACGACACAAATATTTCCCACAACTACACACGCGACATATTCCACCACACCCATCATACTTCTTAGGAGATGAAGCCATGTTTTCAATCAAACACGTTTTCGAGTTTCTTACCGACGTAAAATTTTTACATCTCATTTCTTATCATGCATGTTGACAACCTGGCCCTTTACACCACTCATCTTCATTACGTTGTGTTTTACTTTGATTATTTTTACTCAAATGTTCTACTTTTACTTCCATGCCACTTTCATGTCAATACTATTGTTTGGCGCTCTTTGCCCTTAGTCGGCCTTGCGCCATTAAACTCCAAACATCATCATCATCCTCTTGTATTTAGCTATCGCTTTCCTAAATCTTGCAAATAAAATGAAACAAATCAGTAGTCAATGTCTAAGCTCTTTTTTCATTATTCCTGAAAATAAATTTCGTAAAAATTACTGTCACATCCTCAAAAATTAAGAGGGCCCAAACTACTTTCTTTCCCTTTTTAATACTTTCATTCTGCCCTGCATTCTTCTCAACAGGATACAGAGCGTAAAAGAGTTGAGAGTTGGGCGACTTGGTAATGATGCATCTCGAAAAACAGACTGCGCGCAAAAGAGCAAAAAAAAGAGCAATAGCGAAGACGGCTGCGCTTGTGCCGTCTTCATGTGTTCTTGTCCTCGTTAATTTGCGCGCAGTTTGTTTTTCGAGAGGATACAGAGCACATTTTTTATTGATGATGCTGAAAGGTAATTCCTTGCGATTTTGCAACCGTAGTCAATGTTAAAACCTTTATGCAACTTTTATAAAATAAATTTCATTTCATAAATCGAGAACTCCTAATTTGAACTATTCAGCGTAAGGTTTAAACAAATGCATTCCAGCTAATCACTTCGTCAAATGTAAATGCACATTGCAGCCCACAAACCATTTTTTCTGCTTATGTAGATAAGAAGAAAAAAGCCGCCCGAAACGGCATCAATCCCTGCATGGAGAGGTGTTTGCTGGATGGCTGGAATGTGCAAAAATTTGGCTTTTTAACCCTTTCAGTAGAATTACGAGGCAAATACGTTGCAGCTGGGGAGTAACGTCTCGGCCTGCTTCCGGACACATTCCCAGTGCTGATGAGGGGAAACTGTTGGTAATGTGCTCTGCAGGCGCAGCTTGTTTTCCACTTCATAAATCTTCCTGATGGAAACTTGGTTCTGTGCACCGGCCAGTTGTCTACAGTGTTTCCCAGCTATCATGCACCATGATTTAAAAAAAGAGGAATGTCGTTACTCGAAGAAAACCTAGTGCATAATGTTTGCAGTACTGTGGAGAAGCGGACAGTTATTTCTTTGTTAAGGAGATTTAACTAATTATTTGTAATTAATTACTTAACTCGAGAATTACTGTACTAGTCCCTGAAGTGTCAATGAGGCACGTATACCCACGAGGGGCATCTAACTGCGGAATTTCCAGCGACGAAGTAATTGCGTACTCATTTATTTTAACTCATAAGTAAAACCCGCGAAATATGAAAAATAGCACGTGACGGCGCTTCCGCGCGCATTGTGAAGCAGCGTTGGAAAATAAGCCGATTGAAAACAACTGCTTCGCCTGTCACCCGCCTGAAGAGATTGCACATCAGCTTGATAATGGCATGCATGGAAGGAGCAGCAACAGCAAGATTCGCGGGGCGCGTGTGCAGATAAGGCACAAACTCTGTCGCAATTTCTTCTTTATTTCTTTTGTTTATTTCATTATTGCTAACTCAGAGGCAGCCTGTTTGAGGGCATCGCTTTACGATGCGCGCGGAGGCGCCATCACGTGGTATTTTTCATATTTCGCGGGATTCCTTTATCAGTCAGAAAAAATGTGTACGCCACTAGTTCATCGCTGAAAATACTGCAGATATATGCCCCTTACAGATCCCTACAAGTGCGTAATTGTAACTTTAGTGATTAGGACAGTAGTTCTTGAGTTAGAGAATTGTTTAGAATTAACTAGTTATTAACGAAAAAAATGCTGCCCGCTTCTTCACAGTAGTGCGAACATTATACAGTAGGTTTTCTTCGAGTTACCCCATTACTCTTTTTTAAAATCTTGGTACATGATAGCTGGAACACCTTGTATACTTCGCGAAGCGGTTGTCTAAACAGTCAGTTGGTATCTTCCCAAAAACGATGTAGGACATCCGAAGCTGTACCTAGCGAGCTCCACAAGCCCATAGGTGGTGTGCTCGAGCGCTAGCGTGGGTCTTCTTTGTCAAAGTACTTTTGTCCAGGCGTTCGCTTTTCTAATCCTCCAGCCATGTCAGTAGCGTGCTCAAGAAGCAGACTTTCGGATCGTTGTAAACGGAAAACACGGGTTGTTGGAACTGGCCTTGCAGCCTCTTTCCTTTCAACGGAGTATTTACATTTACAACTTTCCACCACTTCATGACGATTTCAATGAAAGTAGCAGTGGCGTCAAAATAGAAGAGGTTGTGCTTCGTGCCAAGAGCACGCAACGCCCCAGGCAAGACATCGTTGAATATTTGCATGGCAAGCTTTGCATTCTGCCTTTCAATATTCGATTAGTAGATGGCTTTCCCTGACAGCCCGTACCCATGCTTAAACAGGTCGTCACTCTCTTTGCTGTGAAGCTCTCTGATTGTCAAAAATGATGCCGTTTTCATGCGCTGTGGCTGCGCTCCGTCTGTTTGAATATCAGGGAAGTAGAAGGAAACTTGGTCGTTGTTCTGGTTTATCCAGTCATTTGATATGCATTTGAGTATGTGTACCGGGTTGCCACTCACGACCCGGTGCCCAATCTCTTCTGGTCCACAAATCACATCTTTGAGCGTCTTGTGGAGAAACTCCACTTCCAGCTTGTGCAGCTGGCACGATGTGTTCAGCTTCTTTGAATTTGCAAGTGATGCTTCGAATCATGAAAACGAGCGCACAGTTTGCTGCTTCATTTTGCTTGAGCGCAACGCCGGCAATGTTGCCCCTTTTATAATCAAAGTAAGATTTTATGTGGATTTTATCTACCATTATCGTCACGAAGCGCTGGTCGTTTTTTATGTCAGAAATTCTTCTTTCCATGTAACTAAGGAATGTTCCACTGCGATGTTCTTGTTGAGGGCTCATACCATATGAACAGCACACAGACCTGATTGTCATAGGTTGTGGGAATGTGATACTTCCATGGCGGTGTATGTAAGCGTACGCAGGGAGTGATATCGTGAAGAGAAGGCAACAAAACATGAAATCAGACGAATAGCGTCTGCGCTGTTTTCTTGCCAGGTATAAAGTGACCTGTTCTTTCAGGAAACGAATACAGTCGGCGCTGCCTTCCTCTTGGGACGTAGACAACTGATCCAGCAGTAAGCAAACAGCCTCGCACATTTCTGCGACTTAGTTGGACTTCACGCCGCCGTCCAACTTCTCGATTCCTTCAAGAAGTTGCACGATATCCCTTTTGCTGGTGGCAGTTTCTGGAAAGCACACATTTGCCCCTAGCTTTTTTTTTTGGCCGTTTTGATTACGTGTACTGTCACGCCCAAGTCTCCTTTGAAGCGAACAGAATACTTTAGCCAGAGCGCTTCATCTTCGACGACGTGAACTAGAAGAAGCCGCATTTTTCTCGATTACATGCCAGAAGTTAATCTTCTGGCTCCTCAATGGGCTGACTAGTTCGCTTAAAGAATTGACTTTATTCTCGCGAGCTCTGTCAAACGCCTCATTGGATTCAGCGACGCCTTTCTGCAGGTTAGCGTGCTTCATGCGCGCCCGGTTAGAGTCAGGGTCTTCCCTCTTCGTGGCTTCCCTAGACATGTACGCCAGAACGTTCGGGAACTTCGTAGGTACAGCGCCCTGACAAAGGCGCACATGAGTTACCGGCACTGTGATTGTGCGGGCAATGGTTTGTTTTGCATGTGTGGCTTCACGGATAATATCCGCATCCGCGAAGTGAAGTTCGCATACCTTATATATATTACCTCCAATAAGCAAAGCCTTCGGTGCTTGACATACAAAAGTGCGGCTTGGGAGCCAGTTACACTTGTACATGTATCCTCTTGAAATGAAAGCGCCATTTTATACCAAAATGAGAAAAACAAGCTTACCCTGGAATTCTCGGTGACAGTGAGGCTGTCTCGCGGCACCACGTGTATCTATGCATTCCTCAGTCTTTCTTCCATCGGGAACTTGAACACGTGCACCTTCGTGTCCGCGGTGTAGTCACCCCGGCATCGTCGTACACTTGCACGGCATCTCACCGTGCTTCCTTTGACATTGCCAAAATTTGCAGACGCGGAAACACTGACAGAAACACGCAAAGAACGAGCGACTTGACGGCGAAGAGACGCACGGGGAAAAAGACACGCCGGGAAATGCCGAATTCGACGTCGCGGTGGCAAGAGGGGTGATCGCCTCCGCGGGGCTATGACGTAGCCGGAGTGGAAAGGGCGAAGAACTGAGGCTTTCTCCTTTTACAATCGGCGTTGGTACGAACCATGGTACGAACCCACCACGAGCTGCCGAAAGAGAAAAAAGAAAAAGGAAAGATGAGGTGTGCCCCTTTGTTAAGTTTGCGGGAGACTCCTCTGGGCACTTGGGCATTCGTCGCGGGAGGGGGATTAGTTTCGCGGGCCTGCCTTCGCCATGTTCACGCCTCCTCGCCCTTCCTCCGCACCCTTCCGCACACGCAGGCGCAGACCGGTCCCGGCCAACCCGGTAAGAACGTAACCAAAGGAAGGGACCGTCTGCTAAAACTCTTTACTATCCGCACGCAACTCATTCTTGGCAGCAGCAATATACGGCTCGTTATACGGAAGCCGCTTTCCCCGCGTCCTTCGCGATGGATCTCGGTATTTCACTATGATTTCACCCCAGCGCTCCATCAACCCTTGTGCACACAGCGGGCCGGCAACCGACAGTTGTCCCACGGTGGCGCGCCCCGGTTTGCCGAGGCCAAAAAGGCTCATCGGTGCTCCCCGATGTGAACCGGCGCGGTTTATTGAAGATGCTATTAATGCTATTAAACAGAGGCGGATCCGGACCGATCGCCCAACCGCACCCCCACTCCCCCAAAGCCACTTACTATCCACCCCAGCCCCTTTCCACACCCCTCGACACTGATTTGAAAATGGTGTGTTGAAATAGAAAGATTAAAACCGTTTGTTGTAGTTTTGCATATGACAAATTAAAAAACTAAAGCAAAGCAGTCACATTAAAACTAATTGCAGTTTTGAAATATGCAAGAAAAGATCTCTGTCTAGTAAAAAAAACTATCAGCACCCTAACTTGGCAATAAAAAAAAGTGTTTCTCGAGCATATATAGTGACAGGGAATTCATATTCATGTGATTGTTAATTAAATAGTTAGAGTAGTTGCATATATACTACCTTAGAACTGCGTAAATCAATTGTATATATCAGTACCTGGCCGCATATCTGGCTGCATTTGGTGTAATACAAAAATCTGATTGTGTCATATAGTTGTTGTTCAACCCATAGAGGGTATCCCAGCTATCTTGCACCAAGAATAAATAAAAGAGCAATGGCATAACTCGAAAAAAAACCTTGTGGAAAATGTTTGCAGTACTGTGGAGAAGTGGGCAGCATTTTTTCGTAATGAAGCTTAACTAAGTATTTGTAATTAATTTTCTATCTCGAGAAGTACTGTCCTAATTACTAAAGTGACAATGAGGCACTTGCAGGTACCCACGAGGGGCATCTAACTGCGGTATTTTCACCGACGAACTAATTGCCTAGTTATTTATTATGACTGACAAAGAAAACCCGCGAAATATGAAAAATACCACGTGACAGTCCCTCCGCGCGCATCGTAAAGCAACGCCCTCAAAGGGGCCTCTGAGTTAGCCAGAATGAAATAAACAAAAGAAAGAAAGAAGAAATCGCCACCGAGTTTGTGCCTTATCTGCACACGCACCCCGCAAATCTTGCTGTTGCTGCTCCTTACATGCATGCCATTATCAAGGTGATGCACTGTCTCTTCGGGCAGGTGAAAGGGGAAGCAGTTGCTTTTAATCAGCCTATAAGGGGATGCTGCTTTACAATGCGCGCAGAAATCGTCTTCACGTGGTATTTTTTATATTTCTGGGTTTTCTTTGTCAGTCATAATAAATGAGTAGGCAATTAGTTCGTCGGTGAAAATACCACAGTTAGATGCCCCTCGCGGGTACCTACTAGTTCCTCATTGACACTTCAGTGATTAGGACAGTAAATATCGAGTTAGGTAATTGATTACAAATAATTAGTTAAGTATCATTAACAAAAAAATTACTGTCCGCTTTTCCACGGTACTGCAAACATTGTGCACTAGGTATTCTTCGAGTAACGCCATTGCTCTTTTTTTACATTTGGGGGCACGATAGCTGGGACACCCTGTATAACGAAGAACGTAGAGCCATATATGGATATACAAGGCGCCATATATGGGTTGGCCAGGCCATATACGGCTGTACTTGTCGCCATATATGGCTGTAATTGTAGCCATATATGGGTTGGACGCGCCTTATATGGAACCACGTGGGGCCATAAATGGCCATATTTGGGGCCATATATGTGCTGACTACGCCATATATGGCCCTATTTGTCCGCCATATATGGCAAGTGATAGCCTCATATGAACACATAAATAGCTATATATGGCCACATATAATTTATATATGCGCCATATATTCTGGCATTTTTAAGGGCTGCGTCACTACAGCGAGTGTTTTTCGTCAAACTCCAAATAACGTTAGACACCCCTAGCGAAGCACCGAATTACAACTGAAGATGGAGCCCGACCTACCCGACAGTCACCCTACCGCGTCTCTTCACACGAGCGGGAAGCCATCTGTACTCAAGTAGACGACATGCCCAGCGGCGACATAATAGAGCCATTGAAAAGTCCGCGGGCTGCGCCGGTCGTATTTGTAAAAAAAAACGGCACTTTAAGGTTCTGCCTTTACTACCGAAGACTGAACAAAATCCCCAAAAAGGACGTGTACCCCCGGCCACGAATTAACGACGCCCTAGACCGCCTCTGCAATGCCAAGTATACTTCTCATAGATGGATCTGAAGACCGGCTAATGGCAAATTGAAGTGAACGAGAGAGACCGAGAGAAGACTGCATTTTTAACCCCGGGCGGCCTATACGAGTTCAAGGTGATGCTGTTTGGGCTATGCACGGCACCCGCAACGTTTCAAAGAGTCATGGACACTATGCAAGCTGGCCTGAAAGGGCACACCTGCCTCGTATACCGGGATAACGTTATGGTATTCGCCCGGACTTTCGATAAACACCTTGCAAGGTTGGAGTCTGTACTCGAGGCCATTCGTACGTCGGGGTAAACGCTGAAGCCAAAAAAGTGGCCCTTCGCTTACGAGGAACTCAATTTTTGGGGACACGTCGTCAACGCCGCGGGAGTCCTGCCTGACCCGGCGAAAACTTCAGCCATAGCGAACTTCCCAAGACCGAAAGACAAAAAGAGCGTGCGAAGATATCTCGGACTATGGGCATAATACCTGCGCTTCGTCGCACGCTTCGCACGCACTGCAGAGCCGCTCACGCGCCGTACAAAAGATAGCACCCTTTTCGACTGCGAAAACGCCCAAGAAAAAGCATTTTATGAGCTGCAGCAACGCTTGCAAAATCCGCCCGTGCTCGTTCATTTCGACGAAAACGCCGAAACGAAAATGCACATGAATGCCAGCGATGTAGGTTTAGGTTCCGTCTTCGTCCAAAAGCAAAGCGGTTTGAAAAAGGTAATCGCCTACGCAAGCCGTGGTCTATCGAAGAAGGAGAAAAACTACTCTGCCTCCGAAAAAGAGGGCCTGCCTATCATATGGGAAATTTCAAAATTTCGCCCATACGTGCATGGTAGACCATTCAAGGTTGTGACAGATCACCATGCGCTGTGTTCGCTCGCCAATTTGAAGGACCCCTCTAGCCGTCTTGGGCGGTGGACCTTGCGCCTGCAAGAGTTCGACGTTACAATAGTCTACAAATCCCGCAGGAAACACTCCGGCGCCGACTGCCTGTCCCGCGCCCTCGTACGTGGACCCACTACCACAAGACTCCGGATGAAGACAGCGCGTCCTTCGGGGTCGTGACAGAGAGTGACCTTGCCGCCCAGCAGCGTACCGACCCCGACCGGCGGGTCATGATCGATTACCTCGAAGGACGCAACGTCGGCGTGCCTAGGGTGTTCAAGCTTAACTTACCAGCATTCAGCCTCAAAAACTCCGTCCTCGTGAAGAACAATTTCAGTCCCGGAACAAGAACGAATTATCTACTTGTCATCCCCGCAGACCTTCGTGACAAAATTTTGGAAGCATGCCACGACGACCAGTCTTCCGGACATCTCGGAACAGCTCGCACTGTTGCCAAACTCAAGGTGAAGTACTTCTGGCCCCGCATTACATCCGACGTCACCCACTTTGTTTGGTGTTGCCGTGACTACCAGCGACAAAAAACGCTGCCGAAAATACCTGCCGGACTACTGCAACGGCTCGCCGTGCCGTCGAGGCCATTTCAACAGACTCGAAAGGACCTTCGAGGCCCATTTCCTACGTCACGATCACAGAACAAGTGGATTGTCTTAGCGACAGACTACATGGCGCGCTACACAGAGACCGCTGCTCTTCCGACGGGGACTGCACAAGAAGTCGACAACTTCTTAATAAACCAACTAGTGCTGCCACATGGAGCCCCTGACCTCCTAATCACGGACCGCGGAACGGCCTTCACTGCGGAACTCATGCGAGAAATCGTACGCTACATGAACACGGATCACCGAAGAACGACGGCGTACCACCCCTAAACGAACGGACTAACGGAACGTCCTAACAAGATGATTGCGGATATGCTGTTCATGTACGTTGACCTTGAACATAAAATTTGGGACGATGTCCTCCCATATGTCACGTTTGCGTACATTACAGCCACGTAGGAAACTACGCAGATGACACCGTTCGAGCTTGTCTACGGAAGACGGCCGACTACGATGCTCGACGCAATGCTTTCGCACGTAGTAGACGAATACCTCAACGCCGACGTCCAAGGATACCTTCAACGTGTGGAGGATGCCCGCCAGCTCACTCGAGTTCGCCCAACGGACCAGCAGCTGCTGGATGCGAGACGCTACAATCTCCGACGCCGAGACGCCGAGTACCGCGCACGGGATCGTGTGGGGGTTTGGACTCCCATCCGAGACGTAGACTCAGTGCGAAACTTCTACGACGGTATTTCGGACCCTACCGGATTCTACAACGTGTTGGCCACCTTACCTACGAGGTGATCCCCGATGGTGATTCCGGAACAACACGACGACGCACGCGGCCCAAAGTCGTCCACGTGGTTCGCTTAAAAACTTTCTACGCATGATGACGGACTTATTTGTTCGAAGAGTTGCTTGTGTTAGCATCGGAGCGATGCACTCTTAGAAAAGGGGGGGGGGTAATGCTGGGAACCATGCTTTTGATTGGTTTATTGGTGTTTGGCTTTCGCCGCCCCGCTGCGCCGGTCTGTGTTATCGGTGTTGTGTGTACCAAGGGAGGCGCGTGTTCCGTTCTTTCTTTCTGCGCCGCCTGTGTCATCTCTTTTGATAGGGAGAGCGTTTCAACTAACGTGAACAGATTACAATAATTTTCGTGTATCTACAGTGTTCTGGATACAATTCGAGTATTCTGCAAACCCTAACGCCGAGTGATAAATTCCCGCTGAGCAGATGCCGCGGGATTCGATTGGACGACATTCGCTTGCGCACATCACTTTTTGACCGCTGCTTCGCCGCCTCTGTATTCTTTTGAGTTGTTAGGGGAGCACAAGTTCGCTCCAATAAAGTTGTTTTTTTTAAATGCAGAGCATTTCTTTAACTCGCACTGTCACCCGTCGTCCCTTGGCGTTGTCCCCTCTCAACAGCAGGTGAGGGCGCGCATGCGCGTGCTCCGGCGCTAAAAGAGGCGTTGCAGCACCAGGTGCTATCTCCTCTCTCTCTGCTGCGCGCGCTAAGGCAGCGGCGAAGCGTCAGCGTCGAGCGGCCGATCCCGAGCGTCGAGAACGAGAGGCCGCCGCCAGTCGTCAGCGTCGAGCTGCGGATCCCTCGGATCGAGAGCAAGACACGGCTTTAAAACGTCAGCGGCAAGCGGCGGACACCGCGTTACGAGAACGAGATGCCGCGGTCGGCCTTGTTGACGTAGTCTACGACGTACGCCGCGCACGCGTAGTGGTCGAGGATGATCTGGAGGTCCATGTTGGAGTCGAGAACCCTTCCGATCCACGGATTGAACGCGTTCACGCGCTTCTCGGCGGGGGTCCTCGCGTGAAGCACGCACGGACGCGACGCGCCAGCCCACAGAATCTCCGAATACTCCTCCCCGGACCGCACGTCGAAGGCGCGCAGGAACTCGTCCAAGCTCGCAAACTCCCCGTACTCCAACGCCTCATGCATTTCGTCGTACTTGGCCTTCAAGCGCCGTCGACGCACCCGTACGATAACAACAACTATAACTACCACCGCCAACTACCACAACCTACGCCATGTGACCACCCCCAATGCTCTGCATTTACTCGTGTCCCTTGCGCGGGGGCATGCGACGGGGGCACTTTTTCAAGACAACTGCGTCGTCATTGGCATCGTGTCACTTCAAATGCCGCCAGGAAAACCACGGGTTACCCCTTTTGAGTGCGAATGCACTTTATAAGCGACCCCGAACCTTCCGCCGTCCGCATAGCAACAGCTGCGGGTGCGCGCGCTTTTCGTCTTCCTCAGCAACGGGGGGAGATGGGCGCGCGCTGCCTGGCCGCTGACATGGCACCTACCCACGTGGGAGATTGGCCAGGAATAAGTACGAATGCACTTCTGGCCCCACGTGACTGCGCGCGCTCCGCCACCTCACCACGGTTTGCGCGGGCGCGTGCCACTCCCCGCACCGCTCTCCGAATGCAACCGAATGCGCGCAACCGAATGGAAGCAACAACGCAACCGAATGCGAGCACTGCACGCGTCGTTGAAGATACCGCAGCGGTTGAAGACAAGGCAGTGCGGCGAAGGGCCCGTGAAGCCGAGCGCAAGCGGGCGAAGCGGGCTGCGGTTCCCGAACTCCGCGCTCGGGAGGCCGAAGGGAGACGTAAGCGGCGCATCGCCTGCGGTGATGAAGGCCGGCAGCGAGACGCCGAACGAAAGCGTGCGTCTGCTCCCCCTCTCCTCGCGCCGTGACGTCACATGCTCTGCAGCTGGCGCGCCTCTCCCCCCGTTAGGTTTGCACTCACCCTCGGCGCGCGCCTCTCCCCTCGCCTGATAGCTCCCCCTCGCCGGTACTGCGCCTCTCAAGCCGATGGCAGAATTACTACGCTGTGTACTCTCGGCGCAAGAAATGCATTCGCACTTCCTCACGATTCCCTTCGGGGAGGCGGGAGCAATTTTTTGTATTTTTCTGGGCGTATATGTTATTCAATCAACGACCCTTGTGTTTTTTAATAAATAAAAACATTGTGAATATCACTTATGTATTGATGTCTTCACCCAGATATCCGTAATATTTGGTTTTTTCTCAACAATGCTGGTAAGTATCAACATTGCAAACAGATATGACGTTTAGATTTGGCTGTGGGTTTTTAACCTATGGCAGCACTAGTCAATGAAAACGACTGGCCGCAGAAAAACACAAATATTCAAGGACGAACGGAGCAGCTGACAGTCAGCGGCAGCGATTCCTTGCCGAACACCTGGGGAGTTGATGATGATGATGATGATGATGATAATACCCTCAAATGTTTTGGCACGTTCCCACAAGGAGGATTGGCCAGGGCTAACTGAATTGCCCGAATCCGCGAGGAGCTTAAAATACTAACTTGTTACCAGAAAGAACGAGGCCATAAAATGAGACTTCCTTATAAGTAAAATCCGAATAACCAAATTATTCTTACCCTTCAGCAATTCAAGCGACCTGAAGCAGAAAGGAAAGCTTCAATACAAACATATGTATATCGCTTTTTTCATACGCAAAATTTATTGCGCAAATACATATTAAAAGTGGAACCGAAAAATTCAACCCTAAACGCTCAATTGGTCCTTCGAAAACGGATGTCTAGCTGGCGAGATGCGGCGACACGAGAAACAAAACTGTTCGATTGTTTCAGGGACCTGGCACCACACACATAGTTCCGTAGGTGACCGCCCTGTTCTAACCAGATCAAAATTTAGTCTTGGATTCCTGCAGCGCAGCTCGGTGAAGGTCACTTCGCATTGCCGAGAAAAAAAGTGAACATTCCACGCCTAATTCAAAAGTTAATACTCTTGAAAAGATAACAGCGTGTCTGAACGAGTAGCGTCTAAATGTCAATAACGTCGTAATCTTGAAAATGCAAAAAGACCCAGATTAGGTATGCTGAATTGAATGTGAGCTGTAACGGTGAGATTAGCTACATTATCCGCTCGATCGTTCTCCCTGATGTCCGTATGGCCATGGACCCAAGCCAAACGTACCTCCTACACGTGCCTTGGAATAAAAACAATTATGTGCGGTACAAGGGAGAGTCGGAAGAGGAAGTTAGTGCCAATTTAACTGATATCACATCGGATTGTATGATGCGTTCTGATACATGCTCCGGAACTTTACATATTGCAAGAGATATTGCTAAAAATTATGCCGTAAAAATGGGTGTGTACTCCGCGATTCGTAGCGAATAACACCAATCAAAAGATTGTGAAAAATACGTCTTCCAGCCTTATCACCCATGTTAAGAGCGGTTGATAGATACAGTGGGAGACGTTGTTCAGCCAAAGAGAAGGGGTTTTGAAAGAAAAACTCTGTTTCCCGCGCAATAGTGGATACTGGGAAAACTTCATGTAATACCCAAAATGCAATCAAGACATGTTTGAACGAATCGTAATTGGGGGACGTACGTTTCGGCCACGGAGGAGTAAAAAATAAACTCGGATCAGAAATCCAAGGAGCCACTGACAGCTCGCGCCTAGGGTCTCAGTGTGGTGCTTCGTCGTCCTCAGCAATTTTGCTACAAAAAGCCCCCTGAAATGGTGGAGCTGAGAGGGTAGCCGAAAAGGTACTTTTGAAGGTTGTCATGCGGGTGTCGGAGGCTGTTGCAACTGCGGGAGCTGAGGAGGGTGAACCGCTGATATCCTTGAAGATTCGTCTGATCCTGCAGACAGCGGGCCTTCAAAGAAGGCTGAATTGAGGTGGTGAACAGAAATGGTGTCTTTGCTGCCACTCAAATCTGCAGTAAGATGTCAGAACGTTGAATGACGTGGTAGCGTTCGTCGTAAGGGTGGCGCAGGAGTTTTTGCACGTCGTTACGGTGAACGAAAACGTAGGTGGACGTCGCCAGCTCGATGAGCACATGTGGATCCGCTCGCTGGTGGCACCTTGTAATGCACGTGTCCGAAGTGAGCGAAATGAATCTTGCAGTTAAATAATGTATTCGGTGAGATCAAGGCAGGGCGATAATTCTGAAAACGTAAAAAACTCTGCCGGCAGGGATAGCGGTGCACCAAAGACCATTTGCGTGGGCGTTCAGTTTAGATCTTGCTTTCAATTAGCCCGAAGACTAAGAAGAACCAACCAAAGGGGTATGGACTAATGGATGCGTCCTGCTGTGCCCTGAGTGCGGTCTTGAGGGAGTTGTGAAAACGCTCAACGAACCTGCTGGAAATGGTGGTACGCTGTTGTGCAGATCCAAGATGTTCCAAGAAAGGTCAGCAGGTTATTCAAGAGTGCCAACTCAAACTCGTGGCCCCATCAACAGTGATAGTTGATGTGGCACCATAGTGGAAAACCCAGCCCGCAATGAAGGCGTTGGTGATGGTTGCATTATGGATGACGGGGAACGAGAGCGCATCGGGGCAATGCATGAAACGATCGAAGGAAGTTTGTAGATACCTGTTCTCGTCTGATCGAGGCCAGGGCCCCAAAATGTCTACGTGCACCTTGTCGAAGCGCTCACTTGGTGGCGTAAAAGAGCCCAAAGGGGCCTTCGCGTGCCAGTGAACCCTTGACTGCTGGCATACGAGACATCAGCTGGTCCACTCGCGTACGTTCTTGTTGACGCCCCGAGAATGGAAACGCTGCTTCAGAAAGTGTTGCGGGTTTCGTATTCCAGGATGGGATAGTCTATGGAAGGCATCGAAAAAATCGGAGGAAGTTCACCGGTGCGGTTTGTCGTGGGGTTGGCGTGCAAACATCACAAAGCACCGAAAGAGGACACGATGGAGTGGTACTTCAGTAAGGTGGAGAGTGGTGGGTTTTGGGCAAATCGCTATTAATTCGGTGTCATCGTGCTGCGCTTCGTTCTGCGCTGCGGTGATTGCAGTGAAGTCGATGTCAGCGGAGTTGTGGTAGCTGGTGAAGGAAGCGGCGACACGCGAGAGGACATCCACGACAGTGTTGTCGTGTCCTAGCACGTGCAGTATTTCTGTTGTGAATTCCGCGACGAAAGTCGACGGGGGGTTTCGCGAGGTGAGAAGTTAGTGGAATTTGGCCGGATGGCGAAGGTCAGAGGTTTGTGGTCCGTCTGGATATAGAGCTCGCGGCACTCCAATAAGTGCCCGAATTGATGTACAGCCCCGTACGTTGCAAGGAGTTCTCTTCCCAAAGGCCTGTAGCGTGACTCCTTGGTGGGTGACAACGTGCGGGAAAAGAAAGCAAGGTGTTGCCAGGGGTCGTCCAGAAAGTATTGCAAAGCAGCTCCGACTGCGGCGTCAGATGCATCGATCATTAGGCACAACGGAACTCCCAGGAGCGGATGGACGAGAACGGTTCCCTGAGACAGCTTCGTCTTGACATTCTCACAAACAGTTCGTGCTTCTTCAGACCAAGAGAGCGAATATGCTTTGGTTTGTTTCCTTTGACCATCTCCGTCAGCGGCCGCAGGGTGCGCGCAGATCGGTATGAGGCGGCGGCAAAATTTAGTAGGCCAACAAATTCGTGGAGCTTATGTATGAAAGATGGCTGTGGAAAGTCTTGGATGGCCTGAAATTTTTAAGTCAAGGGGCGAAGTTCATTCTTGTCTACACGGTGACCGATGAAGTCCAGGTCGTGAGCACCGAACTCGCACTTGGCTTTTTTGGCGATAAGGGGGTTTTCGGCAAGGCGACTGAAGAGTTGGCGAAGGTACTCAATGTGTTGTTCTACGTAGCTACTGAACACAACCACGTCATTGATGTAAGCAAAGCAAATCCTTGGGTCACGTTGTCAATAAAGCGCTGGAAAGCTTTGGTAGTGTTGCGAAGGCCGAAACGCATGAGCACCTACTCAAAAAGTCCGAACGGTGACATGATTGCCATCTTCGTAATATCCGCCAGCTGCACAGAAATCCCATGGTAGGCCTTAACATGGTCGATCTTAGAAAAAACCGTCCCACCATGAAGTGGTGCTGACAGGTCTGCGATGTGCGGAAGGGGGTAACGATCGGGCGCAGTGGCGTTGTTAAGCAACTGGTAGTCTCTGTATGGACGGAAGTCTCCAGGGGACGGATTTCGCACCACGCGCAGAGGCGATGCGTAAGGGCTTGACGACGGTCGAACGATTCCGAGCTCAGGCTTGTGTTCGAACTCGCTACGTGTGATCTTATAGCGATCAGGTGGTAAGCGACGACCTCGATCGTGAATGGGGGGGCCGGTAGGGACAATGTGGTGAGTGACGTCATGTCAGACAGAGAGGAGGAAGTTGGCACGTCGCAGAAGCGACGGCAATACCTCAAAAATATTCTCATAGCCAGCTTCTATATGTTTCGACCAGCAAAAGTGGTTTCTTCGAATCTATACCACGCACACAAAGGTGCGTTGTAGCATCAATGAAGCGCTCGCGGTGCACGTCAACCAAGAAGTTGTAGTGACGCAAAAGTCTGTATCCATAATGGGGGCGGTCACACCAGGGATAATAAAAATCTATCGAAATGTTCTGCGCAGGCCTACGTTGAGGGACAGCGATTTCTCTCCGTAGGTGGTGTTGGGAGTATGGTTGAAGGCTTGTGAGCTGCGTGTGGCTCACCTGCACCTCTGAAACGCGGCTGAGAGCAGTATAACACTGACCTCCGCGCTGGTGTCGACGATAAAACGCATTCTGCTGGTTTTGTGCGTGACAAAAAATAAGCAGCTTCGCAAATGACACCACGCGCCGCCTCTAGTGCTGCGTCAGGGAGTTACCCTGAAACGTGCAGAGGGCCGTACACTTCCGTGCTGATTTTCCAAAGTTGCGGTGGTACCAGCATTCGTGTTGCCTTTGACGCGAACAGCGGTGCGAAAAGGAGGGGTCGCGCGAGGGAGATGGCTGGCGTTGGGCTGAGAAAAAGGTGGTTTGATATCAGAGCTTGATTATCTCACCATAGAATTACTTGTGAAGACTCTGCAGCGCAGGTGGAGACGGTGTTTTGGGTTGCTGCTTTATTGGGCCCGGAACGTTCCGGGAGTGATACGTTGATAGGGTGAACATGAAACGTTCGACAGCAGTTGATACATCCATGATGGAGCTGACAAGTTGGGCCAGCTGAGAGGTGGGTAAAGCTTTTGCAGTTGCCAGCACCGTGCGGACGGAGTTGGGCTCTCGTTGAAGCAAAAGCTCTAGAAGCACAGCTTGATCGAACGTGGCTTCCTTTTCTCCAAGGAGGTATTGAAGGCAACGCAGTAGCTGTGAGGGCTTGCGATCATTGAGTACTTCAAATTCTACTAGCTACAACCGGCTCTGTTTCCATATTTTCGACCTCTTGATGAGTTCACTAACTCGCAAGGCTGTCTAGCAGGTCGGTCGCCAGTTGCAAAACAATAAGGTCGCGAAGCTCAGTGGTGATCTCAGGATGCCACGCAGACGCAAGGTGATTGAATCTTTGGCGCTGCGATGGGATGAGCGCTATGGCAAACTGGCTGTTTAGCTGCGCGCGCAGAGTTTTGGTTCCTGAGGCCAGTACTGGGGAAGCCGTAGCGGAAGTGCGGCCACGTCACCCTGCACGGAGGAGGATGTCGAATGGCTGTCATGTTCAGCGGTGGTTCTGAGTTGGGCATCCAAAGCGTTGCGATTGTCGTCAGCCATGTGCGATGTCCGTGGTCGCCAATTCTGTGCAGCACTGGTCAATAAATACGACAGGCCACAGAAGGACACATATATATATTTATGGCAGAAGGTAGCGGCTGACAGGCCAGTGGCAGCGATGACCATCCGAACACACGGAGTTCCTAGGAGCCACTGACGGCTCCCGACACGAAGCACAGCGCAGTGCTTCATCGTCTTCGGCGAAGGTACTACAAACCTATTGTGTAAGATCTGATTTTGGCCGGGCAGCTTAACTGGGGGACAGACAGACAGACAGACAGACAGACAGACTAAACATTTTGCGTTCAAGTAGCTCAAGGAAGACGTATTTAATATGTAAGATTTCAGGCTACTTTCCGGTAATGAAAATTTTCAAGGAAGGTTCTTGGCGCGGCCATCTTGGCAGGCTGGTTTTTATATGAGCCAGGTACCAAGCTCTTTTGATCCGCCTTGTTGGAGGGCCGGTATTCCGGCGTCCACATTTTCACCCCCTGATTGTAGAATGCAATAGTTAGAGTCTTTGTGGCGATCGGTTCGGGTTGAGCAATAGCAAATAAATGTGCTCCCGCAAGAGCCAAAATTTCCTGGAAAGTGTTGTTCAGTGTTCATAAAATTGTTTTTTGGTTCCTGTACAGTTGCAGTGCAGGGGGGCATTGAAATCTGAACGACGTTTGTCAATGCTGTAAGCTACATTCAGATGGTTAAATCAGTGTTGATGATATAGGCGTGGATACTCATGTGGCGAAAAAGCCATCTGAGATCCTTCTAGAGGGTACCATGGACAAAAATATTCAGAGAAGCCTGTACTAACGCGCAAGACTTGTAAAGAGATCTGTTCAAGAGGAACATTTAGGCACTCAACGTTGAGTTTTAGTATCGGTGTTTATTTCCATAGTGCTAGTGCTGACGCTAGTATTCGCCGTTATATGCATCGACCACGTCGTCCTCCTCTTGCCCGCGGCCAATGGTAGTTAGGAAGTCATCCCCACCATTACAGATATCCACCAGCTCTTCTTCATTTACTTGAGGCAGCGGTGGCGGGATTTGAAGTCGTCGCGGGATGAATTTCCGCACTCGTAGCCACCTCTCCAATGATCCATGATGGCTTTTAGGGAATGCGACTGCATCAGAGACCTTTCCAAGCAAATTCTTTTTGGGCAGTCTTCCTGAGTTTGTGGTTGGGGAGTTTTCTGCAACGCGGAAAAACGGCCAGCAACAGCAGCTTCGCTGTTAAAACTTACTTAGCTGGAGAGGACGCCTTGCGAAGTGTTTGCTGGAACAGTGGAATATTCTTTTTTGAGGAATTACACGGTAGGGTAACGTATAGGTTGAGGAAAATTACTTGTGTAGTTGAAAAATAAACAAAAACGCTTAGTGTGGCTTTTTAAGTGTCCAGGAGCTTCAAGTCTTTATGTGGTTCACATTTTCCATGTTTAAGTGTTTTCACTTCATAGGCGCATGATGCATGTATCATCAGATGATTTCTTCATGCGGAAGAAACGGTCCTACAGCTATCTTTCTAGTTCATTAGCCTTCAAATGACGCAAGCACCTTGATAGATTGGTTTCTATGCCATGCACTATGCTTAATAGAATGTAAGTGCACCAAGCATCGTGAATATGTACCGCTTTGACACCTATTCTTTATATAGCAGTGCACGTTTAAAAAAAACAAAAAAGTTTCAGGTTAGGTTTCCACAGAAACCCTTCACGGTCACTGGTCCTCGCGGATTGGAATAAAACTGGAAGCAATCATATACTATTCATTCTAGAACAGCCGTATCCTCCACCCAAATTCGACGCTGAACAAGCAAAATACAATTTGTATTCGCCTTGCAACCATCTTCAGGGGCATCATTTTGAGTTCCAGGTTTGAGCAAGTGTTTGCCGCAGCAAGTTAGTGTTCATTTACCATTAAATGCGGAAGTAACCATCATACGCTTGAGAAGGTATTTTTTTCTCAATCGACTATGGTAAAAAATGGTTTAACCTGCAAAAAAACGGGTCATTACATTTTAGTCTCGGCAGGTCCAGAAACGTGAAATAGAAACCTACAAATGAAAAGCAATCACCCAAGAATGATATAATTCTAAAGTACCACGCTCCCACTGCTTCCGGAGGAAGAGTAGAGACTCTTGCTACTCGGTTGTGAAAGTGCAACCGTAGAGAGTTGAGACGTAAACTACAAGACCCGTTTACACATGACAGGATATATCTCAAGAATACTGAAAGAGAAAAATAGAAACAGCATCACAGACGAAGTATATTAGAAACGAAATGAGCCTAAATTTTGAGTCTGGCAAAAAATACTTTTCTAAAATGTGATTCTGTTATTTTTCGCCGTCTTAGAAGAAACTGCAGCAGCGACGCTTGCGATAAATGACGTATGGAGTTTTCTAAAGTCTAGAGAATCAAAAAGGGGTTCTCTACGTCCTTTATATATGACTGCACCTTAAAGGCAGTCGCCTACATATCAAGAGGAAAACGATATCGACAAATGGTTTGCAATAGTGTTCCTGGCGTGAAATGAGTGTATTTATAACACTAGGCCTCTTCACACAGACGCGCGATTGAATTAGGACGAAGAAGTTGTAAATTTGTGTGCTCTTTCTCGTTTTGTACAGCCTAACAAAATCACCCAAGCATGGCGAATGTGGTTCTATTCCTGTTTAGTAGTCTTGCTCTGTCTGCACCGTGGTCACGCTATACCTCGATGCCATTTTTCAGATTAGATAACCACCAAGGTGAACAGGGCGTGGCACTGCCACCACGGCTTCAAGAAGTGTGGTGAGGTGCACAGCTATCTGGTGTCTAATAAAGACTTTTGGCCTCGAAACCATCTTTGGCACTAGAAGGACTGCTTCAGGTGTTGTCACACGCAAACGGCTCGCATTCTAGTTGGGTATTGAAGGGTAAGAAGTTTTGGTCTTAAAGAAGTATTTTGATTTGATCAGGCATTATTAGTCGCCACTCTTATGTGTGCGCTGTGGGGTCCACAACAGGATGAATATGACTACGCAGTCATGAAAAAGGGCCCCTGCAAATGTACCACATCATAAGCATTGACGCCTCCTCATCCCAGACCAGCCCACAAACGACACACTTCGGTGGGATAGAGTGCTGACATCCCTTGCGTTTCAATGCCAACAGCCGCTGCCACCGTCGCCATAGCCACAAGAAGCTACAGCGTCATTGACACCATCCTTCAAACATCCCTCAAAGCGTCGAAAGAGAGCAGTCGCATAAGCCGCACCGCGTTATTACCGTATTTACCCGATTCTAAAGCGCACTTTCTTTTCGGAACAATTGGCCGATAAATCGCATGCGCGTTAGAATCGGATACCAAACCGAAAGTGCCAAAACAGCGGAAATTCGTCCCACCCATCGCCATCGCCATCTCTACATGGTGCTAAAGCTTTTAGCAAATATTTTTCGGACGCAGCAAGCCTAGGCGCCTAGGCTTTTCTATCGGAGTTCAAACAAATTTTCAAATCCTTTCACTTGCGCGCTTGATAACAGCAATGGGAGCAGCGGCTCCCACGCGTTCAAAATCAGCCGTCGGCAGAAGCGTGCACCTCTGGAGAAGCTCTCGGGATGGGCGTGTGAGGCGTGGGCCACGATCCCATAGACCATGGTTGAACGTTCGTTCAGAAGTGTGGCATCGCGAACGCGCTTGAAGGCACCGAGGCCGAGATGTCGTGGTCAGCGGAGAGCGACGAGGAGTGAGATTAGTGAGAATTCTTCGAAAAATACATCGCCCATTTCTCTCGCATTCATTTGTCTGGGTCACAAAGTCCCATGCGCGTTACAATCGGAGGTGCAAGTTTTTTCGTTTTTTTTGCCAGGAAAATCGGGTGCGCGTTAGAATCGGGGGCGCGTCAGAATCGGGTAAATGCGGTATACTCGAGCGAAGAGTGCACTCTGCGCGCTGCTGCGACGCATTGTGTGATTCGCAACCCGCAAGAACACCACTGCCTGTCGCACTATACGGTACGACACAGTCACCTTGGACTCAACAAGGCTCTGAAACTGGCCATTTTGCCTAAAGCCATCTGAAGGCTAGTTAAACGTTACTTTAATATCGAGCTGCAGCGTGACATAAAAGGACTACACGGCCCTGACTGCAACACAGATTGTAGGCGGGCCAGTTGGTACATAACTGAGTCACAAACAGCCAACTGGATGTAATGTACCAACTGGCCCGCCTACAATCTGTGTTGCAGCCAGCGCCGTGTTTGTGTGATTTTCCTACCGTCTCGTTTCTGCGCTGTTTGTGACTCAGTTATGTACCAACTGGCCCGCCTACAATCAGTGTTGCAGTCAGCGCCGTGTTTGTGTGATCTTCCTATCCTCTCATTCCTGTGCTGTTTGTGACTCAGTTATGTACCAACTGGCCCGCCTACAATCTGTGTTGCAGTCAGCGCCGTGTTTGTGTGATCAGCTTAATTACTTCTTACTTTTGGTTTTGAGGTAGCTAGCTGGGGGACTCAGGAGCACACTTACACGTTTGCGGCCCTCTATAAAGGTTTTAGGGAGGTTTCCATCAACAATTACAACTCGCACTTGCAACAGCCTGTCTGCAGTTGTCGTGACTGGGCTCGATATACCATGACGACGAGGCCAACACAGCATGAACCGGTGCTATACTAGAACCCCTGCGTGCTGTGCCAGATACACGAAGTCCATATCAAAGAGGAGCAGGGGGCTGGCTCACTGGGGAATTATTGTAAACGTTAAGTCATAAGGCGGTACTTACTAATTGTTGCGAGAACGCCTCATGCGAAGCGCAGCAGCGATGACAATAAAAGGTTCCTTAGCGGCTTGTGAAGGATCACGCTCTGGTACATCCAATGTATTGTAAAACGGGCACTTCCGCCTCTAAAATTTTACTTTTCTTGCCTAACCTCCTTCTGGGTATGTGCGAAAACAAAATTAAAAAAGAAACAAGGAGAACAGATAAATGCCTTTTCGGTTTTTTCATCAGTTTTGCGGTAGCAGTTCGTGACTTGCTGCATAATAATCAAGGGCCGTGTTTGTGTGATCTTTGCAGACTGCGTCACGCGAGTTTGTGATCTTTGCAGACTGCGTCACGCGAGTTGGCGCCAAAGTTACTAAGAAAACCTCTGCTATCTGGATGTGGGTATCCGACAAAAAACATGCTATTGAATTGCACTCTGTACAGTGACATTCAGCTAAAGAATGTCAAAAAGAACTGAAACGGCTTAGTCTCTAACTTTCTGGTGTGCCCGGTTTTGCCTTAAAACTGGAGACGCTTAGTGAATTATGAGTTGCTCTAGGAACGTTACGAATAATGCTGTCTTTTAAATACCACTGCGCGCTCATCTAATTTTAAATTACGCTTACCAGCATAGTGCCTTTACAAAAGTATCCAATGTACCTTCGCACTGAAAGCAAACATACAAAGTTTATGTCTTCTTTCTTTTACAGTGCGGCAATATCGCTGCAACATGTGGAGTCAACGATTATGTAAGTAGTAGACAAAAATGGAGTAAAAGGGCAGCCGCAAAGCAAACACCCTGGGTTCCGTTTGAATAAAACTTGCCTTCAAAACTATATAAGAAGAGGCGTCTCTTTGCTGAAACGTTGGCTACAATCGAGGTCCCTGTACTGTTCACATATATAAATATATATATATATAAATATGTATATATATATATATATATATATATATATACACGATAGAAAAGTCACAATGAAAAATAAGAATATTCATTGTAACGTTTCGGCAGGGGGCCCGTCTTTTTCAGATACAAATAGTGCAGATACAATGGGTTTAAATACATTTCAGTTGTGGGCGGGGCAAGAAGATGTATCAAGCAAAACCTATGCTCTACGCGACACAGCACCAGATCCCCGTCTGCATTCTTTTTCCAAATAAGAGGAAACTTTGACTGCGACAGCGCAAACATTGTCTACCTTCTTGAATACGCCATATGCCACGCCCAGTACGTTGGTCAAACTGTGGATCCGTTTAGAATGAGAATCAACAATCACCGAGCACACATAAATTCCCTACCACATCTCCCCCATCTAAACATGTCAATAATCTAGGCCACCCCTTCTACGCTTTTGTAGCCACGGTGCTTCATACCAATTTCAAAACGCATTATGACCGTGAAGACCGTGAATCGTACCTCATTTACAAGTTTGACACGGTCTTGAGCGGCAAAAATTGAAAACTAAGGCCAATCAGGCACCGAAGGAGGCCGATGGAGCGAGCAACTGATTAACTTTGTTTTGAAGGACAAGCACTTTTACTTCCTCTTGTCTCTCTTTTTTCAAATCTGCGTATAGTGTACCGTGTACATAGTGTATTTTCTACTGTGTCAGTAGATTGCTTGTGTATAGTTGCCGTACCATATAGGCACGAATGTACATACATTTTGCCATACTACCCCTTGCTTTATTTTTAATTAATTGTATTATTGTTATTGTGTGTTCATTTGCACTGAACAATTGGAATCGGGTAGATAAAACCACTTCTCTTTTTTTGGGTGGGTGTTTTGTTTTTAGCTTTTTCTGTGTGTCTGTATGGGGGTATGCAAAGAAATATGATCTTGGTGAATGTTCTTCGAGAACTTCATGTGGCCCCGTATAACACTTTTTGTATGTGTTTGTACCCTTATGTCTACTCTTTTTTTGGTATTTTTGTGATATAACTTAAATTAGCGTTACTTTGCATTGTATTGTCCTTACATTGCATGATGTTGCCTTTCTGCGTCTGGCTCAAGGACAGCTGTCACGTCTTGCACAGGAAAACGTTTCCGCGATTTCACTTCATTTGAAACAATGTGTCGTTTGGGGCTTTCTTTGAACCTTTTTTATCCGTGCATTTCCTCGCTGCGGTTCCCGCGCCCCTCTGGCTAAGAAAATGACCTTCCCTGTCACTATACCCCTCTTCCTTCCTTTTTTCTTGTGAACGCTTGCACTAGGCGTCCGTAGTTAACTCTGGGCTCTCCCACTCTTTTCTACTAACCAGTGTATTTCACGTAGTTTTTTGCATAGTTCTGGATTTTAGAGACTCCCGTGCCCTGATTCCTACATGTGACAGCAATATTTTTAAAAATATCGACAGGTTGCTTGAACAGGCAGCAGGAGCAGCCAGACACAGGTCAAGAAACGAGCAGGAAACGAGCCCCTCCTTAGTCCCTCACCTTCCTGGTGACTTCAGTACCATGCAACCATTTCCTAGTATAATATAGCGTCGCCTGTCTTGATTACGCCCTCTTTCCCCTCTGTTGAACGGCACCACTACAACGCCCTTTTACCCCCGCCTCTTGCGTTGTGGGGCTTGGTATGCTTCTGTGTCACGTAGAGCCTACGTTTTGCTTGATATCTTGATACATCTCCTTCCCGCGCTCACACCTGAAATGTATTTAAACCCAACTGATCTGCACTATTTGTTTGTATCTTTGAAAAAGACCGGCCCCTGCTCGAAACGTTAGAATAAATATTGTTTGGGTTTTTCAATGTGACTTCTCCATCGTACACTTAATCTTGTAGCCAGGAACCTTTTCTCTTAACTATATACATATATACGATAGAAATAGAGAAGTCAAACTGAATAACATAAAAAGATTACAACAGTTATTCTAACGCTTCGACCGGAGACCGATCGTTTTCAAAGAGCTTCTTTGAAAAAGACCGGTCCCTGGTCGAAACGTTAGAATAAATGTTATGTTTTCAGTTTGACTTCTCTATCGTACAGCTAACCTTATAGCCAGGAACCTCTTCTCTTAACTCTATATATATATATATATATATATATATATATATATATATATATATATATATACATTATTGGCGGAAAGCTTTATGATTGCAGGAATGGTTTTAGGCATGGTAAACGTTGTAGCACTCCGCGGATTAAATGTATGGCATCAGCCTGCAGGTTTTTCCTACAACACACCAGAAACGCATTCAAACGGCACAAAGTTCCATCATTAAGGCCGAATGTTTGGATGCGTTAGCCGTTGTAATTGACAGGCGGGATAATTTCTAGCAGTTCGTGATTCAACGGCATTGTTGCTGCCAGAAGACAATAATACATAGCGCGGTGCGAATTGTTCAAGTGCACAAAGCATGACATGCCGACAGGGGCATGTGAGGGTGGGGCGCCAGCAACTTACTGAGAGTTGCGAGCAGTGCCGCCTTTAAATTATTGCCGCGCGCATCATCCGGTTACCAAAGAGAACATTAGGGGCATGTAGTTTGGCTGTGTTTCTGTTGTGTAAGACCATAACGCCCATAGTACGCCTTACATCACTGTTGAAGCTCAGCAGACAGGCACCGAGAAAACGTCGATGCTTAGGAGCGTCCCCTCAATAAAGGTGGACGTATATTTCGCGAACCGGCATGGCCAAACTGACTCCTAGTGGAGAGAGCTGCACAAATAATAGTTGCCGGCAATAAAGAGCAGAGGAGAAGAAAGCAAAGCGGATGTTCGTCCATTTTTGGCTTATGAGCGAAGCAAGGTTGTGCAGGCGGGGTTGCAACGATGACTGGCCATTGGCAACGAAGCGCCGCAGCGTCGGGAAATAAACTATAGCTGTCGCGCTGCAGGGAAATCAAGATTTAGATATCCGCGTATGTGATTCAGAGACATGAAACGGCAACAGAATGCGCTAGAAACGCTTGAAAACCGCAGTGTCAAATTGCCAAATCTACAGGATAGGATAAATGTGTTTGAATAACCCCAACAGGGTTCTGCAAGTTTGCAAAATGTTTGTTACTGGTCGTGTAGAATTGAAATTTGTGCAGGTACGCATATCACCGTACTACAGGTAAACAGGATGTAACGGTTGTCTATGTGACGAATTCCTGGATTTAACGAAGTTTTTCTATTACCCATTGGCACCCTCTTTGAAGCCCATGTGTTAGTGACCTCTATGGTACGAAGACTTCGGGACGGTTAACGTTTACGTAACGAATTCGCTGCACTTATCAGTAACTGTTTTATTCAACCTTTTCTGATTATTGGGCTGGAGAAATGCACTCATTTGGAGAATTTCGCCCACACTGCAAACAACCGCGCGTTAACACGTACGAGTACGGTGTCGGTTAGGGGCTAGGCCTACCACTCGGCGTATATAGTCGTGCGCATCCACTGCAAGTCTGGGGTGCTGATTCGTCGGTGATGGGTGCTGCAACCAGACAACTAAATGTTTTGTCTTTGCAAGATACTATCTAAATATGACGTCTCCGCCAGCAAGAACAAAGAATGTCTCCTGCCCGATACAGTATCCTAGCTAGCACCATCTCAAAAATTCTGAGTGCGGTAAAAAGTGTCACGTCCGCGAAAAGGCGGTTTTTCAGCAATATAGTGGTCTTTAAAACGCGTTATTGCACCAAAAAGTGTCAAAACTCAAATGTTCTGTTAATTTAGGTTCATGAATATGGGGGTAAGTGCTTGGTTTTGTTTCTGGTTCATTCACGCGAGCCTTAACTCGGAACCTGTATGTAACAAAAACCTGCATGTAACAAAATCTTGCGAATTTTTGCCAATTTCATATAGCCAGAAATAACTGTACACATATATACCGTGAAAGAAGCACACGCGTATTTGTCGATGCCGATTCATAAGTTCAAAAATCAACATGGCCAGAACTCTGATACCTAGGCAGAGCTGCTTTTGGAAGAAGGAGGAAATTCTTTAATTGAGTTGTCGTACAATAAAAAAATTAGAATCTGGTCCCTTGCCATCTGGCCAGAAGCCGGGACCATGCAATAAACCCAGGCAGCACAGGACTGTACGGTCTAACTCAAGCCGGTGTACTTTAGCCAGTGATTTTTTGTCCGGCCTTTTTCTGGCAGTCGTGTCCGGCCCGTGTCCAAATGTGGGCCTTTTGGCGGTATACGGCCATACTCCCATGGCTATCCAACGCCCAGTGTCTGTCGGCCAGTCGACCGGCTAACGTTCATACGGTTAGATTCCAGACTTAGGGCTCAGGCGTTTCCAAAGCCACCCGTGTGCGGCCGAAGTACGGCCACCGGAGGACAGCCGAGAGGCGGGCGTCTGACTCCAGCCGGACTAAAGCTGCCGGAAGTTCGGCCATGCTACGGGCATTGGAGTTCAGCCACAGTATGTTAACTGTAATGAGAACGGTGGACGACTACTGTATTCAGCGCAAGCAGGTGAGCCAGTCGTGCTTTGCAGCGGCACAAACCCACTGTTTTGTGTCCACTGCGCCCACATCAAAGTGAGCCCGCACGCCACCATTAGCCATCCAGCCTTCAGCGCAGCCTTGCTTAGTTATCAGAGTGAGTTGACAGCGAAATTCATTTAATAAACTGTGCTCACAAACGGTCGTTTCTTTAATTATTGTGCCTCTTTTACTGTCTGATGCAGAAAATGTTCATCAGATGCAGAAAATACAGAGCTGGAATAGTTGTATTGTCCAGGAGCTGATATATTCTGTGAGGCGGCTTACCTGAATAAACGGGGAAGGAGAGGGAGAGACAAGGGGTGGAAGGCGCATATTTTAGTGGGTTGAGTTTCACAAAGATGAAAGTGTCTCTTTTAGCCAATTTCTTTTAGGACAACCTTACTGAACACTTTCATGCTCTGAATAAATCAACTATTTTTACAACAGTTTCGTGACAAGATTAGTTATATTTAAAACGGGCGCGAATGCCTTTACGGTAATTTCGGTACTCCACAAAACACTCAGAAGCATTCAACATATTTTTAACACGAAAATTATATCTAGTCTTTGACCAACTTCCCTGCAAACAAATTTTCTACTCGATCACTTTTCTGATGGTCTTTCACAGGGCTGATCCTAGGAAAGATCGAACAAGTACTTTCATTTTCAATTTATTTTTGAAGTTGTTTTCATTAGTTACGTGCACATCACTTAATAGCCCAAAAGAACTTAAGTTTCCTCTAACGTTGTACTACGTTAAAAATTCAGCCGCATTTCCCCGAAGGGGAGCATGGGGAAGTGCGAATGCACGGGTGATGCGAAGGAACTCTTCTTGGCCAATCGCCCTAAGTGGGTATGTGGTGGGGTCGCTTTCGCACTTAAAAACTCTTCTTGGCCAATCGCCCTAAGTGGGTATGTGGTGCGGACGGACGGACGGCGGTGGACGCGTGATTCAGGGTCGCTTAAGATAATACTGATTGTGGAATGAAAAGCTATTTATTCCACACTAGCCTGGTCAAAGTTTCAATGACTTGTGGGCTTCGCGCCTCGTGATCCCGATGTATGCTATAGGATTCAACCAGGGCTTCAATCCCATCTCGGTGAGGTATATTTGTGTACAGAGAAGTTACATCTATAGTTACAAGGAAGGCGCCATCAGGGATTTTTATGTTTTAATTTCCCGTAGAAAGTGGCTAGTATCACGAAGATATGCCGAATGGGTAGCGAAGGAACTCTTCTTGGCCAATCGCCCTAACGCCCTAAATGGGTATGTGGTGCGGATGGACGGACGGCGGTGGACGCGTGATTCAGGGTCGCTTAAGAAGTGCATTCGCACTTAAAAAAATTTTGACGCGTTGCGAATCACGCCCTGCTTGAGGTGGCTGCAGTTGTATCCGTCTGCCTTCACGCAAAGATAGGCGTATGGCTAGAGTTTTATTATTTGTTCCAAACCAATAACATAGCAATGCAAGTATGCCTAGAACAAACCTTGCGTACTGCAGCGAATAAAACAATAAATAATGCATTGGTTGAGTTTGAATGCCTAAAGCTCTCAACCCGTTGAGAGCGAACTTCCGGCTCAGCAAGTTTATTTATTTATTTATTTATTTGATACCGGCATCGCCTTTACAGCAGGGAGATACATATCACTAAGCATCACATTTGAGACACAATAAAATAATTCTACGAAGCGTGGTGAGAATCGTCATTATAAACCGTGGATAAAATCATAGATAAAAGATAGTTACACTCTGGTATTGATCTAATATAAAATGAATCACGCAAGGCGTCACCTTAAACGAAATGTTATTAATTTGCTTTAAAATTGCGGTCCCACTTTGGGATATGTAGAATGGAGCTTGGATGTACTCCTTCCCTTAATTTCCTGTTTTCGAATGATAGATATTACAAAAAAACTTCAAACAGAGGTTTTGTCTGTGATCTTTCACGTCTTAAAATTTAAGTTTACTTTTACTTTCCCTCATGCTAAGTTCACTGTGCCAATTACCTAATTCGAATCGCACTGCCATTTTCCGTATGTTTTGGAGTGCATCAACCAGATCTTTGCGGTAGGGATCCCAACTAACCCATGCGTACTACAACATTAGGCGCACGTGACTGAAATATACGGTTGCTCTTTTAAGTAAAATGCAGGTTCGCTGAAATTGTCTCACAAAGACAAAAAGAGGTGCAGCCGCCAGTGTTATGTTGTGAACGTGCCTTTTTAACCTCCAACTTGTCGTTAAATACACTCCTGCACTCCTAGTTATTTATATTTCCCGGCCGTTCTTAAGGCAGCGTAAGATACGGTATACTTATTCAATTCGAAAGTTTTCTTGTAAAGGTGACGTTAACACACTTTCTAAAATTCAAGGACTTTTCTGAATCAGCACACCAGGATGTTAATAAATTCGAATCGTGCGGCCGGTATTCGGAAACACGTTCCTTTCCGAACGTGTCCTTTTCCAACACAGTCCTTCGCGACCATCTCGAACAAACATTCGAGTCCAATACTGATATAATTTAAGTACAACACAAACAAAAGAGGGTCCGCAGCTGGTCCTTGGGGAATTCGTGAGGTCACGGGAACATATACAGACGAACAATCATTGAGAGCGACCGAGTGGTGTCTTCGAGAGAGAGACTGGGCTATCCATGCAATAACGGATTCATTCAGTTTATAGACCACAGTGTCTATAAACTGACCGGCCAGCCGGCAGCCGTGCTTCCGGCCAGTCTAACAAGAAGCTCATATACAACACCGTCAAATGCTTTTTTTGCGTTCCAAGAAAATAGAGCCAACTACTTTACGCTTATCTATTGCTAGAGCCAAATCGTGCGTGAACTCAACAATCTGCGTTGAGCAAGAAAAACCTGACAATATCCGTGCTTTCTACGATGATGGCGATTATATTTAATCAAATGAGTCATAACCCAAGTGTAGCTTAGCTCACCTTTAAATACCGAAACTAAATTAACATCCAGGATTCGTCCATGACAAGGCTGTGTTGTTATCGCAAATATAAAAAGACACTTGTTTTTAGATAGGCAGTCACAAAACCCGATGAAGTAACAGTGCAGAGCGTGAAGGTGAGCACGATCTTAGCCTCTTCTACGTTTATCCCCAATAAAATAGTGCAACATTGTTTTTCGCAGTATTATTTTAAGAAGAATAGCCGAAAACTTGTGCTTTTGCGCGGCCTTGCATTTCTTTGGCGCCGGTTGAGCTCCTGCGTGATGGCCGCTTGCTCGACGTCCTAGTAGGCCAGTTATTTTCGGTGAACCCCCGCCATCCAGGGTCGGACAAATTTGCCGGGTCGATGTCTCCAATGCTCTCTATTTCCTGAGGGGGCGGACAGCCACGAGCTGATGCGTTGACGGAGCCGGCTGGCGAGGCGGGGTAGCGGCAATGACTGGCGAGGCTTAGCTCACCCACTCGTCTGGCATAGTCTCTTTGTGGCAATAAATGGCATTCCGATGGCCTAAAACGTCCCCTGGTAATGTCCAGCGAGTCCTTGAACCTTACCCGTTCACCTATAACCACTCATTACTGTTTGACAAAGGAACTCCGTTCATTTAAAACGTAGAAACTCCCAGCGGATTAAACGCGTCTGCGTCGTTCGGCTCCCTAACGGCTTTTTCTTCACCTAGGGAAAAACCGGATCTACACCGCACAGTCTCCTTCCAACCAATAGTGCAAGAGCTCTGGCGCCGAGACGCATGCCGTTATTCGGCTGTACGTCGCTTACCGAAAAATGACCTATGACCTGATGCCTTGCGTGGGCTGGGCTCCTCCTGAACACCGGTTGCCGAATATTCTGCGGCCGTTCACTTTCCGTATTTTGGCCGAGGACCGCCAAACGGATGAAAAACGAACATTCTTGGGCCGTACGTCGGCCGGTCTTCATCGTAACAGCGGTTGCCCGAACAAAACGAATATTCTGTTTGAAAGCAGAATATTCATTTTGAAAGAGCGAATGCGCGGCAGCCGTGCTGCGGCCGGTCTCCTTTCGAACACCAACTGCCACAAGAATACGAATATTCTGTGGCCGGTCGCTTGTCGTGCTCAACACCGCTTCCCAAAGAATAAACGGATGTCCCAAGGCCATACTTCGGCCGTTCTTCTTTTTAACATGGGCAGCCGAAAGTGAACTGAATATCTGTCAGCTGGGTAGCTGCCGTTGTGTGTCTGAATACAGGCAGCCGGAGAAACGCCGAAGCACTGGTTATCAGATGTTGGCTGTTAAACGTATGATCAGTGGCTGCCAGAACCTGTATGCTGGGCGGACATGCCAGAAAGCGGCCAAAGACGGGCCGGTCATGGGACATACTTTCTGTGCCGCCAGGGAAGATTTAAGGTACATTTTGTTCCGGAAAACAAAACTGAAACTAATAATATGAACGCAAAAAACGGCGCAACAAATTCATCAATGCAACATTCTGGAACTACATCGAAAACTACATTTAGAGTTCTTATAAAGTGCCTACAAAGTACATATAAAGCACACATAACTTCGTTGGAATGGCGACACTGAATGGTGCAGTGATTGACACAGACACAGATATAAATTCTGTGTAACAGTACCATCCTCAAGGAATCTGAGAAACAAGTTTAGGAGAGGAAATTACAAAAAATGTACACAGAGTAGGTTTATAGGTGGAGATACTCCAGGAGAAGTCTTCTTTGAAAGGGGAAACAGCGCTTTACTTGACCAGTGAAAGAGACGGTGATTACTCTGCCGAAGACAAAAGGATACATCTGTTATATCCTGACCTGCTTTGTCCCTTAATGTTCAAACTTAAGGCGCTGGGGAAGCAGTACATGCGAAAGGAACAGAGAACTGCAAAGAAGAAGCGTTCAAAGACGAAGGACCTCAAAGGGGGCTCTGTTCATACCTTATCACAGTCCAAAAAGAATCAGCCACGCCATCTCGTGTTGGGAAAACCAAGAAAAAATCTTCACCTCCTGACAAGAAGGTGTGCAGCGCACCCTGGCTCAATGCGCATAACTGAAACAGCAGCGAACACTAGAAATCGAACCGTGCGCCCTGAAAATAGCCGCAACGAGGGTACGACTCACGTGCACCCGGCTCTAACAAGTTAAAATAACTTGTGGAAACAGAAAGAAGTACCTCCAACCAGGTCAAGCAAAATACTGCATCAAGGGGCTGCACTAGCTTGGTTCACAGGCTCACGAAAGCCAAGGCATTGTTTCCATCGATGGAGGTGGAACCTGACACGTGTTGAACTATTTTGGCCCACTCGGACATGAAATTAGCTCTTCATGGACTGAACAATTTCTTGGACACGAACCATACTCATTGTTGTGCGGGGGAGGATGTTGTGAAATAAGTGGATATCCTTCTCTCGTGCCCCACTATCATCATCAGAAGTGTATTCGAATAAAGGCATCTTTGGGAGGGGTCTCCGCGGCTGGTCCCTTTCTACAGTTATTTCAGAAACCTCAATGTGGCCATGAAGACAAACTACGTGTTGGTTTTATTCGAAATATTTCGTGTTTTATAGTGCCCCCAGCGCGTGTCCGGAAGCAAACGATGCTTTATTCACTGCAAAATAAACAAAGTTAAAATTTTGATTCTCACAACAAAAGGTTGGTTTCAACGCCTTTTTCAATGACATCATAAGAACAGGTCATTCAGCTAAACCTGGTGTGGTGCGGAGACTTGTTTACTGTTAGTCAACCTAGATGGCGCCACCACACCGGGGCAAGCTGTTCTCTGCCTTTTGTATGTTTGTTACCATATTTTAAGCTGGCTTGTTTTTGTTCATGGAGAAAATATTTGTTTTGTAAAACATGGTGCTCGCTCGACAAATATGGTCCCTTAAAGGGGCACTGACACAAAATTTTGAAGGCGAGATAACTTCGGAGATAGATTGATGGGAACACATATACATCATCTGCGAAATATCAGCGGCGAATACAGCCTGGAACATATTAAAATCAATTTTAAAGTGTGCGAAACGCAACCGAGCAGCCAGCAGAGGACCACGCGCAATCGACATCCCGAGGATATTGTGTAAATAAACGACATCCAACACGTCACGAGCTTGTGTTTGCCGCTTCCGCACTGCCGGCGTTTTTCGCCGGCTCGCCGCTCCAATCGGAGGGCCGGAGGGGTGGAGCTTCTGCTCTCGAGAATGAACGACCCGATCGTTGGCGGAGGAGGCGCCGTGATTTCGTAAGCTCATCGAGCAGCTGGCCGCGACCAACGTTCTACAGCGATTCCAGGCACTCTGTTTCTGTTACTGTTTATTACCATTGGATGCGAAAACGCGCCGGAGGCACGAAAAGCCCACTGAGCTAGCCGCACGGTTGCTGTGCAGGCGGCGGCCACGGCGCGAAGTGGCCCAGGCCGGCGCAGGTAGCTCGAGTGATAGCTTGTTACCGCTGCACGAAATTGTCCCCAAGTCCCGACCATGGTGGCTTACATGAGAAAGGAGTTAATGATGTGATGGTGGGTTGCATTAAAAATTGTCATCTGCACCGCTTACGAGAGCGGCACTCGAATATCCGCCGCAGTGCTAAGCCGAACACATCTGTAGGCGGACCTGTAGGCAGACCTGCCGGCTGCTCCCAGCGCGCGTCTTGCCACCCACCGTCTCGAGCGTCGCGCGTCGTTCTTTAGCCGCGGTAGCATTTGCACTCGCAGCGCCTGCGTCACATCCACGGTCGCTTTTTTATTAAGCGCCTCACGAGATCAGTACATGGGGGCATTCGTAGAAACTGCCGTCGATGCGGATTCGACAGTGGTACGGCGGCTCTGTTCTCGGATATCCCTCCGACGGTCACGTGGTCAGCTTTGTTCACACAAAATCCACAAAATCCATCGTTTCGCGGCACTCGCTGAAACCGAAACTGTGACTGGCCGCATTGAAAATACCTCTAATTAAACAACCGTCGCACGCTGAAGCAGATGAGGTTTCTACAGGTTATAAGTAGGTCACTAGCTTCTTATCGCAACAGAAAAAAACAAGATGCAAAATTTTTGTGTCAGTGCCCCTTTAAGACACCGTCGCTTGCGTCAATTATTAGGTGTCGTCTGAGATACGCCCAAAACGCCGCAGTGCTGCGCATCTAAACCAAGCATAGTGCGCGCAGTACCAACAGCAATACGCATCGGTCCTTCTAGGTTTACGTGTGCTATCGTAACTTCAACTGTTTGTCCCACCTTTATTACTGCTATAACATGAATGTCCCCTAAATGTAAGCGCAAATGGCTCGAGCGGCAAGCTTATATGCTCTGCCTAATTTCCGTTTGCTTTTTGCGGCATCCACCAATCGCAGAGCTAGCTGGTATGACATCGCAGGTTCTGTTGCGAGAAGTGAGCTAGTGGGTCACATGGCCATTCCCGTTTTTCCTAGTTATATAGGTTATTTGAGCGAAGTTTACGCTAAAGCTGGTGCCAGTATGATTCTAACGAGGCGATCTTTTAAATGAAGCAAACTTGCATTTTGTCTTCATGGCCCCTTTAGGTACAAATGAAAACGTTCCATAAAAGGTGACAAAAATCGGCTCTGGTTATTAGCATCAACCAATTTTTGTATTATGTATGATCCCATCAAAATAAAAGGAACAATTACGGAGTAACAACAAAAAACCTACTTACGATTGAATCCGCGCAAAGTCTTCGATTTATGTCTGTTCTGGTATTGCTGTCGATGAAAATTTTTGAAACGTTTTATATGTTTATAAAAGTTTTATCGTCATATAAATAGCCGCTCAAATATTTCTCCGAAATACTGCAACTGTCATTGCTTTGAGTGCGGATGTACCTCGTCGCTTGAGAATAGCTTCAGGGCCCTATCACGACTCAGTTTTCAAAGAGCAGTTAACGAAGACGCTGATGCCACCTCCTTTAAAAGTACAAGAAAGTTGAAGGTGTACTTTCGAAGGCAATTAAGAATGTTACTCAATGTTATTTTTTAGACAACCATAAATTTAGTGTGACACTGTTTTGACCTTTGTATCGCGTTAGAGGCACGAGAAGTTTTGGTACACTACATTTTAGTAGACTACATTTTAGAGTACCCGCCCTGAAAGTATGTTCCTCTAAATGCTCTGAAAGTGTTCAAATTTCTAATCTCAACTCTTCGCCCCGTTCCAGTTTTTTCCTGTTGCTCTTCATAACATGATCAAGGTAAGTAACCTTGCAATTGTTCCGCCTTTACATGGCAGGCTCATTACTTTTTCCGCCTAATATTATGCGGAAACTGATTGCTCTATCACACGTACTGTACTACGAAAAAAACAACCAGTGAGTTCTGTTACTATTACATGACACCGTTATAATGAGCAAGAAAATTCTCACAACTGCTCACAAAATTGCCGTAATTTTAAACAGTTTAATAAATTACCTCACTACAGAAACAGCTACACAGATAAAAAACCTTGGCCAATTTGTACCAAACATACAATGTTCGATGTCACGCTATTTCGCAATGGAGAATTCATTTTAAACATAGGCAACTCTACCCTCTTAAAATGTTAACACACGCTTGGCTTACCGAAGGGGTGTTTGATCACGTAATCAAGAATATCTCGACAATCTCGCACATTCGCTAGTTCCTGTGCCTGTACGTGGTTCCTAGGTTGTTGCATAAATGTTTTTTTCTGTTTAAAAGCCACCAATCCCGCCTGCATACGCCTCGAGCTTCGCGATCGCTGCACCGCCTGCCGCTGCTTTTCCGCGGAATATGTGGGATGAGCGCTGCGTGGCTGATAAGGACTCATGGAATGCTTTGGTTCTCTTTCGCTTCTGTCTGCATTCCGACGCCCTAAACAACTTGTTATGGAGACGTCTGCAACCAAATAGTATGATTACGGCACTTCGATAAACATCTACGTCATGGGAGACTGCTCGAATGCCAACACAAGAGCTATCCGTGAAGGTGCTTTTGAGCGATTGAGGTCGCGGGTTCAATTCCCAGCTGCGGCGGCCTCTTTTCTGATGGAGGCGAAAAGCAAAAACGCCCGCCTGTAAGAGGGTTCGGCGCACGTAAAGATCCCCAGGCGGTCAAAATTAATCCGAAGCCCTCCACTATGGTGCGCCTCATCGCCTGCACTGCGTCGGCACGTTAAACCCAATAATCAATCAATCAAATCCGTTCTGTGCACTCCTCGGCCATTCTTACGGGCGTCACCGACGGCAGAAGCATATCACCACTGTCGTCTCAGAACACGTAAGACACACGTGAATTCTACGGTCACCTCGTTTCGACTTGATATTAGCATAGACGGTAGTATTAACTCTGGCACAGTGAGAAGTTGGTTTTGTTTTGCAGCGCGGACAACAAATGCGGCTTTGTTTTGAATATGTCAAGCGGTGATCTCGCTTAGTGTGCACACGGGAGCGCGTGGTCTCCGATACTATCCGAGCAACATGCCGTGTGGTGTGCGTAGCAGCACGCAACTTCTGTGCGTGTCGAGCAAGGGGATGCTTTCAGCGCTCGCATCACCTTATTTCAGCCTCTGAGCGTCGTCCGCTAACTTAATATTGTGTGTAGCGCTCGAGCAATCGGCCGCTATATACATAACTGGAAACTGGAATCCGCAAGAAAAAATGTTTCAGTGAGCGGGTATGCGTTCATTAGCCTTAAATTAAATTTAAATCGGTTCGTCACATGGCACACCACCAGCTTGCTTCAACCCGACTCGATAAAAAGGTAACACCAATTTTGAATAGCACTTGATTTTTTGTAAGTGGTGGCCACTGAAACCAAATGAACACATGTGCACAATGTTTATCAGAAATAAATTGAGAGTTTGAAGTTAGCTAGGGCACTACAACATCGATTCAATTTATGGTGTAAAAGCACCTTTGTTTTTTATTAGGCGTGTTCAAACAAGGATATGCGTATTCGAGGTTGAGGCGAGACACCATTACGACATGAACATGACGCGTAGAATACCAGAAGACGAGCAGACGCTCCGACAACGAAGTGCGCACGCTGAAAGGAAATTCTCGTTCTACATGCACAGCGCAAGAGTGATGCTTCGCGCAGCTCACGATTGGCTGCTCTGATAATACCGGCGGCCACGTGCTCCTGTGTTCACCCTAAGCGAGCTCACCTCTGTATGTAGTAGAACAATATGTTTCGGGGAATTGATTACCCAACACCTGAATATAACCTAGGCCACTTATGGGAATATTAAGCCACGCAAAATGTGAAGTATATTCAAAGGCTGTGTGTCGTTAAATACGTGCCCATTCACGCCCTATATTAAGAACAAAAGTGGGTTAGTAAACCCACGGAAACATAAATGACCTGCAAGTCCGGGAGAAACAATACCTCGTGTGGGAATGAAAAAAAAAACAGCGTAGATTCGGAAATGCTAAAGTTAATCTAAACTAAAGCCACGTACGACTCACCAGACCAACTATAGATGCGAATTGCACTGCTACTTAGCAATATCTGAGGTGGGACGGTGGTACCGGGCACGCTTAATTACCGTTGTGTTCAAATGCGGAGCGAAATCGAGGGAGGAACATTTTAGTAACCATACATACAAGCTTCAGGTTCACTTTCTGTTTGTTTTTCGACTCCAACGAACGGCTGATCACTCGGCGGGGACACTTTTTCAAGAATATTGGCTTGGTGGTTCACATGCGACAAAAGGTGCCGTTGCAAGTGTGTGGCATTTGATGAGGCCCTCTGATTTCAGTTTGTTCTAGATTTTGCAGGCTCCCTCTGTCATATGACGATGTTTCAAAGAAGGGTTTAGCCGCGAACATGGATTGCTCTATGAACCCGTCTCGACGCCGCTCGCGGAGGATAAGCGTAACAGATAAATTTTTGAGAGCGCTGACTTCCCAACAAGACTGCCCAGAATTCAATTCTTCGTTGTGTGCTGATTGCCGACTATATTTCACATTATGCGCCATACTTTTTTCGTGAAGCCTTCGTAAAATGTATGCCAGATTGGCTTGTGCAGGGTACTGATCAACATCTGAAGTGATACTCGCTAGTATGACTTTTGTGTTGTGAGGTATGAGTGCTCCGCTAGATTTTGTAAGTACACACACACAAAACCTATTTTCTTCGTAGTGTGTAGCCGTAGCGTGACCATCTGAGGAAACACTGCTTACAAAGACACTGTTAGTAAATTTCAGGACAGTGGAGTTACCATCAACTCCATGCATTAGGCGGTTTCACGACGCCGGCCTGTGACACGCTAAGACCGCGTCAGAAATATTTGCGCCTTCCTAAATACACTACATTGGGTAACAGAGCTACTGGTTCACATAAATATGTATTTCGTGAACGTGCCGCAAATGCAGCAGCGGGAATGGGCAGCCAGCCGGAGCCTCCCGTGGCTGCTTTTGAAACGGGCCGCTAGGTGGATATCAGTGGTCCTCTACAGGCAGCGCTTGAGGCCTATTGGAAATAGGGGTGGAATGAAAGCCTCTACGTTGAGAAAACAGTAGTGGGAGATAAATGTTACAGCACAGAGTATTGTTTATTTGCAAGGGAGTCATGTTTGTTTGCACTTCACGTCAGCCTCTCGAACCGCTAGATTTGGCTCTGCGTTGCGTCGCTCTCTTGTCGAAACTACCATTACTACCGGATCGGTCCGGCATGGTCGTTTGGCTTCTGCCTCTGCCATACGAACCCGTTATGAATCCCGCTGTTTCTTTTTCGCCTATTTTACAATTTCTGAAACTCAGGAATACCTTTGAGGGAATTTTTACACGATCGGGAACCCGTTCCTGTTGCGATTATTTTTCAGTTACCCTCTGCTCGATTTAGCGGACAAATCGCGGCCTACCCATGGCGCAGAGGGACTGGGACTAGATGCCGAGAAACGCGCTCTGAATACAGACGCTCCCTTTCTCTTCTACGGAAAAAAGCAGCGCTTGTGTTTGGTTCCAAATATGGAGTGAAAAAGCACGTCTCCGGTAAGAAACGACCGCCAGCTGCCAATGAAATGAGATGGGAGAGATGTGAGATGGACTGTTTTCATGCAGGGCGACAGCAAGAACGAAACAAGCCAGTCCTCTGAAGCTGTGCTTCAAAAATGTATTTATTAGCCACCGCTTTATCCTGTTCTTCTATGAATTCAGCGTGGGGCCAGCGGTTTCGGGAGCCTTCAGCACTGCTCCAAAGCGTCGCAAATATTATAACAATTCATAATAAATGATGGTGACATCGTCCAGGTACACGAGGCAGGTCTGCCACCTGAGGCCGGCAAGAACGATGTCAAGAATGCGCTGGAAAGGTGCTGGTGCCGTACAGAGCCCGTAGGCATGCCTTTTAACTTATAAAGTCTATGTTAAGTAATTAGTGCAGTCTTTCTTCGATCTCATTCGTGTACGCCAATATGCTAGTACCCACTGTTAACGTCAACTGACGAGAAGTAGAGGGCGTGGCGAAGCCGACGCCGGGTGTCATCAACATGTGGGAACGGGTACAGATCTTTCTTTGTAATTTTCTTTAGCCCCCGACAGTATAAAAAAAAGCCGTAACGTTCAATCGTTTTTCTTGCAAGCTCCACCGCGGTAGCTCAGGGACTGTTACACGTGCGAATTTGATCTTCCTTCAGCAGGTCTTAAACCTGGTTTTGTATTTCTTCTCGTTCTATGTGTGAGACTCGGTACTGCCGTTTAGAAGTTGAATGTACCGCCTCAAAGGTGGGAATTGTGGGCTTGGAAACGGTACTACGGCCAACTGTAGAATCAGTGAAAAAATAGTGAGCGTATACGTTGAGTAATGCAAACAAGTCACACCCTTGCTGATGCGAAAGTCCCAGCCGACGGCAAGGCCTAAAAAAATTGCGGGCAATCCTCACTAAAGTGAAATCTGGGGAGGGGCGAAGCATGCAGTGCATATGTGCATTCAAAGATGGCTCGTCTTTCTCTTTCCACATGGCACGCGCTGATTAGGCGCGGGGAAGCGGCGGTAAGAGGATCGACGGCGCGCTTTCCGAGGCGGTGGCGCGCTCTCTTGCATTAAGGCGGATACGCAATGCCCTCTTCCGTTGAACCTGATTTCAGCAAATTGCATTTCCCATGTGCCACACATTGGAGTCGATGCGGGTGCAGTTCAAGGCCCCAGCTTCCCCCTTTGGCCTCATCATTGGTAATCAATGAGGCCTCGGCACCAGGTGCCATTTCTTTCTTTCACCAACCACCCGACCCGATCAGGCCTAGTGTCGAGAGGCCCTGGGCATATGAGTGTAACTAAAGTCACCATCATCATCACCAGCCTATCTCCGCCCACTGCAGGAAAAAGGCCTCACCCATTCATCAAGATCATAGTGCCGCCAAATCTCACCCATTAATCTCCCTTTACCCCAGTCCTGTACTAACTGCGACCAATCAATCCCGCAAACTCCTTGGTCTCATCTTCCCGTCTATTTTTGTGCCGCCACTTGCCACTCTTGCCTTGACTAGGGATCCACTCTTTTACCCTTAATAACAAACTGCTGTATTGCCTTCGCCTTACATGTCCTGCCCTGCCCACGTCCATTCTTCTACGTTCTACAAATGTGTCCTTAACACTCGGTTTTTTTCCTGAACCACTCCGCTCTGTTCTTGTCCCTTAATGTTACAGTTATCATCTTCCGTTCCATAGCTCGCTGAGTCGTGCTTAATTTATTTTGAACATTCTTAATGAGCCTCCATGTTTCTTACACGTAGGTGAGTACCGGCAAGACCAAGCTGTCATACACTTTCTTTTTCAGGGACAGTGGTACATTTGCTAATCATTACCTGAGAATGCCTGCCGTATGCACTCAACCCCATTCTTATCCTTGTAATTATCTCTGCCTTATGCTTGCAAATAGTGGTCACAACTTGGCCTAAGTAGATATATTCGCTTACCACTAACACTGCCTTGCCACCTATCTCAAACCACTGTGCTGTCCCGAGGTTATTATTCATTACTTTAGTTGTCCGCATAATATTTTCAGGCCCATGGTTCTACTATGTTTGTACAGTGCGGTAAGCATGCTTTGCAATTCGTCCTTGAGTTACCTAGCAAGGCAGCGTCTTTAGAAAATCTGAAATTACGGAGGTATTCTTTATGAACTCTTACTTCCACCTGTCTCCAATTCAATGTTCTGAATACTTCTTGTAAACATGCTGTGAATAACATTGTAGAGATTATGTCTACTTGTCTGACGGCCTTCCTTATTGGTATTTTACTGCTCTCCTTATGGAGGATAATGGTAGCTCTCGATCTATTGTTAATATGCTCTAGTATTCTCACATAATGCTCGTCTACATCCTGGTTTCATAATGCCTGAATGACTTTTAAGGTTTCGACCGAGTCAAATGTTTTCACATATTTTATGAAGACTATATATAAGGGTTCAGTGTACTCCGCGCTGTTGTCTATCACCTGATTATTCGTGTGAATTTAGTCCATTGCTGAATAGCCTTTGCGAAACCCTGCTTGTTCTTTAGGTTGACAGAAATCTAAATTGGAAAAATTCTGTGAGCGAATACTTGGGTAACTACCTTGTAGACGACCGACGCTAAGCTGATCGGCCTGTAATTTTTCAAGCCCCTCATGTCACCTTTCTAATGGATTAGGATGATGTTCGCTTTTTTCCAAGATTCCGGTACACTTGCGGTCATTAGGCATTGCGTGTACAGGTTTGCCAGTTTAACGAGTTCCATTTTCCCGCTATCCTTCGAGAGGTCTGCTGTTATATGATATTCACGCGTTGATTTGCCCCCTTTTATTTCTTTCAAAACCTTCCTTAGTTCTTCTGCCATTACTGGTGGGATGTCTATCTTCCCTGAACTACTTTCTCTTTCGGCATTATCCGTGATGTCCCGGCTAGTGTGCAGATCTCAATTGAACTCCTCGGCTGTTATGACTATTTTATCCCTTTTTGTGACGACATTGCCTTGCTTGTCTTTAAGTGCATATATATAATTTTCCCACGCCTACACGTGTCTTCACTGTTTTCAGGCTGCCTCCGTTTTTTACAGCATATTCGATCCTCTCCATATTATGCTTCCGTATGTAAGCTGTATTACGCCCAATGATTATTTCGAATGCTCCGCTAGTTCTATTCCATCAGCTGAGGTGGCGAGTGTCATGATTTGCCATTTCCTAATTAGATCTTTCGTGCCGAGGGAAAGATTACTAGTATCCTATCTAGAATCGTGCCCTCTACTTCTACTGCACACTCCGTGATAATGCGTGTAAGATTGTCTCTGGCTTCCTGTGTCGTACAGTCCGCTTCTTTGGTAAAAGCTGAATATTGGTTCTGCAGCGCAATCCTGAATTATTCTACTTTACGGCTTACTGTTAGCTCATTGATCAGCTTGTTTCGTACTAGCTTATTGCGGTCCCTCATTAAATCTAGCATAATTCGAGATCTTACCATACGATGGTCACAGCACCTCACCTTTCCGAGCACTTCCACATCTGGCACAACACCACTGTTATCACATAATATTAAGTCAATTTCATTTTTATGCTCCCCATTCTGGCTTCTCAACGTCCACTTCCGGCTCTACCGTTTGCAGAAGAAGGTGTTCGTGATGCGCAAATTATTCAGTTCTGCGATCTCATCTAGTACGTTCCCCATCTATTTCTACAGACCAGACCATTGTAACCAACTGCATTGTCTCCAGCCTGATTCTTGCCTACTTTTAAGTATTACAATCTATTTAGCATTAGGATTAGTAACTGAATTACCCGGCACAAAATGTCGCTGCAGCAACGCTAATCAGCTCTGCCCATGTTACGTCGCGACGTCGTAGCTGCACAAGCGGTGGGGGAGCCCATAACCGGTAATAATGTTCAATCCTTGCTGCCAGGGTTCGGTTACTGTTTGTGGTTCCAGTCATAAACTCGTCCGCGGTCACTGGCGGATTCCGAATGAGGCCACCAAAAATTCCGCTCATCAGGCCTCTCATTTGGAGATGAACCTTGCTTTCCTTGGTGGCCAGCAGATCCGCTAGTGCGGTAAATCGCCGTTCATCTTCAACGAAGCTCTTGTCGCTTTGGCTTGGGCGTGGCTTTTCAGAAGACCTTCAGCACTTTGACCTTGAAAGAAGTTGGCGAGAGGTGTGGATACCCTCTTTGAAAGAATGCCATGAAGTGTTGGCAGCGTCATGGTTGACAAACGTTACGAACTGCAACCTCCAAAGAATAGTAGAAGCTCTTGTCGCATCGGTACACCGTTTAATCATTGTTGCGAGCCACTTGCTCACACTGCTCGATCTATTGTTCAAGATCCGTGGAGGCATCCAATGTAACGAGGAAGGAATACAGCGCGCGATATGCCAGTATACGATGGGTGACGCAATCGATTCAGTTTGCTATGGCTGCAACGTCGTAGCAACTGAATGCCTGCCTGCATCCTTCCAGGATCCGCGTGTGAGTCCCGAACGCCGGTGTGTGGGTTCGGATGCGTCGGCTCGTGCGCAAACCTGGGTCTTAGAAAAAGGCTCACCGGCCCGGGCTGTGTATTGGGCTGGACTTACGGGTCCGTGAGGGGGGTACTAAGCACGCATGGGAGGTACTCCACACCTACTACAATATATCATAAATTACACTTGGGGTGTCGAAAGAGCAAGGCTAGAAAAGCCATTTGATAGCTGTAAACTCAAAACTGCAATATTAAGCCCGTGATTTCGAGCACTGGATCTAAGGCTCTCATCTTCTTCACACTCTTTGGGCTCATATAGGTAGGTGCAATACAAACAGTAAATTATTTCCCTCTCATGATGGCCATGATTGGGTTTATGAAGACTGGCGCCAGAACAGCGATGCCCGCGATGCCACGAAGGAAAATCAAAGACCTTGTAACAGCGCCTCAAACTAAGCAGGGAAAAGTCATCGGCCCGTGGTCTGGGTGCGAATGGTCAGGTGAGCTGTCCTCTGCGAGTCAACGGGCCAGAAATACAGGGCTGAGAAATAGACAGGTCATTGGCTCATCGGTGCTGGGGCGGGCCGAGGCGAACACTTAGCCTTGAAGGGGTCGCCAAATGAACTGAGACGGGGTTGCACGAGGGGTGCAGGATGGGGATGACGAGCACAACCTCGCCAAAGATGTTACGTGATGGCAAGGCAGATATGAGACGAATCATGATTAAAGTGATAAGTTATTGATTTAGACTAGTTGGAGGAGGCGTGAGATGGTAAACATCCGCCTTGCCATTACTGGCATGAAAAGCTAACGAAAATGCTGAGGTACATTCTGTCAACGACGGCGCCGTGTACGGGATTCTAGGCAGATTTCGGAGCTGCTCCAGGTGACGCGACCGAACGGGCAAGCGGCACGCAGGACTCCGGTGAATGGAGTGTCTCCGCGGTCGTAGCTGATGGAGCCATGTACTTACGGGTGCAGAGGACGGGCTGTTTTCCAGGCCACGTGCATGTGTTAAGCAACGCAGTTACTTGTGATTGTTGCAGCGCCATGACAAAGTTACTGAAAACAGGCCCGTGTGTAGCTGACGTGGACAGGAGGAACGTTTGGAAGACCTAGTGCGCGTGAGGTTCTGAGGAAGCAGCCGAAGCTGTGCCCCCGTGCGTTCTGACACAGCCTTGCTTGTGATTTGAACGCTACGCATGGCTTCTCATGTCGCAGTAGCGCATGTGGCTGTCAAGCAGCGCAAAGCGTACAAGAGGGTACTTTCTTAGAACTTTTGCTATCCCAAAGGCATTATGTGGGGTCACTCGATGAATTCAGTCTCGAAACCATACTGGGGTTCCCCATTCATTGCTGCCGTACCCAAGGGCGCGACTGCAACGAGGACATAGCTGGGTGATAGCCATTAAAACTGTTGCCGTGGATATTCCATCAACTGCTGCGCAGCTTCATTTTTGCGATCACGAATTGCAATGTCGTCGACATAGCATGCCCGGCTTCATTTATGTCGGAGCACGGAACGATGAGCCTACCAAAAACTGCGACAAAGGGCGTGCCGTTCCGCCGGTAGTGGCTTGTTCGAACCAGCGTGACCTCGCAGTGTTCTCTTCGCGGCAACCAGACGGCACACCTCTTGGCCCGACAACTGGCCAACCGGCAACCCAAGAAGAGTCGGAGTGGACCGAGCAACCCCTCCTCTTTTACGCCGACATTAGTATACATTACCGAGTACCAACTCAAGTGAAACCAGCAGTCACTGATTAGACCATGAACAAACATGAACTCATTCTGAGGCAACTAAAAACTACTACCTACCCGCAGCCAACACCACGACACGTCGTCCCTGGTGCTCTTTTTGATCCTCTATACACTCAATGCCAAGCCCTAGGAACGCTGTACCATATTGTCTGGGAATGTCAACTCAACCTAGATCTGCCCCCATCCGCAATGAGAGAGTACGCTGGCCATCTCTATTCCCGAAACACCGCTTTTCCAGAAACACCAAAACACCGAAACACCACGGCGCTACCAACGGAGTCTTGGACTGAAGACCCCACCCCAAAAATGCTCACTTCAAATGTAGATAAAGTTTCTTCCTCACTGTCTCTCCCGGCATGATGGATAAAATTCCGCTTCTGCCCACGCGGATCGTGCGTCGAGGGTTTAAACTAGGGACAGGTACTGGGGCGGAATTCTTACTATTGCCCATTTCATGTTCGTTTCGGTGTCCGTTTTGATCGGTGACTGATTGGCTGAAAGCAGACAATCAGGTGTGACAGTGCAGAACCAAAAAGAGATGCCTGTTTCGACGCACTTGATTTGCCTGAACCTTCGCATGCTCATCTACGTCACGCCGGAACGGAAGCGAAATGATTATTTCAGAAGTGGAAAAACAAAGACTTCCGCCCGGCTAGTCACGCGGTGCCATGCCCGCGTGGGGTGAGCGGCCTCGGGAGCTGCTGCTGCACGAACAATCAACCCTTTCTTGTCGACCTCCACGCTATCAGGGATTACGCCCATTCGTCTCTCAAGAATAAGGAGGCAGCTCGCGGTTTTATTCACATCCTTTTACACTAGACAATTTTTCCAAAGTAGGAAGGCGCATTCCTGTTCCTACAGTCTGGCAGTGCTCGATTACGCTACCAGGTTATTGTCCCTGCCTATCACAACCTCCTGATAACTCTTGTCCAAATCCCTCGTGGGCTAGCCAACGAGCAAGCTCTCATCGGGCATCCCTTACTGACAAACACATTCTAAATAGCGCCCGCTCTTTTTACCTACACCCTTTTAAACATCATTTCTGCCCCCCTCATACTATCTCCAATCACGCAATTTGCCCCTGCCAACAAAAAACACCTAATGATCAAATCAAATCCCGATCCCTTTTTTGAAGAAGTGGGCACGCATTGGTCGCATTTTGCACGGGTGTCAGGGCTGCGGCCAAGGCCAAAGTGTGCATTGTCATAAGCCAAACTACCCCATAAAGTTAAGGCTGAAAGACCTGTTTGCTTCCATAAACGTTTACTCAAGCTGCCTCACAGTATCCCTGCAAACTTCTCCAAAATTACGTGTGTCGGTATATATGCGGCTATGAATATCAATTGCTGGGATGCAAAAAAACAGTCCCCGCTGAATGATTCATTGTGTGCTTGTAATATTCCTTGATACTTTGAGGCGTCGGTCTATAAAGTTATTTACGTTATTACGCCATCTAATGATTAGTTTGGTTGTGTGGTTGAGTGATAATGGCAATAAATTTATATTGTACTTACCCAAGGACGACACAGGTGTCCTCAGAAAACAAAAATATATTGGGCTAAACTTGTGTTCCTATAAGAACTCAAAGATTAAAGTAGCGGTGAAAAAGCAGTCAACAAAGCACAGGCAAGTGTCGGGAGCGGCGTATGCCCCCACAGCACTGATCTTTCCGAGTTATGTGTTCCAGTATCTTCGTATTACATTTCAAAGAATCTTCGTGTTACATCGAGAGCAGAAATTTCGCACACCAAACAGTTAGATATCTCGGCAAAACATTTACAAATAAGCTAAAGTGGGTAATGCACATCGACGAAATATGTGCATCAACACAGCGAAAACTGGGCCTCTTACGATACAAATTGAAAAATTCTCCCCTGATGTTAAACCTTTTGCATATATTATGCACTTCAGGCATCGTATACTATACGGGTGTATCGTTTGGGATCGACCTACTAAAAACGACATTAACAGACTTGAAACAATTCAGAGGCTGGCCGTTTGATTTATATTTAATCGTTATCGCCGACATGACTAGCCAACCAGCTTATCGGAAATGAAGAAGATCATGACGGTGCAGAGACGCCGAAAAATAACAATAATAAACTTTTTTATAAACTCTGGAACCGTACACTTGCACTTGATCCCACACCTTATCTACACCCTTATCTGAAACTATCACCCTCTGAAATGTAACTCGATTTGGGCACGTGCAAACACATTCAGGCATTCTTTCTTCCCCGGTACCATAGATCATTGGCATTCCTTCCCGGCCGAAGCCTTCTTAGCAATTAATGTTCCTCATTGTTGCACTCTTGATTTGATTCATTGCATGGTTTAACGCGCCGAAGCAACGCAGGCGATGAGGGGCGCCGTAGTGCAGGGCTCCGGAATAACTTTGACCACCTGGGGATTTTTAACGTGTGCCAAAATCCCGTACGAACGGGCGTTCTTGCTTTTCGCAGTTTTGTACCATACTTGTCTAATAAAATATAATGCTGCCAATACACCGTGCTGGGTTTTGTAGCAGCACCTGTGGGAGATTTCTGTTACTGTATATGATCATTGGTTCTTTGCATGGCTTTTTATTTTCCTGCCCTGTTCCCGACATTTTTATGAGCAATATATATAAAATATCGTCTGATACGCCCGTTGTTTTCACTTGTGTTTTCTTCGACTGTTCATTGGTTAATTGTTTTTGCTTTCAATATGTATTTCTTTTTATTCTTTCTTTTTTCTTGTTTACGACTTGTTTACCTCATTGATGTATCAACACCCCACTCCTGCTTGGACCACCCAGGGCTTGCGGCATTTTATAAATAAATAAATAAATAAATTAATTAATTAATTAATTATTAATTAATTAATTAATTAATTAATTAATTAATTAATTAATTAATTAATTAATTAATTAATTAATTAATTAATTAATTAATTAATTAATTAATTAATAATTAATTAGTTAATATATAAATAAATAAATAAATAATAAACATATAAAATTCTAATCCAGTCAGGTGGCGACAGGGCATAACATTCTCCGTATCAAACAAAAAAGCTTGTGCGGCATGGAAAAGGAAGGCAGGAAAACGCGCTTTTCTTCAAACAGAAAAGACCGCCTCACATGGCCAGGCACTGGCAATAAAACACAAAACTAAACAAAGCAGAAGGCGTGGTTTGCGCCAATACTGCACTCCGAAAGCTTCTGTAGAACTTCAAATAGTACAATTTTTGTCCTCCTAAAATGAGAAATAAAGTTGGCGCCACCACTCGTGGTGTTTCAAAATTTATGAGAGAAAGCTTTCGCTTTAAGAGACACATCCTTTTATGGTCATAACTTCTTTTGCCGTCATTCGCATTGCCGCATTTTTTGATTGAATAGACTGCTTGCTTTACTTTTCAGTGTCTCATGGACAGTCCGCAGTTGCAAGACTCCGTAGTCCTGTTGAAACTTTTTGGAGGAAGTATGGTCCTAATAGCAGAACAGATCAGTAAGCAAGGTAAGTGACTTAACTACTTCGCAATACTTAGAATAGGTGTGTGTGGAATAATGTGGAATACGCCGTCAAAACCACGGTGCGTGAAGTGAATAGCCAATACAAATTTACATCGGCAGTTCGAACCTGTATCTTCATTGACACAAGGGCTAATTTATCAAAATGAATGAACATCGGTGTCGTTTATGTAGGTCATTTTAATACGTGGTCAATACAGAACCAAAAGCTTGATTTTGTTCAAGCGATGGCAAAGACAAAGATTTTAGAACTATTCTACCAGGTAATGGGTGCAAAATATACTACTTAAATAATTTTTTTTTGTCGGGCGGGCAAAATATCATTTTTCTAATTAAAATTTTTGCAATAAACAAGCGTAAAGCGTACAGCCTTATCTGATACAAGGCACTATCGTCCCACTTGAAGGAGAAATGAATTTTACAATTTTACCGACCACTTACTGTTCTATGCGTGGACACCACGATGACAAAGATATACAAATATTTTGCTGGACGCTCTCTTTCCGGACTGATATTTGTTCATAACACGTCTGCAGAGTAAGATTACCGTTCAGATATTGTATCTATTTCTAATCATTCTCATTTTGCTTGAGCATGTCTGAATTTATGCAAGGCAGCATTTATGATTACGTTTGATTGATATGGTTAACAATTTTATTAGCACGAGTGATAGCCGGTATTTTATGCCATTTTTTATTAATTATTGGTAATTTTGATCCCCCAGTGTACAGCTGCACGAAACAGTTGTCCAATGTTCGATGAGTTGCTTTGTTGTTTGGCCCATTAGTGGCAAAATTGTTGGCTTACTTTGCCGTGCCTGTTCAACCTGCAATGTATTTTGTAGCCCACTACCTTTTCAATACCTTTCATGTGTTGCGTATGTGAAATATTTAAATAAATAAATACCGCGGAAGTGGCCGGCGCTAAGCTCACAAAGACCCAGAAATCCAAAGCCCATCAGTGATTCTATACTGTTTGGATCCATAAACTTCCTTCAAATTACCGTTGCTATTTTGGCGGCTAGATGCACGAGAGCGCAAAACGGAAGGTATCCGGCAAAATGTGTCTTCCGGGTAAAGCAGGCCTTTTATTTATACTTTATTTCCAGGATGGCTTCAAAACACAAAGTGTATACGTTGTAGGACCGAAATATACAGTGCAAACCCGCGTTTCTTGGTTTTTGTCTTTGGCTTAAAGCGGCCTTCCGGACGAGCCACAATTTCGAAAGATTTCCTTGTTACATTCTTATTGACACTAGTTCTAACGAACACATGCTTATATAAGCTAAATAATTAGAAAAAAGCAATATCCAAGCGATTGAATAGCTCATTTCCCGCAGTAGAACCTATGACGTACTATGCATAGCTGTGCGATCGGCTGAGGCCGGCTAAACAACACACAAGTTAGGCACGGTTCATAAGCTCACGCGCCTCACGTGTGAGCCAATTTTACTGGTCAATATGAAATGCCTGTTTTCCCTGCGAACTCTCCACCTCATGCTCTACCCTCCCCGCTCTCGCAACTCGCATGTGATTATAGGCTTATAGGTTTAATGAATTGAATGGGCTTGGACTGGGCACTGTCCGCAACAACAACAATTCGACACCCCCTGAAGCCTGTGTTATTTTGAGCACCTTATTTTTTCCCTTCCCCACGACTCTAGCTCTTTCCTTCCACACTCGCAACTCGCATGATAGGTATAACGGATATTTTTCGAATTCAATTACATTTTCTGAGCTTCCCTGAGGTTGCACAACTTGCCTAGGAAAAATGTGCAATGCCTTTCATAAGCAAGTGGCCGCGCAAAACCTAATGTTTTTTTACGGTACTTTGAGTCAAATGGAAACGTTCCACAGAGATCAGTTTGGTTGGACACTTAAACTCAGAAAGATTGGACAGAAAGTTATCTATGACCTCTACGGGGACAAAATGTCGGATGGGTGCGTAGCCCCTGAAGAAGACCGAATTCCTCATTTGTTTTCGTTTACCTATAATAAAGATTGTTGGTTTTTGTTCTCTACAGTTGCAAGCCTAAGCACGAGACGATGCACATAAATGAGGCGTAAATGGTTTATCGTGTACGACTGCTCGGCTAACATTGACAAGTAACGAATAACAATGTGCGTTATTGGCATTAGCTCATTCACCCAGCTATCATCGCCCGCACCTAGGGCTTCGTATTATACCTGTGAACAACACTCGTATCGCGTGGTGTCCCGTAGTACTTTTCAGGCCACTGTATTCAGAGGCTACAGTTAATGTCGTGTAAACTTCCGAAGGTCTCATGTCATGCACATACGCAATAACAGCGGCCTACACGATGTCGTTTGTATAGCATCACTTTTATGATTGCGTAACCGCCTTTATTTCTCGAATACTTTGAATTGAGGCAGCGCGAAAAATGGTAACGTGCCAATTATGAGCAACTGCTTCAGAAGCACTAGCAGGTAAAGAAACACAATCACGCACGCTATTTTGAATATGTTGCACTCTAATTGAAACAAGCCTTGTTTCGTGGCGCTGTGCTGCGGGCCTAGTTGTAAATTCTTTTTGTTGCGCTGTTGTCTGTTAAGCCCGCAAACCGGTGTGTTGATACACGTCAGGCACATGGCATACGCATTGCCTCTGACCGTTTTTGTCGCTTGTGGAAAGCTTGGCGTTCGATGAGGTTTCTGTAAGAGGGTCCTTCCGGTAACCGTTTATTTGGTGCCCAATAAATCTCTCCGCTGATACACCGACGGGTGGCCGATAACTCGGGAGGCAGGAGGAACCTGTGGGGTTTAGAAATAATCGCAATCGGCCACTGCCTCTTGTGTTGCTTCAACTTTTGGGTTGCTTCAATGTTGCTTCAACTTTTCCTCGGCTCACGAACGCATCGCTCCGCTTTGCGCCGAGTCGATAGCGGACGGAGCAATGCAACGTCGCTATACCGGTGACTGCGATCGGATGGCCAGTCGCAACAGTGGCGACCGCGGGGGCAGGCCAGTCAGAGAAGCATATATATACACTACTTCGACATAGTAAAACGTGCACTAGACGGAGACAACGCTCGTCCTGTGTCACTGGCTCTTCCTCGGTCCCCGTCTAATGCACATTTTACCATGTGGAAGGTTACGTCCTAACATAAGATAGCAGTTGGTGGACAGAATATCCAGGAGATGACGTTTCATACACTGCTTTCTGAAGAAAAGAAGGTGTTTGCACTTTCAGCTCTGGCCTTGATAGACGTCGTGATCCCTTACGAGCGGTTTTGTCGATAAACGTCATCTCTCTCTTTCTGTCTCTCTCTCTCTCTCTCTCTCTCTCTCTCTCTATATATATATATATATATATATATATATATATATATATATATATATCATTCCTTTTTCGACGTGTGTCCCGTTTTTTTTATATATAAGTATATACATACGTCTGCACCTCCGTTAGATCTTCCTCAGGAATGACAGCTTTGGAAAGAATCACACAGCGTCCCGAATGGCCAGGCAATCGGCAAAAAAAGCACACACACGAAACAAACACGCAAAGGATCACACACAACGTATAATGCTGGTACTACAAAGCGCTACGAAAGACGACCCGGAAAAGAAGAGGTGGAAAAAAATTGGCTCCAATTCTCGCTGTGAAGGTGGTTGCACTGCAATAGCTGTAAACGGCACCCACAACAATAACCCATGCGACTTCTGTCAAACACACACACGTGGATCTACAAAGAGGCAAACCTGAGAGTCTGGCAGCCGTTACCTGGCTTTCGCGGTGGTTGCGTCCACGCAAAGCTGCGACGGTGGAAAGAAAATAGGGAGGAGCGTCTTTCGAAGGTTGAGGATGAGGACGGCGCGCGCTGCTCTAGCGTCATCGCTATCACTGCCTCCCCTCACTCTTCTTTCATGTGTCGCCTCAAAAAAGCGCCCTGCCCCTCCCGAGACACTGAATTTAAACCACTGTCCGTCTCTCCGTCTCCACGAGTGGGCCTAGCTTAGTCGGCAAGACGACAGTATCTCGTTCCGCTTCTCTTCATTGCCCAGGTACGATCCCTGGTTGGGCCAGTAGTTTGACTGCGTAGCCTTTGCATAGCCAGTAGACCTTATTTCCTCAGGCTGTTGGTTTGTGTGGCCAGTAGTATCGTAGGATTTTTCTGCTGAAGCTGGAACAAACATTTCATTGGCTGAATAGAGGTACACTTCCTCGCAGTAAAAAGGTGGTGCGGAGGAAGACGATTACGCAGAATATCCTGCATAATACGAAAGAGGCGGAAATAGAACAAGTACGTAGGTGGCGAAAGCCCCGCGAGCAGCTTGGTAGTGTACGAGGGAAACAAAAACAAAGCCTATGCCGCCACGAGCACTGAATATGCAAACGCCCTGCCGCACGCACTCATAAACCAAAATCTAGGGATTGTTTTCAGCCGTAGGGTAACGTATGCAAAGTGGTGTCTTTCGCGGTATTAGCACCGGGGGCTATTTCCGCGAGTTTTCGGTGTAAGACAATAGCTAATAGGGGCGCAAATTGCGACGTCCCGATCCACGCCAACGCCTTTCTGGGCACAAGATGTCCCGCCGCGGCACGGAAGCTCAATCCGTGGCGTTGCTCTGATAGCACTAGGCCTGATCGGCCGCACACATGGACCCCTGGGCTCATTCCACGCAAATATGAAGGAGGGCGCCAATGCTCCGACAAAACAAAAACTAAAAGAAGAAGGTACAGACTTAGCAGTCGGTGTTGGCCGGCTATACCGGGGCAACTGAAAGAAGAACGACGAAGAACACAAGCGAAAAGAGGAAAGATGCGCGCCCTCCGTGCTCCCGAGCATTGGAGATTACAAAGCGAATAAAAGACAACCGATGCAGAACCTAGAGCAACAGCCACCGAAACAAGATAGCCCATACGCGGTCGAACAGAAATGCAAGCATCAACCCCTGGTTTAACATTTCCCAAGGATATAATAGGTATGGTGACATAAAGATGCAATTGATCCAATGTGGCTGTGAAGGAGTCGTGTCCAGCTTGGCAAACGCAGAAACAAGAAAGAAAGGCCGAGGAGAAGCAAAACAGTGGTGCGGGCGAGAGGGGGGGGATTCTCGGAAATACACTGTATTTTTACACATACCTTAATAATAACAGAACAAATTGATATATCCAATTGCTTCTTGCTTCCAAACGCTGCCAATACAGTTACCCAAAAATCAATTACAGGATTTTTCCCTAACATGCAGATAAAAAGGCCAGTAGAATTTTTAAATTTATATCCCGTTTGACGGGAAATTCACTTGACTTTTCCCGCGTTCGCACAGCACTCAACATCTGTTGGCACTTTCTACAACGCCGCGCCTCCGTAGAAGCCCGTGTCATGCATCATAAAACATCGGCCGATGAGCATTGTTCGTGCCTGGTAGATAACACTTCCCACGGGTAAAAATAGCCTCCCTCACCCAGTCCGACTTCATTGTTTGTTCCCAAGGCACCCTCCTGCCAAATGCAAGCCGTGTTTACAACCCACCACTGCTCCTCATATAATATTGCCGCGAACCATACATTGGGTTTGTTTATTTGTGTTTTGCTTTTACCGCCCGGCGGCGCCGGTCTGCGGTATCTCTGCGCCAAGGGAAGCGCGTGTTCCATTCTTTGTTTCTGTGCGGCATGTGTTATCTGTTGTGATAGGGAGAGCATTCCGATCTAACGTGAACAACCCAGAATAATCTTCTTGGATCTACTATGTTCTCGATGCGAATCGACGTTTCGAGTACCACGCGCGCCGAAAGATAAAAAGCCTGCAGTGCGGACGCCGGGGTATTCGATTCGACGACACTCGCCTGTGCAAGTCACTTTGTTGACCGCTGCTTCGCCGCCTCTGTATTCTTTTGAGTTGTTAGGGGAGCACAAGTTCGCTCCAATAAACGTATTTCTCATGCAAGACAACTGCTTCGTCCTTGTCTTCGTGACATCTGGTGGAGGTGCTGGGTGCGCACCCTTCATGCCCACTACAACCTCTGGAAGCCGCCAAGCCAGTCCAACAAGAGCCAGCCTCCGCGTGCAAGATTTACCACCCGAGTTCGGTCTACTACCGGAGAAGACGAAGAAAGACGTCAGAACCAGCACCATGCTCAACCAAGCCAATCCTCCTGTCGTTCTGCAGCAGCCACGGGAACCGCCATCATTCCGAGGAGCCCCCGCAGAAGACCCAGAAGAATGGTTGGAAAAACTGGAGCGCGTCCGGAAATTCAACAGGTTGGACGACGCAGAAACGTTCCGGCACGTTTTCTTTTACTTGGAAGATTCGGCTCGCACTTGGTGCGAGAACCACGAGAGCTCCTTGACAAACTGGGCTCAGTTCAAAAGCGAGTTCACTAAGACCTTCACTACCGTGGTCAGAAAAGAACGCGCAGCGCTTTTACTCGAAACTCGAACGCAGCACCCCAACGAAGGGGTAGTGATCTTTGTTGAGGAGATGAAGATATTGTTTCGACGTGCGGATCCGGAGATGTCAGAAGAGAAGAAACTAAGGTTTCTTATGCGAGGGGTAAAGCAGGAGCTTTTTGCTTGCCTTGTCCGCAATTCTCCCAAGACGGTGGCCGAATTCGCGTCTGAGGCGGCCGCGATGGAGAAGACGCTGGAAGCTCGAACGAGGCAGTACGATCGCCCGGTCAACGTGATGGTTTCCGAGACGATCGGTGCCGGGGCTACAAGCTCCGACACACTGCGTGAGACCATCCGAGCAGTGGTCAGGGAGGAGCTTCGGAAGCTTTTTCCGACGACGCCGCAACCTCAAGTGGCTTCCCTGACTGACGTCATCCGCGAAGAGGTTCAACACGCTTTGGGCGCTTCTATGCCATCCGAGGCACCCCGCGAGCCACAGGCGATGACCTATTCTGCGGCTGTTCGTCGACCCCGCCCTGCTCCAACCCGTCTAAAAGAAGCTCCACTGTACCGCCGTCCACTCTCGCCGCCGTCCCCACTCTCGCCGCCGTCGACCGTACCGCCGTACACAGCCCAAACCCAGACGCCGAGGAAGACTGACGTTTCGCGAACGCCAGATCATCGTCCGCTGTGCTACCGTTGCGGGGAGGGCGATCACATCTATCGTCGCTGCCCGTACAGGAGACTCGGACTGCGTGGTTTCTCCGTCGACGCCCCACGCCCCCGACCCGGCCAGCGCCCTACTGAGATCGCGGAATACCTGTCCAACACCAACCGAGGACCAGCCCGCTCACACCGATCGCCATCGCCCTACCCATACCAGTCGCCTAACCGCCGTAGCAATGCTGATTTCGCACGTGGAAGGTCCCCCAGCCCACGCGGGGGAAACTAAAAGCAGCAACGTCTGGAGGTGAAGTTGCTCTACGGCGAAATACTGGAAACCCTCCAACGACGCAAGGACGCACCGAAGACAGTGATTCACGACATGCCCTCATCCCGACGACCCGACCTAGCCCTGACGAGACTCCTGAACACGACGACAGCTACACGGCGCGACGCGTACCCGGCCTGACCGAGACGTCCGTTGAGAAGACGACGACAACGACGATGCACAGTGCCCGACCGTCAACACGTACAAGCAGAGATACGACGCCCCGACGAACCCGGAACTCGAGGAAGACTGCATCTGACGTCAAGGTGTCCATCGACGGCTTTGACGTAGTCGCCCTCGTAGACACGGGAGCTGACGATTCGGTAATGAGCGGATCATTTCCGTCTAAACTGATGAAAGTTATGACCAGATGGGACGGTCCGCATATACGCACAGCAGGAGGCCACCTCGTGACGCCAAGTGGAACGTGCACATTGCGCGTCACCATAGACGGCACGACGTACCCTGCCGCGTTCGTCATCTTGCCTAACTGTTCCCGCGACGTAATTCTCGGAATGGACTTTTTGACGGACAACGGCGCAATAATTGATCTGCAGACCAAGTCGATAACTTTTTCCTCCGATGACTCCATGACGCCGGAACCGAACCCCGAACACCGTGCAGCTGTAAGGATAGCCGATGATCATGTCACCCTGCCACCCCGCGCAAGTTTGATGATCACCGTCTACTGTGAAGGTGCTGCTCCTGACGTTGACGCTATCGTGGAGAGTGACCAAAGGTTGCTTCTCGACCGCGGTGTGTCTGTCGCAAGAGGCATTGCGTGCTTCAAGGAACACTAATCCCACATTTTGGTTACTAATTTCACCGAGGAGTACCACCATTTAAACAAGGGCGCGGCAATTGCATTCCTCGAAGAAACGCAAGTAGCAAGTGACGTGATCGCGGTCGCCGACTTTGAACGCACCCCCGTAGAAACCTTCAAGCTCCCGCAGCCCTTCGACGTGAATCCGGCGCTACCGCAAGAACAACGGAACAAATTATTGGCTTTGCTTCGTCGCTATAGCGAATGTTTTTCGTCGAGCGCAAAACTACGTCAGACCATTCTAGCGAAGCACCGAATAATAACCGAAGATGGAGCCCGAACTACCCGACAGTCACCGTACCGCGTCTCTTCACACGAACGGGAAGCCATCCGGACTCAAGTCGACGACATGCTCAGCGACGACATTATACAGCCATCGAAAAGCCCCTGGGCTGCGCCTGTCGTACTCGTAAAGAAAAAAGACGGCACATTAAGGTTTTGTGTTGACTACCGGCGACTGAACAAAATCACGAAAAAGGACGTGTACCCCCTCCCCCGAATCGACGACGCCCTCGACCACCTCTGCCACGCGAAGTACTTCTCATCGATGGACCTGAAGACCGGCTACTGGCAAATTAAAGTAGACGAGAGAGACCGAGAGAAGACTGCATTTATAACCCCAGACGGCCTATACGAGTTCAAGGTGATGCCGTTTGGGCTGTGCACAGCACCAGCGACGTTTCAAAGAGTCATGGACACTGTGCTAGCTGGCCTTAAGTGGCACACCTGCCTCGTATACCTCGACGACGTAGTGGTATTCGCCCGGACTTTCGACGAACACCTTGCAAGGTTGGAGTCTGTACTCGAGGCCATTCGTACGTCGGGGTTGACGCTGAAGCCTGAAAAGTGCCGTTTCGCATACGAGGAACTCAAGCTCTTGGGCCACGTCGTCAACGCCGCGGGAGTCCTACCTGACCAGGCAAAAACTTAAGCTATCGCGAACTTCCCTTGGCCGAAAGACAAGAAGGGCGTGCGAAGATTTCTCGGGCTGTGCGCATACTACCGGCGCTTCGTCGCAAATTTCGCACGCATTGCAGAGCCACTCACGCGCTTGACGAAACATAGCACCCCTTTCAGCTGGGAAAACGACCAAGAAAAAGCATTCTGCGAGCTGCAAAAACGCCTGCAAAGCCCGCCCGTGCTCGCTCATTTCGACGAAAATGCCAAAACGGAAATGCACACGGACGCCAGTGATCTAGGCTTGGGTGCCGTCCTTGTCCAAAAGCAAAGCGGCTGCGAAAGGGTAATCGCCTATGCTAGCCGTGGTCTGTCGAAGGAGGAAAAAAAACTATTCTGCCTCTGAGAAAGAGTGCCTGGCCATTATATGGGCGATTTCAAAATTTCTCCCATACGTGTATGGAAGGCCATTCAAGGTTGTAACAGACCACCATGCGCTGTGTTGGCTCGCCAATTTGAAGGACCCCTCTGGCCGTCTTGGGCGGTGGAGCTTGCGCCTGCAGGAGTTCGACGTTACAGTCGTTTATAAATCAGGCAGGAAACACTCCGACGCCGACTGCCTGTCCCGCGCCCCCGTCGACCCACCACCACAAGACTCTGATGAAGACAGCGCGTTCTTCGGGATCGTGACGGAGAGCGACCTAGCCGCCCAGCAGCGTGCCGACCCCGACTTACGCGTCATAATCGAGTACCTCGGGGGGTGCAACGTTGCCGTTCCTAGGACCTTCAAACGCAGCTTACCAGCATTCAGCCTGAGAAACTCCGTCCTCGTGAAGAAGAATTTCAGCCCCGGAACAAGAGCGGATTACCTTCTCGTCATCCCCGCGGACCTTCGTGACGAAATTTTGGAAGCGTGCCACGACGACCCGTCTTCCGGACATCTCGGCACAGCCCGCACTATTGGAAAAATCAAGGCGAGGTACTACTGGCCCGGCCTTACCTCTGACATCACCCACTACGTCCGGAGCTGCCGTGACTGCCAGCGACGAAAAACGCTGCCGACAAGACCCGCCGGACTTCTACAACCGATCGCCGTCCCATCGAGACCATTTCAACAGATTGGAATGGACCTTTTAGGCCCGTTCCCTACGTCACGATCACAGAACAAGTGGATTGTCGTAGCGACAGACTACATGACGCGCTACGCAGAGACCGCCGCTCTTCCGAGGGGGACTGCACAAGAAGTGGCAAAGTTCTTTATAAGCCAAGTTGTGCTGCGACATGGAGCCCCGGAAGTCCTAATCACAGACCGCGGAACGGCATTTACTGCGGAGCTGATGCAAGGAGTATTACGCTACAGCAACACGGATCACCGAAGAACGACGGCGTACCACACCCAAACGAACGGACTAACAGAACGTCTGAACAAGACAATCACAGATATGCTGTCAATGTACGTTGACGTTGAACATAAGACTTGGGACGAAGTGCTCCCGTATGTCACGTTTGCGTACAACACGGCTATCCAGGAGACGACGCAGCTGACGCCGTTCGAGCTTGTCTATGGTAGAAGGCCGACTACGATGCTCGACGCCATGCTTCCGCACTCAGAAGACGACGACCTCAACTCCGACGTCCACGGATATCTTCAACGTGCGGAGGAGGCACGCCAGCTCGCTCGAGTTCGTATAACGGACCAGCAGCTGGTGGATGCGGGCCGCTACAACCTCCGACGCCGAGACGCCGAGTACCAACCAGGGGATTGTGTGTGGGTTTGGACTCCCATCCGACGACGCGGACTTAGTGAGAAGCTCCTGCGACGCTATTTCGGACCCTACCAGATTCTACGACGTGTTGGCCAACTTACCTACGAAGTGATCCCTGATGGTGACTCCGGCACATCACGACAACGCAGGCGGCCTGAAGTCGTCCACGTGGTTCGCCTAAAACCTTTCTACGGGCGATGACGAACATTTATTTTCATTTGTTCGGACTGTCGCTTATGTTAGCATCGGGTCGATGCACTCTTAGAGGGGGGGTAATGCCGCGAACCATACATTGGGTTTGTTTATTTGTGTTTTGCTTTTACCGCCCGGCTGCGCCGGTCTGCGGTATCTCTGCGCCAAGGGAAGCGCGTGTTCCATTCTTTGTTTCTGTGCGGCATGTGTTATCTGTTGTGATAGGGAGAGCATTCCCATCTAACGTGAACAACCCAGAATAATCTACTTGGATCTACTATGTTCTCGATGCGAATCGACGTTTCGAGTACCACGCGCACCGAAAGATAAAAAGCCTGCAGTGCGGACGCCGGGGTATTCGATTCGACGACACTCGCCTGTGCAAGTCACTTTGTTGACCGCTACTTCGCCGCCTCTGTATTCTTTTGAGTTGTTAGGGGAGCACAAGTTCGCTCCAATAAACGTATTTCTCATTCAAGACAACTGCTTCGTCCTTGTCTTCGTGACAATATTATAGTGCAAGCAAAGCCTCAGTCTGATGATGATGATGATTGATGATTGCTCTTGGTTTCCCCTTTGTACCGGGGGGACGACAGGTCATCTTACCAAAAAGGACTAGTATACCTATGTTTTATACTTTTGGTTTAGTAGTAGCGCTGGTTAAGGCAGACACAAAAAGCTTATTAGGCACAAAATACTTTGTTTTTCTATACAGGTGGTAACTGTCCTGGTAAAATTCCCCTCTCTGCTTTTCGTCCGACAGCATTCTAGTCTTCGTTTGTCTAGGCGAGGAAGACTTGAATTCGTCGCCTCGACACCTTTGAATTTAACTTCCTCTGTGCTACCCTTAAATCCTAGGGCATCTGGAGGCCCAATATTTCCCTCATGTAGATTAGGATGGATACCCTCGCATTCTAACACTATGTGCCACATAGTTTCTGTTTTTTTTTCCACAGACCACGCATACCCCATCATTTTGTGAATACTTCCCCACAAAGCGCTTAGTTTGCAAGCAACCTGCTCTAGCCTGTAAATGCAAAGCACTTCCCAGGGAATTATCCTTGAAATTTTCCTTTGTGATGTTCGATTTCTCAGCCCGGCACATCTCTAAGGACGTTTTAGCTTCAATTTTTTTCTCTCCATTCATACGTTTCAATCTAGCTTGCCTCTTTTTTGGTTGCCTTGGCTGTTTTAGATTCTCGCCTGTTCTTTCCGTATTTCATCATTAGCTTTCTAGTCTCCCTTAACCACTGCGTGTCCAGGCTTTCAAGGTTTAGTTACCTAAAAACCTTAGCGGCCCACCTTCGTTGATCCATTGCTCTCAATCTCACCTAAAAATATATTTGACTTTGTGCTTCTCGAACTTTAAACGACGCTGAGCCCATCTCTCCCGGTGCTGCTTGGTTGATTGTTTTTCCATGCGCGACTAAGGCGAAACGGCCTACCGTTATCTGTTTCACTTCAAGGCCTGATGGAACGTGTGATTTTAAGCAGAGTACACCATGCGAAAATGTCTCCGCTCTGTTCCATCCCCCCAGCCCTCCCCTGAGCTGTGGCCGAACCTGGTGAATAGCAGAGCTCTGGATGTCCAGACAATTTTGGCCTCCAGAGCGAAGGCTGACCGCTCATCATATGGCTGTGCGGATAAGGGAACCACCCCCGTTTCACCAGCTTAGAAAACGTTTTAGATGCGACGCATCTCTTGCTCTGAGGCATGTCCCTCCTAGGTCGTTGTCACGGCGTCCATCCGCATCCCTCCTCCGTTCTTCTCTACCACGGCTGTGTACAAACCTCTCACTCCGGCTCAGCAGCATGCCACAGCTGGCGCGCTTGTTTGGGCGCGCTTCGCTGCGTAACGCTGCATTAACAACTGCTCCGGCGCGCGCAAGTGCGCGCGTGCGTGACGCACACCACCTGTGCATGTGCAACTCTCCCCCGTTCTTCTCTCCGACAGCTGTGTGCAACACTCTCACTCCGTCGCATTAGCATACCAACAACAGCTGCGCGCGAGCTTCGCTCCGCGCGCGTCTGCTCCGGTACGCAAGTGCGCGCATGCGCACCTCTCCTCAGCTGTCTCCTGTCCTTCAGGCGCTGTGTATATAAAGCGGGTAGCGCGCTGCGGCGGTGGAGGCAGCGCTCAGTCTCGTTCGACTCCGCGTGACTTTGCTTGACGAATCCGTGCTTGACTTGATTTTTCCGATGAAGACGTGATGGAAGCGACGCTCCCTTCAGCGAGTGGGCTGACACAATCCAATACCAGCGTCAGCGCAAACGCTCAAGGCAACGTAACGACCAATTGAACCCCCCAATACGTCGCATCACATCAAGGTCCCTCGCGGGAAGATGGGCGTAATTTTTCACTGACGGATTCACTCGCTTGAGCGCACCATCTTGGTTGTATTTGTTTAGTGGGTTTCCAATTACCACGACACTCCTCCGTTGGAGCCCAGGTACGTATTGACAGCAGGCAGGAGCTCAGTATTGTGTAAAATTGAATGATGAGCTAGCCAATTATGACAACTAACAAATAAATTAAAACGTGTTACAACCATTTAGGCCATTAGTATAATGCCCCCCCCCGGGTATCGCCTGGTACTACGGCTAAGATATATATAAATATACTGTCACGGGCTCTTGCACATTGGCAATCCAGGTCTTCAGTTATGGCCAACCTCTCCTCCAGGGATAAGCGCCACTGCCAAGCTGGTACACAGGCTAGAGAGAGGGACGACGACGACGCTGAGAGCCTTGCGGACGTGAGCGCTGTTCATAGAACATTAGAGCTGCTTTACCTACCGGCTTGTATTAGCCTGTCAATACATTTTATTACGAGCAGTGCCTTCATTGCCACGTCACATCTTGTGGTGGAGGTGCAAGTTCCCTACCTCTGTCCGGCCAGTCTTGGCACAACACGGAGCTTCGGCGAGGACGTCACACCCATTGCGGGACGGTGCCAGCAACCCGTGAGCCTGCATCCACCAACCCGATAGTCATTGTCTCCCCACCTCGCGGCCCCGGCTTTTTCTCTGGCGCTGACAATGAGGACATTGATCAATGGCCCAGCATGTACGAGCGCGTCAGCACCCACAACCGGTGGGATGACACTTTCATGTTGGCCAATCTACCCTTAAATGTGAAAAAACCCGTGCTGGTGTGGTGCCAAACCAACAAAGCCAGGCTGACGAAGCCAGGCTGACGAAGCAACGAAGCCATCTGCTTTACTTGTTCTCGCGTTGGGCACGTGTCTCGCTACTGCCGTTACCCCTGGTCGTCGCCGCCGCCGCCAAGGTTTCCTGGTACAAGCTACTCCAGCGACAGGACCCACCAAGCCTGCCTGGTTACCAGCAGCGTGACGTTTCCGGCAGTCCTCTAAGCACCCGTTTTGGCCGCTCCCCGTTCTCACAACGTCGCCAGTGTCGCTCGCCCCAACCCCGCCGCCCTTCCCCGCCTGCTTCTTACGCCGCTACCTCTCCGGGAAACTACCTCATGCAGCTCCCGAAGGTGATGCTGCATTTCTGACCTGGCCCGAAAATCCTCTCTTCACTAATACGACGAAACACAATCATTTGGAAATTGGTATTGACGGTACTCGTGGACGCCCTAATCGACACAGGTGCAAACATTTCGGTCATGAGCTCGCAGCTTCGCCGCCGCCTGCACAGAGTTATGACGCCTGCTCTTTCCAACAATTTACGAGTCGCCGACGGCCGGATGCCCACCGTAGCAGGTCTCTGCACAGCTCGAGTTGGTATCGCAGGACACAAACTTCCAGTCCTATTCACCGTCCTTGACGCATGCCCTCATTACATTATTCTTGGCCTCGATTTTCTTTCTCACCACGCCGCCCTTATAGACTGCTCTTCCAGCATCCTTCGTCTGGATCTGCCGATCGATCCTGTGGCCGACACTGAATATTATCCCCGTCTATGCTCTGCCGAACACCTCTGATTAGCTGCAAAAGCCATAACCCACGTCCCTTTGTCCCCGTGCCCACCTGTTCCGGATGGCGACTACAGTGTTTCTCTCTGACTGATGTTCTCCTGCGACACGACGTATCGCTTCCTTATACAGTCGTCGCGGTCGCACAAAATCAAATAAGCTAACAGTTCTTGAATATTGGTCCTTCCTGCCAAGTGTTTCCACAGTAAATTTCACTGGCCACTATTGGTCCCCTCCATAGATGCCAGCCTTGTTATATATATATATATATGTATATATATATATATAAATGTATGTATATATATATATATGTATATATATATATATATATATATATATATATATATATATATATATATATATATATATATATATATATACAATACAGTACGACACAATACGTTTATTTCATCATCATTACATGATGACAGGGGCCCGCAGTAAAGGCTGCAAAAGCTCAAAAGAAAGCTCCAGTAAACGCTCCAAAACAGTTTGACTGAAGCTGCTGACCCATAACTTGGCGAACAGCAAGGATCAAGATGAGAAAAAGAATATACAACCAAATGTACATAACACCAATACACAGGAATACTGGGATAACATTTCTAAGCCTTGGTACAACCTACTACGAAAAAGTAAAAGAAAAAGAAAAAAATAACATGAAAAAAAGAAGATGCACAGTGGAACAAAAAGTTAGGAATCAAAAGCTACAATGGTTTGTATTTGCAAAAAAAGAACAGACGACATTCAAACGAAGTACACTTTTCCAAAGTACACTTTGAAGTACACTTTTTCAAAGTACGTACACAAAGGAAGTACACAAAGAGATAACAAATTATGAAAGAAAAAATGATAATAACTCTCTATTTGTGAATCTTTCGAGGGGTGTGTTTTTAGCTGCGAATCTATTGAGCAGTCGCGGAAGCTTTTTTTCCAGGGTTTGCGTGCCATAACTTGTTCGGTATGTTTGAACGTTATATGTATCTGTATTTCTTGTTCTGCTTATATGTTTTCGCGGCTCTAGCAGCAACGCAATCTTACGAAGTAGAAATGTACGATATTTAATTTCACGCTTGAACGAATGACACAGACGATAGTCATATAATTTAGTTACAGGCACAATTTTGTGCTTGGCAAAAAGTTCGGTTGTTGTGTGCCACCGAGGAGGGTTTTCCATTAGGCGTAAGAAGCTCTTTTGTAGGACATGCAATTTGTGTAGGTTTTCTTGTGTCGTAGTGCCCCAAACTAAGTGACAGTAGTTTAGGTGAGAATAAAATAAAGACTAATAGATTAAGATCACGTTCTGCGGCAGCATCTCGCGATTTCTGTAAACAATGCCTAGTACCTGCAACAGTTATATATATATATATATATATATATATATATATATATATATATATATATATATATATATATATATATATATATATATATATATATATATATATATATATACGTCATTTATGTCCGCATTATCGTCTGAGGAAACTAAACTATACGCACTTAACTAGTGTTGCCTGGATTGTTTCGTAAATGCACGTTGAGTTGGTTTTTAGAATCGCAACGTTGAAAAACAACGCTCAAAAATTAATATAAACAGTCTCACCAAGTTCGAGATAAAAGTAAGGACAAAAAACAAAGCTGCAGCTTAGCTTACGCTATTCTGGGCAAAACAAGAAATAAAAGATAATGATGAATGCTGTCCGGACATGTCGTGTGCGTGCACTGCACAAGAAGGAAAATGGAATTGCGTTGTACTTGACTGCCACTCAAATCGTCGCAAGAGGAGCTACAGGGGGGAAGGGCAGATTGAGGGGTAACCACGTAAAACAAAAAATGAAGCGATTGATTGATTGGTTGTGAAGTTTATCCCACCGACGCTACAGAGGCGATGAGGCGCGCCGTAGTGCAGGGCTGGGGATTAATTTTTTACAACTGGTGATCTTTAACGTGCGCTGGAATTTCGAAAACACGGGCGATTTTCTCTTTCTGCGTCCATTAGATAACCGGCCGCCGTGGCCGAGAATGAAACCCGCGTCATTGAGATCAGCTACAGAACGCCATTGCCACTCAGTCACCACGGCGGCTGCGCAAGCGGCCTAGAGCGGTCGTCATTCGACGACATGTGAACTCAAGCAAACACAAACGAGGCCAGTTTTTACTACACCCCCTTGTCTTGTTTTTACAGTACCCTAAATGCTTATATACTATATTTAGGCGACAACATTGCGTAATAAATTGTTCAGTAAAAGTACAACCAATTTCACTTCGCTGGTACATTTCACATTTTTATATGTTGCGCAATTAGAGACGAAGGATATTAGTGTGGGGCTATCGGGGCGAGGAACCAAATTCCACGTAAGCATATGTTTTGGCTGCACTGTTTTTCTAGTTTGTTTATAGCGCTAATGCTGAAGTTGTTATTTCGGTTAATAAGGGCAATAAAATGATTAGGATCAGCGCGTCACCTATTAGTATACTTCGAAAAAAGGCGGTTAGTATATCCGTTTTTGAGGTTTTTTGCAACATTGCAGACACAAATTTGCCCATAGCATCTTTCTCTGAAATTTCCTCTTGCGGCAACTTCATTTCATCTTTTGTAACACCCAGTATATTGATTATTGTCGCTGAGTTCATACACCCCGTTAGCCTGCCTACGTGATATAGATTGGAACCATAAATAACGTGCCTGATTTTTTTCAAAATATTCCTGTTCGTTATAGTCCAGAACACATTACAGTACTTCAAAAGGCCCATAATTGACTATTTTCGGCGGTACAGAGAACCATAAACTCTGTACTCTCCCTCAAGGCTTTGGGAGTAATAATATACAACCGTTACTGGTGGGTAGTGCCAAAGATTTTTTTTATCGAGCGGTCAAGGCGTCAAGCCACTCAAAACGTCAAGCCTGCATGCGCTTTCCTGTATTGTTTCTGCGTGAACTCATGCTGGCTGTGAAAAATAAGAGTGGCCTTTGCATGACAAACAGCCACACAAGTCTTTATTCTGATTACAATGAGGTGGTTTAGAATCACCATGGCTTATTTTCACAGCCGATGATCTCATTCATTCGTCTGACATGCGTTTTCTCTTCCTTCATTTCACAGTCGCTAAATCTTTGCGGCAAAACCTAAGTCTACTTCCAACGACAGAGTCTGCAAATCTAAGTTGCACCAGCGAATACACAGTTGTCCCTGCTACACTGGAGAAGGTGACTAACCGGTATTTTTATGCACGTTTTCCCGGAGCTTGATTAAACTCAGTAAGAAATTTCGTGCCCACCATTCATCACTTGCAAAAAGACACTGCTCAGGACCATGCAGTTTCTCAAAAAATATTTGGAAGCCGCGTCATATTAGTTAAAACTGCACGAGTATTCATGGGCTGTTACTGACTGTAACTTCGCTTTTGATGCCACAGACGAAATGTTGGGTGGTAATTGCACGTCTGGTAAGGATTGAATTTCAGCATGCTTATTATCGTTTTGGCGACACTGAGAACGCCGAACTTTGATTACAAAATACTGACGATATTTATGACCATTTAAACATAAAAATATGTGTGGTTGAGAAATAGCAAAGGAGATTTAAAACAATTAAACACAGAGGCATCTGGCGTTAAATTATGCGTCCTGAATAGAAAATAAGGTACTTGAAATAAACAGCCTCTTCAAATTCACCCTAGTTGAAGAGCTAGGAAGTGGAAGTTTGCAGGCAAAGGGTAAGGGTGCTTTAGCAAAGCCCACCGTATATGTGATGCTACAGTTGGAATGGTTCGTCAGCCACTCGGCCATAATTCTAAACATATGTTTGCCCTCTGAGAAATTCCTTAAAAGAAACCGCCAAGCAGGTAATCTCCTACCAGTGATGAATTTTTACAACTGCTTCTGATTGTTCCACCCCAAAAGAGTTTACTTTAGCCTAACTTTGTACGATTAGGAGCACTTAGTAATCAAAATTATAAAACTCCGAAGTAGCCAACCTTCTGGTTGCACAACTCAGCAATTATTACACAAACCACTGAGATAAGGCCATTGGAGTATTTGTACTACCTTTTGCGTTGCTTGAAAAAAAAACGTGAATTAAAATTACTAATACACTATTTGCATCAATGTGCCTTTTGCCTTTTGTGTAAAATATTTTCCCAGTTAGGGGCAACAGGACATTATTACCCCAAACAATGGCGAGCAATTGCGATATTGCCCAAAATCATTTCGTAGTTGTGCAAAGCAAGAAGGTTTCACGTTGCTTACCCTTCTAATGTTTTTCCCATTGTAGAGAAAGAGCTCATGAAACAAAATTCAACTCTCTACATTGCAGCGTTTGCGGAAGCACTTGTGGCCTAATATCAAACGTGTCCTCTCGCAATTATCACCATAGTTTGTTCTTGGCGTCTTTTTTTCTCCTTTTTGTAGTTCTTTTTTATACTATCTGGACCCCATACGTGCTCACACTGCCAGGCCAGGAAGACATTTAGCAGAAATGTTCTTTGCTACTCAAGTTCCTTTTATTTCTATTTTAAAACTGTGAAATAACTAATTAAACGTCCGCAACTCTCTTCAACTTATCTCGTCAACGCGAAAGCCACAACGCAGTCACCAATTCAACATTAAGTCATCTAGGGTCACTAATCTGTAATGGCAGTGTAGATGGGCGAAATGCTGGCATGCAGACCAACCGCGACCAAATTTCAGCATTTCTTATATTTTGCCAATTTAGTTTTTAATAACTTCTTACGACTCCTAAAGTCGTTTTAAAAGACATTTCGCTTTTTTTCAAACTTGTTGGACGTGCTTGAATGTGCTGAGCCATCAGCTATTTTGTCTGCCATTCCATTGGCACCAACTGTGATTTTCGATGTGCGGAGTAAAATAACTGTTTTTATAAAAAAAAACTCACACCACGTGCTTGAAGCTTTCTACAGACAAAGGTGCAATTTGTTAGCAAACCATTAGCTACTTGTATGTTTTTTATCTTTATTTGAGAATTTACACTCTGAAATAAAGTAGCTTCCACTAAGACTTTTCTTCGCTTTTTTCAGTGTGTGGGAGTCAAAGGTTCATGCTATGTAAGTGAAACCAACAAGAAACACCTTAAGTACAACGAATGGCTATAGCACAACGTATGTAAATTACAGTAAAATTAAAGTTTTATAAGTAGTCCTAATGCATAATGATACATTTTAAAAGGAATGTTTTTAGTCCGGATATTGTTGCCTTGCTAGGAGTGCAGAAGATAGTTTGTGAAGGAGTGTTTAAACAACAATAAAAACAGTTGTATTCCCCTTCGATGCTTCTAACTGGAGAAATTGTCACGCGTTCACCAGTGCATTCTAACCAGCCTCACATTCAAAACTTGTTACTGCACTAAATCGAAGGAGTGAGAGGATGGAGTAACTCAGAATGAGTGACCCTGAACATTGGGTACCTGACGTGAAAACCTTGTGATATGATTCACCAGCACGTTTTATTCTTTCGGCCACACACCAAAATAAACAGCTATCAATATTACGCCTGGCACTGCGCTGGCGTATCTTGAAGCTTTTCAGTAGTGATCGTAGCAATAAACCAATGATGGACACGAAGGCTGAAGAAACGTGAGCCAGTCATAGCTACAGCAAGCATTTATGGAGGCGACTGCAACTAAGTCTGCTTTCCTTAATAGCATGTTTTGCTTCCAAACTGCTTGTTAGAAAACAAAAACGGAGCGAACCCAGGTTTTAGTTCTGTAGCCCACCACGCAGCACGACGCAGGTGCCATTGTATTAGTGTAAGTGCAGACGTGTTAGACGCTAGTAGCAAGCATGTCTATGTGTAAAGGGCTTACCGCCCCCGAAGCCCCGAAAAGACGAGAAACGTACCCCAAAAGTGGAGCGTTCCGAAGCGAGCTTTAAAATCGTTCGCTGCTCCCAAAATCTTCAAGAACAAGACGACGAATAAGATGGATTTGGGCAGAAGAACACGAAGTAAACATTTATCCCCGGAAGTCATTCGTATTCCAAAAAGTTGGACTTTTCCGATCCACAGACCTGGGTCGGAAACATTTTAGCCCTGTTCATGGGAAAGAGGGGCGCGGGTCATTTTCTCAGATTTTTACTTCATAAAGTTAACCCGCCTTACTACCGCACAAGTATAACGAACCATAAAACTGACAAATCGCCAGCCAATGAGCGAAGCTGCAAGTGTCGCACAGGAAAAAGCATTTCGCAACTCCCTGTCGACTGACGTACTTAGTAGCACGGCCGCAAAGACATGGGCAGCACGTTTGAGGAAGGTTTGATGAAGAGAGACTTTTCCTTCAAGCTCTTCAAGTGAATGAAAACATCAAGAAGAAAGTCCCTGTGCCTTAACGCGCCAACATTTTGAAGCCTTCTACCCAAACAGAGTTGTGCCGAGTTTACACGGACGCTTTTAGAACTCTGCTATATCTTCTACGTTTTGCTGGCGTACGTCATTACTCTGCTTTTAAAACACTCACCCTTAACATCAGCGTATTTAGATGTGAGAGCATGGTAATACAATAGCTGTACAACACATATTACGGCGCCAAATACGTTGTTCCGTCGAATGTACAGTTCTGTTGAGCGTAGTTTCATCTCTGAATTCTTACAAATCCCAGAAAAATACAGCATTCAACACATTGTCGGTACCTTCATTTCAGCCTACGCTATGTGGCGCTAAGTCACAATCTGCTGGGCACCTGGCAATTTATAAATAGTCGACAATGAGGCTGCTGCCAGGAAAGCAGCTTCTTTGCCTTATTTAGGTATAATGTGGATGTAACTGTGCCATACGTGCGCTTCAACCACTAATCAAATCAAAACTCCGTGAAACCTTGCAGAAAAGTCAGGATTCACAAGCCAAAACAATATTTATGCAATAAACCACCTAAATAAAGACCCACAACAGGAAAGCTGTTCGATCCGTGGAGGTCTCACAGTCTTTTTAAGTGTTGGGCCTACATATGGCCTAAACGGTACACCAGGTTGAATTATTGGATTACAGCCCACTCCTCCCTTGAGGGCAGTGAGTTTTCTAACCGACAGACCCGCCGGGCTAACATACCGGGAAAAGCTGAATAGGAGGCCAGACGTCAACTTATGGTCACCTACATGGAGATAGGGCAGTACTACCGAGAATATAGGCCAAACTCTCCTACCCAGCACCCTGGACTCACGTGGGAGCAGCAAGTAATGTATCGACAGATCCAGTCGGGATCTTTCCCTCACAATCGCTTACTGCATTGCAGGATTCCGTGTCAGTACGACAAGACCTGCCCATTATGTAATCAGCTCGGTACTCTTCTCCACATGATAGGAGAGTGCGACTTCGCCCAAAACATCCACTCCTCCGCCTTTCCTCTACTAATAACCCCACCGTTACCCCTAGCGAGCGATGGAGATGGAGTCCCGCTTTGGAGAGTCAGCTACGGCTGGTTACCAGGGGCCAGCTGGCGAATGAAGCATATTGAATCCCGTGAAGAGGGAGCTTCTCTGATCCAGCACGTTTCACGCTGACATTCTCTCAATTAAAAGTTTTTCCTCCTCGTCACCCAACTTGTGCAATTTGGGGCGGGGCTCTTTCTTCCATCCATGTCACATGCGAAGACGGAGAACTTGCAACAGAACTGTGCTGACCTTCAGCTCAGCCATGCACGAAGACATAACCTAAAACCCATGATTTTTAATATCGATTGAAGCAACAGTCAAAATTAAAACCGGTTTAGATAAGGTAACCTAAATCGCTTCTAAGGCGAAATTTTATTGCATTCAAGCACAGCGTGTCCATCAGCGATGAGGAGAGAGCGGAGGGATTTTTGTGTAAAGCTCAGCGGCTTCGCCTGTTTGCCTCGCAAAACGTTATTCTCCAGGCTGCCTATATTGAAGCTCGTACTTAAGTACTCGAAACAAAGTGTTTTACATTCACTTGTCATCCATAACCATAGCCATAAACGCCAATTTTTAGAAACGCGCTTTTAACTCAAACAAACCGCACGTCTGCTTGCTATCTTTGACCTGGAAGCCCTTGCGTCAGTAAATCAATCATCATCATAATTGGAGCAATCTCGTCGCCAGTGTTTCAAACGCTTGTTCTTTTTATTTCTAATTCATAAAACACATCAAGAAACGAAGGTAACAGAAATTTCATTTAACTGAAATAGTACAGTAACTTCACAGGTTGGCATCAGCAGTGTTAAGTGGCGGAGTGTAAAAGAATTGTGAAAATGCTAATACAAAACAAAACAAAAGCGTATAATAAATTTCGCTAGTGCTGCTTACACTATATACGCGCCTATACGATTCTCTGGCATAAAACAGTGTTTAAAGAAATAGTTGTTCTTGATCATTTGTCACACTTGCAGTCTCTTAAGGTTTAGCATTCCACAGCTTACGCTGGGCATATTGCTGCGCTTGCGATGATGAGGAAGTCAATCGTGAAGCATATGTTAAGCCTATAGCTGTTGTAGAGTTAAATGTACTCCTTTTTCTTGTTTTGTAATTCATTTAGCACTCTTTGGAGTCCTAAATGTACCATTCTCGCCCGTAACTAGAAAATAATTGCTAGAAAGCGATCTTGTGTAATGAATTAACGAAAGAAATATAAATAGTTATGACTACAAAACCTGCAATAAATGTAAACAAAATAGAGCACGAGAATTTCAGCGTAACGTATTGCTTCATTTTTCTGTTTATTCTTTCAGGAACGAGTTGTTTCTACGTTTGAAGTGAGTACGTTAGAGGAAATGGTTGCACAAATATGGGTCACATTCGCTTGTAAGAGCTGATGCTCCCTTCGAAATGAAATTAGACGGGCAGCGTTTTCTATGGTTCTGCGGAATGATGTTTGAACTTCATTCTTTTAGGACTACGCCGACGTATGTTAGGACGCGCATGCATGCACTAAGCTCCCGCGAAACGAAATATATAGACGGAAGGTTAGGCATTCCGAAAGTGTTCAAGCGGGGTTTGCCAACTAAGGATACAGAGGCGTAAGCCCCGTGTGAGGTATAAAAAAAAGACGATATATTTTGAGATGTTTATCATCATCATCATTCAAAGCAGCAGCAAAATAATATCCACTGCGCGACGAACGCCTCTCCCCCAGAGCTTCAACTGCTGGTACTCTTGGCGGTGGGCTTATTTCTCTGCCCCAACGTTCGCACCTCCTCCTGCTATGGAGCTGTCAGTGCTCCCCTACTTACCATACCGTGTAGCCATTTTGGCCCCATGATGATCAAGCGATTCTGCTTGTCTGCGTAGCGTGCCCAGCCTAACGCAACTCCTTTGTAATAATTTACAATGGGCTGTCTTTAAACTTCAATGCGCTCGTGGATCGAAACAGAAAGTCGCTGTTGCTAAACGTTACTTGGATATTTCTTGTTTACTTCACCCTTAAGCTTGACATAAATTGGTTTAATGCTGTTAATTAGCTCCCCAATTTTTTATACATCCTTACGAAGCATTTCCCGCAGTTTCAAGCAAGGTCAAATATTTTCCAGCAACTCACAGCACTGGCTTCAACGAACATTGTTTTGAAATCTTCCTTTTGCGCTGTGCGAGAATTAGGGAGATGCTGTCTTCTTTTCACCCTCCGCTGCTAACAAAGAACTTTAATCTCCTCTGATTAAGGTTTGCCATGCCCAAAGTATTTGTTAGGCATGTCCTCCACAAACCCGATGTCTCTTCTTTTGCATGCTGTCAAGGATTTCAATATAGCGATTTAGACTATAGAAGAAAACGCTTTTCTTTGCTTCCAAATTGCGTTTATAGAATTTACTAACACCGCGTTCTTCATCATTACCTCAGTGATGGTGTCCATGTCGTTCATTGTTGAGTGCGGTTTATAATACAGCCTGTTTCCTCGCTTGTCCTCAGTCTCCGGTGTCACTTTTACGCTTCACTTTGAATCGCCAACATCGTGTACGCTAAGAAGTAAAGCGATAGGTATTTAAAAATTTCTCGGTAACACCAATCAGGATTTTTTCGAAGTTGAAGTACGTTCACGCTTTCCTATACTTGTGGCACCTTTGCTGTACTAAGATATTCTCAGCATAATTTACGTCCACCAACGGGCGTAATTTCTCACACCTATGAGTGGACACCGGAACGTCTGCTGGTGGTAGTTTTGGGTGAGGGGATGACAGATTGATATTGAGAACAGAAAAGGAGAGAGAGGGCTCAAAACACAAATACCGACATATGTGGAGGAGGGTGGGTCTGTGAGGTAGATGATGCGTCGGAGTTTGTTGAGAGTACCTGGTGGGGGATGAATGTGGGTAGCAATGTCATTAGATGATGTACCAATTTCTGCAGAAGTGAGGTAGCGGAGAGATTTGAAGGTTCACACTAGAGTGATTTTGCCTGTGCTTGGGACTACGGTAGGACTGGTTCTTAGAGCCCATTGTGAGTAATGTGACTTGTAGTTGCATCCTGCGTGCAAGTGGGTCACTAGTGTAGGTTGACTCATGCAGGGCAGATCGTGAGCACGTGATTAACTCTATTCGTTGGCAGGGAGCCTAGAGGCCCTTAGTACGTGGGGGTAGTATATGGCGGTACTTGTCCTATCGGGTGTACCGGCGGAATATGCTTTCGTAGATGGTGATTGTGTAGCACTTCAAGATAGGTATCACGTTTCCGGAGAGTGCGGCCGCTAAGTTGGTCGAATTTGATGGTTTCATCTTGGGTTGTATTAAGGCATGGCAGTGTGGCTGCGGATGTGGCTTGGAATGCGCCGCCGTTTATGTCTAAGCACCAAGGACTGATTGCACCTTCGTGCAGCTCTATGGTGGTCTGTATTTCGGATAAAAGTTAGTTTACAGAGCTAAGTGGGAACGGTCATCGGGGTGACACATCTTGTTCCGCGTGACTTAAGAAAACCGGGATACCAACTAAAGACTGGGAGCAGGCTTTTACTCAGGGCATATGTTTACTCAAAAGCCGAATCGAAATTCTGCGCTCAGTCGGCGGATGCTAACACATTTTGGTAAAGAATAAATTGGCGCACAATCACTGATTTTATTTGTATAGCCTGTTTTGTGCAGAAGAGTGAGCTTGGTTATTTCAGTCACGACTTGCATAGTGGCACTCAATACTGCGAAAGAGAAGACTGAAACCAAAAAATTGAGCACTGGAAGTATTTTCTCGGACGAATCCTGTGGCATCGACTTCACATTTACTCATATTTACTGTGGACGCAAATATGGAGAAAATTTCTTTTTATCAGCGGGCCTTTTTCCCGCCGATAAAAATTTTCCCGCAATTTTTTTTTGAATTTTTTTTTGGAATTTTGGAATTTTGGTGGAATTTTCCCGCAAATTTTAAAGAAGGCCAAAATTATTCCCGTGTTCAAAAAGGGAGATAGGTTACTAATTTCCAACTACAGGCCGATCTCTATTCTATCAAGTATCAGTAAGATTATTGAGCGGTTATTTGTAAAGCGTTTGAATGACTTCCTCGCGAAATATGACCTCCTTAAGCCTAATCAATTTGGTTTTCGCGCTGGTAGCTCGACTAATCTCGCACTCCTATCCCTAACAGATTATATTAAAAAATCAATAGACTCCGGCTTGCTAGTAGGCTCAGTGTTTATAGATTTTACGAAGGCTTTCGACACAATAATCATAATATTTTATTTCATAAACTTGATATGTATGGCATAAGGGGCCCTGCACTTTCTTTTTTGAGGAGCTATTTAATTAATAGGGAAGGCAAGGTTTACATTGGCGAACATTCCTCTGATACCAAAATTATAAATCAAGGGGTCCCTCAAGGGTCCATTATTGGCCCCTTATTGTTTATAATTTATATTAATGACATCGTGGATCATCTTCAATCAGATCATTGTGTTCTTTACGCCGACGACACCACATTATCTTGTACCCACAAATCGCTACCGCCCCTTGTTTCATTGCTAAATGGTGTTTTAACGAAAGCCATGGATTGGTGTCACAAGAATCACCTTATTATAAATCCCTCAAAAACTAAATTTATGTTATTTAGATCAGAACAGAAGCGCGTCTCCTTCAAACCGGCGACAAATTTGGGTACCGACACTATTCATGTCTCTGACCATGTCATTTTTCTTGGCGTTCACCTTGATTCTCATCTCAAATTTCGCAATCACTTCAATTACTTAAGACGAAAAACTGCATATGGCATTAGAGCCCTCATTAGGGCTCGTCAGTTTTTTCCACGTCACGCGCTTCTATCTTTGTATTTTGCATTTATTCACAGTCATTTGATATATGGAATTGTTGCGTGGGGTAATACGTATAATTGTCACATTACATACGTCCAACATATCCAGAACCAAGCCATCCGCATAATCACAAATAGCTCCTTCTATTCCAGCGCTAGCACACTTCTTGCTCGAAATAACGTGTTATCAGTTCGCAAACTATTCCAATATAACATTATTACGTTATTGTTCAAACTGCTGACTAATCAACTTCTTTTCCATTTATTGAGTTAAGTTGTCTCACTAATACCAACCCATCCAGATTCGCTGCAAACTACAATTACTTGCTTCCTTCAGTTTCAACAAATTATGGCAAAATGACTTCGCATTTTTCCGCTATTTCAAGCTGGAATAGTCTGCCCAACGCCGCCTGTACAAACAGTGCCTAACGCGTGAGCGAAAAATGGCCAAACAGCCACTCTCCTGTTGCTCTCTACTACCCTTCCCCGCTCCGTAGCCTTCCAGCGTGCTTTCGTGTCCGCCAGCCAGCGCCGCTTCTCGGAAACTATGCAAAATAGTGGAAAGTTTGTTTAGCGTTCCCGAGACGGCGCTCCTACGCCTTCTTGTTTTTCACCATGCCTGTCTGTCTTGGTCTGTCACTGATAAAACTTTTTTTGTCACGAAGCAAAATCCCTTGCGCTGCAGCAGGCTGATGCCGGCTTTGCGCGCTTATCTACTCGGATCACAGGCCCTGAAATTTTCTGAGTGGGGCATCCCACCTCTATCCCCTCCGCATTTAGGTATTGTGTTGACCCCGCTGTTCGCACTCCGCATCGGTACGCACTTCTAAAATTGAGGACTGTACTGTAGAAGCGCCCGGACAGCGTGGCGGGAACCAAGCTGCTTATCCTTTTGTTTCCTATAATTTTCTGAAGTTTACAAGCACGTGATATTATTGGAAAGTAATCGTAGAAGTGAGCGCCTGAACAAAAAATGCGCACGCAAGTTTTTCTTCTCTAAATACTCCAGAAAAAAATATCAGTAAAATAATGGCTGCCCCAGCAGAAAATATCGTTTCTCTGTTAGCTATATGTCTACCCGAAAATCAGTATGTTCTTACACTATTTCAGTTCGCCTCCGTCTTTATCTTTGGAAAAATGCAGCAAGTATAAAGCGAGCGACACGTTGAACAAGATCCCCAGTGCGCCACAGAACTAGCGCCCCGTCGCGGCTAAGATGTAAGCGAAACGGCCCTTGAAGCCCAACAGGCAAGCTGACAGACACACGTCGTAGAAGTGGGTGCAGCGTTCACGACTCGCGAGCAGTGACGTAAGGCGAGATGTCCGCCGGAACGCGCCGCATAGTGGATCAGTGCCTGAACTAAGCGTCCCTACCCTTCCCATTGAAAAGCGCGCGACGCGTCAGGCAATGTTAATACAGGCGGCGTTGGTCTGCCGGATGCAATTAAGTCACTTTCTCCTTTATCGCTATTTAAAAAGCAACTTAAAGAATTTTTTTTGCAGTTTTGATTCGTGCACAGTAGTTGTACGAATGTGTAATTTTGCGTGTGTTTATCTTTTTTGTTGTTGTTGCATGGTTGTTCGCGGTTTTATTGAATATGTGTGTGTTTGTGGTTTTGTATTGCTACTAGGATACAATTTTTTTTTCTTTTCTTCAGTGTCAGCTACATTGCAATTTACTTTGCTCATTTTTTCCCCACTTTCTTTTAAACGTGCGCAGTACTCGCCCTTTGAACTGCGTTAGTTTTTGTCCTCTCTTGGCATAAATTCTTTAGAGATTTCGCTTAGACGCACTATTTCGTCTATTCGTTTTTCCTGCACATTCTGAACTGTTGTTTTGCTTTAAATTGTGATTTGAAATACAATACAGTGTAGTGCGTCCAGTTTCTCCTATTTTCCTTTTTCTTTCTTTCTTTTTGTTTTTCTTCGTTCCATCCTTTTTTTTTCTTTTCTTCTCGTTCTTTTCTTTTAATTTAATTTAGTCTGTCTGGTAATGTTACATCAGTTCTTGGTTTACATTGCTGTGTTGTCATTTTGGCTCTGCAAGTGCAACTCTGAGACTTGTGATTATTGAAATTGTCTTTAGCTGCTTTCATTGTATTTTTCTATGTAATTATGTATCGAGGGTCCCGGTGCAGTATCAACTATGGGACCCTCGTCTGGATATATCTTCACATGTAACCTTCCTCTTTTACAATAAACTTCTTCTTCTTCTTCTTCTTCTTCTTCTTCGAAAAGACAACATTGGTTAGTAGTACGCAATAATTTAATTCTTTCATGGACTCATCGGCAGCACAACTGGCAACTTACCAAAATATTTTTCAATGGAATTGCCAGATATTTCTAAAGATTCATTGGAAATTTTTCAATGGCCCTTGTTCGCGATTCAAAGTGAACTATTTCAAAGAAATACGTGTTTTTAAAGAAAGGTGCGGCGAAAATACAAAACTCTAGATTTTATTTTGTCTACAGTTTGAAGAAACCCTCAACTTGTGTGAAATTTTGGAATCCCCAGTTTTAAACTGGTATTTTTCTATTATGATAGTATTGATGCTGTAAGGGCTTGTAACTTCGCCAGATGTTACCTTTTGCCATTCTTTAAGGTTTTTTTTTTCCCAAAAGAAACGATCAAACGCATTTTGAAATATATTTTCAAAGAGCTTTATATACACTTACCCTCGGTACTACCACAAATCCATGTGATGTCATATTTTATTGTTTTATTTCTAAAGGGGTTCTGCTGCTCGGCATAACAATGTCAAAGATTGCATGTTTTCTTTGTTTACTCGACGTAAATACTCTAGTTTCGAAGCAATTATCGCAATGCGGTGTCGTATATCATTTCACGGCTGTAGTTGTAACTCCTCCTTGTCTACATAGGGCTGTTCGTTTTCGGGTTTTATGTTTGTTTAAATCGGGGATAAAAATCGAATGTTTCTTTGAAACTGATAATCGAAAGAAAATTGGGGTTCTCTGCAACACCCTTCGTGAATTTGTGTTTTTTTCTGTTGTAAATGTATCGATGTGCAGAGTAATGCAGTCAGTGTATATTATTAGAAGTTACAACGAGCTCATTACTTTAAGGCGTAAAAATAGGTGTTTGTTTCAAGCTGGTAACCGGGAAGACATCAGGATTTTCCAGCAAACACTCGAAAATTTGGCGTTTGTTCGGAAATTAATCAGTAACGATGAGAGTTGAGATCATTTATAACCTAAAGAAATGCAATATTGTATTCCCAGAAAGCTGGTCCTCCATTTTATACATATCCTTCTTTACATGCATTATCTTCTGCATGCACAACCTGTCGGTCTCCATTAAAGACCCGTCCAATCATTGAACGCATGTCAGCTGAGGGAAAATCCTTTCGACACCACAGCTTCCATTAGCTATGCCCAACAATGTCAGTTTAGCAATTGCGAGACTGGGTTTGCGAGCGGTAGAGCCGTGCCAATATTAAATAAGTTCGAAAGCTGTGTTTGTGGTGCGTAGTTCGAGCAAGAACTGGTTGAGAACGGCAGACCATCAGCGCCGGATTGCGCAGATTGCTACTTTGAAAAGTTCAATTCGGGGGAAAATCTCATTTAACCCGATTTTTGTGAAACATGTTAGGACTGTAAAAATAGGGTGAAATGGGATTTTACCAAAAACAAACAACCCTATGTATAAATTATGGCATGAATTGTCCAGGCTAGGTTCCCTGTCATAAGTGAAACTATTTGTCGAAGGAAGTCGCCTGCGAAAGATAATTCGCATTCTCAAACTAGCATATTACGGCCCGTGTTAGCATTTGCCAACGTATCTATGTGGAAGGTGTAGCGAGATACAGCTGCAGCGAGATACAGCAAAACCCTTCAAAATCCTGTCACTACTGCTCATGAATTGACATAAATATTGGTCAAATGTGAGATCTCGTGCCGTAGCAATGAGAATTGAAAAGGGTTGGTGTTGCTTTCAACATTGAATCTGATTTTTTTCTTGCTGTGACGCGTCAAAAACTATGTCTTCTGGTTCGCGAGAATTAGACGTATCGGCGAAAAGAAAACTTTAACTGTGACGATTCTCTTTTGAACTGCCTTTACCAGCTCAAATATGGTCTGTCCCTAACCAGTACTAAGCATAACTTAGTTACCATAAGATCTATGTCATTGTATTTGAATGTTACTCATTATTCCACAAAAAGCCTCGAATGTTATTGGATGGTTTATTGACAGTGTAGTCGGCAGAAAGAAGAGATTTTCGCTGATGAACCAACGCAGCCATGAGGCGCAGTACGTTCACTGCCACCTGTGCTGCATAAGTGCGCACGTATCTGTACAAATCTTTGTGCCCACTTATTACTTGCAAAAGTGGAGAGGCGACTTCGCGCACCTAATCGCGCGCTCCTAAGGAGCGCCCCGCATCGCCTAGCTGGACCTTCGAGTACACTCTGCCGAGCGTTCGCGGCGTAATCTCTTGCGTGTTTTTCCTTTTGCCAGTTTACGTGCGTTCACGCCGGAAATTTAGAGTGCAGACGCTGATATCTCAAATCCGGTTGCTGCCCGCGCTAGCGCGTTGTGACGCCGTTCGCTTTTAAGTGCGAATGCACTTCTTAAGCGACCCTGAATCACGCGTCCACCGCCGTCCGTCCGTCCGCAGCCTAGCAACGGAGCTAGCTAGCGTGCCTAGCAACGGCGCCGGATTTCCGACGCGTGAGGGCGCTCGCGTAGCGCCTCCTCTCACCCCTCGCCTACTCTCCAGCTCGCAACATCCTCTCTCGGCGCGCCAGCCAGGCCACTACACTATATAAAAAAATAACAGCATCCGGCGCCCGGTTTCGATCCGAGGACGTTGCGGCCGCAGCGCGACGCTCTACCGACTAAGCCACGGAATCCACGCCGATATCGGAGTTAGGAACGCTCCTTATATCTTTAACGCATTCAAACTACGTCGTCAGCGGCGTTGCGTTGGCGACTCAGCGGCGTTATAGCGGCTTGATAACTGCGTGGTGTACACGTGATACTACAAACCCGATGGAAGAGATGGAAGAGAAGGCGGCGAGGCGGTGGGCTGCGGGTGCCGAGCGCAAGCGCCGCAAGCGGGCCGACAACCGTGCATTCGCACTTTCACATTCTCCCCCTCGGGGAAATGAGGGGTTTTTTTCAAAAATGTCAAAGCCTGCGTGCCAAAGCTGTCATGGCCAGTCACCAAAATGTCAAATCTAGTCATGGAGAAGTTTCAGCGGCATGTTCCCCTCAGCAAAAAGAAGCGGCAGTTTTATGTATTTTGAATTCCCTTAATACGTATGTTAACTTTGTATTTATTTTTCATTATATTGCCGAGATATTATATGCTATTTAAGTACAGGGAAAATGTATTCGAATGTATCGCCCAAACACATTAGGAGTGCAGCAAAAAATATATATCCAATGCATTTTAAATTCATTAAAAATGCAAAGAAAATACAAGTTTAAATACATACAAAGTGCATTAATAATGCATTTTAAATGGACAGAAAATACTGCTTCAAATATACTCAAAATGCGTTACTAGTGTATTCTAAGTAAAACCCTAAATACATAGAGAGAGGCCATTGCAATATGTGTTAGGTGGATTTGTTACCATTCAAGATAGAAAATTTCGTTTTGTGGTTTCGAAAAGTGTAATACGCTCGAGATAATCTCGATTGCGGAACCCTAAACCGGGCTTGCCCTGAAAGGGTACCAGCAAAAAACTGAAAAGAACAGCATGCACGCACAGAGATTGGCATTTTGAAATTTGTTTATTGCACTTGTCAGTCGAGTGGCGAATTTCTCCTTTACTAAGCAGCATTGAATGAGTGCGTTTCAGTCCGCTGTGTAGCCAGCGCTGATGCAGCTTTGTGCACCAGAGTCCTCGTACTTCGAGTTCTCCCAGGCGGGACATTTCGCCAGCACCTGCAGTGAAAAGAAAGGCAAACAGGGAAAAATTTGAGTAAAACACTGCTTTTTTAGCGCCAAATGCTTCATAAATCAGTCAGGCCTTTCCTCTAGCCGTGGAAACGTTATTCAAGAGCAAGACTTTCTTAGCTTTCCATTCAAAGGAAAACAGATAAAACCCATCGTGCAAACGACGCCAGTTTGAAGGACGTAAGAGGATGTATGTAATGTTAAGAATATATTTTATATTGTCAAGTGGCACTGGATCTTCAACATCATTATGAAGAAAGGGTGTCGGGGTGGGTATATTCGGAGATAATCTAGAGATGAAAATGAGCGGAAATTAGCAAAAAAAGACACAGCCAAGAGAAGTACGTTATCAAACATGCAACAGGGTTCTCAGCGTTACGCTACTTCTTTTTTTAAGCGCTTGAGCTAACCTCAAATGGTGGTAATTCTAGTTTTTCAACTAACTTGGTCAAACTGGTCTGTGACCCCACAGGAAGCTAATAAAATAAGATAATTAGTAATAATAACGAATTATTGTTCTGTGTTCCGTATTTCGGCGTCACCTTCTTCAGAGATTACGTTTTAAAAAATAGTTCGCAGCAAAACAGTGTAAAAACGCATGGACAAAACGCAGTATAAGGCTTACATAAAAATCACTAGATTGGCGTGTGAACTGAACAATTTCTTTAATGAAACGGCAGAGTAAGTTTCTTTTAAAAGAAACTATATGTTTACAAGCCGTCCTTAAAAGTACAAACTCCTATATTGCGGGATCATATTACCGACGATAAAAACATGCAAAGCGAAGAAGTGCAATTCTGCTTACACACGTTTTTTTCTTGCTCTCCATCGCACATCAAGAGTAGTTTTATGGTTTTTGCTGTCCACAGAAAATGTAATCGTTAACTTAAGGAGAAAAGAGGGGAACAATTGTAAATGCTAGCTTCTTTACATACAGAAAAATCGATTATGAACATCAGTTAGAGTCAGGTACTAAGAAGTAAAAAGTAGTGGCTTTATTAACACTCAATACACCTAAATGAATCTCTCTGAAATACAGCTGAGATGCATATGAGCAATTGCGGCAGCTAAACCTACCCAACCCGCCAAGCAGCCCGATTGTGTCCCCTCACTTGCTATTCTGCCTTGCGGTTGGGCTCTCGCTACCACAAGTGTCCGAAGGGCATCTCGAAGCACGCATACGTGTTAGTCGTGCATGCACTACGGAAAGAATACAGCAAGGAGGGAAAAAGCTGCTAGGAAACACAAAAGAGGAAGGGTGGAATTTCCTGAAGTTTCAGGAAGTTTTGGGGGAGTGATCAAAAAAAGAAAGACGAACACGGCCGATACAAGGACCCGTACCGGGAACAGTGGGGTTTCGTGCGGTGAACTGGGTGCCTACCTAGAAGTCACCCCCTCCCCCTTCTTTCGTTCTGTTTCTTGGTTCGCAGTGGCGATACAAACGGCCACTGATGAGAAAATGGTGCAACAACCTACCGGTGATTCTTGTACAGTTTGTCTTAGATGGATATTGTCATTATAGGTTCCTGGTCACACACCACTAGTGTCGCTACAGCCACTTGTACCGAAGATTACGTGGTTCGCTTTTAACAGGTTTGGTTACTTTTAAACAGGCGGTATAAACTCTTTCATGACTTTAGGCTTTATATGACAGAATGGTGACATGCGACCGACAAAAATCGCGAACGGCGTTCACATGCGCGGCAGGCTACTCGGCTTCTGGCCGACCGGCCCGGCCATGCGCATTAGTCACGGATGCACTTATGCCACAAACTCGATTCTTTCCCCGTGCGGCTGTGAACATGCGCGGAGGTGAGCGGCTGTTGTAAACAGAAAGCAAAAAAAAGCTGCGTCTTTCTATACACTTTGCAAATTTCTGAATCGCGTGAACATGGACGGCGGACTTTGTGTGACCTGGCTGTACTAACTGTTCCCGGCTAGTCTCTGTTTACTGCAAGTGTTAGTCCTCAATGAGCTCAGAACGGAATAACGTGATATACAAGGAAACTCATTGCAACAGTCCGCCGGCCACTCCGCAGGACCCGAACTAAAAAGTGAGCTCAAAAACACAGGCGCTCAGTAACTTTTTTAGGTGTCCTTGCGGTCGTTGATTTGTCAGCACATTCACTTGCACGGAGTACTTACGGTACAAACTCTTGCCGGAGGTGGAAGTAAGCCTACAAACAACTTGCAGATTTTATATGGGGCGTTAACACTTTTTCATTACAAGTCAAACATACGTTAAGTAATTGTTGTGCGACAACTTAGACGCAAATAGCCGGTAAATCGTGCTTACATTGTTAACGGCAGTCCTGAGACAAAGACCGCTGCAACGCGCCGTCCAAGCAGAGACCTTGTCCGCGCAACGACCGCTTGTTCATGAGTTAAAAAACTTGTGAGACCACTAGACAGGCCATGAAAATGCAGCAAGGGCAGATAACACGTGTAGTTGGGGTGCGCCGCGCCATCGCGCGCCGTAGGTACCCGGCACTGAGGAGAGGTAGTCAGCGGCCGTAAGAGGCGCCCAGCTGCTCGCACTCGCAAGCAGAGCTAGTGTTGTACATCTAAGGCCAATATGTTTCAGAAAAAGGCAATTTTCAAAGCCTCTTCAGCGATGCCGTCGTAACAGCGCTTGCGATGTGCAAGTTTCTTCGTATATATATATATATATATATATATATATATATATATATATATATATATATATATATATATATATATATATATATATATATATATATATATTACCACGACTGTAAGGTTGATTCCGTTCTCAGTGGAATCCTATTAGGAATTTCGATAATGCATCAAAGAAGAAGAAGGTTTCGGGCCTCTTGGGGGCCAAGGGAAGAAGACGAGAAAGAAGGCGAACCTTAGTTGAACTGGCTTGCTGTCGTGCACAGGTTCGCCTTTTAGAATAAACTCTCTCTTTCCACTTGGTACAACCCTCAACGTGTGCGTTCACCGTTACATAAGTGGTGAAGTGTCGCCTGTTCACGAGCGGACCAGCCGTCAGCTACTCTTATTGCCGGCGGAGTGCGGCCTCCTACCTGATCGGGCAACCAAGATGACAGGACGCAACGCCGGCGCTGTGAACGTGAACTTGACTGACGCGCGTCTCCAGTACGTGGTGCAACAGCCGCGTACACCACAAGTCTTCTACGGTGAGCCTTACGAAGACGTGGAGGACTGGTTGGACCACTTCGAACGAGTCGCCAGGTTCAACGGCTCGGGCAATGACTGTAAACGCTGGCAGGTGTACTACTCTCTTGATGAAGGTGCGCGAACGTGGCTCGAGAACCATGAATCTACATTTTCGTCGTGGGAGGAGTTTTGTCAGCGCTTACTAGCGACTTTCGCTAGCGGCGACCGCAAGGAAAAGGCTGAAGTTGCCCTTGAAGCCAGAAATCAGCGCCAGAACGAGAGCGTCACCATGTACGCCGAGGATATGACCCGTCGTTTTAGGCACGCAGATTCTGCAATGACAGAAGACAGGAAGGTCCGACGACACCTCCTGCGCGGCGTAAAGCAAGGCATCTTCGCCGGGCTGATACGGAGTCCCCCGAGAACGGTTGCAGAATTTGTCAGTGAGGCTGCAACAATTGAAAGGGCACTTCACCAAAGGTCCCGGCAGTACAACCGCGAGCAAGCCGTCTTGTCCTGTGTAACCGAACAGGCGAGCCCTGGGCTCCGCTAGCTCGTAAGGCAAATTGTCCCCGAGGAGCTCCAGAAACTGCAGCAGGAACCTGTATCACCAGCTTCGGTGTCTCCATTGCGAAAATCGTGAGGGAGGAGGTAAGGCAAGCTGTACGGGCACCGGAACGAATTGACGTGTCGTGGCAGGGTGAATCACGAGCCTCGTATGCCGCAGCCACGCAGCAAGCCGCTAACTGCACCCCTCCAGCAGTCGCCACCATCGCACCGCAGTCTACTCCGGGAGTAATACGGCGCAGCGCTCCCTACCTGACACAAACAAGCCGTCGGAAGAGTGACCTGTGGCGCACCTCTGACCACAGGCCCCTCTGCTTCCACTGCGGGGAGGAAGGGCACGTCTGCCGTACCTGCCATTGTCGCCGATCTGGGCTGCGGGGATTCGCGCCCGATGCGCCACTCCCGCAAAACGGACAGCGACCGCCGGAGATCACGGACTACATCGCCGAACGCCGGAACACGTTTCCGCCTGACTACATCGCCAAATGCCGGAACACGCTTCCGCCACAACGCGTTCAATCCCGGTCGCCGTCCCCTGCCCGACGTAGGTCCTCTAGTCCACGGTTCTCCTCTGGTACGGCCGACCGACTCTCCGGAAGCCCTGAACGCCGGGGAAACTCAATCCGGCGACCTCCGGAGGTGAGGCCGCTGACGTCAATGACCGCCAAGATCCTCCATTGCAAGAACGACGACAAGACGACGAACAGCCGAAACCTAAATGTAGTCCTAAACCTATTACCTGCGATGTACTCGTCGATATCGACGGCCATGCGGCGACAGCTTTGGCTGATACCAGTGCGGACTATTCGGTCATAAGCGAAACTATGGTGTCTGCGCTAAAGAAGGTAGTCACCCCCTGGACTTGCCTGCAAGTTCGTACAGCTGGGAACCACCTAATAAGTCCTGTCGGGAGGTGCACTGCGCGGATAAAAATACGCGGCTTCACATACGCTACCATCTTCATTGTCCTCCCGGAGCGCTCGCGAGATTTAATTCTCGGCATGGATTTTCTGCGAACAAACGGGGCTGTTATTGATCTGCGGAACTCCAGAATTACCTTTTCGACAAAAAGAGCCATAGCGGGCAACATTGAAGACAAGCGCGATGGGTCGTTACGCGTTGTTGACGACGATGCCGCCCTACCCGCCCGCACTAGCTGGTTTGTTAATGTTAAAAGCGACGCATTCGAGGACTGTGAAGGCATCGCCGAAGCCAACATTGGCTTGCTTCTGAAGAAAGGCATATGTGTGGCAAGGGGATTCGTCAGCCTGCAGAATGGATGCACGCCAGACCTGGTCACTAATTTTTCCAATGAGCGTCGAGATCTTACGAAAGGTACCACTATAGCGTTCATCGAGGAAGTCGCCGATGTCACGCCCGTAGGCGCGTCGAACACAGCATCAATCGGTACACTCACCGCTGACCTGGGCATACCTGTGAAAATTAACCAAGACCTTTCGACAGCTCAAGTGGAAGCCTTAGAACATCTGGTACAGGACTTCTCCGACTGCTTCGCCACGTCCTCCAAGGTTCGCCAGACTCCCATCACGAAGCATCGCATCGTCACCGATGAATCCGTCAGACCTACGCACCAGCAGCCCTACAGGTTGTCGCCCAAATAGAGGGAGGCCATCAAGACCCAGGTCGAAGAGATGCTCCACGACGATGTTATTCAACCGCCTAAGAGTGCATGGGCCTCACCTGTAGTGCTTGTGAGGAAAAAGGACAACACGCTTCGCTTCTGCGTCGACTACCGCAAATTGAACAGTGTCACTAAACGCGATGTTTACCCACTTCCGCGAATAGACGATACGTTGGACCGTTTACGCGACGCTAAATTCTTCTCGTCCCTAGACTTAAAATCTGGCTATTGGCAGATTGAAGTTGATAAGAGAGACCTTGAGAAAACAGCTTTCGTAACTCCCGATGGCTTCTACGAATTTAAAGTCCTTCCATTCGGCCTGTGTTCTGCCCCGGCAACGTTCCAACGAATGATGGATACCGTGCTCGCAGGACTAAAGTGGCAAACATGTCTCGTTTACCTAGACGACGTGGTAGTGTTTTCTAGCTCGTTTGAAGAACATTTGACAAGGTTAAAAAGCGTTCTAGAAGTGTTCCGCTCTGCACAATTAACTATCAAGCCTGAAAAATGCAACCTTGGATTCCAGGAGCTAAAATTACTTGGACACGTTGTGAGTGCTCAAGGAGTGCACCCGGATCCTGAAAAAACAACTGCTGTGAGCTCCTTCCCTATACCAACCGACAAGAAGGCTGTCCGGCGCTTCTTGGGCCTTTGCGCTTATTATAGGCGCTTTGTGGAAGGGTTCGCGGGGATTGCGGAACCACTCACTCGCCTTACGAAAAGCGACGTACCCTTTGTCTGGACTGAGGAACAGCCAGCAGCGTTCGATGAACTGCGTAAACGCCTGCAAATCGCCCCAGTCTTGTCGCACTTCAACGAGACCAGCGACACGGAAATCCGGACAGACGCCAGTAACATTGGAATTGGTGCTATCCTGGTACAGTGGCAGCAAGGTACAGAAAAGGTTATAGCCTACGCAAGCCGCACGCTATCCAAAGCTGAAAGCAACTATTCAGCAACAGAAAAAGAATGCCTCGCGGTGATATGGCCTATAACTAAATTCGGACCGTACCTTTACGGTAGGCCCTTCAAAGTTGTTAGCGACAACCATGCCTTGTGCTGGCTTGCTAACCTGAAGGACCCGTCCGGTAGACTCGCTCGGTGAAGCTTGCGGCTACAGGAATACGACGTGACGGTTGTATACAAGTCGGGAAACAAGCATACGGATGCCGATTGTTTGTCCCGAGCACCTATTCCAACCGGCGCACATGACATGGAAGAGGATTTTCCGTTCGTAGGAGTCGTCCATGCAGCCGACATGGCCCATTACCAGCAGCAGGACGGGGATATGAAGCTGCTCATCGAACACCTTCGCGGTGAAAACACCACAGTTACACGATTATTTTTGCGATATTTGCCTTCATATCTCCTGCGGGACAACGTGCTGTACAAAAGAAGCTACGACACCAATGAGAAACGTCTTCTGGTTGTGCCATCTGCTCCTCGAGGAGAAATTTTGCAAGCCTACCATGACGAGCCTTCCGCCGGACATTTGGGGGTTAGTCGCACATTCGCACGGATCCATGCAAAATACTACTACCCAAACCTGCTTCCGTCGGTACGTCAGTATGTGAGGACTTGCCGTGATTTCCAGCGCGGGAAGGTACCTCCCGTCAGGCCTGCAGGACTCCTTCACCCACTTGATCCTCCCAATGCACCGTTCCGGCAGGTTGGGATGGATTTACTTGGGCCTTTCCCATTATCGGCGTCGGGGAACAAGTGGATAATTGTTGCCACTGATTACCTGACGCGTTATGCTGAGACCAAGGCCCTTCCCAACGGCACCGCCTCGGTAGTCGCGAAATTCTTTCTTCAAGGCATTGTTCTGCGTCATGGAGCACCTACGATTGTTATCACCGACAGGGGCACTGCCTTTACAGCAGCCTTCCTGCAGAATATCTTAAGGTTAACACACAGCACTCATCGAAAATGCACCACCTACCATCCCCAAACCAATGGCCTCACAGAACGGCTTAATAGAACATTAGCGGACATGCTCTCCATGTACGTCGATCTGGAGCACAAGAACTGGGACGAAATTCGATCGTATGCCACATTCGCCTACAATACCGCCGTGCAAGAAACCACTCGCAGTACACCATTTGAACTTGTCTGTGGGCGCTCTGTGACGACAACCCTAGATGCAATGTTGCCGGTTGCGCATGACGACACAACCAGCCCGGATGTGGAAGCATTTACGCAACGGGCCGAAGAAGCACGCCAGCTCGCACGTCTACGCATTCGAAGGCAACAAGTAGTCGACTCCGAAAGATACAATAAGGGCCGCCGTCACGTCGAGTATCGACCGGTGACCTCTGGGTCTGGACACCGATCCGCCGCCGAGGACTTTCAGAGAAGCTGCTTCGCAGATACTTCGCACCGTATCGTGTTATTCGCCGTCTGTCAGACGTTAATTACGAGGTTTTACCTGAAGGCACCACAGCACGTTCTTCCCGCCGAAGAACTTCCCCGGAAGTTGTGTATGTTGCGCGCATTAAGGCGTACTACACCCGCACGTGTGACCCCCAAGAATAACGCAGCACTACATGCCCGACTAATACGCCGCCGACATGACTGAATGCTTCTCCTTTGTTTTGCTGTTGTCCCCTCGCAATGGAATCGGGTCGATGCCAGCTTGGAGGGGGGGGGCAATGCCACGACTGTAAGGTTGATTCCGTTCTCAGTGGAATCCTATTAGGGATTTCGATAATGCATCAAAGAATAAGAAGAAGGTTTCGGGCCGCTTGGAGGCCGAGGGAAGAAGACGAGAAAGAAGTCGAAGCTTACTTGGACTGGCTTGCTCTCGTGCACAAGTTCGCCTTTTAGAATAAACTCTCTCTTTCCACTTGGTCACTTGGTACAACCCTAAACGTGTGAGTTCACCGTTACAATATATATATATATATATATATATATATATATATATATATATATATATATATATATACATGTAGCGAATCAGAATAGGAAATGAGGGACTCGCTGAAAATAAGGCAGAAGTAAGGGTTGGCCGTCAAGAAAAGCTCATAAAGCAAAGGGGAGGATGTGGTAGCTCATTGAAACTGATAAAGAATTTGGAAAGAACGAAAGTGGACAAAAAAAGCCCGCCTGGTGGGATCCGAACCCACGACCTCCAGAATACCGGTCTGGTGCAATATATATATATATATATATATATATATATATATATATACATATACATATATAGCGAATCAGAATAGGAAATAAGGGGCTCGTTGAAAATAACACAGAAATAAGAGTTGGCAGTCAAGAAAACCTCGGAAAGCAAAGGGGAGGATGTGGTAGGTCATTGAAAAAGATAAAGAATTTGGAAAGAAAGAAAGAAACTGGAGAAAAAATGCCCGCCAGGTAGGATCCCAACCCACAACCTCCAGAATACCGGTCTGGTGCGATAACCACTACGCTACCGGCGGGGCGATTTTGCCCTCCACTTTGTGGTGTATTTATGTTTAGGTATTTTTGTTTCCTCTGCTTGGGGGTGGTAGCCACCGCCACTCGGATTGGCAGTCCGAGTGGCGCTGGCTATCACCCAGGCAGTCTTGGCAGTCTTGGTGCCATACGAAGCTTAAGAGGGTTCAACGCTGGTCGACCACCCTCGACATGTCGTAGACACTCGAGTCACGGCCCGGGGGTTAAAAAGAAGGTTCCCTTCACCCCGAGTAGTCCGAGTGTGCCGAGAAAGGCAACAGCACCAGCTGTCACTGACCCGACGCTGCAGCCGGCAAGCAACAAGATAAAAAGAACATTGTCCCGAGAAAGATCCGAGTCGAGGGGACGGTCACCTTCGAAGGAGAGTATACTGCTCAACAAGAGCAGGAGCCCCAGCGCCACAACTCGGGGACGGTCGCCGTCGCGCGAGCGCGTGAGCTGGGCGGACAGAGCCAAGGGAGGAGCCGCGAGGAGCTGTGAGAAGGCGACCAGTAGACAGCGTCCCAAGAAACAAGAAGAAAGTGACAACATGGCGGCCCTTCGCAACGAAAACAAGGAGCTGCGCAAGGTGCTGGAAGAACTACGAACGGCGCTGGAAAGCACGCAGCGCTCCCAGAACGTGCTATCAAGCCCTCCTGACACTCCTCCACCGCCGCCGCAGACGGAAGACGGAAGAAGACAAAGAACTGGCCATCAAGAAACGCATAACGGCGACGCACGGCGCGATAGAGATCACCAGCAGCGAGGCCCGGACGGATGAGTTGGCGGTGGCTCTGAAAAGCATTGAAGCGAGAGTAAACCGGATGTTCGAGACCATCCAGGCGGCCATCACGGAGCAAAGCAAAATCTACGGCGAAAGATTTCTCAAGATAGAGACAGCGCTGCAACAGCTGATGTCGCAGGGAGTACATACGGAACAACAATGGATCTAGGTACAGCAGTGATTGTGTGGCAATGGAACTGTCGCGGCCTCGAGAGGAAATCGACAGTGCTACAACAGTATGTTGAGAACAGTGAACAAGAACGAGATATACTTCTACTGCAGGAGACCTTATCGAAGACCCGGCCGTTACATGGATACAGGACAATTTGGTCGACAAAAGAGGAACGCAGAGGCCTATGCGTCATGACAAAGAAGACACACACCGCATTAGAAATAAAGCTCAAGAAGGTCGCAACCGATCATGCATTCGTGGAGGTTGTGATCGGAAAAAAAGGCCAAAAAGGCGAGCATCTATGTGCTAAATATCTATAGTAACCCGAGCAAACGCAAAGAACGGTTCCGGGCAGGCTTCAGCAAGGCCACCGCGGAAGCGAAAGGGGCCAAACTGCTTGTCTGTGGCGATTTCAACGCGGCAGACCAGTCTTGGGGTTATATCAAAGGCAACGCGAAGGGCAAGCATCTGGCGGAGGACGCGGCCGACAACGGATATATCATAGTCACGGACCCGACCAATCCAACGAGAACCGGAAACTCCGTCTCCCGGGACACAACGCCTGACCTGACCTTCGTTAATAACATTGCGGAGGAAGAGGTCACGTGGAGGAATACCGGGATGGACCTAGGCAGCGATCACGCTATAGTAGAGACCAGGATCAGATTAAAGACACGAACGCCACAAATACGAAAGCACCACTGGGTCGACTGGGAAGCATTCCGGACGCAGAGGGCCGAACGAGCAGAGGAAGAAATCACGGACATAAGCACCTGGATGGAGAGAGTCACTTGTGACGTCAAGGTTGTCACGAAGGAGATTACAATGGACGACGACAGGATAGATGGCGTCGACAGCCGGCTACCCCACCTTCTGGAGGCCAAGTGCTCTACACAAGAACGATGGAAAAAGCAAAGACCTAACAGGAGACTGCCCAAAAAGGTAGCTGAACTCAGTCGCAAAATCGAGGAGCACAGTCGCGTGCTCAGCGACCGAAAATGGAACGAAATTTGCAATGCCGCATATGGCCAAATGCATAATAGAAATACTTGGAATCTGTTTCGTCACCTCTTGAACGAAACCAAGACAAAATCTCACCAACGGGACAAACTAGCGAAAATTATGCATCGGGAAATCAAAGAAAAGGGAGCGACGGCGGTGGCGCAGCAACTACTCGATAAGTACATCCCCGACTCGCCGAAGGTCACGCACGGCAACTATCGAGGCAGAACGAGCTAGAAATTAGACAGAGAAATCAGTGTGGCGGAAGTACGAGTGTCAGTGAAAGAGCTTAACAGCAGGTCGGCGCCGGGACCAGACAAGGTGCCCATTAGGGCGCTCCGGAACCTGGACGAAGCGTCGATAGTAGCGCTGACCAAATATTACAATGACTGTTGGAGTACGGGAATCATGCCGAAAGAATGGAAGAGCTCACGGATGATCCTGATCCCCAAGCCGGGCAAATCACCAAATATAGACAACCTCCTACCAATCTCACTGACGTCCTGTGTGGGCAAGGTGTTCGAGCACGTCCTGATGGCACGGTGGCAAGCTTACCTTGGAGACAACGACCTCTACCCCGCAACGATGATTGGATTCCGACGGCATCTCTGCACACAAGACGCCATTCTGCAGTTGAGACACCTAACCATCGACAGGGACACCCGAGACACCAGGGCTGTATTGGGGCTTGACCTACAAGAAGCTTTTGATAACGTTAACCACTCGGCAATACTCGAGCAAGTTTCGAGGTTGGACATGGGTAAAAAGTCTCACGAGTATATCAAGAGCTTCCTTACGGGGCGAATGGCGGAGCTCATCGCCGGAGATGTCGAGACGAAAGCCAAGGAGATCGGAAGCCGAGGCACGCCTCAAGGGTCAGTGATCTCGCCGCTCCTGTTCAACCTGGTAATGATCACGGTCGCCCACCAGCTCGCAGAGGTGGAGAACGTCGAGCATACCATATATGCCGACGATATCACCCTGTCGGTCAAGGGAGGGCCTGCAGAAGTCCTGCAGAAAGCAGTGAGGACCGTCGAGTGGAGCCTCGAGGGCACTGACCTGAGATGCTCACCGAGTAAGTCTGAGCTGCTTTTATACAAGCCCACAGACAGTCAGCGTGAACAACAAAGAGAACGAGACGAGATTAAGATCTACACCCAGGACGGGTCGGCGATCCCCAGGGAATTCGACATCAGAGTACTGCGTATGCTTCTCAACCAGAAGGGTAACAATGGGGGAATAATGGCGAAAATCGCCGGCAAGGCGGCCAGCTTCATTCGGCTCATGAAACGAGTTTCCAACAGGAAGAGGGCGGCTGCGTGAGGAGAACCTCATACGACTTTTGCAGTCATTCGTAATGAGCGACATAACATACGTGGCGGCGTTTCACAAGTGGAAAACCAATGAGAAGAAAAAGCTGGAATCGCTCATTCGAAGGGCGTATAAGACGGCCATCGGACTGCCCGAGTCTACAAGTACCGAGCGACTGCTCATCCTGGGCGTACACAACACCTTGGACGAAGTCATCGAAGCCCAACGGGTGGCGCAGCTATAGAGGCTAACCATAACCAAGGCGGGCAGAAGAATCCTAGACAAGCTGGGATACAACTACTATGAACAGCAGGGAACCAAGACGAAGCTACGAGGCGACACCAGGGACAAAATCCAGGTGAATGCAGTCCCGCGCTACATGCACCCGGAGTACAACGAAGGCAGGTGGCGAGCACGGGCCAAGGCGCTGGCAAGGCTCCACGTCGGGGAAGCTGGAGCCCGCTACGTCGATGCAGCAGAATACTGCAACGAACGTGGCTTCGTGGTGACGGTGGTCGACGCCGAGGGCAACCTCCAAGCGGCGGCCAGCGTTGCAAGTGGGAGACCCGAGGAAGCAGAGGAGGTGGCGATCGCGCTGGCCCTCAAAGATCCAGGCTGCACAACGGTCCTGAGTGATTCCAGGCAAGCTGTCAAAAAATTCTCCAAAACCATGGTTTCCCCAGTAACGGAGAAACTACTGCGAAAACAGCCTAGCCTCATTGGGAAGACGAGAATGAAGTGGTTCCCGGCACACGCAGATACGGTCTCGGCACGTGCTCAGAATCACAATGAAACCGCACACGCTCGTGCGCGCGAACTCACTAACCGGGCCGGGCAAATTGGCGGAGAGCATTTGTGGCACAGCACACGAGACCGAATGACTACCTACAAAGAAATTACTCAGGCCTATCGAATTGCCAGACGCAAGCTCCCGCCGCCCTGCAAAGGATTGAGCAGGGAGCAGGCGGTCATTTATAGGCAACTCCAAACAAAAACGGTCCCGAGCCCCTACCTAAAGCACAAGATGTACCCGGAGACATATCCTGATGCCACCTGTCGGGTGTGTCGCAAAGCTCCAGCAAGACTCCAGCACATCGTCTGAGATTGCCTCGCGTACCTGGACGAATCAAACACAAGAACGACGCCACCTGCCTTCGAGGAGGCGGTGCGGACTGAAGACCAAAATCTTCAACTCCAGGCTGTCCAGCGAGTCATCGTGGCGCTGGCCAGGCAGGAGGACCCCGGCGACCCTGTGACGGGGAGCTGAGGAGCCCTAGCCGGATTGGCTACATCTACGGTGACGACTCCGGACAAGTCATGAAGACCTAGCAATAGGACTTCATTCGCAGGCCCCAAAGACGTTTTCCCACTCCACTCATAATATTAGGCAAATACTGATGCGTATTAGTTTTTCCCAGTCAATATTTTATTTTGTTTTCCTTTGCTCCATGTCAATTAGAAAGCAGAATTGTTATACGAGAACATTCACCTCTTGCAGAGGTTGCACCTCATAAGAACTATAAAAAATGTAGTCCTGGACTGGCCTTTTGTTTTAGTTTTCTAGTTTGGTTACACAACAAAATAGGGCCACGGTGAAGTATATGCACTGGCGATACCGACCGCTGTTTTTTTTCAATCATAAACACTTTTTATTATAAACAGTTTTATTATAAACAATTGATTATGAACAATTCACTTATAAACAATTAAAACCGTTTTTTTAACTTATAAACAGTTTATAACCTTTTTTGTATTCGTTGTAGTGTTTTATAATGGGAGGCCTGCCGCTTCGAGAGGATATTCTACCCGTCATGTTACCCTGTGATGTGGCACGGCGTGCGAGAAATTGGCTAGATCCTTCCAAATACTCGCACCTCAAAGCAGTCCTGGATGATATCGACGAATTAGCGTGTAAGTAATTCCTTTTCATTCCGTGCATATGGTTTTCCTGGAAATGTTTTGATGTTGTTTAGGTCCTTTTTTTCTTTGTTTTCTCACCTTGGACAAAAACCAGAAATTAACGATACATATTTTAGTCCGTGGCTTAGCACAGTGGTTGAATAACGGATATAATGACGGATATAATGACGGAATAACGGATGAATAACGAATATGATATAGCCCCTATTGTGATACAGGCGAGTTTCCGCGATACTTAAAAACACCTCCTTTATCCCGTTCAAAAATAACAGCAGTTCGTCATATGTTGCTTCCCTTATTACAATAATATATGAAGAAGGGCTTGTGTTCGGGCTAGTTGGTATTTCAATAATGTTCATCCTCAGCGCAGAAAAAAACAGGGACACAGCAGAAAAGGACAAGCGCTACTTCCAACAGGATTTTTTTGAATCAGGGTGAAATATATCGCAGCGAAAATACAAGAGATACAGAAAAGGTTACGGTTATACATACCGCTGTCCCACACATGTCAATCATTACTACGACTAGTTCTTTTTTAAGAACGCTGCCTCCTTATCGGACAAGGGTACCGATGTCGTGCTGACACACTCGAAATTGCCTAGTTGCATTTCAGCTGCATCTACTATCTCACGTGTGCACTGATCAGAGTCGTGAAACAATATCACAGAGTTTTTAAAGTATGGCTCCCACTTGGGGCATTCACCACCTTGAGTCGACAGGTTCCCGTCCTTTCTTTTGTGTACGTTATTTTGGTGCTCACGTAACCTGTAGTTGACCCACCGTGCCGTCTGCCCTACATACACCCTTCCGCCTGCTAACGAACACAGTACACAACCCCTCTACCGCATTTCACATACTTCTTTTGGTGTCCAACGTTACAGCCAGTATGTTATTTTGTACAGGACTTGTATGTATGCAGAGCCTCTCGAGCTTGATTGGTGAGGACATTACAACGCGAACTCCAGACTTCTGCTCTATTTTCTTTTGCCGATGTGCGATACCGTGCAAATACGGTATAACCGCCGTCTTACGGCGCTCGTTGCAGTCATGCAGACATGTTTCGGCCGCTTTTATTGCCTGTTTCTCCCGCCTGCGGACCGCCTCAACGACTGCCACAATGACGTGTTAAGGATACCCTGACCGTGTCAGCCGAGAGACCTGCGCTTCCACAGCGCTTTGCACGTGATGGACACAGGATTTCTTTAGAGCATTGCTGAAGAACATTATTGCTACTGAGCATTTCACCAGTTTGGTGTGTGGAGAGCTAAATGGCGAGAGGGGCTTCTGGCTGCGGAGTGCATAAGTCCAGAAAACCTGGTTGTCCGAAAACATGAGGCTCATGTCCAAGAACTTCAGCGCGTTACCTACTGGTACTTTGTGAGTTATCTGAAGTAGTTTCATGCAATCTTCAAACACTGCCACTGTTGATCTCACATCATTGTCAAAGCTAGACGCACCCCTGCAAAGGGCAACCAAAAAATCATCCATGAACCTGTACACGTTGACGACATTTGTTGACATCAATCTACCCGTGAGCACCCTGTCGATCAGGCCAAGAATAAGATCGCTCAGCACTGGAGCAAGACAAGACCCTATACAGACACCCTTTTTTGTATGAAGGTTGGCCGCTCCAGGAAACATAGGTGGACTGCAGATACATCGACAACAGGTCGAGAAACCCTGCATTGTTACTCCACTTTCATTTCAAAAGGCTGTTACACCAAACTCAAAAATGTATTCGTCAACACACGCCAGGACTCAGTCATCTGGCAGGGAGTAATAAATGTCTTTGATGTCTACATAAAAACCAATAAATGTACAGTGGGAGTGCTGTGTCAAGAAGTCCCAGACGTCCTCGGAGTTTCTGGTACCAAAGGGATCCCCAACGTCCAGCAGCTGAAGGTGCTTGTGTAGAAACAGACCTACGGCTTTCTGCCAGGTGTGCCGTTCTGACACTATCACTCGAAAAGGCATTCCCTCCTTATGTGTCTTCACCGCAAAAACCATGTCTAGCCCCAGTTTGGTGCATTTTGCAATTTGTTTGGACAACCCTAAAAAGTTCATTTGTTCGCATAGCTTGCGAGCCTTCGCCTTAACAGCTTCTAGGGATACACCAGATAGTGCGAACATTACATCATCAATCGCTGTAATTGCCTTCTCAAAGAACAAGCCATGCAAAAAAACCCAAACCCACCTTCTTTGTCGGACGGCACGACACACAAGTTGTGGTGCTTCAGATACGACACGACGTCTTTAACAGGTAACCGATGACGAACAGGTCCTCGATGCAACAGAACGTCGACGCGTTCCGAGATACACCGGTCCCTCTCACTTTCGGATGCCGCACTAGCTACTCTCCGCACTAGGGATAGCAGCTTAGGTCCGGACAACACAGGTTCCACTACACCTTTTGGTCCGAGGCTGAGCGTGCGTCGAACATGGTCAGGGAGCGTTGTGTCATCTGAAGTGTGGATTGCACAGCTTGAGGCCTGCGTCTTCTGAGGGCGATTCATGCGGAGTAACGATATCCAGACGCTTTCCCGCGAGGTTTTCACCCTGATTCGATAAAATTCACTTGGTAGTAGCCCTTGTCCTTGTCTGCTGTGTCACTGTTTTTTTCTGCGCTTAGGATGAACGTTATACAATATTATAACTTTACCTAAAATTTTAATTGTGCCGCGAAAACCGCGCGATTGCGCGTACTCTGTTCTACAGAAATTTTGAAAGCACGTACTAGGTGTATCCAAGTTTCTGTACCATTGCGCTAACCCTTTGAAAGTAAAATGGCGGTAGACGTAGGAATCGCGACCTTGCGTTTATGAAATAATTTTCCTGTCGTTCGTCTCTGAAACAGGGTAACTGACACCAATTTTCTACTGTTTGCGTCATTCACCGATATGAAACAAGAAAGACCACGTTCTAACGATTAAGGAATTATTTTTTTGCAGTGTCTGTTCATGCAGTTCAATACAAAAGTGGCACCGGCTGAACTTGATTTATTGCTAGCACATCTTCATTTGGCAGAATTGGCGGTGTTGTGCCAGAGAGCCCGGCCCAAATTCGTAGCAGGGGGCGACGCGCCGACAGCGAGGCCGGTTTACGCCTCGACCAAAGCAGACCAAACCACCCGCGGCCGAGAGAACCAAATCTTCATCGCTACAAAGTCGCCTCTCATTTTTTGTCGTGGCGGCTGAACCGAATCATGCATCGGGTGAACGACCGGCAAACGACATGCCGCCACATGCCTGCAGGCGGCTTCGGTGAGACGGCGATGGTGTCGCCTTCCCTATACCCGTCTGGGCGGCTGGGATGAAGCAACTGCTTCTCCTCCATTCGTCGGATTTCAAACTTCGGCAAGTTATAGTCCTGACTTTAGCGATTCAAACTTCTCGGGGCCGCAACGGACTTCCGGGGGTATAAAAACCATCCCGGAGGCACTTATTGGCAGCACTTTTCGAAGGTACCGAGCGGACAGGTGCTGTAGCCTTTGTGCGAGCCATGTAATGCCTTTGTTACGCTTCTACATACTGTATACAAAGGTTGCTTCAACTTTTCGTCGGCTCTAGAACGTCCTCGCTCCGCTCTGGGCCGCGTCGAAAGCGAACGGAGCAAGGCAACGCCGCTACACCAGTGACTGCGTTCGGATGGACAGTCGCAACAGTGGTGGCTACGGTGACATATACCAGTCCCGACATTGGTGACAGCATCGAGATGGCTGATTCCCAACATCGGTGAACAGCTGGGATCCGAGTCACAACAGCGGTTAAACCGCAGAACACAAGAACATGACAAAACCGATCCACACTTCTATACGATCCGGGTGTTAAACATTTGCTTGTTTAACTCGTCTTATACTTTGGTCTTCTAATGACGGCAGTCTAAAGTATTGCTCATATATAACTGAGACCTGGAGATAAGGGGAACAATGACACGTTAGAATACGTTTGCTACTGTCTTCGTCACCAGGACCCATTGAAAAAGATGGAGAAATAGCGGTGAAACAGAGCCAAAGGTCAAGATTTTGCGATGTTCATTGGTCAATAGGACGGAAGTTGTGCTGTTAAAGTACAATTGGGATTTTGCGGGGTCGTGCAACCGAGACGACGCCAGAGGAGAAAGCGCCCAGGGAAACTGGCGCGAATGACAGCCGACAAAAGGGTAAGAGATTGACGATATATGCTACAGCGAGCGAGCAATGAACTTGGACTCTCTCTCTCTCTCTCTGGGAAATATCATCATCGGCCTTTGTTTGTCCAGATCAGTATGATGGGCTCTTGCTAAAACGCGTGATATTACCGGACACCGAGTACCTGGTTCGCTGGCAACACTACCAATCGTTTGCTAACGACGTCCGCCATCGATTGGGCCCAGCCACGACCACGCCGGACCAGGAGTTGAGACGCAACGACCACCGGCTGCCTGAGCGCGCCGGTGGCGCGGCTAAGCCTTGCTCAGCCTTGCTCAGCTGGGATTACCACCCCCGTGAGTGACGGGCTCCGGCCCGAGTTTTAGATTTCCTAAACATGACAACACCACCGCAGGGTTCTTCCACGACTATGGAGTTTGACCAGCTCGGCGGCCGCACTCTCCACAAACCCGGCCCATGGCAAGAAATCCTACGGGAGAGGCAAAATCGTAAGCAGCAAGCGGTTCCGCCCGCATCTGTCCGCAAGCCCACCCTCCGTGGTGATGTAAAGCCACGTCTTCCCACCAACAATTTCAGGATCGTATATCGTCCTCAGGCCGGACTCCGCGTTGCTTCTTGGAGTGAGCGGCAGTTTGCACAAGCCATCTGCCAAGCAAGCAAACTTCCTGAACGGACATTCTTCTCCAGCGTAATTATCCAAACCCAAGTTACCCAGAACCTGATCGTCGCGAGCACACCCGACGAAACGCTCGCTCTAACACTCTGCGAAGTGACGACCATCCAACTGGGGGCAACGACCCAAGAGCTCACCCCCTACATTAAATCACTACCGGGTACGACTAGAGGAGTCATCACCGGCTTAGACATGGGGACTACGCATGAACAACGCAGCACATACTGGCCACCAACGGGCCGCGCATTCTACACGCCAGGCTACTCGGCACGTCGACCGCCGCCGTAATTACCTTTGAAGGCACCCGTGTGCCATACTACATAAAAGCATACGGCATCCTCACACGCTGTCGACCATACCGTCAAACTATCCAGTGCTGTGCTCTCTGTGGGGAGATGGGCCATCGGCAAGACATCTGCCCAAACCCCGAGGCCATCATCTGCCCAACCTGCCACTTACGTGATCCCCCCATCGGACATCCATGCACCCCGACTTGCCAACTTTGTGGACTCAACCATCTTACGGCCAGCCGTGAATGCCGTAAGAAATTAAAACCACCGCCACCACCCCCTCGCGTAATGCCTCGAAGAAACGCCCGTACCAACCAAGGACCGGCCCCTGCCAACAACTGGCCTTCCCTGGACGAGACCACCTAACCTTCACCACTCAAGAAACCCGCCAACAAGGTAAGCTGGTCAGCCGTTGCACTTGCTCCACCCACTGCTCTCCCCTCACCTATCTTAACCACCCCAACTCCGCCAACCCTCCCTCACCAACGCATCCACCAACTAGAACAGGAAATTGCCAGATTAAAACAGCAACTCGAGGCCACCAACAAACGTACCGTTGCCCTTGAATCATGTATTGAGCAATTGTGTGGTTAAGTCGACCAATTGATCCACAACTCATCTCACGCTTCTGCAGCGCCGATGGACACACAGCCTGAATACGAGACCACTCCCCGCGCGCTCACCTCAGCCCCCACGGACTTTTCCCGCATTGAGCGACTTATTTACGATATGGGCGAACACATTAATGGCCGTCTCCACAGCCTTGACAAACGCCTTGAAGCCCTCAAGGACAGCACGTGCATTATTAAAGCACGCAAAAAGCCTAAAATCAGTCAGTTGCCCCCGGAATCAGAAGACACATGCTCGACCATCCCATCTGATCAAGAAGAGTACGAAGGTACGCTTGATACCGAACAACAACCCACCACCTCCGCCCAAGCTACAACTCCACTATGATCCCACCTAAATCCCCGGCTCTCACTATCTGGCAATGGAACTGTCGTTCCTACCGCAACAAACGCCCCTCCTTATTAGCATACGCACAACAACATTCCCCAGATATTATAGCCCTGCAAGAAGTGGACACGGCCCCAATCACCCTTCAGGGTTACAAATCTCACCAGACTGAACCAACCTCCCGCACCGCCATCCTCATTCGTACTGCGCACGCGGTACAGACCCATTCCTTACCGACAGACCTTGACTGCACATTTGTGGAACTTTTACCTCCGAAGAAAACGCAACCAAGCTTATACATACTAAATATCTACAGCACCCCCCGACAACCCCTTCATGGCATCCAAGCCCTACTACAAACACTACGGCAACAGACCCGCGGCCACCGACTTCTTCTTCTTAGTGATTTTGATGACCCCACACGGCGTGGGGATAACGCTACGGCACTCCTAAGGGCCAACGTCTTTTCCATGCCCTCCAACCACAGCATTTTCACCTGTGCAATATACCAGGTCTCCCCACCCGTATTGGCACAAGCATTACCAGGGACACTACTCCGGACCTCACGCTCACCCACAACGTCCCGCATGCAGTATGGTCCCGCCACGACGAAACCCTGGGCAGTGACCATCACATCATTGAACTCGCGATATCGCACTACCGCCCCAAAGCACCCTCAATTGGCACGGCCCGCATCACCAATTGGAAAGAGTTCCGTAAACAAACACCGGCTCAGAAAATTGATTGCATCGACACATGGACAACTAAATTACTGGACCTATAAATTACTACCACTGTCAACCTAACGCAAGAAACCCCTGCGGCAGACTCTCACCTCCTCCACATATGGGAAGCTCGCCGCAGCCTCACCAAACGGTGGAAGCGCAATCGCACTAAGCGTAAGCTTAGGATCCGCATTGCAAAGCTGACGGAAGAGGCAGAGAACTACGCTCGCCAGCTCAGCCGGCAGAACTGGGCAGAATTCTGTGTGAGACTTCAGGGTAACTTGGGCACCCGCCGTACCTGGCACCTGCTTCGCTTCCTTATGGGCAAGACGGAAACGAAGGCTACCACACACCATCACATCAGGCGCCTCATCCACTCCTACCCCGGTACGGAAGACCAGCTGCTGAGTAGTCTCAAGCAGTCCCTCCAGGAAGACCCGACGCAACCCCCAGCCCTACAAGGAACCCCCTAATCCCTCTCTCGACGCTCCATTCACGCTGCAGCAGCTGGAAGCTGCACTCCTGAAGCTCACACGAAACACCACCCCAGGCAATGACCAAATTCCCAACAAGCTTCTCCGGAACTTTGATCACGCAGAAATTGACAATCTCTTAGAGTACTATAACCACCATTGGGCTGCTGGCACTCTGCCCCAGCAGTGGCGGCATGCAGACATTACGCTGGTCCCTAAACCAAACAAACCCAATACCACCACAAACCTTCGTCCCTTCTCCCTCAAGTCCTGTGTTGGCAAGCTTTTAGAACACATGGTGCTTAACCGCCTCACTCCTTACATCGAGGACAATGGTTACCTCCACACTACCATGTTTGGATTCCGCCAGCACCTTTCTTCTCAGGACATACTCTTACAAATCAAAGCGGACATCATCGATCACCTTACCACCTCGAGCAAGAAGTCCATCCTTGCCCTTGACATTAAATGTGCATTCGATAACGTCACATCCGAGGCCATCCTCAAGGGACTAGCAACCACAAATTGCGGTCCGCGAATGCACACCTATTTCTCTGCATTTCTCCAAAACCGCACGGCCACCGTCCGCCTCGGGCATCTCCGATCCACGACTTTCACTCTCCGCTCCAGGGGGACACCACAAGGATCAGTGGTGTCTCCGCTACTATTCAACCTAGCGATGCGAGAGTTGCCACCATTACTTAGCGCAATCCCCACGGTCAATCATGCTCTGTATGCTGACGACCTTACACTGTGGGTGGCACAGGGCTCCACCGGCCGGCAGCAGGATTCGCTCCAAGCTGCTATTGATGTCATTCAGGAGTACCCGCAGGAGAGGGGCCTCAAATGCGCTCCAGAAAAATCTGCACTCATCACACTGTGTGCTCGCACGTACAAGAAACGCACGATCAAATTCCAGATCCTGACCTCTTCATCAACAACCACCCAGTACCCAATGTCGCCTCACTAAGAATACTAGGACTAAAAATCTTTAAGATCGGTAGCGGGTCTAGCACCATCCCCCAACTCCAGCGGACGCTCACTCAACTCACTCAACTAGTCCGCCGTGTTGCCCACGGTCGGTTCGGCCTTCGAGAACACGATGCGGTTCGCATCTTTCAGGCATTACTGACCATCCGCCTTATGTACGGGACCGCATACCTGGCCATCAAACCTGCGGAGCGAGACAAGCTCAACGGGATCATTCGCCAGGCTTATAAGACCGCGCTCGCCCTTCCGCCCACTACATCCACCCGCAAGTTGCTCCAATTAGGAATTCATAACACCTGGGAAGAACTTCTTGAAGCGCACAAGCTGTCACAGCAACGACGCCTTCTCCTTACTTATACGGGGAGCTGCACTCTTCAACGCTTAGGTTATGCCACTCCCCCAGCCGACGACTGCCCGGTTGGCATACCGCCTGATATCCGGAATGGAATCACGGTGGCTCCTCTCCCCAGAAATGTGCATCCGGAATACAACGTCGCCCGCCGAGCGACTCGTGCGGTCGCGTTGCACCGGTTACATTGCACTAGCTCCATCACTCGGTACACGGACGCTGCCCGCTACTCCACCCAGCGAGCTTATGCAATTGCCGTTGTCGACCACCGCTTTCAACAGCTTTCGGCAGCCACTATCCGCACCACCACTGCCACAACGGCCGAAGAAGAAGCCATTGCGCTAGCAGCCACTACAGCCAAAGACTACGTCACCGTACTTAGTGACTCGCAAGAGGCATGCCGCCGATATCTTCGCGGCCGCATTACTCCCACAGATATCTGCATCCTTCAGGCTAATTACGATCTACCCAACATCCAACTCATCTGCGCACCCGGCCACGTTGACCTCCCCGGAAACGATGCGGCCCACGCCGCTGCCTGCGAGTATGCATGCCAAGCCGTCTTCGACCGGCAGTCTCCTTGCCCAGATACCCCTCTCACCCCCCCCCCTGATCTCCTCACCTACTACCGCCTCAGCCGCCGCAGATATCCTCCCCCTCACCCTCGCCTTAGTCGTCTCGAAGCCACCACCCTGCGAAGGCTACAAACTAACTCTTACTCCCACCGTACACTCCTCCACAAAATGTACCCTACCCAATACTACGCGACCTGTGCCTACTGCCCATCCCCTGGCACCCTATACCACCTGGTATGGGAATGCCAGCAATCTCCGTGTTTATCTCTAATCCACAACCCTACTTACGAGCAGTGGGTGGACCGGCTGACCAGCTCGGACCTTGCGGCGCAACAAGAAGTCGCCGCTAGAGCCCGGGCAGCCAGCCAGGAGCAGGCCATCACGGACTAACGTTGCCCCCCACACGGCTGGTGCCCCTGCCATCATGCACCAAATTTGGTCGTTTTTATTAAACGTTTATTTCTCTCTCTCACTCTCTGTCGTCACCTCCATTGTAAACATACTGTAAATATACGGTATACCTACAACTAAGGTTTATCCTGCCACGTGACATCTTTTAGCAGAGGTGCTGGGTATAGTATTTGGGACAACAGAACTGCAAAGCTGACGCCACATCTCCATCGGCCGGCACCTGACGTTACAAAACAGTGCCTTGGGGTCTATCGAGACCGTCACAAGACCGGTAATTATTTAGTCTGACCCTCTTGGCGAGCCTGGAAAATTCAGCGGAACCGATGTCGTAAGCGTGGAGGACTGGCTGCAGATGCATGAGCGTGTCAGTGGCTGCAGAACTGATAGAACGTAGTTTCTTATGCTTGCGAATGTCATCGTTTATTTAAGGCACTGCGAAAGCCTGGTACTTCGCACATGAACGAGCAATCACGAACTGGGACACATGCATGCTCATAGATGAGTTCGGTGTTTGCCAGCTAGACGCAAAAAGGAGCTTGCGTCTCGCGTCCAAAGGGAGACTGAATCCTACTTGCCTTATATACAGTATGTACTGTCTCTATGCTTCGGAGCGGACCGCCAGATTTCTGAAGCCGACAAAATGGGCAACGTGCTGAAAGGCATCGCCAAGGCGCATTCCAGCTACTGGTCGTGCTATCCCAGAAGGCACGAGTTTCGCCTACTCCCAAGTTTCCAGCTGCTTCGGTTATGAAAGTAGAGATGGAGCATTCGATACACCTCAAGCGAAACTGCCGCAATCGCGCGCATCACACATGGAATATTCAGCGCGCTGTATTGGGGCCGCTTACGTTGATAAAGTACGGCTTATGCTTTCTTCCGCATGCAGCATCATCTGAAATCTGCAATACTCATTCCCTACCATAAAGTAGACAACGCAACTGCAACCTTGAAATACCCAGCCTGGCTGTTGGCCACGCCTGGCATGGGTCGGTTCGTTTTCCTTGGTGTTCTCTTCTTCTACCGAATTATGTTTGCTGCTTGGCTTGAGGGTAGTCCCAGTGCAGCTCTGCACAATCGCAAACTAAATATCAAAAAGGGTCCACTGTAGCGAACGGAACCATCAAATATCAAAACGGAACCATATAAAATCCCGACCATCAATTATGGCTTTTGTTTGCGGCTTTCTTGAGCATGCACGGCGGGCGCTTATCAGAAATCACCCCGTCTCAAGAGCGTGTGTAGCATTGGCGAGTGCGTTTAAGACGTTGAAGTTGTGTGATTTCTGATCTCTGTGTTTTCACGGTGTATGAAGAAGGCTCCCGTGGGAAAATAGTGTCGTATTGGCCTCTCCTATCGGCTCGTGCAATATTGAACTCCAGTTCGGACCGAACACCCTGGCGAATATGGCAGCTTTGGCTAATGGTACCCTGGGGACTTCATGTTTGTTTTGTTCTATATTATTGTTGCTGCTAGCGCACATGAAATGATGACTTCATGGCTACGATGCTACGCCCTCACAAATAGGGCGCCTTTGGTGTGTGTAGCTTCGGTTGTTACGCCGCACCCATGAATAGGCTGGGTGTGTTTGACTTACATTATGACTCGGCGGAAACTCGGGCATGGTTTTGCATGGCCGAGTTGAACTCGGGACAGCCATGGTAGCCGCTACTAAAGCGTGGTTGATTTTTATGGTCGCCGTAGCCAGTATATTTCTACCCCGACGGGGCTTTCAAACGAAGGAGAAATTTCGAGCTCCTTTTTAGCTGTACATCGGTTGTGCAGTCGTCCGGCGACAGACCCTCGTTTGTGACGTCTTAGAGGCGGGTTTGGCTCCATGACAGTCGAGCAGCAAGTGTAGTGTGCGCTGGGGTTTTATGCGACGGGCAGCTTCTACAGAAGCATTCGTGGCGACAGCACCATCGACCTTCACCAGTAGACCAACATCCAGTGTGTGCGCAATTATATCAGAGGAGACGGGTTTCCAAGCCCTAGGCTTTCGTTTAGGTGATTTGGCGGACATGGCTTCCACAGGTTCCTTCCGCATGTCTATCCGTCTGCAGCCGGAGTGTGCACTTCAATTATAGTTTGCTTGCAGAACAGTTTCGAACGAAGCGTTGGATGAATCTGCGTTTTGTGTATCATCAGCGCAGCCGACAGACTGGCTCGAGAGGTTGCGTGACTGGCATTTTTTGTGAAACGGTTACTGGCAGGACAGCTTATGGGTATTACATATACTGTCAAGGAAACAGGAAAACAGTCCACGCTCCGATAGCCGGTTGAGGTGGTTTATTCGCAGGGGTAAAGCCGATAGGAATGCCTGTTTGAGCGTTGAGATAACCCAGCTCGTTTCCCGCGCATGCACTTTATGGGGTTCATTATCTCCTCATTACACGTCTTTGGCGCATATCATCGAGTCTGGATAGGACATATAACTTACCTTCCACTTCCACATGGTTGATGATGGAATGGCGCATACCCCGATAGCATGATGGCCTGTTGCGTCTGTTCATTATCCTCACTACAATACAATCAACGGCGCGTGCCTATTGTCAGAGGCGATATTTAAACATTTCAACGGGTTGTCTTCAGAGACACTGTCGTATGGCAGGAAGCACAGCGTTGAAAGCGAGTAAAGAGGAGAGCTAAGAATTAAAGTAACCTCGTGACGCCAGAGGGAGTGTAAGCGGTACTGGGAAGGGCGTGAAAGAAGAGAGGGTAATGAGGGGATTGAACTCTATAAAAAACGACTATGGAGAGCTTCTTCAATCAATACGGGTGAAGGGCAGAATAAAATAAAAGAAACAATTGTTGCTATTCCCTCCTTCGTAACACATGGCCACTTGGGGGATTGGCCCGCGTTTGGGAGCTTTGAGGAACTAACGTGCCCGTTCGCAAAATTCATAATATTGTGAAGCTGAAAAGTAACAGTTGTAAATAGTGCGTGCAGAGTGAAACCCCAACGTGGTGTCAGTGGAGTGGGACAGGTGTACACCACCCTTGCCGAACTCCGATTCTAGGAAAGCTGTGGCGTGTTGGAGTCACCTTGCATACTATGACGAAGAAATGAAATTTGAGAAACTGACGCAAACATGTAACAGCAGAAGAGAAGCGGTTTAAACTAATTTGTGCCAAAAGACACAGACACAAAAGCGAGGAATAAAGGCACAAGTACAATGAATTAGAAAAGAATTTGCTAATACGTATCGCCAGGCTCTCGCCTTAAAAGGACGTAGGTAGACTGTAGCACATCGGGGAAATGTTGTATCGAAACGACAAGAGATTCGATGACGTAATACGAGTGGCAACTGTTTTGAATGTGTCGCGCTTTTATCCCCCGCGTTCTATTTTGGCCGGCCGGCTATAGTCACGTGATTTCACTGCCTGGCGTCGACGGCAGACACTGATTCTTGGTATGAACAATTTAAATCAAAAAGCTCATCTGAATGCCTGTACAAAAAATAAAATGAACTTTGTTTTTAAATACAGATAAATAAAGTAAAAGTACAATAACATAAAGTAGTTGGATTTGCTTACCCCAGTCGCCACCAGTGGAGCACTAGTACGAGAGAACGCACTGAAAGGTGTGGCACGCTCTAGTCGCGCCTCCTCGGAGCGCGCTGCCCTGGACCTATTACGTCACCTCAATAATCAGCAAATAGCATGAATCGCATTTTTAAGGCGTTTTAACCCTGCCTCGAAATATAATACGGAGCCGTTATTATCACCATAGCTCCGCCTTGCCCGATTTTTGCTCAAGCTTCGCCTTTGTGAAATAGCACCCCTGGTTTTTATAAAACGTACAACCATCGATGCCGTCATTGCCGAATGGCGTCGCTTCTAACAAGCGCAAAGCCGTCGGGTTGATCGTCAGTTAACGAGACTGCCAAATACTGCTCTGACCTCATCGTGCGACGCGATTCTCCAACCAGCTGCTCAGCGTTATCCAGCCACTTCTGGTGCGTGTTCCGAACACGTGCCGAAGGTCGTACGGAGTGAGCTTCAACCGATGGCTCCTGCTCCGCTCACACAACAAGCATGTTACACCAGCGCGCCCTCGTCTCCATCATGTAAGCCGTTGTGCGGGAAGAACTTGCCACGATGGGTCTGCGGCACATTTATGCGGTCAACCACCCAAACCCCAACATCTGTGAGGGTTCCGGTGTCAATAGATGTTTTATGCGCCCCGCAACTCGTTACAAGCGACGACGCAAGGCGGATTAATGGCGAAAGCAAGGATTAATGGCCGATATGTATCAACTGCTCTTGTACTGGTTACTTCACCCACTACTGTCGAAACTGCGATTTCAACTCTGCTTGCACTGGGGTTTCAACTTACAGCTACCCGACAAACATTTCCTGCCAATTCCCACCTGATCGTAGGCAGCCGCACGTTATCGCCAGAACACCCAGCTCCGGATCCAGCCGTTCGCCTCCAACTCGCCGCCGACAGTCATATTCCCCGTTGTAGCCCCGTCGCCAGTAGCCTGTTCCTCCTTATGGCCGCTCACCCACAGAACACTGCCGATGCAGCTCCCGGAGTTTATGCTGCATTACTGCCCTCGCCTTAAAATCCTCTGCTACAGCTGACGATCCAACGTAAACCTCTGGGCAGTTATGTTGATGGCCTACCTTTTACTTCCTTGATTGATACCGGCGTTGATATATTGGTTTTGACTTGAACCATTCGTCGACGTTCATTACAGGTCCTCACATCAGCCACGTCGCATTGCGTTCGAGTTGCCGATGGTGGAGCGGCCAGAGTTACCGGCATGTGTACAGTCCGTGCAAGCATTTCTCGCCACTCGATCCTTGTTATATTCGCCATGCTGGGCACATGTACCTACCACGGTATCCTCGGCCTCGACTTCCTTTTTCGAGCACGCTGTCTTAATCGACTGTCCCACGGGTGTTCTTCACCTTGAATAGCTGGTTGACTTTTGTGACGACGAGAAACTGCTGAACTCCTTTTGTATGCCTGACCACATCTGATTTCCCTCACACGCCGCTACGCACGTCCCTCGGTTCTCACGTCTTCCGCTGCCCGTTGGGGAATGCGTTTTGTCAAGCATGACTGACATCTTTCTCGGGTGAAGTCTCACCCTTCCCCATACTTTAATAAAATTTACCAATAACAAGATCAGCTTTCTCTTTCATGACTGCAGCCAAGTTCTTCCATACGAGTATCAGTGCAAGTGGTGTTTCCCGGAACTAACGAGCATATTTCCGCCCCAACAACTGACATTGCCGCCGTCGCTGTCCCTCGGAACATTCACACGCCTCCCTCTACAGCGAGCATACGCGGATGATCAACACTCATCTTCCCCTTACAAAGGCAGCCAAGCTTCGAGAACTTTTGTCTTTGACGTTGATAGCCGCCCTTTGTGCCGGACTTCGACTGTGACACACCGTCTAAACACAGACAAACACTGGCGACGCCAGCCCCTTCTGTTGGTTTCCCTACAAGGTTTCACAGATAGAACGTGGGATAATAGAGAGTGAGGTGGACCACATTCTGGCCAGGAACATCGTCGAACCTCCATATGGGCATCACCCATCATGTTAGTGCGAAAGAAAGACGGGATGTGGTGGTTCTGCTCAGACCACCGCCATCTTATAACATAACGAAAAAGGATGTATACCTACTTCTTCGCATAGAGACATCATAGATTTCCCATATGGTGCCAAACAATTTTTCTCCATTGACACCCACCCTGGGTGTTGGCAAATCTCTGTGGAACCCTAGGACAGAGAGCAAACCGTGTTTATAACTTGTGACGGGCTTCTTTATTTCACAGACATGCCTTTTGTGCTTTGTAATGCCGTCGCAACATTTTAAAGGACGATGCGCTCCCTCCTGAATGGTGTGAAATGAGTTGTCGATTTGTTTGTGTTATCTGGATGACGTCACAGGGTTTTCGCCCACTTTTCACGCGCACATTCGTCGACTTTTAGCTGCTCTTGAAGTTTTTCGGCGTGCTAAGCTCGGCGTTAATTCTGCCAAGTGTCAGTTTGGTCGCCGCCAAATCACCGTCCTTGGCCGCCTTCCTCGACACCGTGGACCTTCGGCCTTCCCTGTCAGGATTTACGGCATTAAGAAATTCTCAGTCCCGAGCACAACGAAGGCCGCGCACAGCTCTGTAGGCCTCTACTTCTACTTTCGTCGCTTCGTTCAAGCTTTGCCGACTTCGCCCGTCCGCTCACAGAACTTCTCAAAAGTGACCCACAATTTTTCTGGTGCTTCGAACACGTTCACACATTATGTACGCTCATCACGCATCTCACAAATGCCCTGACGTTGGCTCTTCTTCATCCGGATGCTCCTACTGGAGTCCGCCCTAATGCGAGTGGCCATGATGTAAGCGCCGCTTTGGCCTATGAACAATCCAGCAACACGAAAGTAATTGCGGACGCCAGTCGCCTGCAGACCGACGCAGAGCGAATATATTTGGTTATGCAGAGGCAATGCCTTGCACTCGTTTTGGCCGTTACCATGTCCAGAAACTGCCTATACAGACAGCCTTTCACCATCCTTACTGACCACCACACCCTATGCAGGCTATCATTGTTGAAAGACCCCATGACTCGACTTGGTCGCTGGGCGCTACATCTTCAAGAGTTCCCTTTTACCGTCGTCTATCGGTCTGGTCGTCTGCACAAGGAGGGCGCCTGTTTGTCGAGCTGCCCCGTCGACCATCCACATTGTGCGAACCATGACCCATACCAGTGCGTGCTCACCATTTCAGACATATTCTTGAGTGGCTGCCCGCTCTCCCTCGGAGCAAACCACGCGCGATGTGCCAATGCCGCGCTAGGTTAACTGCCCAACAAGAGCGCAAGCACGTGCAAGGCTGGGAGAAAGAGAAAATGTATTGGTTCCAAATACGAGGAGTCGTCCTATGTTTTCTTTCTTTCAAGGGCTTGCCCGGCTCTTTGGGAATCAACGACCTCCCTTGCTGTTTGATGGCCTACTAATCCTTACTGAAAGATCTGTGCAGTGCGGTCTTCCACTGTACATCTTTGTGTATATTTAACAGATGTTTCGTGTGTTCCTCCGCGTTTCTGGTCATGTGTGTGTACTGCGACATGCTGTGTGAGAGTGCAGCCTATGCGCAAAAAAATGTACATTTTGGTTCATATAGGTCGGAATACATCTGATAATGCAGCACTGGGTTCAGAAAGGAACTAGTGTGCACTAGTCGTAGTTCTACAACCTGTTTTTCATCGAGGGACTGGTTGTTGCTGGTATGTGATCGTCAGGCCTACGTTTAGTAGTTGACAATTTCCAGGTGCCTGAGAAGCGTGCAGCCGTTCCACGATGTGCCCGCGGATGGTACGGTTGAGTTTGCTTGATTAGCCAGAGCGCAAGCCAAGTCATATGCCTCCTGGTTGCCGTCAAAGGTAGCGTGGCAGGGACCCACAGTACAGTGATTGTGGGCAGGTTTTCGTTATTGTTTGGAGGATTTAGTAAGGACACGGCGTTCAATGATAGCGTCTGGGTCGGATATAACGATATCGAGGGTTGGATGCTGGAGATCGGAAGGGCTAATTGCTGCTTTCTGTGCTTCCACCGTGTGCGTAGTTCTGATTATACCAACCACTTTTCGATTTCCGGAGAGTTGCAGTTATACATGACCATCTGCTCCCGATATTTGGCTGCATCCGTAAACCCGACATTGAGTTCTTCTCGAAGCCTTTTTCACAATGCGCGGACTCGGTCTCTCCTACGTCCTGTGTCTTGGGTGGGACACAAGTTCTTATATAAAGTAAGGAAGTTTATGCGCCACCTGTGAACAGCTGGAAGGTAAACTTGCTCAGAGGTATGTGCATTCGCCTGCATTTCAACATCTCAGATAAATTTTAGTCCCGCCCTTGTAGATAAGTGACTTACAAGTTCTGTCATGCGTTGTGCCTGGAATATTTTTTTCACTGAGCCGTAGATACCGAGTTCGAGTAGGTTGTGATGAGGGGGGGTGAGGAGCAGAGATATGTATGCCTGGAGCATACGTCGACAAAAAAGGGTGCCACTCACCCACATTCACTGAAAAAATGTGGTTGGCCGTCCCATCGGTCTTGTTGATCAGCGGCAGCAAATGGTAATTTCTGCAAATCGCAAAAATGGTACAAAGAATATAAATGTGGTCGATCGCTTTTCTATAGGAATCGGTCGAACACGAAAGTGAAAGGGGCATTCACAGCAGCAGTTCAATGTTAAAGAAACCTCGTTCATGTGCGAAGTGTTCTGGAGATTGGCCCCGCTAGATGAAGTGACGCTGACACGCAAGAACAGAAAAAAAACCGCTTATACCGGGACCATAAAAACAAAGATCACATGCACAGAAATAGCAGCTTTAAACACATAATGGTCATGGGAGCAACGGGACAGCCGAGGGGCCTGAATTCCCAAGCGACTCCCATACAAAACGGTGCTGGCATGAAGGCGCCAACTGTCGGCTCTCATTAGCGTCATGATCCGCTACTTCGCTTCGCCTCTCCTATACGGCACCACCATCTGAATGAGTCTTAGGGAAGGACATAAGGCCCATTCTCACAGCCGCTCCCGTCTCTGTTCATAAAGCAGTAGGCATACCACCACGCACCTCCCGTTGTGGCGAGAACCTCATGGGCTCGAATCCTGGCGCTGCTGCATCAATTGCCTTTTTCTGGCGATGTCACTTCCATGACGAATATAACGCCAGTGAGATCTTTGCGTACTCGGGCATATGACACTTCGTGTTAAAATATATTTTTCCTCAGACACTCCTTCACACTCAGTCTCACCAGTCGCCCTCAGCACTCTCACTGACTCGCACTCACGATCACCGCTCGACTTCGCAACTTACACTTACTCTCGCTTGCGCTAACCATTCGCCCTCACCATTCACACGCGAGTGTGCGCAGCAGTCCCTCCGTGAGTCAAGACAGGGAAAAGCATCAGTGAATTGCAGCGTCATACTCCTAAATCAACGGGTCATCAGCGAGCTAGTCCCATGGCACCCCATAGCAGGAGCACAGGAACGGCATATTACCGAAAATAAATGCAATGGCGGCATCAAGGACCATCACAGCGAGAGGCTCCTCCGACGAATAGCCAACGGCAGGTACAGGCGGAAGGGTGGCACTCACCGCGGTAAGCCCCGCCAAATGAGCTAGTAGAGCGGGTGCATTTGCGAGTGGTTATCGGGGCTCAGCGCTCGCGAGCACTCGCGAGCAGCGATCGGTGTTCGTGCACCCGAAAGGTCAGCCGGGCTCCCCAGGACTGGCTGGCACACTCGAAAATGGGGAGCTGGGCTCGCGGCGAGCAGCGTTTGCACTCACGACTGGTGAGCAAGGCTCACTATGAGTGGCGCTCGCACTCACTCACACTCGCACTCCCCGGTTTAAACGATGGTGAAACTCGCTCACCACTAACCCGTGAAGAGGGAGGGGGTTTGAGTGCATTCGCGAATGAGCCCACTAGCCTATGACCTGGAACTTGTTTATATATCTTGCGGATTAGTGCGTTTATTCTTGGCTTTTTAAGTCATCCTAGTGGTAGAATGAGCCCACTGGCCTATGACCTGGAGCTTGTTTATATATCTTGCGGATTAGTGCGTTTATTCTTGGCTTTTTAAGTCATTCTATTGGTAAGAATAAATTAGAATATGCAGTTCGACTGATGATGGAAGCCTGAATGAGTCTTCTGATGCTGTATTCTCCCATCCCATGATATTTAAGTATTCTCGTTAACAAGTGGTTTATTTGTATCACGTGCTTCTCCCCTTGTTTGAGAGTTGCCGTGTTGCATCCATTAGCTTGGATCTGCAGCGTAAGATTTCGATGGTGTGAACGTTTTCAATGCTAGTCCCATCCTTGGCTGTGATAGATATTATTTGCCACCTGTCAGTCTAGCGGCCGTTGGAATAGATGACAAGTAGTTACAATTTTTGCGGTAAGCAACCAAAACTCCTGGGAAATACCTTAGCTCTAAACAACTTTATTGTGTGCTTTTAGGTATCTTGTTTCGCTCCATCGCCGCCTCCCACTGCCCAGAGTTTAACAATGTCTCCATTGGGGTACTGAGTGAGGTCTGGCATATAACTGGGTGTTGGATGCAGCCACATTAAACCGACGTTGAATTAGAAATGAGGCAAAATTGATTCTTGGTGATTGCCCTGTTTTTCCAGTTCTGTAGGGTCCAATTGAATATCACCTATCGCGAGGCTGGATTTTATCGCTCTACCAGATATCTCAAACATTCTATGTCACCTCGTCCACTCTGTGGAGCCCTATATTCTGTAGATGGCCGAGCGTTTCCTTTTGTCGCACGCCACGACCGCTCCTGCGAAGTGCCAGGATGCGAGCGACGACGCTACATGGCTCTCTTTGTGGCGTGATATAGCGCAAGACTTGTGCCTTCGCCCCCTCGCCAGCTGCGAACGCCGTGCTCCAAAAATCTGCCTAGGGCTGCAACAAGAGCGCTGTCAATACTTTATCTCTGGTCGATCTCCGCGAATCAGTACCCGGAAACGCTTCAAAAGCATCGTCAACATTATCCCCACATAGCTCGTCATTACAGCCCAGGGATGGAGTTTTTCGCGGCTATTCTGAGATAGGCTTTCAAACATTTATTAGCGCAGGCTTTCAATCATTTATTTGCTCCTCTTAAACCACGTGCAAAGCTCTATAGTCCGCGAGTAGCTAGAATAAGCCCTAACCTCAAGCAAAAGACACACAACCCAGTGTGCCGACTCACGTGCCCGTCGGAGTTACTACAGCAGTGAAGTGGAATACATCTCGTTGTTCAGGTTTCCTGCTACATATAATGTGAAAACAAATTGTGGTCCAAGTATTGAGATTAGCAGCTGCATTCGGCTTTGAGGAACAGGAGTGGAACTCCATAATATCGACCAGCCTGGTTTCGTGGCGTTTAGCTAGTTTCTGCGTTAACGCTAAGCCATGATCTCCTGAATCAGCAGTGCATGCGGAGAATTGTTATGCAGAACCCAGACAATATACAAGGTATACAAGGCTGCGTGCTTCATTGTTCTGGCCTCATGGTATTCCAGGTGGAATTAATCTGCGAGCATAGAATTATTGATGATGTTAACATAGGAGTTAGAAGCTTTTAGATGCAGGATCAACAAAAAATGCAAACCCTCACTTTAGAGCGCCGAGCAAAAGGTAGGCAATGAAGTTCAAAGATAGTATCGAGCTTTTCACGTTCACGACAGGTGGTACCACCTTCAGTTTAAAATGATCAAAACTTCTGGCAAGTGCAGACTGTGGGTAGATAAATTACGTCCGCTAGAGATATGAAGTACAGGCAAGGATGCCTGAATAGCGTTTACAGATCTATCCAGCAATGTTTTTTGCGGCATCTGTGGCCAGAATAATTAACTTGTTTTTCGCCGAAAATGTGCGGTGGCTGATTCATGAACGCCCTATCCTGTGCTGCTTTTGCTATATATTTTCTTTGGGTTAGCTCCGTACGCGGCCATTTTATGAAAAGAACGTACGGTTTTTCGTTTGACGACGACGTTTCCACTAAAATCCGGCTTTATCTCTGCTCCGGATATAGCATTGCATAAAGCAGTTTTACAGAATGTTCAGATTGTGTTTGTTGCAGAAGTATCATGTTTATGTGGAACTATAGTTTAAACAAATAAAATTGCTTACTGAATACGTACACATGCATACCCAGCTTTGTGATCTACCACTCTCAGGATCAATATTAATAAATGCACCCACAGGAGCCTAAACTTTACATTTTATGTGCAGGCCGTTTCTGTTGTTGTCTATAACCGAAAAACCAAATGGGATTTGAAATAGCCTGAAATAATGGCTACATTTTTTGTCTTCTCTTCTTACAGGTAAAACGCTGCCCTCGCTAGCAGGGAACCGTGACAAACCTAGTTCACTTGGAGTAGTTTTAAATTTTTTTAAATCTATATTCGGGTAGCTAAACTTTTACAGCCACATCGCTTTGCTGAAAAAAGTCTCGGAGTGGCCAAATAAAACTTCATGTCCCTAAAATACCGTCAGCCTCAGGCATTTCAGTTCCTCTGCAGTAAACTCTCTTGTTAACCAAATAACGTGACCAAAACAATTCGCGAGAGGCCCCCCGGAACTAAAAAGCTGCAACAGTTCACGACGGCGTGTAAACAGCCCAGAGTCAAAAAGGCAAGCTTTTTTTAAACGCGTATACGTGCAAATATTTAGATATTTAACGTATTTAGAAGCATTATAATGTGTTCAAAAGCCTTTCAATGGGGTTTCTGCACGCTCCGTCACTCTGAAAAATTGTTACGATTTCGTGACCTTGAAAGAACACAGCTTCTGCGTGTCCAAACTTGGGCTCATTGGTTACAAGTTATAATGCCAGCACAACATGCTCTGGGTTTTACCTGCGAAGCCGTTGCTACTGACCGTAATGTGTGCGGCGTCATCAGAAAACCCCGAGTCATAGTTACAACCGCCGTTTATCGCGCTGGTGAGGACGCGGCAAACATTGAGCGCCCACCATCGTCCAGGCTTGCGCCTCGCGCTCGCACAAATACCAAGAAAATGGAAGCTCAAGAAAGCTCGTGCTGTAAACGGCCAGTACGCGAAGCCATGTGCCTCCAGTTACAGCGCGGGCTGACGCGTTCCACTTGGGAAGATATGTGAAAGCCTGCGGACAAAACGATCCGGGCACCCTGGTCATACATGAGCAAGACGACGATATCAATGTATATGATGATGACTACTACTACCACGTTTAGATGCGACAGCGGAATATGGAAATAAACTTTATGAAACCTAATGCACTGCGTGGTTGTGTGTCCTTAATTTCTTGAATAGACAGAAATCTTCCAGATTCGCTATGGTTCAAGTCTTCAGTGACTTCGCGTAAGCTTCGCAAATTGTTTATATTGCTATAGTACATTTGTGGTATTAATTAGAATGAATAGTAGTGGTTCTTTTTACCAGAACGCAAAAATTATCCTATTATTGCCGCTTTCGTCTTTTTACATATGTAATCTATTATGTGCATTTGTTACAACAGTTGATATTAATTCTTAACATGTACCGTCCAACTACAATTTTCGCTTTCTCGGTTTTTGATTACTACATCCGGAAAAATTGAACGTTTGGTTCAGTTCTGAGTTTACGTAATACGCGATACGTACATTGCCTGATGATTGACTGCTAGTAAGTGTGTACCTATTCCGTAAAAAAAGGAAACACTTTAAATCTCAACCTACGCCACATTCTCCCGTGCTGTCCATTCTCTCATTAACTGACGGTCCCCGAGAATTGAAAATTCATGCCGCCCGGATTTTGAGGGCGCAACACGTTTTCATGAGCATTGAGCCTTCTGGCTGGCTGCCCTCGGCGCCGTCGTTGCCCACAGATGGCAGTGCGGGAATCAGCTTGCCATAAATGTCCAGGAACAAAACACCAAAACAAGATCTGGGCATGCCCTTGCAAAATCGTCGCCAACAGCATCACAAAACTGAGATAAGCGCCGGAGAACGTTATTGACCTTCTTGCATCAAAAGCTTGTCCTTATACACGTCAGAAAGATAGTTTAAAGATTGCGAAAAAGTTGTGAACGCGTATTGAGTTTAGAAACGTAACGTAATTTTCCAAAACACTTTTTATATTGTTCAGGTGCGGAAAGTTACCGATTCAGGTTTTCGTTGTATCACAGCAATTTTTAACCATACCCTTGATATCTTAGTACGTTTACACAGACAACGGCGCGACAATTAAGTGTTTCCGGAATCAGCCAGTACAAACATAAATTTAGAATCTCATAAACTTATGAGCTTGCATTCTTTCTTAATTATAGAAGCTAAAATAAAAGAACACTTTAGAAAATATGAACTGAACGTGCTTTCGACATTAGGTTAAATTATCGCAAACAAGTTGGGCTTTTCGTCTAATAGCTTGGGCGCTGGGAGGATGGGAAGGGCAAAGGAGCTCGAGACCTTCTCCTATCCCTACATCCCTGTTCAAGAAAAGAAGGCCCTCAGCCATCGTGGGTCTTGGCTCGAATAGAGAAACTCTTACGCCAGTACCAAAAAGAAAAACCTGCTGGAGTATTTCAAGGTACGAGACCCGATACGATAGAGTGTTCCAAGACCAAAGACCCTGGGACACACGTCCCGTCTGCCAAATCTAATCGGTGTTTCATTTTTGAGTGGTCTTGTTTCCTTTCTTCTATATCCTGTTACTGGCACATGACTATCATTGGAGATGTGCTGTTCCTGGAAGGGGGGCAAATATTTCTTTCAATACAATTATTGACCGTGTGTAGTGTAACACGCGTATATTACTCTTGTAAAGGCATTTCGAGTGTTACTCAAAGGAATTTCTGTTTGATTAAAAGTTCAGATAAAAAATCCAGGCCCAAAATCTCCGGAAAATGTTCATACGCCAAAAATTAATGCACATTTTATAAAGGAACCGAATTAAAAAAGAAACCGCCAGAGGTTGGCCCGCAGAACATCCGAGTAAGTGTATACAAAGGATTTAAAAATTCCGTGAGGCCTGTCCTGAATCTCTCTATTGCAGTGCGCGGTTTAACGCCTCTTTCCAGAACATAAAGCTCTTGCCCGCGCAAGAAACCACCTACAATACCTACGTTTATCATGCACTCGTCTCGAAACTCAAAGGAGCTCTCGTTTCTGTTTAAACATCAAGGATTACAAACAATGATCAGTTACACTAAATATTTCTCAAGAAACCCTAGAGTTTGGCAGGCTTATACGATAACAGGGCATCGCAACTAGCCCGGGCTAATGTTGACGCCATTCTGTATGGCCATAATGACCTCGTCCCATTAAAATAAAATATAAATAAACGAGTTCTTACCCATCATTTTTATTTAAGTAAATATTTCATTTTAAGTAATCGTTTCATTTGAAGTAATTACCACATTATTGCAAGCATTTCGAATGTGAAATCTACATTAATACAGTGAAACCTCGGTTATTCGGACCTTAAGACACTGAAAAAAAATGTCCGAATCCGCCCAATGTCGAAGTATCGAATGAATGACAAAAATCAACCTTTTCAATTCTTTTATTCCACACCTTTATTCCTTTACTTTTAAAAGAAGACCGGGATGCTGTTTTTTTTTTTTTTTTGCGGACAGCATGGACATTTCTTTCCGCCATGGTGGAGAGCCTACCGGAAAGGACTAGTTCGCGAGCATGCGACAATCCCTCTAGCGAAGGCTCATTGCCTTGAACATCGCAGCAAACCACTGTACAATGACGAGAGAGCCCTTGGCTTCTCTTGCGGTACTACACGCCTGGCGTAGTACATCGCACTGGTCTTCTTCGTCCGGCGCCTCATCCGCCACACTGAGGGCAGCACTGTTGATCTCGCCATCGGTCAACTGCCCGGCGACGACAACGCCGTCATCAACTGCAACGTAGTCGGCAAACTGTACTTCGGAAGGTCGCAGGTCAACGAATGTTATATCGTCCTCAGAAAACCTACTACCTACCTGTACAGGGGCATCGGTTAGAGAAGAAGAAAGAACATAAGAAGCTGTCGGACGTATTCAGTACGGCGGTGAATTGCGAACTGATTTATTGGGAATGTCCAAGTTTAAGACGCTGAGAGTGTGGCCAAGTACTGCGGTAGTGTGACGGGATGAGGGACTAGGGGTGAACTTTTGGTTGGTCCCTAAGGACTGGAGATGGGGCTGCGTAGGGGCCCATGTTTTGGCGTTTTTTGGTGTGTGCGTGTGTGTTCAGGAGGTTTGGCGCGTTCTAGTGGGGAGTGTGTGGGAGCACCTCGACGGTCTGCGGGCGTCGAACGGTAGGGGTGTCGTGCGGCTGTGCTTAGTGAATTGCTCGTTTGGGACATGGGACTACCAAAAGGGGACTGTGTTGGCGGTTAGGGAAGAGACTACTTTCTGTAGGGTGAGGTTCGGAGAATGGCTGTGCGATGTAGTGCTTATTCTATTGTGTCTAATAACAAATGTGCTAGTTCTGCGTTGAGTGCCGCCGACCGAAGCAGGAACCATTTTTTTATTTTGGCTTACTATCCAAAAAAATGGCTCTCTTTTCATTTATATTGTTGAATTGGCTGTAGCCTGTGACAGCTGTGTTCTGCAGGTTTGTTCTCGCTCTCTATTTTTTTTTTTTTTTGTTTTCACCTTTTATTGGAAGACCTATTTTTTTCTTTTTTTTCTATTTACTCCTGTTATGGTGCTGCCAGCTTCGGGCTGCCTTACACCAGCGTCCCCCATCGTGCGCTTGCGGAAAAACGCGGTTTTTCTTGGCCTCCGCGATTTACTTTGACCGCACACCGCTGCTGTCGATGAATGAGCGCCGTCCTTGACTCGCCTCCAGACTGAATTAACCGGCGCGCGTGCAATTGTGCGTCGAATTAGCGAGCATTTGTTGCCATAAAGCTACGTACATTTTGAAGGGATGGTTTCGGAAGGACGAATGATCGGAATTCTCGAATCAGCGGAGCCAAATTAACAAGACTCTACTGTATCACCAGATCCCTCACTACACCTTCACAAAGTGCGCTTCTGTTTGCATCATAAAATGCACTATAATCCCACTTTACACGATGCTTTCCGTCTTGTCCGGCCTACATTTCCCTATGCCTTGATCATCGCCACAACATCAGATTATTCGCACGCGACACCAACACCTTTCATCACACATTGTTCCCTTTCACAGTAACAGATGGGAACTAACTTTTCGAACAGCTTGTGTCCATACCTGATAATAAATTGTTTCTGCATTATCCGGCCACTTCTCTGAGTAAACAGCTTCAACCGTATTGTATACCTTGGTGTATATTGAGCACGTCATTTTGGTTCTTAGGTGCCGACTACCTTAGGACCGCACAATGTCCGTCTGCATCCGCGTGCATAGCATTTACAATCGCAAGAAATCACACAGGCACCGGCACCGGCAGGTTTCGGCCCTGTGTCTGGTAGACCAGACAGAATTAGTGTCAGTCGTCTTACCCATTGAACTACGACCGGGACATAGTACTAAAGAGTCAAACGGCTTACTCCCTCGCCTGTAACGGTGCGGAGTACCTTATTAGGACCTCCCAATGTCCGTCCGCGTCTATCCGTCCGCACACCACCAACAAGCGAAAATGAAGCGAATTTTGATTTGAGCCGTGGGTTGCGGTTTCATTTAGGGAATAATCAAGGTGCCACTCACGCTCAAATCGAATGACGGTCGGGGCGCAAATCGGATGTCACTCGTGGTGCAACTTGGATGTCATTTCGAGTCCTCGTACTGCGCCCCCTCACCACCATCCACGGAGTGGAGATTCTACCATTTTTTATGGTTTTTCTGTCTATTTATTTTGTTTTTTGTTGCTGTTTTGCGTTATAAAATGTCTCGACGCCTAACGCGGCTGTGTATTTTTTATTGTTCGTACAATGAATACCACCATTAAACTGTACACTTCTCCGCAGGTGCGTATTTATTTTTTCGGCTTTGCGATAACTGTAGTATCTTTCTTTTAAATGCGGAGCATTTCTTAGGCTCGCGATGTCACTCGTCGATGTTGTCGGCGCCGTCCACACGCTCACTGCGCATGCGCGTCGCGTCGAGGCGCAGGTGCGCGTCTCTCCCCCGTACCCTCATCGCTCTCAACAACAGGTGCGGCGGTGCCGGAGGAGCGCGTCTGTGCGCGCATGCGTCGTAGCTACCCGTGCGCTGCGTCGCGCTCAACCGTAACGGCGGCAGGGCTCAACAGTAACGGCGGTGATGACGGCGTGGTGGGTGCGTGGAAAGTTCGCGCGCTTGTGTACGGAAGTGTGCGCATTCGCGTCTTTTCCCCGTACTCCTCTCCCTCGAATGCGGGCGGTGTGTATATAAGTGGCGGAGCGCGCGTTCGGAATTCAGTCAAGGGCGTCTTTGCTTGGCTTTCGCTTGACTTGACGCTTTGCTTGAAGGCACCAAGCAATAAAGACAGACTTTAACTTTACACTCCTTACCTTCGCTCCTCCTTCATTTAATAAATAAGAATAATATAGACGAAATCACAATTAAGCATTCCCAGACCATACCCAACTACGCAACATTCACGCGATACCCCCACCACTCTGCGACGCATTTACTCGAGTTCCCCCCGTGGGAAGATGCGGGCGGGTTTTCTTTGTTGTTTTGTGTTCTTCTGGCACCACGGTGCTCGCATTCGTCTCTGCGCGTATTGCATTTTTTGATCGTGTAATTCCTTCTTCTGCTGTTACATTTCTTAGTTCAGTACCTTATGACCAGTCATCACACCCACTCGCCCCTGTAACGCCCTACACGTGCAGTGAGTGTAAAATAAATAAATAAATAAATAAATAAATAAATAAATAAATAAATAAATAAATAAATAAATAAATAAATAAATAAATAAAAATAGATAAATAAATAAATAAATAAATAAATAAATAAATAAATAAATAAATATAGTTTTTTTACCCCAAGAACCACCCCATGGTATTGGGGCTGTACACCATGTACAAAACATTCTTGAAAACAAATGAAAATCTAGACAATACAACACAATAGCTTCTTATAAGACAAAAACAATCAAGTAGAAAATAGTTACACATATCTCAGAAAGAAAAAAAAAGGGAAAAAGCCCAAAAACTCGAAGTCCTGCCACTCAGGCGACGATATGTTGAAGGCACCCAGACAAAATAAAAGGGGCAAGCAATGGACCAAATGGACACCATAGCACATGACAGAGACAAAGTATATACAGGGTGTCCCAGCTATCATACGCCAAGATTTTAAAAAAGAGCAAAAGCATTACTCGAAGGAAACCTGTTGAATAATGCTTGCAGTACTGTGTACAAGCGGGCAGTAATTTTTTCGTTGATGAGACTTCATTAAATTTTGTAATTATTTATTAAACTCGAGAATTACTGTCCTTATCACTGAAGTGCCAATGAGTTACTAATGAGGCACGCACGGGGGGCATCTAAATGCGGTATTTTGAGCGCCGAACTAATTGCGTTTTCATTTATTCTGACTGATAAAAAATACCCGCGAAATGTGAAAAAATACCATGTGATGGCGCTTCCCCGCGCATTGTAAAGCAGCGTTTCCAAATAAGATGATTGGAAGCAACTGCTTCGCCTGCCACCCGCCCCAAGAGAGAGCACATTACCTTGATTATGGTAGGAGCAGCAACAGCAATATTTGCTAGGCGCGTGCAAGAGCAAGATCGCGAGACACAGATCGTTTCGTCAAGAGGCTTTCCTATTCCTCCGACAGCGGATCGCGTTAGCACGAGCTAGAACTCAAGGCCAAGTAAAAGCCAACGCCCGCGCGACGAACCCCCACCAAGTGCTGTCCGCTCGTCATGAGATGATAGCTCAGTCGCATATGCGCCGGGTCCGAAACACGAGGGCCTCTGGTTTGATTTCAACCTCGGGAAGCGTTTGTTTTAAATGCATAGCATTTCTTTAACTCACATGTAGCGTCCGCCGTCCGTCCGCAACAGCTCAGCGCGCAGGTGCGCCCTCTCCCCAACTCCTCCTCTCCCGCATCACGCTACCCTCCTCGCTCTCAACAACAGGTCCGCACCCCTCCCCCTACACTATATAAAAAAATAATACTTATCGGCGCCTGGTTTCGATCCCACGACCCTGTGGGCGGAACGCAAGGTACATGGTGCTCTACGCACTGCGCCACAAAGCGGACACAGAATGGAAGGTTACGAACGCGCCTTATATCCTTGACTCATTCAAACTACGTCAAGAAGCTGCTGATACACAGCAGCAGTTGCATCGATCTCGTCTTCACCAGTTGCTGCAACGCACGACCACTGCTTAAAGACCCCTTAACAGTACACTTTAGCGACCACGAAGCCGTCGTTCTCAGCGTCCAATACAACGACAACAGCAACAAATAAATAAATAACGACTTACAACAACCTACTCCTTGCCTTCACTTCTTCCGTCCCACAAAAGAAAGAAAAACCCATCTCTCCACGAGGGGGGACTCGAGACGCAAAATCACGAAAGTAATAATTAATATATGAAAGAAATAATAATAATTATAGTAATTCCCCCTACGCGCCGCATTTACTCGAGTCAAACATAGTCAAACATGCAAACATAGGTGAGCGGAAACGGAAACTTTGTAGAGTACTTTATTGGCGCAAGTGTATTTTAATCGAAATAGCGCTGTTGATCGCTGATAAGTCGTACCCCATTTAAGGATTTAAGCAGACATTCGTGGGACAAACGCCTCGCAGGCACTTCTGTGCGACTTTGCTTCCCTATACAGTATACCTGTGCGGGCTACACTCGTTGGGTAGGTTGAAGTGACTTATTATGCAAAAAGCTACAAAACTGCACAAAGGGCCTAGAGAATTTGTAGCATGCATGGTTTGTTTATTTTAAGGGAGCTCTAAGCAACCTAAAATCCCCCAGCATTTTGCCTTGCGTTTTATGCAAATGCCAGCAATACTGACGGTTTATGAAAGTGCAAAGCAATCCCCAAGACACCCTTTTAAACATTTTTGACAGATTCAGAGCATGTATACAGAGTTGTTCTTTCAGATAACTTTTTTTAATTTTCTCTAACTACTAAAACGCACAAATCTAGAAGAATATCAAAGAAAATCCAAACGTAAAGAATATGTAAGTGGCAGGCTAGAGTGAGCGCTGAGGAACTGCAGGAGTATGTCTGGAGCTCACCTTTGTTTGGACCTGTAAGCAGCTTGAATGGTCGAAAGAAATAATAATAATTATAGTAATTCCCCCTACGCGCCGCATTTACTCGAGAACTTTCAGAGAACTTCTTTCAGAGAACTTTTTTTAATTTTCTCTAACTACTAAAACGCACAAATCTAGAAGAATATCAAAGAAAATCCAAACGTAAAGAATATGTAAGTGGCAGGCTAGAGTGAGCGCTGAGGAACTGCAGGAGTATGTCTGGAGCTCGCCTTTGTGTGGACCTGTAAGCAGCTTGAATGGTCGAAAGAAATAATAATAATTATAGTAATTCCCCCTACGCGCCGCATTTACTCGAGTCCCCCCTCGTGGGGAGATGGGCCCAATTTTTTTTTACAATTGACTGCACATCTTATTGTCCCCTGCCACTGCTAACCCCGTATTCCTTGGGCATTTGGGGTTGCCCAGGTGTTAGGTTGCCTCTTCATGGCGCATCAGCTCGTGCGCTCCTTTTCTCCTCTCCCCTTTCTTTCACACTCTGTGTTGTTTTTTTATTTTTTTGGTCCGACAGAGCGATAACCCTTGGTCGACACAGCTGCGCTCTCGAAATAATTTGTGGGTGTGCAGCAGACACTTTTTAAGGAACAAGAAACAACGAAAAGAATAAAACAAACAAGTAAACAAACTTTTGGTAAATATTGCAAAGTCCGGGAAATACGGCATGTTTATTTGCGATTGCATAAAGGCACTCATGTAACAAGCTTTCAATTCACCAGAAAACAAAAAAAAAAACAAGTGCTTTAAGAAATATCAAGACGATTGGAAGAGTCATTACATGAATATTTTATCCTGCTGAAGAGCGAATGCCGGGTGCATGAAACATCCATACTGTATGGCCGAAATGTTAGGAAAAGTTTGTTGGGCACATTGACATTTAGAAGTTTTAGCCAGTTGTCATAGCAAATACCACCTTGAATGAGTATATAAAGAAAGATGACATCGGTTCGCATTCTTTGACCCCAAAGTGCGTTAAAGCTTTTCAGAGAAGGTACGGTATTGTTTGCGCCTATTGGTGCATAAAGGTGGAAGGGAACTTATTTTGAGCCCATTGTATACGTTCACTGTTGGACTTGGTTGTTCAATTCCAAAGAACTCATCCGTATTCGAGAAGAGGTACGCAGAGGGCGTAATACAAAGTAAAAAAGGCAGAGGAGCCAACAGCACCCCAATATCAAAGATAGCGTCGGGTAACTTGTGTAGGGGGGGCAATCAAAGAGCCCTCCCAAGTATCGTATTTCGCTTCCCTACGGCAGTGCTGCACCTCCAATTTTATAGTACCTTGCAGCTCTTGGATTTTTTTAGCATAAAAGACAATTTTTGTACTTGAAGGGGTAAAACTTAGATGCTTCTTGGTGCACCAACAATGAAATGACAGGATACCAGATTGAAAAGAATTGCATTCTTGAACAATACCCACATCTTTAAATATTTTTATATCATCAGCTTACGTTAAAAACGAAGGATTTTGAATGTCACATGTGATATCATGGGGATAATGGAAAAAAGAAGGGTGCACAGAGAAGAGAACTGCGGCACATCACTGGTTGGTTTCTTTATTTATTAATTTATTTATTTAATATTTTTATTTATTTATTTATTTATTTATTTATTTATTTATTTATTTATTTATTTATTTATTTATTTATTTATTATACCTTGCAGGCCCATGAAGAGCATTGAGTAAGGGGGGTTACATTTGTGTGACAGCATTAAACACAGTGAGGAAATTAGAAGAAAACAACAAGTACAAAATATAAACTTTGAATAATTAGCTTACAGACGTAAATGAAACACTTCATACACGTTTCTAATAAACAATTATTACAAACGCACAGTGTTTTTCTGGAGTCTAAAGCATCAGAAAAGACCTAAATACAAGGGGAAAACATCCATCAACATTACCAATATTATTCTGCCAATTCAATATACTTTCACGCAGTTCCTTCACGAAAGATGGATCAGAGTCAGGTTCCTAAATGATGTCTGAGTGTTAACATTTACATAAAAATATATCTTCTGAAGATGGTAACCCATGAGACCCACAGTATAACTGTTAACATCTTATAGAACGAGATTTCGAAGGGGTCAATTACATCACAGGCCTTGGTGGTGTCACAGTAGACAGCATCAAGGCGGCTTCCCCCAAGGAATGCCGGGAAAGCGTGTTCCGTGAAGTATACGAGATGCGTAAAAATTGAACAGCGCATAAAGTCATGTTGATTGGAAATTTGTGTATGTTTAGGTGCGACAGACAAGCCCTTATGGAGTGTAACTAATATATTTCAGAGGCGGAACAAAGGAGGGAGACAGGCCTATAGTCAATTACATTACCTTTTGTACCTCATAAGAAAATTAAGAATACACGAGAGATTTTTTTATTAGCGCGAGGTGGGAGGGGGGGGGGGGAAGGGGCGAGTGCAAGGCCAAAGGCAGCTATGAAATATTGTAGTTAACATAGGAGCGGATAAATTTTCATACATCTTCGGAGTCGCAACCGGTATACCATCTGGCCCACGAGAAAGCGAGGGCTTCAGCTGCTTGATGCTGGTTTTCATGATGTTCTCGTTAAGTTGCAAACATCAGAGTTGCAAACAACTGACAAGTACACATCAAACAAATGCTATTGCATCAGTAGGTTTCTTAGTTTTGTCCGTCTGATATGTAAGTTCCGCTAACAGATTACGTATTTTGTATATTACCTCAACTTCGAGGCCTGTACTATCTCGTCTACCGGCTAGCGTAAAGCGAAACTTCAAAGTAAGAATTCCAAAGGTTATGTTTGCGTCAGCAACCAGAGCAAACCCGCAGGTTCTTCTTCTAGCGAACAGCCCCGGATGTTAGAAAACGCACTGAGACCAAGGCGAGGACCAGGAGACGCATTTGCAAAACGCGCGTCGGCGTCTGGTGTCCCACGCCATCTTGTAGCGGCAAGTTAAACAGCGCGGGAATGTTTTGTCGCGTTAACGGTGTGTGTCGCTGAAAGGCCGTAGTTGTCCATGGATTTTTTCTTCGTGGATAGCTAAGCACGGGTATTATAAGCGGGGCAATATTAAATTTTGTGTCGTTCTTTCCGTTGCCTGCTTGGGTGTGCCACAACGACAGTTCAGTTTGTAAGGGCATTATGATGGATATGACACAATCACTAATGCTATCTACTGTGGTAACAGGAAATGACTGAGTTCTCTATTCGTGAAGCACCACCGTGGCACAGTGCATACACCCCGGGTGCTTGCGCCGTGGCTAACAATATTGTGCGGGGCTGCAACTGTTGTAACCGAGTACTCCGATTGTGATTATACAAAAAGTAGCTACGAATTAAAGCAAATCACGGTAACGGTTGTCTCCCCTCCCGGGGACACTATTTGCACCTGATAGATACCTTAAAGAAACAAGTTTCAAATCATGGGAATGGCCACAGTTCCTTGGCCAGTGGGTCACCGGGCCATCACCAACGGGCCTGTCTTTTAGCAGTCGTGATAATAACTGGAGCCGCTGATGAAAAAAGACTGATATTTGCAGCGGTCGCCTCAAAAGTGTGCCGGATGTAGCGGGATGCATGGAGGAAGGAATTCTGCAGGGAACAAAATGGATGTAGAAATTTTGCTAGGTTCAAATACATTAGCAAAGATTGGTGGAGAATTACAGCTGCCAAGGGAACTTCAAGATGACGGCTGTCGCGCCGTCCTTGACCAAGTTTGACTACCTCTGGAAAAACGAAGATACATAACCATTACCAAACCCCGGCTGGCAGGTCCACTGGTTATTGAACGCCCTCACCATTTAGAAGGCACGCTTCTAAGTGGGAAACCTCGACCGGTACGCACAATTTGGTACGAAAGAAAGCGTGAACGTGGTTTAATGGGCACAACGTAAACAACGTAATACAATGGAAAGTCTGTGAGAGAACGTTAATATTTCTCGCTTCATTGTCAGGCGGCGTTTTTGTATCAGAAGGAGCCGTTTTAGTATACGAAGCACCCTTACGAGCACTGTGCCGTGTACAAACATCCCTTCGGGATGGGCTGTGCCTATATTCGGCGTCGTTTTAAAGTCGCGCTTGAAGTATTGCGGGCATAGTATGCATAAAAATAACTCCCTTCAACCTTAAACAGTACGAGTTGGAGGTCGTATTTGGATGGCATTCACAGTATGTGTATTCCAACCACAATTAGTGGCTATGGTTCAAAACCGCTCGCGCTATTTACAACGGTCGTTTCTAGGCTGCCATGCGGCGAAAGTTGAAGCCGTATCACTACGCAGGTAAGCACGTACAAGTATAGTGCACCTGGTTTTTAAAGAAAGCGGGTTGTCTGGTTGGGACAATTCCATTTCACATGCATTTTGTTTGCACACATAGCTCTATTCTGTACTGATGCCTCCCGTAGGTGTGTCAAAGGCATTATTTGCGTTAAAATAGTAATAACATGTAAACTATGTGGCCCATTGCAGTTCCTTACAAGGAGATAGAAGTTGATAGAGAGGTGCTTTTAAACAGTAGATGTACCATAATTGTTGACGTGCGGCTATGGAATTACGTTTATTCTCAAGTACTAATTTCAGTGAGTTATTGCTTACATTGTAGTTTTAAATACACACAAGGTAGATTCAGAGAGTGGAGATGTGTGATGTCGGCATGTACGTACAAGAGTGTGAAGTTGGGCTTGTTGGTAAAGCATTTTTTTTAGACGCAGCGCAAAAAGTGAAACATGGTAAGAAGACACGAAGACGAGCACTCACTAACGAACAAAGTCTATTTCGGAGACCGTTCTAATATATAAGCCCCTGTAACGGGCCACACACGCGACAGGCGCGAGCACTTCATAGGCTTACGAATATTACCTCTTTTTCACTGAACCCGATGGAGGCGGTTATAGCGTATTTAGGCCGCAATCTACAAATCCCCGCCTCGATGATTTCGCGCGTTAGCCTGATTTCGTTTTTCCCTGGGATGAGGCTTCCCGTTGTAAAAATTGGTTTACAACTACACGTGCTGCAGTGCTGCAATGCAAGTGCAGTCTGTAGAGCAGAGGGTGATGTTTTAGTCAGAGGCACCGCGAACACGCCCGTGACGTTCAAAATGTCCGTGACGGCAAGCTCGCTGCTATGCTTCGATAAATAAACAAGTCGGCTGGGTCACTGAGCAGGATTTAAAACGTTGTATTTTACAGCACTTGTGGTTTGGCTCACAGCGCTTGGGTTACACTGCGTGTTTTTACTTTCGGCCGTCTTCCCGCTTTTCGTCTGTGGTTTGTCGCAATCTCTATGGTTGTGAATTGAAAAGCCCATCCAGCTATCAATGCTAACTTTAGGCAATGAAAACATATGTTAGCGGAAACGGAAACTTTGTAGGGTACTTTATTGGCACAAGTGTATTTTAATCTAAATAGCGCTATTGATCGCGGATAAGTCGTACCCCATTTAAGGATTTAAGCACACATTCGTGGGACAAATGCCTCGCAGGCACTTCTGTGCGGCTTTGCTTCCCTTTACAGTTTACCTGTGCGGGCTACACTCGTTGGGTAGGTTGAAGCGACTTATTATGCAAAAAGCAACAAAAGTGCACAAAGGGCCTTGAGGATTTGTAGCATGCATGGTTTGTTTACTTTAAGGGAGCTCTAAACAACCTAAAATCCCCCGGCATTTTGCCTTGCGTTTTATGCAAATGCCAGCAATACCGACGGTTTATGCAAGTGCAAAGCAAACCCAAAGACACCCTTTTAAACATTTTTGACACATTCAGAGCATGTATACAGAGTTGTTCTTTCAGATAACTTTTTTTAAATTTTGTCTAACTACTAAAACGCACAAATATAGAAGAATATCAAAGAAAATCCAAACGTAAAGACTATGTAAGTGGCAGGCTAGAGTGAGCGCTGAGGAACTGGAGGAGTATGTCTGGAGCTCACCCTTGTTTGGACCTGTAAGCAGCTCGAATGGTCGAACTTCGTGGCTTGTGTGCGATAAGGAGGCTTGATACCGCAAAAAGACAGAAAAAGGAGCAGCTTTTGGAGTTTTACAGTCGAATGTTGTGTAGAGGTATTGTTCGACACACACTGGACAAAAGTTTAGATTATTGATCAGCAGAGCACAATTTGAGTATTTGCTTGAAATAGTTCGTCTCTTTCTCAGAACAAGCCAGGTGGACGTGGAGTAATATTTCTATACAAAAACGCAATGACATCGCCAGAATATGTAACAGTTATGATCGCTATTAGCAAAAAAAGCTCCGTTGCCGGGGATGTGGCTGTGAGCAGGTGCACACACTCTGGCGACCCCTTTCATCATAAATACTTTGGCGCTATGTGCCCGTGGTCTGCCTTAAAGCATAAAAATACAATACACAACAAGTTGGTTCTCAGCAATCTGACGGGGCTTGTCGGTGACCCACCATTGATTATTCCAAGCGTTGTGACGTGCAATTGGCGTTTGCAAAGTTTCGACATACCTGGTGAGAATCTGTAACGATGACCCTGGCGTCCCTTTGGCTAAGCGGAAGTGGTGTCCCCGCTTGCTCGGCTTGGAGGGGCTGTGTCACCGAATTGAGATGCTGCACCCGTGTTTCTAGTACAAAACGACCGTTCTGCCAACAAAGAGTTGTAAATTTGGTGTAGCAACAAAAAAAAAAAGGCTAGTCGCGGTGATTCTCGCCGAACGACAAAAAAAATCAAAGCGAAGAAAGCAACGCAAACACGATGTATCCGCGAACAAATTCCCAATAGGTAACCCAGCGCTTTGGCTTTAAAGCGGGTAAGCAGGCCCAAGTGCCCCATGAATTTTTTTTTTTCAAAAATGTTTTGAACATCAGTTCTTTGCAGGTCTGTTTTAATACCGTGCCGCTTAGCTCATCTGAGAACTTGCGTACGCAACGTTGAGCTGGTTTCCACACGAAGGCCAGATAATTCACTACACCAATCAGGGGCCTCACTAAGAGCAGGTCGCCCGGTTGGCTGTTCCCAGCTTCGTCAAGAAAGACTCTGTGCAGCAAGTCCCGTAGAGCTTTTCGACAGCAGTCTTATCGATTACAACCCCCACCAGCGAGGATCCCGTTGCACTCAGACTGCCAACAACCAATTCGCACCAAAGGAGAGGACAACGTCTGCTATGCGTATGCCGTGTAAGCATTAACACAGCGTTCCATGGCCTGCCTGTCTCGGTGCTCTTTAATCACGTGTTAGCGTTTGCTGTACTCGCTTTGCTCCTCCGAGCACAAAGCGGCGTGATAAATGACCCCGCCCCCACAATGCCTTGAATGAGGGTAATGAGACTAGCGGAGCGGACCCATCCTTTCGCACCCGCCATAGGGACCCGGCACTGTCAATGGTGCCCACTACGCAACATCCCTTCTCCGGTCCGGAAGCACTCCCGTTTGCGAGCCTGCTATTGTTTCGCTTAGTGCGGGTTCTCGCTTTTCAATCCTTCTACTTAAGTAGATTGTTGGAAGAGGAAACTTGGAGGCATCTCGCTGGGAGTGGAGCGGCTATTCTGGCAAGAGGATGAAATGAACGCTGGAAGGACATCTTTTTCTGGCGAGATGACCCAATTAAAACATTTGAGCTCTCTGCATCTCTGAGCCGTTCCCTGGCAATGCAAGCACTTCCCGTAATCTAGGCAGGAAAAGAAAGGGGTAATTTTTAACAAAATACTAGACTTGCATTACCGCTCTTAATCGCGTGCAGAGTTATGAAATCACGCCCATCTCCTCGCGGCTAGCCATGGCCTTTAAACGTCGCTAATCTCAAGTCGCTGCCAACGATGGAAGGAATTGTTGCGCTCCACTTAAAAGAATGAGTCAGTGGAAGAAAACTTGTGTTGGAGGCAAAGAAAAACAAAAGAAATAATGATATAATAGATGACAAAAAGGAAAGAAACGAAGATTCAATGATTCAACGAAACAAAGGTGAAAGAAAAAAAGAAAAGAAAGAAATAAAGAAAAAAGGATAGAGAGAAAGAATAAATAAAAGAAGAAAGAAAGAAAGAAAGAAAGAAAGAGAAAAAGAAAGAAAGAAAGAAAGAAAGACAGAAAGAAGAAAAAAAAGAAAGAAAAAAAGAAGGAAAGAAAGAAAGAATAGTTGTGCTCGATGGCTGAAACCGGGACCTGCATGTTTGGTATGGAGGATAGATTGGCGGAGTGTTAAAGAAGAGCAATGTTAAAGATTGTATGGTTCATTTCGGTTTTCTTGCACGCTTTGAACATAAAATCTTGGAGATGCTTATAAGAAGGTTTTTACGGCTATGTCTTATTTGGGCCTATTCGCTTTCGTTTGCTCGTCTTTGACGCGAAATACTTCAACAGGCAACCTTAAATACGGGCGGCAGATTTCCTAGAATCAAATGTTTCGCGTGTATGAGAAGCACACGTTCTACTCATGAGCTAGTGCGTTGAGAGGACACGGAATGTACTGGTTTACTTTTGCACTTTTCTCCATCGTTTGTATCATGCGGAAAGAGCGCGGAGGTTCACACATTTTGCGCTCCTGCGTCTGCGCTGTTTTATGCTGTAAAGCAATAATTTTAGATATAGCGCAGTGGTAGTGCGTTGGGCTACTATTGAGGAGATCCGCGACCTGTAGGATCACATGTGTGCTTTTACTTACTCTTGCAAGAGGGGGGGACTTCGTAGGCTGATAGCAACTGCCACATTCACGGTTTTTCAAAGCATAAACGCTAGAGGCTTTCGGCCTCAGAATAACCCAGCAAACCACTAACATCTCTGCGGCGTCCCAAAAATATCCCAACGTCTATGTCCCAGCAGTATCTCTATTAGACACCCGTACAACGTGCAATATTTTTATGAAAATTTTTGGATGTTGAGATAACGTTGCTGGTACCTTAATATCGGACGTTCTTTCAACTATGCTAAAGACGTACTCTCGATGTTGCTACTGCTTCATTTGTGGACGTTATTTAGACATATTTTGCTGACGTTGTTCAGATGTTGCTGGTTTGTCCGTTTGTTACTTCGTACATGTCTATCGCAGTCACATTTATTTTAGATATATCTGCTATACTTTATTTTCAAACTCTCCGCAGGCGTACTGTTTTGAAGTTAACGAGGGGTTTTGTATGTGTTTTGTATTGGTTTTGTACGGAGGGGTTTTGTGCAAGTTTTGTAATGCACCAATATTGCTTTTACGGACATATAAATGCGGAGGACATAATAAATAAATTAGACTCAACCTATGCCTGAACAAAATGTCATGCTCACAGGAGTTTTTAATCAGTGAAAGCACCATTTTACTTGGTCGTTCTACCTTCGTAATGAACATACAAATGCTGACCTGACAAATCGCTGGTGACACTGTTCAGCCATATAAAGGGTTGCCACCTTTCCCCGAAAAAAAAAACTGGCCCTTCAAGGGGGGGGGGGGGGTTGAAGAATGTTTATTTGTGTTGAAAAAAAAACTCGACATGGTTTTGACATTCAGTGCCATTTATTATCGCGTTTTCTCAGGGAGAAATCAACATAGCGTTTGTACTGAAAAAGATTGAGAACGTGGATATTGCTCTGTATGTGCTTCACTGAAAAGTAATCGCAATTGCTGACCGCGTCGCTAGCATTAAATTTGTTCCTCCATTAGGTCCCCCTCCATCTCAGGGAGCGCGCTCGCACACGTAGTTTCTCTGCTCGCGTGTGTTTGCGCAGCTTGTCGACACATATTTATCGTCTTAGTTGTTGAATTGACGCTTATAAAACTCCAAAACGAACATAATCACGGCACAAGGGCTAAAAAACCGGGCAATGACGGCCGGTTTTAAGTATGAACTGGCAACCGGCCCACTATGTAAAAAACCAATGGGGCCGCCCCAAAAACATGACAGGTGGCAACCCTAGCCACATATATTAACAAACAAATTTCAGCAGCTTGTACCGATGGTGAAAGGCTGGAGGAACAGGAGAGCTGGCAGGCTCTCCCCCGGTCACTTTCTTCAGCGCACGGACAGCTTACCCCGCAACGGCGGAAAAGGCGGCAATGGGCCTGGCTCGCATCATCAGACTGCAACCACACATTATAATTACTTATTCGAAGAGGGCCATTCAAAACTTCATTCGTGGTAGCGTTTCGGCTATAGCACTCACGATACTCCAAAATCCCCATACTTAACTACTCGACATCGCCTGGACCCTCCACTGGAGTGGGAAGCAACGAGGTGGCCCACAAAGCAGCACGACAAATAAAGAGCTGTGCTGGGTTCGCTCCTGCACTCTAGCACAGTGCTGCCTCCGTACGCGATCGTCTACACTCGTATCAAGAAGCCACGGAGCATTATCGACTCTCCTGCCGCCCTTTGCCACTACCCACACGTCCATCACCAAAGCTCAGAAGCGCCTATGGCGACTCCTTCAGACCAAGTCCCTCGCCTGTCGATCACTCCTCCACAAGACCTACTCCTCTGAGTTCCCTGCGCCCAACTGTACCCCCTGTGACTCCCTGGACGCACCAAGCCACGGCATGTGGGCCTGTCCTCTTAGCCCAGTCCACCCCATCTCCAGCGTCGAACAGTGGGAGGACGCGGCAAATGGGGGCAAAGCTACTTCGGGTTGACCGAGCCGCCACTGCAACCGCCAGCCTCTGGCCGGCTGCCACCACGCGTTACTACTCAACTTGCTTGGAAAATAAAGTGATTTCTTTCTCTTTCTCTCTCCCTTCGTCGGAGATCCGGCTGTGGCACCTAACTTGGATTTCCTAACTTGCTCCTGAAAGCTCTCCATGAGCGACCGGCCGGGATCGTTTCGTCCATTGGCTTAAACAAAATGCGTGGAACCAAGAATTTGGTACCCTAACTGAAGGCTGCCAACGAATATTGTCGAGCGATTCATTTTGGTCATATTTGACAAATTTCGGCAGTGATAACGCTTGTTTCTTGCGCACTGATCTTGGAGGCGAGGCCAATTATGCTAATGCTGCAAGTGATCTAACTAAAGCTCCCTTATTTAAGCCAAGAAAAGCTATCGCGCTTCACCGTCCCTAATATGCAAGCTACGGTAGCGGCGAATGAAATTCAATGCACCGCTAGATTTCTGGCGTTGACAAACTTTGTTTGTTACGCACCAATCTTGTAGACACGTCCATCGTGCCAACACTACAAGCGATGTAGCCAGACCTCCCGTATTTAACTCACAAAAAGCTATGCCAAGCCCCCGATCTCCCCGATGAAAGCCAAGCTAGCCACGAAGAAATGCGCACTTTCGAACAGAAATAGCTTGTAATCTGCCTCAATGCACCCGACTACCGCAGGTTAAAAAGAAATTGATTGTTTTGTGTGAAAGTAATGACCCCAAACTAAGAGATGGACATGAAATCCGGACGATGTCGCCTGCTTTCGGATGCTTTCTTGCGCTGCGTCGACGCTGATATCTGGCGAGCATAGACATCGGCGTAGCTCCGCGTCAGCTCACGTCGCCGTGCATTTTGCCGACGCCGTCAACGCGGGGCGATGTCGACGCGCGAAAGCACGGAAAACACGCTGCAAGTGGTTGCGGCCTCTGAACAAACCGTAAAATCACGCCGCGTCGGCGCCCGCAACCCCACGACAACTGTATTTCCACCCTAGACCATGAAATTGCCTTAAATGGCGTAATCTAGATTGTCGGTACAATTACTGTTTTCTTAAAAAAAATACAAGCTCAAGCTTTTCTTGTATTTATTGGCAACTAATATCTGTATTTACCAATAACTCGGGCATCTATTTCGTAACGCGTTCTTATCAAAGTGGGTGTCTTTCAAAAACAAGTTTTTCCCACGGATGAACATGAGACAGTAAAGTCGTTGCGCGGCGAGTCCGACCGTCCAACAGTTGTAAAAACTGCCCTCCGTATCGATGCGCGTGCTAATGGCCAGTGAAGGCACGGGTGTGCACGCCTCCAACTTTCGTTATTTCGGTGATTTGACTACCATGGATTTATCTACCGGACGAAGAATTTCTGCCAAGTAGTGAAGGTAAGTGAGTACTAGTGAACCTTGTTTTCTAGTCATCGTCATGAACTCCAAGCAACGCCAGAATAAATCGTCACAACCGAAAGACGCGATGCAAGCCTTACGAGAAGAAAACGCCAGCCTCAAGGCAGAAATCAGGCACCTGGACCAGCGCCTTGAAGAGGCGCTGAGACACCTGAGTAACCCGCAACAGCAACGCGAACGTCCGACGCCGCCAGCATTAACCCAGCCTACGTGGGAACAGGGCCGAGTTACCCGCCCCCAGTCGCTGACACCACGGCATCAGCAACAACCACAATAGGCAGCGACGCGACCAGTAAGCCAACCGTCGAATTCACAAGCTCCACAACCCTGCATGAAAGCACCGAAACCCGAGGCGAAGACTCCAAGATCACCCTCACCCGAAATCGACATGGAGGAGCAGGAAGACGAACCCCCACAATCGCCCAACCAAGAGCAGGAACCACGAGCAAAGAACGGAATCAGCTTCGCTGTGCGTCTCCGCCGCTGTACTGAACAAATCGACAGACTCGAGAAACGGATAGACGCCTTCGAGCAACGTGTAAACGCCCGCTTTACCGCCGTCGAGGGCCGTCTCGACGCACTCCAAGAATTTCTCTACCGCAAGCTTGGCCGCGACGATGACGTGGCAAACACCTGCAACCCCACCACCCAACCGCGTCCACCAACATGGCCAGCACACCAACAACAAATCCAGGCCTGAAGATCTGGCACTGGAACGCCAACGGGTTCCGGTGCCGGAAGGCGGTCCTGCAACAACACGTGCTAAGCATCGAACAACCACCGGACATCATCATGATTCAAGAAACCCACACAGAAAATGCACCGTCCTTGCCCGGCTACCGTGCACACGCCAGCCCCCCAAGCGTTCGAGATTGCGGTAAGGGAGCGGCGCAGGGCGTGTGCACTTTCGTGAGAAAGGGACTCACCTTCATCAAACACGAGAACTTCCTCGGCCGCAGCACCATTGAACACTGCGCGACCGAGGTGGTAATCGGCAAGAAACGGCAGGAATCCTTCCTGCTCGTGAACGTCTACAGCAACCCCACGCACACACAACAGAAGTTCAAGGCTCTCCTGCACAAAGCGACACGGACGGCTCCGAGCGAAACAATTGCTATCTGCGGAGACTTCAACGCCCCCCACAAAGAGCTGGGATACAGACGCACAACAGTCAAAGGGCGGGACCTGCTCGACGAAGCCACGAACGCCGGCTTCATCCTCTACACGAACCCGGCAACCCCTACCCGAATCGGCACATCCACCACGAGGGATACCAACCCGGACCTGTCCTTCGTCCGAGTGTCAGACAGGACCAAGGGTGATGTCAGGTGGAGCAATACAGGACATAACCTGGGCAGCGACCACTATATTCTCGAGTTGGTGCTACCGACCGCCAGGCCCCACACAACAGAACAAAGGCGCAAGCACAGGCTCACGGACTGGGCCCGTTTCCGCTCTGTCATGGAGGGCACGCAACAGGACATCGCAGACATCGACGAATGGACCTCGGCCATCAAACAGGCGGCGTCCGAAGCGACCACAGAGCTGGACACTGATGATGACATACAGCAAGTTGACAGCAAGCTGGCCCACATGATAGAAGCGCGACAGTCGATGCAGCGTCGGTGGAAGCGCCAACGGCACAACCGGAGGCTCCGAAAACGGGTGGCGGAGCTTGGACGAGCCATCGAGAAGTACAGTCAAGACCTGTGTACCCAGAGGTGGTACGCGGCATGCAGTGCTGCAGACGGCCAACTCCACAAGGGTCAAACCTGGAAACTCCTTCGACATCTCCTGGACGACACGTCGACCTGGGGATGCCAACAGCACAGACTGTCCAAGACCATGCTCACTGCAATCAGAGAGCGGGGAGAGGAAGAAACGGGCAAGCGAATAAGCGCTAAGTACCTGCTCAGCACAGCAGCCGAACAACACGAAGAATACCAAGGCGCGGCCAACCCGACCCTCGATCAAGACATCGAAGAATGGGAGGTACGCGCAGTGCTGCAGGAACTCAACTGCAAATCTGCTGCCGGCCCGGACCAGGTCCCCAACAAAGCCCTGCGAAACCTCAACGACGGGGCGGTCACCGCCCTCACAAAATACTTCAACCGATGCTGGCAAGCGGGAAAACTACCCCAACAATGGAAGACGGCCCAGACGGTCCTGATACCCAAGCCCGGCAAACCACCCAGCATTGAGAACCTGCGCCCGATCTCTCTTACATCGTGCGTGGGAAAGGTCCTTGAGCACGTTCTCAGGAACAGATGGAATCGCTACCTAGAAACTGAAGGCCTCTACCCCGACACCATGCTAGGGTTCAGAGAGAAGCTCAGCACCCAAGATGCAATGCTGTTGCTGCAACACGAGATCCTCGACTCGTCCGTCCCCACCCGCGACAACAGGGCGGTGCTGGGCCTCGACCTCCAGAGTGCCTTCGACATGGTGCGCCACTCGGCCATCTTGGCGCAGGTCTCCAGGCTGGGCATGGGACGACGTTCGTACAACTACATCCGGGACTTCCTGTCTGAACGAACCATGAAGATCCAAGCGGGAAATTTACAACTGTCAGAAAGGGCACTGGGGAGCGTCGGTACTCCCCAGGGCTCCGTCATATCACCACTCCTTTTCAACCTCGTCATGATCGGCGTGGCCAACCGACTGCTCTCGGAGGTCCCACAAGTCCGCTATACCATCTACACGGACGACATCACGCTGTGGGTCCCCGGGGGCAGTAACGGCCACATCAAGGAGACGCTGCAGTCAGCAGTGAACGCCATCGAAGACCACCTGGATGGTACGGGCCTCAAGTGTTCGCCGCAAAAATCCGAACTGCTGATCATCCCTCCATCGGGAAGGTACCGCAAACAGGCAACGGAAGACTCCGCGAAGATCACTCTTCACATGAAAGACGGCACCGTCATCCCCAAAGTCAAGACGCTCCGGGTCCTCGGCATGTTCCTGGAGGCCAACAGAAGCAACGGCACCACAGTAGACCGAGTCATCACCAAACTCGGGACGGCCACCAGTCTCATAAAGAGGGTAGCCACGAGACACCACGGAATGAAGGAAATAGCCTCCTCCGACTGGTCCAGTCCTTCGCCACCAGTCACGTGGCGTACATCGGTGCGTTCCACTACTGGAAAGTGCAAGAACGAGACAAAATCAACGCAGCAATTCGCGAAACCCACAAGGCCGCACTGGGGCTTCTGAACTGCACCAGCACGGCCAGGCGTCTCGAGCTGGGGGTCAACAACATCCTCGAAGAAATTGCAGAAGCTCAACGAACCGTGCAACTAGAACGCCTCTCGACGACCAGAACGGGCAGGAGCATCCTCACCCGGCTGGGCTTCGCAGGGGCAACAACACCACCTCAGCAGCAAGACGCCGTAGTCCTACCGGCGGAAACCCTACAAAGGCTCAAGATAACACCGCTCCCACGGAATGTCAATCACGACAACAACCCGGGGATACGTGCCGCAAGAGCCAAGGCCCTTACAGACACGTACGCGAACGACACCGGCGCCCTCTTCGTGGACGCCGCCAAGTACGCAGACAGAAAAGACACTTACGTGGCAGGGGTGGTCAAAGCCACGACCGGTGAAGTGTACAGTGCCTGCAGCATACGAGCACCGTCGGCATGCCAAGCAGAGGAAGTGGCCATTGCGCTTGCCCTCACGGACCGTCGGCGCTCGACGATACTGAGCGACTCCCGCTCGGCAATCAAGAACTACGCCCGCAACTCAGTATGTGCCAGTGCAGTGCGCGAGGTACATTGCAGTGCAGTGAACGACTCGGTGCCGGCCACCCATCTGAGGTGGTTCCCAGCGCATACAATAACTACAGGCAGCGGCAGCAGCAGCCATCCCAACCGCAACAAGACAGCGGACGCCGCCGCGCGAGTACTTACCAACCGCGCGGCCGCCCTCACCGCCCTCGCCTCGGCGGAAGGAGCGGACTGTGAAGACTGTGATATGTGCAGTGATGACGACGACGAAACGGACCCACTACTTGGGTATGCGGAGGTGCTGGGCTGGTACCGGTACGATCGCCGAAGCATGCCCCCGCCCCACCCGGGACTGACACGCGAACAGGCGTTGTTATACAGACAACTTCAAACTAGATCCGTGCTCACGCCGGCGCTTGCGCGTTACGTGTGCCCGGAGGTGTTCGAAAGTGAAGTGCGCAGTGTGTGCAAAAGGGCTTAAGCTACTTTGACCCACATCCTCTGGGACTGTGACCTACATCCGGAAGAAGCGGTCGCCTCTCCCGGGCGACTGCCGGAAGACATAGCTCGTGCAGTGTTATCGCAGGACTTGACAGAACAATTGCAGGCCGTCCAGCGGCTCGAGGTGGCTCTTGCCCGACAAACGCGTGGGGCTGAGCCGGCTGGAGACCGGGGGTATAAACCCCATAGGTCGACAGCGGGCCGGCCTAGCGGGAGTCGGGGCGGCAACACCCCGAAGACGCCTTAACAACGTCGGGTGGCGGGCGACCCTGCGTGGTCCTCCCCGCTACCTCCGCCGGACATTCTCAATAAAGTTTACTTCTCTCTCTCTCTCTCTCTAGTCATATGTATTTAACGTAGCAGAGTAGCTCTCGAACTTCGATACGCGTAAGCGGTTAGCCCTAACGTTTTGAGTGACTCGCTTTGTGCGTTGCTCAGATTTGTCGGTAGACCTTTGTACCTGGCTGCTGCGTGTGTAAACAGAATCAATTCTCACCCAATTTGTAGCCCTGTGTTGGGTGAAGTGTTTATGTCCTGTTCTCTTTTGCTAGCCGTATGTTTTGATAAGAGATGAAATTAACTGGAGAGTGCGAATATAACTGCGTGTGCGAATATAGGTGCGTTTATGCGTTACACGCACATCGTGTACTTTTAGCGTGATATTGTGCACTTTTGGTTTCTGTTTCGTTTGTGCAGATGCCATTTTTTTCCGTCATAATAGTTTTCGGTTAAAAACGTGCACAATAAATTGAATGATTGCCGTGCGTGTAGCATTAGAATAAAATAATAAATCGAGTGATTTCCGAGCGTGCACCATGAGATTAAAATGCCATCTGGATGCTTTTTCGCGTTTCGATTGAGTTTTGAATCTTTTCGAACGCTCAGTTTGGTCGTGAAATGTTAGAATGAACAACGTGTATGCAACCCGAATTTATTTGTAACGTCAGAACCACACTCATGTCGCAACTGGTACAGTACTATGAGCAGCGCTGGTTGCGCTTTGTACTCTTACTGCAGCATCGCAAACATAAATTAACAATTCAGACCCTAGTAAAAATATTCAAAAATGACTGTTAAATTTCTATCACTTATGGAACATCCAGCTTAATGAATTTAGTGTGTAACACACCCTGGTGATAACAGTAACACAGTTTTGGGATTTCGCAGACTTAGGGCAGATTATGATTCTGGTGTCTGGTCTGTCGTTTGCTAATAACTTACATATTACAGGCTTCTGACTGGTGCAACTTAGACTATATTTGAATGTGATTGTGCAGTAACAATTTCTTGCACTACTTTGATGCTTCCTGCTGCACAACGTGTACTACAACTAAAAATGTTGGCCTAACAGGACAAGCGAATAGGACAACAGGACGAGTTTTTCAGTGATGTGCTTTTTGAAGGTTTAGTTATGCATATATACCAACTAGCCCACCTCGCCATTCTGCTGCAGGAAGTATGCGTCCTGGCAGGGACGCTGTCCGAATTTGTGCATGTTTCCTTTTGCCACATTTTGTCTACACGGCTTCATCCGTGTATACATTGTCACTTCAATCAACCAAGCGGTTAGGATAGACACAAAAAATTAGATCTACTTCGCTCTCTTCCTGTCCCTTAATGTTACACCCATCATCTAGCGTTCTATTGCCTGCTAAGTCGTCCCTACTTTACGTTAGACCCTTTAAGTGAGCCTGGAAGTTTCTGCCCCGTAGGTGAGTTCCGGTAAGATGCAGCTGTCATACACTGTCTTTTTCAGGGACAATGGTAGGCGGCCATTCTTTATTATACCAATCTTAAAAAGCTGTATTAACAACAGATTTTACAGTACCCATGCCTAGATTGAACAACTGGCTTACAAGGGAGGTGCTACTCCAACAGTCTGCACAAGGCGCCTGCTCAAGCTACTGCTGACGGTCAACTTTGCGCAGGACTTCTCCTGGTTTGGAAAAAAGAGAAGCGCGCTTTTTTCCTTCTGCGAGCGGCATCCTACATTGTGTGTAACTAGATATCTTCGTGTTGTTACAGACATCAAATTCTTTCCCGAGACAATGTATAGGGCCCAAATATTTATTGTTAGTCACATCCTGCGCAAATATCAGCTTTGACGACAACCTGTGGCTTCTTAGCTTTTATTGCTAGAAATTTCTTTCAGCTTCTGGACAATGACATTTTTACTCACATTCCAACCAATCCGGTCTGCAACTATTTTGGCAGCTTCTGGCACCACAACGAAGAACGCGAACTGTTCCGGAATCCCTACCATAACTGATGATGGAGGCATGCACCATTGAACCCCCATTGAATCATTTCCGTGCTTCCATGCGTTTTTATTTTGTGTTATTGTTTTTTGAGCGTATCACTTGGTGTTAATCACGTAGTCGTGTAAATCTGTCTTGTAACTAATAATCAATCATTTCCGTGTTCCCCATTTTTTCGTTTGTTCCGAAATCATATCACCTTATGTAAAATATTGAAATAGTGTATCTTTGTATTGTTTTCCTAACCAGAATTGAGTAAGTTGTTTCTTAAGTGTGTTTGTTGTTTTATTGTTGCCCCGCCTTTTCAGTAAGTGTGAATCATTTCATCACGTAAATGTCTGCTGCTCTTGTAACCACCGTACAGTCATTTCTGTCTACGCACTTTTTCTATAGTTCATAACCATTTCCCTAAATGTTGGTTTGTTTAAAGTAGGTTAAATTTGTATGGCACTCACAACCACCACTCAACACCACTTCTGTGTTTCCAAGGTGCTTTGGTTTTATTGTTCCCCAAACTTTTCACTAGATGTGAACTATTTTCTTTCGTAAATTTGCTTTGTTTTTGTAGCCACCATTCAATGATTTCTTTGTTTTCACACTTTTCTTGCATTGTTTTCCCCCCATTACTCTTAATGTGAGATATTTCACGTTGCATAAGTATCTTGTGCTTGTAACCTGGGTTTACATGTTTGCTTTTTTTCATATTTTTTGTAAACCTTTCTGCTGTGTGTAACTTATTTACAGTCATGAATATTTGTATTATTCTTGTAATATTACAATGCATACCCGTTCGGCCAGGGCAGATAGGAATCAAAATTAAAGTGGTTGTGTTAAGAAAGCATATAATATAATTTGGAAGTCAATATAAACTGTTTTATCTGAACTCTTTTGTGTTTTATGTATACTTTGAAAGCTTTCTTACTACCCAGCTGCACTAACTTACAGCTAGGTTGGCAAGACTGTGTTTTTAATAAGTTTGATTTTTGAATTGTTTCTCTGCTAGTTTATTTGCAGAAGGTATGTACAGCCGTGCTGTGTGGTACAATTCGATGACATTACTGTGGTTGCCTTAGTGTCAAGGGCGCTTGTGCTGATCAGGACTGGTTTGCTGTTACTGCCACTTATTTTTGGTGCGAGATTTCTTGTTTAAAGCTGTGCTTCATGTGCTTCTGCAAGAGTGTGTGGTCAGCTTGGCACTTCACATATAAGACTTCATGCAGAATGCAGCACTTCGAAAATGGAAACAGATTAATCTAGAACAAGTAACAGCAAGCAGTTCTGAATAGCTAGCAATAGCTAGACGTAATAGCTAGAATAGCTGGAATAGCTAGACGTAACGTGGTTTGCTGGGAAGGGACAGACTACTGAACGCTGGGCCCTTTCTTGGAAGTAGCGGTATAGTTTTTCTTGAAAGGAGAAATAATGCTAGCGGAGAAAGTGGCTTACTAAGGGCACATTACTTCTCGGCCTTTAGTGATGGGGGATATCGTTCATAATGGTTTTTATCTGCATATTTCAATCGGCCTGTAAAGTGTGGAAAGCATAGGTGCCAATATAAAGCCTGAATTGAAAATGCCGGTGCCCATTCTAAACAGTACTGTGCTACTACTTCTGGGCGAGTGTAATAACGTTCACCTAACACATCCTTCCATGCCCGACAGAATAGATCATTGCCTTAGTAGAGACTGTAAAAAACATTTTGAGAAATGAATGACGCTGTATTCCTACCCCCACGCGCAAAAAAGGTGATGAAACGACCGGCTCCAAAAAGTTGGTTTTGATTTCGCGCGCATTCCTTTTAACCTTCGCTGGGGACTATAAACGCCGAGATATTTCAAGAAAATATATTTTTATTAGGTTCTACCACAACCAAAACATTTTACAAAATTTGGGCACCCTCTTGAGACTGCCGTCATGTGAGAATGCTATAGCATTACCTTTTAAGGTATTTATTTCAAGTGCGGAAAGTTGGGCAAGTTGGTACTGGGATGACTGTAATATGTTTTCTAGCGCAAAAAAGGCGGAAACTTAGAGAAGAATACCGACCGGACAAACGGGAGTGTTTGTCCCGTCAGTATTCTTTTCTATGTGCCTTATTTTTGAACTAGAAAACATTTCCCTTTTATTTCAAGCTCTGCGTTCCTCAATGTTTTAGAGCACGTCTGTCGAGACTATGTCGTTGTATTTTGTGACAATGTGTTCGTCATCAGAGAGATCGCCTTTGCTCGTTTCTGCCAACTTACAACGGGGGAGCTGAAGAGGATGGTGAATTTTACAGCCCAACTGTTTGCTTGTTCGGTTTCATTCTTTCGCTGCCTTAGTTTACCTGTGAGCCGGCGCGGTGGCTCAGTGGCGAAGGTGTTGTGCTGCAGAGCACGAGGACGCGGGTTCGATACCCGAGTGCGGCGGCCACTTTTCTGCTGTAGGTGAAAAGGTAAAATACCCGAGTGTACAAGATTTTGGCGCACTTTAAAGATAGCCAAGGGGTCAAAATTTATCCGGAGCCCTCCACTACGGCACGCCTCATCGCGTGCGTTGCTCCGGCCCGTTACCCTACAATCAATCAAGCAATGAAATTTACCTGAGGTATGCCGGTTTAGGCAGGCGCTTTCCTCTACTGACGTGTTTAAGCCCGCGCGATTGGACAAATGGCTTGTTGCAAGCTTCCCAGACATGCGAATTAGGAGCCATATTGTGTCTTTAAATCAAAACGAGCCTGCTTTTGTGATTCGTATATGACGTTGCGCGCCGAGCGTACAGCGGTATACTGACGGCGAAAGAAAACAAGCGGACTGTGTACGTATTTTTGGCGAAGCACCGCACCTACGTAGTTACTTCCGTTAGCTATAGAGCAAGTAAAAAACTCCCCCCACCTCCCCGAAGGGGATCGTGCGGAAATGCGAATGCATTGGGTGCACCGATGAGTGCGCTGCGGCAAGCAGTAACGGAGAGAGGCGTGCGCTTCACTGCATTCATATACATTTTCCGAGCGCAGCGAGCGGAGAGAGGGTACGCGGCGAGGAGAGAGAGACCCGCGCAACACGCCCGCCCCGCGCGCGAGCTCTCTCTCCCGCCAAGCTCCGCGATGCGAGCGCCCTCACACGCCCGAGCGCGCTCCTCCTCTCCACTCACTCTCCGCTACCCCGCCCGAGCTCCGCGATGCGAGCGGCCTCACACGCCCGAGCGCGCTCATCCTCTCCCCTTGCCCTCCGCTACTCCCGCCCGAGCTGCCATCTGCTCCGGTTGCTAGGCGCGCCACAGCTGTTGCTAGGGGCGAGGAGTAGCGCGGAGAGATAACACCTGCGGGCGCACGCCGACGAAGCACGACAACCCCCCACTAAGAAATTGCATTCGCGCCGAGACGACGACGACGAAGGCAGAACTACGAGGCGCGCGCTCACGTGAGAGAGAGAGAGAAAGACTTTATTTATGGCCAGCAGGGAGTGGGAGGTCGGGATGCGCAGAGCCTCCACATCCCACCCACGTTCACTACGTCTTCGGGACTAGGCCCCGCCGGCGTCGGCGTGAGCGGTGCGCGAAAGGTACTCGGGAGTTCGTCTCTTTCCCCCCCGTCTGCGACTCGCTCCGCTTCTGCCTGGCGAGAGCAGCCTCGAGCTGCTGGACGGCTAGAGTTTGTGCGGCCAGGTCCGTCGAATATACGGCACTCGTTATGGTGTCCGGCAGCCGGCCGTAGAGGTCGGCAGCTTCCACGGGGTGCACTGCACAGTCCCACAGAATGTGGGCCAGAGTTGCGCGATGTTGCCCGCACACACTACACACGTCACTGGCGTACACGTCCGGGCACACGTGACGCGCGAGCGCCGGCGTATCACTGACTGTGTTTGTAGTTGGCGTAGTAGCACTGCCTGCTGTCGTGTTAGTTCCGGGTGGGGCGCCGGAGCGGTGCGCCGGCCGAGCCGGTACCACTCCAGCACCTCCCCGTACGTGAGGAGGGGCTCCGGGTCCCACTCCACGTCGTCGTTGTCGTCTTCGTCGTCGTCTTCGCGTTGGCCTCCCTCTGTCGCGGAGCTCGGCAGTGGGGAAGAGACCGCCGCCGCGCGGTTGGTCAGTCCTCGCGCGGCTGCGTCCGCCGTCTCGTTGCGGTTGGGGAGACCGTCGCCCACGTTGCCTCTGATGTTGGTGTGCGCCGGGAACCACCGAAGGTGGGTGGCCGGCACCGCTCCACTGATCACCGCACTGCACTTCACCGCACGCACGGCAATTGCACATACGTTGTTCTTAGCGTAGTTCGCGATGGCCGACCGGGAGTCACTAAGCACTGTGGTGCACTGGGGATCCGTCAGCGCCAGCGCGATCGCCGTCTCCTCCGCGTGGCTGGCGGACGGCACGCGGACGCTGCACGCGCTGTATATTTCTCCCGTGGTAGCGCGGACCACCACCGCTACGTAGGCGTCGGGTCGGTCAGTGTACCGGGCGGCGTCCACGTACAGGGCGCCCGTGTCGTTGGCGTGCGTTGCGGCGAGAGCGCGGGCCCTCGCCTCTCTGCGACCACGGTTGCGGTCGGGGTGGACGTTGCGGGGAAGCGGGAGGATCCGGAGTCGCCCCATCACCTCCGGCTGGAGCTGCTGCCGCAGCTGTTGCTGCGCTGTCTCGTTCTGCTGCGACGACGTGCCCGCCAGACAGAGGCGTTCCAGGATACGCCTGCCGGAGCTCGTGGTGGCGAGGCGTTCGAGTTGCGCCGTTCGTTGGGCCTCGCTGATCTCCTCGAGGGTGTTGTGCACCCCGAGCTCGAGCAGCCGGGCCGTGCTGGTGCTATTTAGCAAGCCCAGGGCCGTCCTGTACGCCTTGTGGATGGCCGCGTTGATGCGATCCCTCTCCTGGCGCAGCCAGAAGTGGAACGCCCCGACGTAGGCGACGTGGCTCATCGCGAAGGACTGGAGAAGGCGGAGCAGGCTGGCCTCCTTCATTCCATTGTGCCGCGTCGACACCCTCCGGATGAGTCGGGCCACCGCGCCGATCTTGGTGACGAGGCGGTCCACCGCGGTCTTGTTGCTTCTGCTGGCCTCGAAGTGCATGCCGAGGACCCGGAGAGTGGCGGCCCTGGGGATGACTGTGCCGTCCCTCGTTCGTATGTGGATGTTTGCCGATTCTTCTGCCTCTTTCTTGCGGTACCTGCCCGGCGGTGGGATGATCAACAGCTCCGACTTCTGCGGCGAGCACCGCAGTCCCGTGCCGATGAGCAGGTCTTCGATGGCGTTCACCGCTGTCTGCAACGCGTCCTCGATGTGGCCGTTGCTGCCCCCGGGGACCCACAGCGTGATGTCATCCGCGTAGATGGTGTGGCGGACCTGCGGGATCTCCGAGAGCCTGCGCGCAACGCCTATCAGGACTAGGTTGAAGAGCAGCGGTGATATCACCGAGCCCTGGGGGGTTCCCATGCTCCCTAGCTTCTTGGGCGGCAGCTGTAGGTCGCCCGCGTGTATTGTGATGGTTCGTTCTGAAAGAAAGTCCCGAATATATTCATAGGACCTTCTGCCCATGCCGAGGCTGCTGACCTGCGCGAGGATGGCGGAGTGCTTGACTCTACCCGGACACCATGCTCGGCTTCCGGGAGAGACTGAGCACACAAGACGCAATGATTCAGTTACAACACGACATTCTGGACGCGTCCGTACGCACCCACGACAACAGGGCCGTGCTGGGGCTGGACCTCCAGAGTGCGTTTGACAAAGTCAAGCGCTCACGTGCGCTCGCGCTGGAGGAATGCAGGCGCACGCCGACGGAGCACGACAACCCCCGACTAAGAAATGCATTCGCATTTAAAACGCAGAGTTATTGCCACTTCCTGATATTTCCTGTTAACTAGCACAGAACACACCACGCGTTCCTGTCAGAAAAACGCTTCTTTATAATTTTTAGTCAGCAGTCCCTCTCAGGCTTCTAAACGCAACGGTCTGTCTGTCTGTCTGTCTGTCTGTCTGTCTGTCTGTCTGTCTGTCTGTCTGTCTGTCTGTCAATATAGATGTCTACATTTTACACCACAAAGGAAACCTGAGGAGTATTTATGTAATCAGCTTACGCGTGAAATACCTCTGGGCACCAGACAACACTGTCGAAATAAATCATTTTCTTCCCCCTCTGCTCACGATCATAGTAGACATTGTACGGCCCGTTTCATGCACTTTCCACTCAAAGCCGACCGCACTCCTCACGGTCAAGCCGTCATTCGGCAGGCAAAAATGCACTGTACCAACAACCCTAAACTAGGTAAGGGTGTTGACTGTACACACCCACTCGGCTTCACAAGATGAAATTCTCTGGCACCTCCCTCAGAAGCCTTCATAACCACATAACTACACTTAATAGTAGATAGCCCTTTAGGCCAGTATCCAAGAATAACTGGAACTATTCGCCTGCATCATCAGGCCATCAGCAGCTGCCTGCACAGTGGCGGCTTATTACTTCCCACCATCCCGTGATTAATAAAATTACGCCGCACGGGGTCCGTCCGTTCGTCCGTGATGTACGGAACCTTCATGGTAGGATCTAGAACAAACGAAAAGTCCGACATCACTATACGTACAATAAAGTTTTCTAAGAACAACCATAACAATAAGAAGCATTGAAACCAAATGAATCGCCAACCATCGTCGAACCTATATTGCTTTAAGCGGTAAGTACCTGTTGAAAACATTTGACAAAGCCCAATGATCGTGTTTCGTTCAGAAAAGGGAAACGTGGCATTGATACCAACGCTTCCAGTAGTGGCCTAACCTATGTTTTGCTATTACCGCCTTTGAATAGTTGACACAAATGCGGGCCAACCAAGTGCTGCCAAACATTCCCCCAAATTATGCTCAACAGTGGCGTTGGCCCGCGCTCCTGAGGATACCGGGAGGCAAATGTTGCAATGTAACCCCAAATTCGATAGACCCACATGAAATGTCAAGATTGTTTTTGTTTTTTTAATTTGATCGAGTTCAGCCGTTAGTAAAACAGTGTTCCAAATAACTGGAAATATTCGTGAATAATTTATGGGAGGCACTTCGTGGCGCAAACCACCGACAGTGTTCGCTCTCTCAAAAGGTACAGAATGGCGGCAATTCGCCAAAGCTTGCAGCACTATTAGACACAATTGTCGTAGGGCGATGCATCTACGACAAAGAAATATAATTCAAGCTTGGCATCCGTGTTCCAACTGTTCCGTAATCCAGACGTCGGCCTGTACGGAACCTTCAGAATTGAATTCCTGTGGTCCCGGAGAGTCTCGTTCGCGGGCAACAAGGGGAGCTACCCAGAGCTGCAAGTGAGTATTGGGAGCAGAGGAATCGAAATCGGAGGGAGAGGGGAGAATAAACACCAGTAGAGTTTGAGACCGAGGAATCGGTAGCACATGATGACGTGATGTACAGGAGAGTTGTTCCGAAGAGGCTTGTATAGTGTGAAGGATGTAAAAGTTCGGCACATCGAAGAACGAAGAAAGTGGCTTAATAAAGAAGCTTGTGGGCTGGTGGGTGACCACGCAGCCATGACCATGGCCGCTACTGAATTGCATGGAGGACGCATCAAAAGGAATAGAAAGGGTACGAGGGTACAGGTCATGAGAGGTTATGGGCGCACCTATGGAATGTAGAGTGGGTTACGCAGATCCAATGCGCAAAGGTGCTCACGCTACCACATGCAATTACCAAAAGATGAGGGGGTAACGAGGCCGGGCGTAAAGCTGACGTAGCCCGTTTAATTTGCACAGTGGGGGTGTGGGATGACGAGCCATAAGTACCTGTAAGTTCGAGGACAGGTATCGGATTGGAAAGTAAGTGTTGAATGGCCGGAGCAGTAGCACCTTCCTCTGACAATGTACACCAGTGGAAAAACAACAGGAGTATAATGAATAATGACCCAGAAATTAAATCCAAAAACCAAAAACGATGTAGCATGAGATGTTATCGCCCAAAAGGCTTTAATCAATGACGCAGACAGTCGAACGAACATCGCAGTGTGCAAGCATTTGCAGAGGAAAGCCTTCCGTGAGTATCGCTCGTTCAAGAGGGCGATGGTAACGAGAGAAAATACACGATATGGGTTGCACACTGACCCTCGGAAGTTTGTCTTGTTTATAAGAGTAAGACAAATGTTAGAAAGACTTCCAATTTGGAAGCGAGTGGAAATACAAGTGCATATTGCTGGTGGGACCGCGGTACTCGGTCTTGTTGATTTGTCCTGTGCGAGGCAAGTCGTTTCTTTAAACAGTCAAAGGACAAGATGCAGCGTAACCGCTTAATGAAGCGAAGATAGGAGCACCAAGGGAATGTTGGTGGGGCTTCCAAATGATAAAGTTGATAGGTGTTAACTCATCATGGTGAAGATGCTAATTTGAAGCAGTGTTGGATACTCAGGAGGACGCGAAGATATGGACCATTTGGACAATAAATTGCGGTATTCAAAGGCCAATAGTACTGCAAATTAGCCATTGAAACGAGGCAGTGAAGGGAGTGAAGAACCTCATTAAAATGAGCTCGAAAAGCAGGAACAGCTTAATCGGTGTAGCACAAAGCGAGTGAGAAAACCTTGATAGGATAATATAAAATTTCCGCAAATCTTTGTCAGGTTTTAAGGATAATAAATGTTTTGGAAGGGATACAACGTCTTTGGTCTGAGTGACAACAAGGGCAGATTTTGAGACTTCTGGACCTAAAAAGGCGTGGCTCGCACTGCAGGCTCATTGTGGAGTTACTGGTTCATGGTGACTGCCGTCGAAGAACTCAAAAAATGATCTTGTTGGCATTCAATGCTTAAGAAAAATTAAGAATTTTATTTAGAAGTACAGTTAGAAAGGTGCAGGGGTTCTTAGGAGCATAGGCGGCAATGAGGTAGGAGACGGCCTGTGGTGACCTATAAACGAGGCAGACACAACACCGTATCTTCAGAAAAAGTATTGGGGATATCGAGCGCAGTAGAGGGGATGCGATGGCGACGACAGAAGTGCTTTGGGGGCTCACTTGAGGCTAACAGGATGAAGGCACGAGACGGCGACAGCCTTGGAACGACGCCCGGCGATTTATAGCACAAGCGCTTCCTGGTTTTTATTTTATTTATGATTTTTGGGTTCCACCTTTGTTGTCTCAGCGCCAGAACAAATTTGAGCGCTCTGCGTTTGACAGTTTTAAACCTTCAAGTTCCGATGCAGGAGCGAAAATCAATCTAACGCACTTTCCGCGCAAAAAAGCCTGCCCTCAACGGACGCGCCGGGATGAGATAAGTCGTTTGTTTCCTGTCCCTCGTGGATAGATGCGGCACAAAATCGCTGCGTATGTGCTTCAAACAACAATTTATCTCTCTTCACCTAGGCGACTCCGGTATCAAAGGTTTTTTTTGTTTCGTTGCGTGAAGCACTGATCAAGAATGATGTTCTGCCGGAAGCCGTCATTGGTCTCAATAACTTTAAAATGATAAAATCAAATATTTTTAAACAGTTAGTTTACAGCCGTTTCGCTATTTTGACAGAGTGCTAGGCAATCAAGTGCATCTGACAAGTGTATTTTTCTATGCATCACGTTGTCTTTAATGATGAAGAGCGAAAGTGCACTACAAACGTTTCCAGTTTGCCCATCCATAAAGGAGCCATTTCACCTTCCCTGGCGTGCATATTGGATATAATTAGTGCATTTGGCAGAATAATCCAACCCGGTATTTTAGTACTCTTCCAAACAAGTCCAGAAACAAGTATTGTTTAAGGAACAGTAGCGCCCGAAGGAACGTGCATTTTTGGAATGCGTTATAGCGAAAAGAACATGCCCAATCAGTTGAATCATCTTAACAAATTATTATCAGTAAGAAAACAAGCAATTTTTTTCCATTTACACCATTGTCGTAGTACAATTATAATTGCAAGAAATAAAACAGCCTAGTATTACGGTAGAGGAGAGGCACAGCGCTGAGATGCGTGCTTTGCGACTTTTAAAAAAGGTTTCGTTTTTTTTTTTATTTCTGCAGTAATGTTGGAAATATACAGGTTTTCTGGCGTTCATGCAAGTACCGCATGCGATGTACACGTGTTTGTTTTCCCATGTGTATACATTTTTGACATTTTTCAGCACCCGTGCTTTCAGACTCACTGTAATTCATGTTTCTTTGAAACACGATGAAGCGGAGAAATATATTATATCCAAGCGAAGCTGTTCTGGACCAACTAGACATTTTTCCTGCCATTCGGAACGAAACGTTGCGCGGCACAACACGCCATCTCGACGCATGAAGCCAGGTGTGGATGAGATACCGGGCTGTGAAACAATAAGATCAATTACCAAACGTAAAGTAGCGTCGCAGCGCTGTTCAGGTATGGTGGCAAAGTATCAAATCGGCGACAAAATCTCTTCGGGGTCATTGTTGACACATACTGAGGAGTCGACGGGGTACCGCGACAAACAGTCGGCGCCCTTGGGTAGGCGACCCCACCAATAAACAATTTTAAAAGACAACGCTTGTGAAGGAAGCTCCAAGCGACCAAATTTACCCGTGGTGTCTTTGAACGAGAAAATATTACAACATTACTTGTTGATGCCTAGCTGCTTTTACATTGCGAAGTTGTCAAGCGGACGAATTTTATAGCCAAACTAAACGTACAGGTGCCGTCATAAGTAACTGAAACAAGGATTAGCGAGTATCACAAAATATTTGTTTACTGGTTTTACGACAGCCATTACTTGCTTACGGGGAGCTTTTTCTATTAGGGATGACTTGTTTAAATTCCCCCCAATGTATCCAGAAAATTTCGGGAAGAAGACATTTCTGTAAATTTACGCCACCGTGTTCGAAGTACTTTTGACGGTACCTGTACAGTTGTGGCAGGAATTGCCGAAATGAATATCTAATATACGTTCCTCTGACTATAAAGTACAATTGACACCTCTAAATAAAAGTACAGTAGTGAGCGATTGCACTAAAATGAGTTGACGTATGTTACGAGGATGTGTGGCGGTGCAATGACACTTGAAAGAACCTTTCGCCTTACTTTTATACCTCCAACAAAATCTAGCAATTATACACTACGTGCGAGCACAGGTAGATTTGGCAACGTATTTCGGCAGTTCGGCAAGTAACCTTCCTTAAGACGGCTTTTCTAAACGAGCAGTTAAAACGGAAATGCAGCCGAATACGCCCTCGTCGTTTACGTATTTATATCTCTCCACAAAAGGCCCAAGGTCTGGCACAGTATGCTTGTTTTTTACGGCGCCTAACAAGCGCGATAGTCGCGTAGACGGCACAATCTCGTCGACTTTTCTCAAGCGAGTTAACCGCTGACTCATAGGAATGCTCGCTGTAAGAAATGCTTCAGTAAAGCCACACGCGACGGCATTTCCAGTGTCGGCGGCAGAAAGTTTTTGGAAATTCAGCTCGGCCAGGCAGCCATAAACGCAGCTTAATCTGGGTTCTGGATGCATGCCTTCCCCTAGTGCGTTGCCGTAATTTTCCTGCATATTTCGGTGAACAAGACGGGTCACGCGTAACCATTTAATTATAACGTTTCAAATTTCCATGTTGCCGCCTATGAATAATGTATTCCTTAAATTAGGAAGTGTTTATTTATGTGCGGTTTTTAGGTTCGTTTTGATTGCAAAAATTCGGCTAAAAATTATGCCGCATTGGCTGTTGGTTAGCCCCAGGTGGCTAAAGCTGATAGAAAGAATACACAACGTCTGCGATAGGGAAACGCGAAACCTCAATACAATATCTTCAAGTGAACCTTATCTCTATGATTGTGGATGCTCTGTCTAGATTAGGCCAACTAATGATTTATAATTAATCGACCAGACCAGGCATCACCCCAGACGAGGGGAATTGGCAAAACGCAGCTGCATGGGTTACATACTTTGAATGGGCAGGAGGTGAAACTGAATGCGGAGGCATCAATCGGGCCTCAGAAAAAAGAGTGGTTATACGCTAGCTAAAAATGCGCATTTCAAAAAAATTCCGGTGTCTGGAAAGCCGCACACACTCCCTTGGGGGCATTGTTGGGACACGAGGATTTTAGTAGGGCGATTGAAAGCTACGCGGTGCGGGGAGATTATCCCACTGCCCTACGCTTTTGATCTCACTGGAATGAAGCAACTTCGTACGTCTGTTTCCTTTATAAGAGAGGCGGAAAGTAATGGTCTAAAGCCCGCATCGATGTTTTCAGCTGGAAATTGCCTGTATCAGATATGACCACCCCCATTCAGGAGGTTCGAAAAACCACCGCAGGTGGTATGATCTCCCAGGCCGAGCAAATAGTGTACTTGAATAGGGAATCTGTAAAAAGGTGGCGGAGCTCTCCAAACGTTGGTGTAATTTGTTGCCAAAAGTTCTTTGCGTGTAATTTGAAGGGATAGTTCAGCGGAATCTAAAACAGACGAGTCCTAAACTTGAAATTCTGTGCATAAGATGCTTTTTCTGCGATTATAGGCTGTATGAAATTAATTGGCACTGCAAATAATAACACCAGAATAATTACTTCTGAAATAAAGGGTTCCGCCAGAAACCTAGCAGCTGCCCCAAAGAACATTCCGGGGATTGTTTACGGCGTTGCTTCCTTCCTTATTGTAAGGCGGCAAGTGGAACACCACAAAAACCGTAATGTTGAATTCAATCACTTAAACATAGGCGGTCCAAACTCTAGAATGCATCATGATGGCCCGCAAAGCAGTTAATGTGCATTTCTCATCCTCACAGGCTTTGGAATAAAAGGTGAGTAAAAAAAATGGGCTTGGTCAACTATACTTTGCAATGAGAGAGTGTTGTTCTTTTGTAAGTAAGTGTGTTTTTAGAGAATGTTTTACACGCTTGCAAATATTGTGTTCAAATCTGAAAATGAGCTGACACTGGGATGACTATGCAGCCTGAAAACGTTTTTGAGTTAACAATCAGACTAATTTCGAGCTCTGGTTTTTTTCAAGTGACAGGAGATCAACCAACCAAAAAAAATATGTCAGTATTCGCAATTAAGAAGGGATGTAGCAAGAACTTCTGAAGTATGACAAAATGTTTTTGCCTCACATGAACTTTGGTCCGTGTAATTTGATGGGATATGAAAATATTGGGTGGCAAAAACTATCAAAACCAAAGCGCGTTTTACGTTGTTGTTTAAAAAAATTGTCTCCAATCCACGCTCTGAAGGTGCTTAAAAATCAGAGCTGTGAACGACCCACACAGCAATAACACATGCGACGTCACTTGAATTCGCACACTCGGCTCTAGAAAGAGTTAAAACCGAGATTCTGCCAGCCGTTACCGGGGATTCGCGGATGCGCCGTCCCGAACGCCGCAGGGTCGGCCACAGCCGTGCGTCGGAAGGAATAAAACGGAGAGGAGCGTATTTCGAAGGGTAAGACCGTGGAACCTACCCGTCTTGGTGTGCTAGCTTGGGGCTACACCACCGCGCGACACAAGCGCAGACACCGAAAGAATCCGGCGTGTGAGCTTAGGGATTCCTATTTATTTATACAGGTTTAAACTAAATACTTTTGTAAGTTTGAGAATTGCGAGAAAGCTGAGGGCACATTTATAATCGCTAGTTATCAGAACCAGTCGCTTCATTTGTTTTTGTAATACCTGTTAAAACACAATCGAATTGGTATTCAGCAATTTATAAAACGCAGTCCCATTGGTGACAAGCGTTGCGCAAATAGTGCCGTTCCTCTAGCGGCAAGATGTCTGTATGCAGTTTGTACATTTTGTTTTCCCGCCCTGCAAACCAACCGTTAACGTATGTTTTTTGTACGAACACTTAATTCCGTCGGGTCCGGGTTACCCAGGAGGTGCTAAGCGCGCAATGAACACGAAGCAGCGCCAAAACAGGACGAGCACCATCGCTAAATCATACGACAAACCGAGGGAAGGGCTCGCCGACGCAGCCGCCGGGGTGTGCACGGGCACGGCCGCTCCATGGAAATTGTTTCCATCGGGCGGCCCTTGCACGCATAGAGTTTCTTAGTAAGTATAAGACACTCTATGCTTGCACGGGCATGGCAGCTCGATGGAAACTATCGAGCGGCCGGGGCACGGGGAACACTGTGTAATTGCACCCTCTTGACGCGCCATCTACACTCGGCTCCGTGAGTGAAAAACGCCCTCCGCTTCTCTAGCCGCGTTAGTAGTTTCTTGTCCCGCACTCCACAAAATAGCCGTTGGCTGGTAGAGGTAGAAAGCTTTGCTTTAAAAACGGCGCACATTTGTTAGCGAGCATATCTAAAAATCTTGCTAGTTCTTTGATTGGGTTGCTCGGGACACGACACAAGAAGTAGTTAATAAAGAAATTTCCTAGCTTCACTCCCTTCAACTTCTTGTCACTGAGTCCTATCTGAATTCTTTATTCACACTTTACCTACAAAAATACGAATTTGGCAGCGAAAACATTCATTCACCCTCCCATATACTTCGCTCTATTGCTGGCAAGGCATTATTACACAGAGTGGTATTTGAGACTGTGGCAAAATAACTTACGTTACTTGTTTTCAGTTGCATAGTGTAAAAACTTTGCGTTTCTTTTTGAGTAACAATTCAGATGCACAGGTCTTAATTGCGACTTCATTATACGTACTGCCCAGATTACATTATAATGGCGTATCAGCGCCAATCCCTGGCTTTCCCTTCAGCAAACATTTATTACCTGCTGTTGTTGATGCCCTCGCTTTTTATCAATGGCACCATAAACGCTGTCACCTCGGCACTTGGCCAATTAAAAAAATATTACTATAACCATGCAGGCCACAACGTTCGGTTCAGTAGCATTCACTACTGAACTTGAATTGAAACATACCTCGCAGTTTTCCGCCTGGTTAAGTGAAAGGTTACATTATTACAAACAAATTTCCGTAACCAACGGCTTCATTTGCAGAGTGAGCAAAGTTTCGGAGTATACCCTCTTTTCATAACGGGAGACTATGCGAGCAGAGCAACAATTACATTGAGATATTTTTTTTCACTTGTTTTTTGCCAGGTGGAGTAAAAGGCTATAGAAGTATATTGGGGAAAGGGTGCCTTGAGATCAATTCAGTTTTCCTGTGTCTTTGCTATATCCTATGGCTGCGGGAGGGTCCTTTTTCTGCAATTTGTCTTTGTGTTATACACGGCCGCGCCTCCGAAGTCAAGGCTTTTCTCTTTTTTTCGCCAGTGTTACGTACGAGAACGCATCCCCAAATCGGGTTTCGTCGTCTCCCTCATGCGACGTAGCCTGATGTTCGAGGGTCCAGTAAACGTTGCTGCCATGGAGATACGACAAGAAACTGAAGTCAAACATTACTCATTTAATGCATGGCGAGACATGAGCCGAAGAAATAAATGAACAATGCCCTTCCGAGCGAGGCTAAATTACAGGACTTGTGTAGAGTGACGACATTGAATAGCTGCTTTCAAACGAATGAACTATGCATTCGAACTGCGCGTTCTGTACAATCGCCGTAACGACTCCGCGCCTTTTACCAAAGCTTTTGTACCCGCCGGGGTGGCTCAGTGGCTAAGGCGTTGCGCTGCTGAGCACGAGGTAGCGGGTTCGGCTCCCGGCCGCGGCGGCCGCTTTTCTGATGGAGGCGAAAAGCAAAAATGTCCGTGTGCACAAGATTTCGGCGCACGATAAAGACCCCCAAGGGTTGAAAATAAATCCGGAACGCTCCACTACGGCGCGCCTCATCGTATTCGTTGCGCCGGCGCGTTAAACCCCACAATCAATAAATCAATCAAAGCTTTTGTGCACACGGCACGAACATGGGACGGACACACACAACACATTTTCCAGAGATCGGGACGGGTCGGTAGTAGCGGCGCACGCTGAGTCTGGGAGACAGGGAGAGGATATCTCGGCGGCAGTGTGCACCTCGCCGGCTCAGGTCTCAACACGCGGCGTATGGAGCCGCCGAAGTTTTAATCACGTACACAGCGAGGCACCTCCAATACGGCCGTTTCCAGGCACGTTGCACCTTGTCCGAGGCAGCTGTCTTACGCTCAGGAAGAATCTGCAAAACATGCAGGTAGCGCGAACATGGTAGGGGCGCGCAGATTCGTAACTCCAGTGTTGGACAAAGAACTGGACTACAGTAGGCCCCGAAACTTCAGGAACGCTTTGAATAAATATCTTGATTCGAGCGCTTCTTTGTTGCGGTACCAAATAAAAAATGTAGATAGGAAACTAATTGCTCCTAAACCCCTGAGGGAAGCACTTCGCACTCAACACGTCATGCTAGCGTGTGCGCTATGAACTGATGAATCGAAACAGCGTAGTATTGTTTGGCTGTTTTCAAAATGTGAGAAGACACGATTTGGGGTAGAAAAGGACCTCAGCATCATTTGCTGAAGTCAAGTTGGTGCAAACTGTACACTGGTGCCCCTTGGAGTCGAAAAGCAATTCTTGCAAGAAATACTTCGTTTCTTTTGTTGTAAATATGTTTTCAAAAAATGTGTTGATAATTATACGCAAGCACCGACAAACCAGTTGCTAGAGTGATGATGGCCGGGAATGCTACTTCCGGAAGAGCTAATGACCAAGCTTCTCGCTCGAGAATTCCTTTCGGAGCAATCGGGGAATATATTTGCGGCAATAGATAGAGACTGCTCGTGGGAACCACTAGAGGCGACATTCACGGAATGCGCGCAATATAGCTGCCGCAATTCATTACCGCGTTTTCAGCACCGTCCTGCAATTTCGGGCACACCATATCCTACGAAACAGAGCGGTTTCCCGTATGATAAAAAATGGCATTTTTCTCAGCGACGATGGTATTCGCGTGCGTCGGAAAACAAGTCATCTGGTTTGAGTGCGTGATCTGATAGAATGCCTCGTGGCTTTCGAGAATGTTGTTAGTCAAGAGTTAGAATCGTTTTCTGTAGGTATCTTCAAGCGCGATTGCGACAGTGGCCAAAGGTAGCCCGCATACCCTGGAAGGGAAATGAGGCGTAAACTGTTTCCAAATCACAGGCTATGCGTTTGGCAAACATGGATGTATGAATCTCATTACAAAAGTCCAGAAAAAAGAGCGCTAAGAAGGCACGAAGGAAACACAAAGCTATTATACAGAAAATGAAAAGTATGCACGAACAGAAAGAGAGATTAAGCCCTCAATTTTTTTTTGCTGTGTCCTTATGTTTGATAGAAAACTTCATGGTTAGCAGAAGAGCTACTCATACTTGGGTGGGAGTACGCATGTACTCCCACCCGAGTGGGTGTGGGTGCTGGGACAGTCAGTACAATAAGGGAGCTTCCAGAAACGCATACTAAAATACATTGTGGGTCAGTGACAGAATTTATTATTATCATCATCATAAATAACAACAGCCCACTAGGTCCTGTGCAGGACAAACGCCTCTTGCATCACTGTGCAACCGTTGCTGTTGTGCGCCACTCGATAACATTCTTTGCCTCCGCATTTTCTTATTTCGTTCCTCAATCGAGAAATTCCCCTGTCCATGGAGGGGAAGAGCAAAAACGCTTGTGTGTACTAGATTTCGGCGCTCAGTAAACATCCCCCTGTGGTCAAAATTAATCCGGAGCGTTCCACTACGGCCCGCCACATCGCCTGCTTTGCGTCGGCGCGTTAAACCCTACAATCATCAATCATCAAATTCGCCTGCCTGTTTTTCTAGACCAAACTCTTGGTATCCGCTCTGTAACTTTGGTAGTTCACCGGTTGTCAATTTACCTAAACACGTGTCCAGCCCAAGCCCATTTCTTCTGCTTTTTTTCAACTATGTAATATTCTTTTTCTCGCTTGTTCTCTTACAGTGCTCGAATTACATTAGCTTGAAGTGCGTATGTGCGGTGTGAGAACACGTCATTTCGAATCCGAGACCTATCATGGAATATGGGAAATAACATGGCAACGCGTGGTTCAGAAAGCTGCCTTTGTATACACCTTCTCAGACCAGATATTCCGGGCCTCGAAGCGGGAGAGGAATTCTTCGCACCCTGTGGAACTATGCTATAGCTACAAGCATTATCAGAATGGCATAAGTTTCGCTTTCACTTTTTTAAACTTTACCTTGTTATTGGACCGATTTCTTTTCTCAGCAAATTACCAGATTATATTACATTACGGCTCGAATTTATCGTACGACTACACACCCCGTCTATTCAGCTCTTTAATGCGCAATCAGCAGTTGAACTTACATTTCATGAGCCCCAAAATGAATATTTAGGCCAGCCTGCCCTTCTTTCCCATCTGTGCGTGTGGCACTGCTGCAGCGTTACCTGTATAATTATGCGAGCCAAATTCAGACACGTTCTAGAGTGTAGAGAAAAAAACGGCTTTGCCAAACAAGGGAAGTCAGTCGGGAAAGATTACCCAAAGCTCCTAAGGTGGTGCTTGTGGGATCTAATTACCCCCACTTTGCAGGTCACCAACGTTGGGGAAGAACTGCCCAGTCTATTGTTCTCTGCTCGGGAACCCAGCATTTCCGACATAGTAATGGGAAGGCGGGAAGCTAAATTCGTATTATCGCGTAATTTGTGGCAGGTGTTGTGTTGGGGCTCACACAGTAGGACGACATAGAGGTCCTTGAGTGCGCGGTGATGTTCACTACGAATGCTTTAAAAAAACTCTTCTATAAAACACATTATGGCTTCGCTGCACAGATATGCACAAAAACAATACTGACTACACGAAAGGAAAGGGCGCTAAAGTTTGAGGAATTCAGGCGCGGAGGTCCTGATGTCACGTGTAGACTGGCACGAATAAGCGCGATATCCTTTGTGCTCCTTGAAGTCAAATTTGCTACAAATTTTGAAAGAAGCTTTAAAAAAACACGCAGCCCTCCGTCCAACGACGACGATGATTGAATGCGACACTCTCTCGTGACAGATTCTTTGGTTGCTTCGACTACGCCAAATTGGAGCAATCGGATAGATGCCAGCTTCATAACACAAGGGAATAATGATCGCTACCGACCACAGGAAATGTTTTTTTTTCTGTCATTTCCTCTACGATCATTCATCATCATCGTCAGAGAAAGTAGGCTATTCTTGAAGGCGTTTTTCGCGGTACAGTCGCCATCAGCTAGAATACTAAAGCTTCGCTTTTTAGCTTTATCGTCACCTATAAGTAAAGACGAGCATTACGTCTCTACTAAGCCGGGCAATCGCAGCACTTGAAAAAACCATCGGTCGTCGCCATCCCGCCCTGTGAAAGCGCATGTCCAGCAAAGCTGTTGTAATACACTACAAATCGTCATGGAGGAAGGTATAAAATGTTGCTCGTCGTGGCGGCGGTGTTGTCGTTTGCGCTCGGCCACTGTCACTAGATTAGGCACTCTTTTATCCTATTTGGTGACAGTAGTCCTGCTTAGCCTTCAAAGATAATCTACATACATATTCTTTACCAAGAACACATGGGAGGGTTGTCCCATTGTTAACAAGCACGTTATCATCCATGTTGCGGTTTCGACGCTTTTGTGCTTTCCTAAATGAATTCTGAGCTCTATGCTGCTTGCCTGATTACCCTAAGGCGTGAACTTGGCGTCTTAGGCATGGCGCCGTGGCCTTTTTGCCCTCGGAGAAATAATCGTTGGGTGGGAGAGATATACAGCTTCACTCTAAAAGGACAGCAAACTAGCAGTCGGTAAGATAACTGGCACGACAGGTGAGGTGAAGGGAGTCGTTGAAAAGATCATTGCGTAAGTGTCTATATCGAAAGACGAAGACAAATTGACGAAGTTGTCGCAAGTGACTGGTGTCGTTCCTGAGTACAATAATGTGAGAATAAAGAGCAGATAAAATGAAGACGCAGAGAGCAAGAGAAAGAGAGAGAGAGCAAGCTGTAATGAAATATGAGCAGGTCAACCCCGCTAACAGCTCGGTTTGTTACTCCAGTTGGCCGTGGATACAGTAAGATTGCAGAGCGAGAGGCTAAAAAGAAAAAAAAAGAAAACAAGGGGAGAGCACCAGCACATCTACTCGATCTCCCCCTTTCGATGCGGCCTAAAGAATGCTCCTTTCCACGTGTTAAAGCGTAGTTCCCCCACACTCCGCCACGTCACCGGTGGCGCTCGCTTTTGGCGATGCGTAGGGTGTCTCGAATCAGGGGCTTCCGCCGTACACTGTGAAGGCAGGTATCCGCGGTATACGCTGACGCGGCCATTTCGGATCTCTCGCTTGCTGCCCCAGCAAGTCGTTGTATCAAAACCGCACCAAAATTATCGCCGCAATGCGGTTAACTCGGAACGTTTGAATCATGTTATCTATTTTGCGTTGCTGGGTCTTGTGGAAAACGATAAGAACAATGCGTTGAGCACTTCAACCTAATAACAGCGGCAAGGGACGGTCGTATGGTGTCTCCACCCTGTACTGCGGCGCGTAAACTAAAGCAGTGGTGGTGGAACGAAAGCGCCCGCTGAACGGAAGAAGATCCATTCTAAGGATCTGCATCAGGCGCTTCGGGTCAGATTTATTTATTTATTTATTTACATACCCTAAACGCCCCGAGAGGCATTATTTAGGGGGGAGGAAGGAGGGGCGACATTTACACAATCAATATTTAAAACACATGCAACAGAAGGGATAAAAGGCATGCGCAGGAAAAGATACATCGGGCTGAACTTGAACAATACCATGGCGGGTTTGAAATCGGGTCAAAGTAGCGCATATGCAACGGTCACTTTCAACATTGGTCAATCGCTCACAATCAATGCACAGTTCTTGGCTCGAGATAGGCACAAAAGGCTTTCTGAAATGAAGCAAGCAGATTCACTTATTGCCACAATACATTCCGGTAACGAATTCCATTCTTAGATTGGCGATAAAAGCGGGGAAGTTTGTTATTTTATTGTGCTTGCGAAAATGTGCGAATGAGATGAATAATGGGTCGGTTGCCCGTACTGGATAAGACACAACATTCTGCAGTGCAGTGCGTCATCATCGGACATGGCTCAAAACTGCAGTGCTTGTCCAGCGGTTGTTCTTGACAATACGGATAATGAGGAACCCCGACTCTTCGACAGCTCTCGGCACACTGAGCGTCAGGTTACGGGGCCGGTCATGATTCAGGTTGCAGGTACAAAATACCATAGGGCAACGTAAGCCGCGGAAATCCCCCGCAGGACAAAGTAAAGGAGCTGGTGGCCTATTTCCGTGGTGACACGGGTTCGAGGTTCACAGTGAATAATAACATGCCCGAAAAGCCTGAAAACGGGGCGATGATATCTTACTTTTGGCTCTGTTGACATTTCTTTAATAATGGGGCTCCAGTATGGCTCTTTTTGTGACTGGAAGCTTTGTCTCTGCACTTGGAACCGATGCTTTATTAGGCTTGTTACTATAGTCTCTCTTGTTGAAGATCGGACTACTTTTGTAGCCTGCTTTGATACGGCTGCTTCAGGAGTTATCTTCACCGCATCTTCTGGTAAGCTCTACTAGAAGTCGCCTTCCCCAACGCACATTTGCGGAACTTTACCAATAAAATTCTCGCTTGCGTGCGCGCATCACGTTGGGAGAGAATCAGAGTTTAGCGCTACTTGGAAGGTGGCAGCAACATATAGGATGTGCAGCATGGAAATGAAGTCGGAACGTCTGTTAGAAGTACCAACATGCACTTTTTTTCGTACCTTGTCTGCGGAGAAGTGGAGCGAACACATGACAACTCGAGCTTGGCTGCCAAAGGCTCCCTTGTCACCTGTAGGAATATTGGTACGAAAGGAAATCCTTATTAGGACAACTAGTAGTTGGGCAGCTGGTCGCATTTGGCTATTTGTAATAAAGCAATTATGATAACTGATGATTCCTTGTATGAAAAAATGTGTTCAAAAGCAATCAGCGGGCTAGTTCGTACTGCTTCGTTCTACTACTGCTCGAAACGAAAGACTGATGTTAAGACAGAACACGGGCAGAGTGCAGACTAATATCGCAATTTTATTGAAGAAGCAAGCAATCCATAATAAAAGGCTACCTCGTGCCTTCCCAGAATGAACGTGTCATGGGCTGTAATGAGCGTGAAAAGTGACGTAAACGACATAGATCATGCTTCGATGGAAGGGCCTCACGAGGTACCCTTGTTCCTGTTTCCACCTGAATTCCCACCTGCGCTGGCCTTCATTTCTTAACAGATTTTCGTACAGCTAACCTCGGGTGGGTCTGGGGCATGCCTGTGGAAACCTTAAGAACGCGCAGACTAAGGAAGTCCGTCACTATTTTCGCTTTAGAGGTCCGTCTTCTTCAGCATATCCAGTAGAGGCTTTGCCCAGTCCTTCGGTTCACTGTACACAAAATTTAATCGAAAAGCACCATTTCCCCACTTTTTCAGTACTGATATATTGTTCTCGTTTTTGTTTTCCTTTTTTAAGTTACTTTAGCCACAAACTCCGGGGAAAGCAAGGCACGGTGACCGTTATTAGTTGGATGAGAGAAAAGCGGAGAATCGACTTTTTTTGTGCAGTTGGTCCACAAGATCTCTAAATTTAGAGCAAACTGAGTAGTGCAATATGGGCAGTGGGAAGCACAAACAAGAAAGGGCAATGCCGCATATCTAAATGCAGTGAAACCCCGTTAATACGTTTTTCACCGGACCCCGAAAAGAAAACGTAACAGCCGGGAAAATGTAAGAGAGAGGTAAGCCATGATGATGGGCCGGCATCTAACTGGCGTCTTTAAATCACCCCCTATCTAGATCTTAAAGGGACACTGAAGTGAATTTGTCAAGCTCCCGTTTTTGCTTGCACTGCGTAGACTGGCTCAAATTAGCACACTTTTCATCGTTTATTCGGTTGACAAATCGGTAATTATTTTACAAAGCGCGAAAGAAGAAAAACTACCATGCGCGGTTTGCGGCGGCCGCACCAACTAAAGCTGTGACGTTAGGAGGAGCGGGCACCGTGATTGGACGATGCCCAAGGTGAGCAACCAAACAAGTTTCGGTTTCGGTTTCGGTTCTGTAAAACACAACCGTTGGCGTTGTTGGATGGGCATTCTCAATAACTCAGTAATCATCGTACCGCGCTTCTGCCATGTTGTCAGCTGTAAAAATGCATAAAGATAAGCCTCCTAGGACGGACTGGAATCGTAGCATTCACTAGCCGAAACCTACGCACTGCATGAACGCCCTCCGCGTACCCGCAGACGCCCAAATGTCATGCGCTTTTCCCCCCATATTTGGAGCTTGCCTCCCTCATGCCTGTGTCGTAAAAAGCGTGTTCGCACCAGGCCAAGGGTCTGTTGATTCTGGCCTGTGCCCACTGCCTGCAAGCAGTCGGTGCTTATGACAACAGCACGCCAACGAGAACTCGCTAGCGCGCCAGTGCCAGCCTGCGCGCGTTTTGTGAACTAGTTCGTGGAGCCATGAACGTTGCGGCCCAAAAAAAGGTGAACTTAATATAGAAAACATCGGCGGAAAACGAAAAAGTTAACTTACAAAAAAAAAAGCACGCACCCGCGGGGATTCGAAGTCGTGACTTGCAAAATAGTTGCGGTGGCATACCAGCAACCCAGACCGCTCGTCCACGGAGCGGGCTCAGCTGACGTTGCTAATATAGAGTATATATTGTACAACCAGTTTACACTTTTCTTTAGTTTTGACATTTCAAGCAGCTTAGGTGACTATTTGTTGTATTGCGCTCGTGCAGTAAGCGTCGCCCGAGTTTCCACAATAGCTCACGTCTAGCTTGCATTTCGTAGACGGAAAAGCGTTCGCAGATGCGTAGTCGTGCTGCTGACCGCTGTGCTTGTTCGCCCAGCGCAAAAAAGTGCTTCCCGCACAATATTTTCATGCTGTACGGTAAAAATATCAGTTGATTTTATTTCCTTAGTACCTATATTGACTTCGCTGACTCTTCTACCGCCTTCAAGAGGCCTTATATTTTCCTACTGCCGTACCAGTCAGCGAAGCGTCGCATGTGCGCTTGTGCAGCGCTTGTGTGAAGCCACCTTGACTTGGAGCTAGATACAGCGTACAAACTAACCAAGTAAAGAAAGGCAAATTCTACCATTCACAAACGTGTCCTGGCTTCGTTTCAACTGAACGAACGAATTGCGACGACCCGTCGGCAGCCGGCGGACGAAACGCTGGGCCGACTGACTCTGTCTGAAGGCCGGCGAGCCGTGCAGTATCGCAGCCAATTGCGAGCTCGGAACCTCCTGACGTCACACGAAAACGCCACAGAAAATGGGCGAGCGTAAAGAGAGGAGGACAGCATTTTCGAATAAATTTTTATACCAAATAAAATCGCGTAAACGCGCCCAGAGTGGTCGAAACATGGCCTGGGGACTCCGGACTACAATTTGCGCAAGTAATCCCGCAATGTTTACATATCACTTCAGTGTCCCTTTAATTCTTGTAAACCTAGTTTATACCCGTGCCGCCAATAGTTGCGGTCTTATTTTGAATTTTTCTGGCCTCATTTAGTGTCGCCAAGAGCGATTATAACGGGCGTCAAGCCATGCTAGTCGTCGTGAAATATCCGTACCCCTCGTTGGCCGTTCGAACCGTCTCGCGGCGCGAACACGGGCGTCGTGATACGCAAAATAAACGAAAGCAGTGCCCCTTTAACAAAAACGATTGATTTCTGCAATGTGATCCTAATGCTTTCAAAAATCGAGAATTGAAGCTTTCCGTTTCTTTCGTCCGCTCGTAAGTACGACTCGCTTCTAAATAACCTGAAAGGCCGCATTGCTTTCGGCGTCACTTTGAGGTGCGACGTATCTGCGAAGGAGATCCATCGCCGCGACGGCTTCTCCAAAGCTTGTAGGGTCTGGCAAGTCCCTAGACACTACAAGCTTTGGAGAAAATGGTGACGGTATGGGTTGCGTAGAAAGCGACGAGAGTAGCAAGGAAGGGGCAGCAGACGACACGCCAAGACCGATCTGAACGCTACCGCAGCGCCAACGCCTGGTAGGGGCAAGCACCGGCCCGTGCCAGGGTGCTTGAAGGCCGCGCTCTTTGCCAACTGACCTAAACTTAAAATGCTCCACGGCAACATTAAAACAGTGCGGCTGCGCTAACATTACGCACTTCCGGCGTTCCGAAGTGAAACTTCTGTTGTTAGCACAGCAATGACGGTGACCGCAGTTTTGACGAATGACCATCAAGTGATGGCCTCTCCAACTCGCTTGCGGCTTCTTGTAGCCAGTTCAGTAACAAAGCCTGGCCAAGACTCATCAAAAGCCAAACTGGCGGTGCCCAGGCACTGGGGAGTGTCAGGTTGCGGCGCGTCATACGGGAACGGGTTCATATTTGCGACGATACAGCGGGGTTCGCTATGCCTGGACTGATGAAAACCAGCGCAACAGCCAGAAAGACGCAACAGTTGGGAACGTAACAGCGGGGTTCTACTGTATAGGCCAGCCAATTTTCATGCTGGTGTTCTGTCTGCGTGTTGTTCACCTACTGCGCTCTTGATTGGCACATACAGACCCTCACGTGATTAACAAACCAGCCACTTGCTAAACGAGCTGGTTCCAGTACCGAACTAGTCGCTGTGTTGCCCAGTGGGGCAAAAGCGGTGTGAAGTACAGCCGCAGGCTACTTGTCTGTATGCTCACTGGACGGCGCCAGTGGCCGGTTGTATAACATTGCTCTTTCTTCTTGTTTCCGCGGCATTCTGGGACTTTGCGACCTCGGTGAAAGGGTTGCTTCATGGTAGGACGCTAGTTTACTAAGTGGGGCATGTAGTGCTGTCACGCTAAGGAAACAAAGTTTATAGGGAGGATCCAAGTGTGTACATTTATAAAAGACGTTTTAACATCTAAGAAATCACATACTATCTCTATTCTGTCCTGGACGCGGTGACTTTGGCACTGCACTCACTGCGGACGATGTAAAGAATTGGCAAAAAACCCACAACCAATAGCGTCAAATTAAGCGTGCCCGTAGCGTTCAGTACGTACTGAGGACGTAAACAAGAATGTGAGAAGTGGAAAGCGTTAAACCACATCTTATAAGAAACCTCGAGGGCATTGGAGTGTTTAACCAGACAGCGGTGACAGGATGAAGGCAGGGCAAAAAAATGGTTCTGGACATGTTGAAACAATAATAAAGAATAACGAGAACATGAGCGAGGTCTGTTCACTTCCCTCTCGAAGGATTGGAAGAAAACGTTTACCATATTATGTGCTCACTAGGCTAACACTAAATAAACCACCCATGAACCAGTGAAAATTCTCTATCCTAACACGCCAGCGCTGTAGCGCCCGCGAGCCTAAGAGAAAGCGCCATATGAGAAGCGTGTGTCGCTGACGGGCATGATAAAACACAGAAAGGTGCACCCCAAACAAGACATCCGCTTGGCGCTTTACGTCCACAGCCTGAGCCGAAAAAGGAAACACTGGCCAATGGAAGGTTTGAGGGGAACATCGCAATTCCTCACGTCCACATTCCAACTCATTCCAGTGGAATAATCGGGTGTTGTGGTTCTGCTCCGAACCGAACACCACAAATCTTCCTCAGGGTCGGGGAATTAGCTGAAACCTTACAAATGTCCTATGAAATGGCCCGAATTGTCTGCGCATTTGCTCTGTCCATTAAAACAGGACCACAGCATTAGCATTACTGTCTACACCCACAAGCATCATTGTCTACTGTCTACACCCACTACCGTCTACATCCGCTACAGCATTACTGTCTACACCCACAACCTACATTTCACAAGCATTACTGCCGATTAGTACCACAATATTACGACGCCATTACGGCAACTTTGAAGAACTGAAGCTTTTGCGTACATCATGTGCTCGGATTTCAGAACACCTAGTACGGGTGCACGCAGTCTGATTTACAATTATTTAGGCGTTGCTTGACAGAATATTACGCTCAAAAATAGGCCGTCCACTTGTTAATGACGAATACAGTTATTACAACATGCTCAAACGCACTGAGGCGAACTTGCTAGTGTCGATGCTAGCTCTGGGCAAAAACACACGTCCGGCTCACCAATTCCCGTTTAGCCGAGACTTCAATACATTAAACACGCGGAGGATTGACGTAATTAAAAAATGACCCCATCCCGACCGAATTCATAAGTGCTTATTATACCACACCTAGCACAGTGACTGACACCAACGGAAATTTATACCCGTTACTTGCACGCTCTGTGCGGTAATTACTGGATCCCCTTGAAACTAGCCACATTCGGTGAGATATGCTTACCAAAGAAAGCTTGTGGGCTGAATGGAAAACGTCACTTTTATTGACTGGTCGGCGTTAGTTGGGTTGTCGCAATTGAATCTAAAACAGAGTTCAAGGGGCCTGTCCGAGCCATAGGAAGCATTCTTTAAATTTCCGGCTCAGCATTTTAGAGCATTCTCTGGCAGTATTAATACTTGAGAGTATCGATTGCATCCGCCATCAAAAATGGAAACGTCGAAATGCCAGTGAACTACACTGCATTCGGGGTACCAGGTACAAGTTGCATGTAATGGTTGTCCTCGTACTGCTGTTCGCATCTTGCAAAATGCATACCTTTGGTGATATGTCCTAGCTTCAAAAGCGGCCACACGTGTTACATCTAAAAAAAGGATCGGCAGACACATGAATGAAACGTACATAAACAGATTTCGTCTCTTGGTTATAATAAGAAGATACGAAACACCATAACCTCATATTTCGTTATTACTGATGCTTCGCAGGTGCACCGGTTTCGTTTCAACTTTCGAAGAAAGACGTCAGCATTTCAAACAAAGTACACCAGATAAAAAACAGGATTCCCAAATGGTCCAACTACCTTTGCAATATCGGGGTAGCAAGTGCAGCGGAATTTTTTTGTGACCCTGTCTCCTGGTTGCCGAAAACGAAGCACCGCCACGTGTACCTGCACTTGACGAACAAAAGTCAAAGGGCTAACGAATGGTCATTGCTGCTGGAGGACGAAAATGGTCAAAGCGGAAAGGCTTGTAAGGAACGGTTATTTGGCCAGAGGAGCTGATTTACTGTGGCGTCTCATCGTTTTGCCGGTGCTCTTTAGCAGCGTCGTGTCATCTATTTCCACACGGTCCGGATGCGTTGTTTTTCCTCAGGGCACCGTTGTGTATCCTTAGTTTCCCGCTATCGCCGACATACCATATCAAGGGGGGTTTCAGTGGGAGGTGTGTTTTGAAAATGGTGCCAACCTTTTCGCCGTGTTTTGGCCGTTTTACTTTTACCTGGTAACAAATGACGTCCTCCTTAGTTTCACTTTTCTGTGCGCTCGTCACTACTGGGGAACATCACGTGTCTTGCCAATGGCATTAAAAAATACAACTGACATCTATTTACGCTAAAGAACATAGTTTTTTTTTAGTTTTATATAATAGCAGGATGCCATTATTTTCTGGAAAGTCGTTCCGATGCGTGCCTTTTTGGTGAGTACCTTTTTTACATACGTTTCCCTTACAAAAAACAGATCCGCATAGACATAGACATAAAAAAACATGCACATGAAAGAAAAAAATATGCGAACAAGGGAAGAACCTCATTCCGGTGTCAACGCTTTTGTAAGGTGATTTGCCTTCGTCACGGTTTCTAAGAGTAACGTTCGCAGTTGGCTGACGCTGCCGTCTGCCCCAAGTTTTGCTTCCTGTTTCTTTACCTTCTTTCAAGCTTCACCACTCTCAATATATGTATGTATGTATGGATGGATGGATGGATGGATGGATGGATGGATGGATGGATGGATGGATGGATGCATGCATGCATGCATGCATGTATGTATGTATGTATGTATGTATGTATGCATGTATGAATGTATGTATGAATGTATGTATGTACAGTGTGTTGCGACGATAACTGGAACACTTTAAAAATTTTTCCTGAGCGATCCGCCGCTCTGTTCACGCTCAAACTTCACACAAAGGTCGCATTTTGTGGTCTATTTTGTTTGACACCGGGAACAACAACGGTAGTTACCTGTTCATTCTGAAAATAAATAAAAACGATTTTCGCCTATGGGAAAATGGCGGCGATTTGGACGTGCGAGCCCGAAAACCGGGTTTTATGATCGTCTGTTAGCTTATTTCTGGGTGCATTTTCTGATCGTCTGCTGCACCATTTGGCTCCGTACGTGAATCCCAAACATGCGTTTCCCTCTGCAGGTGGTTCCGTCGTTCCAACATCAACTTGCGCTGGCTCGCACGTCCAAATCAGCGGCCATTTTCCCATAGGCGAAAATCGTTTTTATTTATTTTCAGAATAAACAGGTAAGTACCGTTGTTGTTCCCGGTGTCAAACAAAATAGACCACAAAATGCGACCTTTGTGTGAAGTTTGAGCGCGAACAGAGCGGCGGATCGCTCAGGAAAATTTTTTAAAGTGTTCCAGTTATCGTCGCAACACCCTGTATGTATGTATGTATGTATGTATGTATGTATGTATGTATGTATGTATGTATGTATGTATGTATGTATGTATGTATGTATGTATGTATGTATGCGAGTGTATTTTTATGTGTTTTTATATATTTGCTAACCGAGTATTTACCCCCATAAGAGCTCATTCGCTACTTTGTTGCGTTTACAGAGAATTTTTGCGTTTGTTTTTTATATTTTTTCTTATCTGGCACATTTTCATTTCACCAATGCCCATGACTATGCAGTAAGGATGCGAAGCATTACTTATTTTGGCAGGCCGAAACACGTGTCGTGACCGAGAAGTGTTACACAAAATGGCGGAAACAGTCAGGATAAAAGGGCCAGGCTTAAACATTAAAACTTAGGTCAGTGTAAGCTTGGATTCTAAAAATCGCTCTGGCAAGCAATTGCAAACAAAGGGAAATATTTGAGGTGTAGAGGGTACTGGGTATATTTTGGCATGAATGGGACGGCCGTCCGCTTCTTCCAGATTAGGAGGTGACCTAGCATGCGGACTGACACTACAGTTAGGTGACTTCCTTTCAGTGAACGTTCGCATAGCGAGAGCGTTCGGTCTGCCAGTTGCAGACATGTGCTGCAGATATGTACTTATGTCACCCGTCGCAGTGGCTCAGTGGCTAAGGCGTTGCGCTGCAGAGCACGAGGTCCGGGGCTCGATTCCCGACCGCGGCGGCCGCTTTTCTGATGGAGGCGAAAGGCAAAAACGCCCGTGTGTACAAGATTTCGGCGCACGGTAAAGATCCCCAGTTGGTCAAAATTAATCCTGAGCCCTCCACTACGGCGCGCCTCATCGCCTGCATTGAGTCGGCGCGTTAAACCCTACAATCAATCAATCAATCAATCAATCAATCAATCAATCAATCAATCAATCAATCAATCAATCAATCAATCAATCAATCAATCAATCAATCAATTAATCAATCAATCAATCAATCAATCAATCAATCAATCAATCAATCAATCAATCGACATGTACTTATGTCGACATAAGTTAGTTAAACGTGCAAATGGCAAGAGTAGCGAAATAGCCAGGAGAAAACATCGTTCGCGCAGAAATATCCTGTCTTCTTTGTGATGCAAACGCGGTTGTGGCCCGTCACAATGACGCAGAGAAGAAGAAAAAAGCGCCACGAAATAAAAGTTCATAATATTTCTGCATGAAAAGGATACCGTAGTAATATGTATTTACGGTATATACACTGTTTACAAGAAAAAAGACTGGGCCGCCGCTATAGCATTCAGAAATGATAACCAAACCTCTTCGCCTTCGTCCACTAGAACCCTTTGCTTGACGATTTTGTTCGCAACGTGAGCCAAGCGCATCGTTCTTCACTTGTATTTTTGGGTGCCCTGTAGTATCACCCCCGGTGGAGCCAGCGCCGTCTCTGCGCTATGGCGGATTAGTTTTGAGGCGATGGGAACGGCTTGAGACGTGAATTGTGGGCAATGCACGAAGGAGAGGCATGACCCGAAGAGGTCCGGAAAACGCGTTATATCTCATACGTGACATCGGTCACTTGACGTAGCACTGTAGCTCGCGATAATATAGCGGCCCCCCTATGCACTTGCTTCTTGTAAATTTCACCGAAACGGCGTAGTGTCTGCAGCCCAAGCACGTAGGTAACTACACCTCCATTCTCCTATCCGATCCCCCACAGTCGTCTCCTCTCTTCTCACTTCTTCCACAACAAAAAAATGAAGGTTGGTTCAATTCTTCCTGTGCTTTACCTTTTCACAAGCATATGGATAGGCTCTACGACTTGATGAAAAATGTAATCTCACCTACGTATTGCGCCTCACCCCCAAAACACCACGGCCGTTTTTATAATCCTGGTTATTTTCTGTTCAACGTCTGCCCGTGCGGTTGCTAGATCAAACCTACGTAAACTAAAAAACAATGAGTATGTTAAAATGTTTTCATATGTTTGCTGCCCGGATGAGAAACCCTTAGGTATCGAACGCATAATCTAGGTTACTGGTGTAGAACTCTCATATGAGTGGAAGCTTGAAACTTCAGGGAGTATAGCTTGGTGACTTTTCTTGAGTATAACGTGGATACCCTTGTTTCTGTCGTTTTTTATGGTGAAATTGAAACGTTTAGACAATTAGACAAGCTACACTTGGTGGTTTTGATTCTTACCGTGTGATCATCAGGAGGGGGGGGGAATTTTGGAGCTGAATGTACCTTTCCTTTCGAACAGGCAGTGGTAAAGCTATCAACTTGTGAGGAACATCAGGGACAGACTTTTTTATATGAACATTATTTTATATGCGCTTCGCAAATCCGAGCTATTAAAAAGGAGGTGTCAAATGCATTCCTCACCAACCACGATAAATTAAATTCTTGTGCACCCAGTGACATCTTGGCATTTGGCGTAAATGAGGGGACACAAATATGAAGACATGCAAACTGTTTTGGGGGTAATTATTGACATAATGTTTTATGTAATAAAATTTATGGGTTTCTACGACGTTTCTACGTAGAGTTGATATCCAACTGGAGCCGTAGCCAAGTTTTTCTGCGGAAATTCATCACTTTCTAGCGCGATTGTTAGGAATTCCTCAAATGAAAAAATTCCCCTAAAGTTAAATTGTCACAAGGCGAGTCTTATCGGCCGAAAAGGCTGCCATGCTAAAACATGCACCAGAAATGCTCTTCTCTTAGGATATACACTGTGGACCTAGTTGCGCTTGTGAGATTCTTAACGCACAACAGTGAAGTCAAAGAAAATGATTGAACTTGAGCACCTACGACCACACCCTTGGCGTTGCCGCTTTGAACGATTGGAGTAGTGGTTGCTCTTGTTGTCTTGTTCTCTGCACCACCTTCGAAAATCCGAGCTCAGCTTCGCCATCGTCCCCGTCTGAAATAGCGCCTGTCTTGTTTTCCACAAGCCCCGGAGTTTATGCACGAAGGACGTTCAGACACGTCCGCGGCATCTTGCCTTCCCGCAGCATTTTTAGCTGCAATTTTCTTGCCGGGTTCTACAATAACAAAATAGCATCGTTCTCGCTCCGAATAGCATATATATACGCACTTGGTGGGAGTGACGATGCATGCGAGAATTTTTGCTTATGGCTCAGGAGTCGGAGATCTTGCTGGGAATATACTTCTTGGTGGCGAAAAACCAACTTTTGCAGCACGATCCTGTTCATGGGGCTATAAAAAAAAACTCGTTCTCACAATGCGCTCTGCTTGCAAAGCATCCCAATCTCTACAGCGCCGTCAGACGCCACCGTATTGCTTCCATGAACGCTTTCTCGGTATTTGCGGTCACGTTTCGCCAGCGTGCAATTGCTAGCGTACATTTTTGTCCTGCTTTGCGAAAAAAGTAGGACGCTAACAATTCACAAAATACTGGCTCTCCATGCATTTGTTCTTGGTTGTGTAACTGGTGTCATTTGAATGAGAACACAAGAGGCGCGAAGAGGTGCAGAAAGCGAAGTGGTAGTCGTGCCTTTGGCATCTGGTTACTGACGTTGCGTTCGCTGGTTAATATTCCATAGAGTAAAAAGGACATGCAACCTTAGCTATAAACTGCTTTGCACCAGCAAATGCTGTAACCAGTATATCTGTGGAGTAAATGCTCTAACCAATATATCTGTGGAGTGTTATAAACTCTCTGTATTATTTGTTGTGTACTATCGGGATGAATTGAAATTCGAGCAACAACCCGCGTGGTTTTCAGTACATGATGCGGTGCCTAAGGACAGGCCGTGTATGCACAGCAGGTATATGGTTGGGAAAACCCTCTGGTAACTTACTTTTACTGCGAAGGCGCAGCGTCTTGCTTAGAATGAGGTCCTATACTGAAAACCACACGCACCGTTCCTCGTATTTCAATATATAACGAAAGTATATAATAAGTCTACGGAGTGAGCCAGTTAGTAACGAGTGTGGCTTAACAAAGGATTTAGTATAGTCCTTACAAAAGGGTAAAATAATGTCTTCTTCCTTGTTTACGCGACTGATGCTTACCGAACCGCTTATACTCTTAAGACCGCATTTGTTTAATGTCTGGTATCTGAATTGGGTATATGGCGTACTTTTTAAAGCCTGTCTTTCCGTAAAAATGACATATGCGCACGACAAGACCGCGTGATCTCAAATGGAAGTTTCGGCCGCAAAGCAACCGCATTAACCCCTGCACGGGCGCATGACTAGCAGGCCCAACTCGAGAAGGGGCAGCTGAGGCCTTCCCTAGTTACCTGTAGGCAGTATAACGAAGAAAAAAACTGGAGACAAGGAGATACTTTTACAACAACTCATGCATTGTTTCGGTAAATAATAGCTTGGCTACGAACCAACCTTCTACTTACCAATCTTGAATGGTATTTTGGCGGGTTTTACGCAAACGTATTTGATTTGACTTCTTGGTTCAGACAAAAACGTAGACCCCCAATTTTTTTTAAATTCAAGAAATTTGTATTATGTTTATTTTTTGCGGCAGTTTGCGATGTGCGTTTTGTATTTATTGAGAATTGCTAAGGGTGGATATTTTCAGATCTGGTAAGTAGGAAATCTGGCGAATCTCGCACTCAGAATCGCGAGACTTGAACCACAGCCAAGCTGGAGGATTTTTTTTCAATGTAAACACCTGAGGACATGCCACAACGCATTGCATTAGGTTTGAAGTTGTTTATTTACATGTTGCGCAGTCGCTTTTCACTGTGGTAGTAGCTGTCATCGTCATATCCATCTATATCGTCGTCTTCGTCATGCATGACTGGCGGGTCAAATCGTTTTTCCGCAGGCTTTCACATTTCTTGAAACGTAAAACGGGTCAGGCTGCGCGAGAATTGGCGGCAACCGGCTTCGGAACTGGGAATCTGTAGCGCCAGCTGTCTTGTGCTTGTGCTTGAGCTGCCTTGAGGTTCAGATGTACACGATGTGTTTTTTTTTAATTTTTTACGAGCGCCACGCGCAAGCCTCGATGACGCCAGGTGCTCCTCGTAAGGCGCGTACTCACGTGCGCGATTCACGGCAGAAGTAAATATGTCTCGAAGATTTTTGATAACGCCGCACACATTAGGGCCAGAAACAGCAGCTTTGTTGTTAAAAAAGACGGGTAGGGCAAACAACATTACTTTCTCTACAAATATGACGTACCAGTGCGTATTTCATGGTGAATCAAACTAAATAATTTATTTACTAGTAGTAAGCAGGCAACGTAAAAGATTCATTAGGTGCTGTTTTTGGCCCGGGTAAAGGTGTAAACAACCCAAAAAACAGAGGCATTCAGTTTCAATATTCAGGGTTTTAATTGAAAACCCTCGTAGGTTGATTTAAAAAAAAAGGGTCCCGAGGCATGGTTTTGTTACTGGTTAACTCTGACAACCCCTTTGTGAAAGTACTATATTTGCCAGAAATCTCAATGACTTTTTAGTCTGATGCAGTACTCACCATTTCACTCTATGAATTAGGGTGCAGTCAAACGTCCATATACCCAAATTACAATATGTACGACCAGCGGTTGTTGAAAACCAATCATTTCTTTGACCTTGGAGCCGCGATGACGAGTGGTATTATTTACGCTAGGTTCCTGCAATGCCAGTATTGAACTTGTATGGGGCATTGTTTTACGTGTTCATGTGTGAACATCTTTATCACCTAATAAAATTTCCAAAACAGTCATTTAAAGGACAAATAATACCTGTATGAAAACTACTGCGCTTTTTTATGTAAGCTGCTTGGGTATTATTGGGACAAAAGACACTGACACGCCATGGAATGTATCTTTTACTGAGGCTAGCAGTCACCCTCCGAGCGGTTGCAATGATACGCACGGTGTAAACTAAGGCATTTTTGCTTCGATAAAGAGTTCACGAGTGTGCCACCCTGAAGCAGCTGTCAAGATTCAACTGATAAGAATGATAGTTGCTCTCGGCAACGGTTGTTGGGAGCAAATTTCCTTTGAACTTGCAGATAAAACAAGCGCAATTATTCTTGTTCGTGTTTGTAGGCGGAAATATGCGATCCTGTCGGCGAAAGTGCATTCCTGGGTACAATATTTGCTTGTGAGCACCGGGCCTGGCCCAAATGGAAATAAAATGTTGTTGACTTTGCGTTGTAAAACCTGGAAATCTTTAGATATTGTTAAAGATTTCTATGAAATGGTATGGAAGTACCATTTTTTAGGCTGGGGGAATAATTTATGATTTGCGCTCTGCTTGGTGAGAAGATGGAACACGCCGCCATGGGTGAGAGTTCCCTTGCACTAAACAGAACAGCTAAGCCCTAGAACTTTAGACGTCCATTCTAAAAAAGGGGAGGGGGGTTTTCGGCAAACGCTCAGTGCGGCCACTTTTAAAGGCACGCGCTACAGCCTTCCCCTGTGTGCCTTTCAAATCGCCGTTTTATGTCACTGATGATTTCACAGGCAAATACTGATAGGCCGAGTTCAGAAAAGAAAGCTCAACTGCGCTTCGAACCGTTTCTATTTCATGCTACACGCCACTTTTGATACTCAATTTGTTGCTTGATCTATTGAATATATGTTTCACGTTAGCCAACTTGACATGAAATACTAAAAAATTAACGCTTTTTAGAACAGATAGCTCGACAAACAGGCTCCCATTATCAGTTCACGAGCAGTTCCTTGCGGAAATGATTTATTGTGGCTAATGCGAAACGTTCTCTCATATCAGCTCCTTCTGGCGTTCCTGGGCGCACGCCTGGGTGCCGGATATCTCAGCCCCTACACCAAACAACCTACTATTTTCGTCTGCAGCGGTGCCTCGATACGAATGCGTTCGTGTGTGGCGACGCCTTGACACCGACGCCGTGCCGTGTAGTTCCATCAATTACAGCTGCCGTGGTTGGATGGCACGACGGGTACGACGTGTTGTTTTCAGTAGGATAATGTATTGTAAACACACGTCACCTACGACAGGATGAAACGTTCTATCACAGTCACGAGTATCTACGCGTGTTGGTATCACAGGTCTTTTATTTTATTTGCAGTCACTAAAGCGCCCGTCAGTGCAAATCTGTGGATTTTAACATTTCGCGAGATTTTCTTAAGGATATTTGGTAGCTCATAAATTGGCATACGTAAGTTGCACAAAAAAGTAGATTTATTTTACGCAACCTTATTAAAATCAAATACTGCCTAACAGCTCTGCAAAACCTCATTTGGTATTTCATGTTAAACTCTTCTGTTTTATAGTTGCCAGGAGAAGGAAAAGATCGTTTGATGTTCCAACGCTGCGGACAAGACACGTATAAGGGTCGTAAGCCAAAGACGTTTTGCAGGGAAACAATCATATGCGCGGCAGCTGCAATCAAAGGCAAACACCACTCCAAGGCTGTTCGTAGCATTCCAAGGTGGTTCTTTGATAGATCTGATTGATGCGAAAACTGCAAATTGACAAAATAGAAATTTGTAGCCGCGAGTTCCACGTGGAAAGTGACGATCACCGTGACGACGTTTCCTTTAATAGGGAGAGCTCGTAATCCCGAAACTTCCCTACAGGTGCCAGGCGGCCATTGTATGGCACCACTTTCGCATCGGCAAATAGCGCCGCCCGGGCCGAACCGCTCCTCAGTGGAATGCCGATGGCGGTCAGCGCGGCGTAGTTGTGCACGGCTTTCTGTCATTCTGCTGGAATGCGGCTTGCAAAGCGTATATAACAGCCAAAACTTTTTCTGATCTGTATATCTTGAAAGTAAGAGCAACCTCTGCGAGGCATGCATTGTGTAGGATTTACGCCCATACTAAGAAAATCGCAGACCACCCTCAATGCGCTATGCTGGAAGTCGAACTGGAAGTTCACGTTCGTTCCTTCGTGCAATTTCATGTAGAATTGTTGCATGCCTGCAGTTTGGCTCATCGGTGAATACATTCCAGCTAAAGTCTCCTGTAAAACAGTGGTGGGAAGCCGATTCAAGTACACGGCGGCGCTGGCCCTTGGCAGTTGATGAGAAACGACGTCATGCATAAGCGAAATAGATAGTTGCGGGAGGATTTACCCTGAAACAAAAAGGTTGAGAGAAGTCGCTACGTAACTTTTTCTTTTGCGCCAGAACCGTGTCTGATGTCACAGAAATACGTTTACAACAGACATGTGAAACAGCTTCCAGAATAATGACCGCACGACTCTAGAGCAATATTGCTTGTGGTAAAAAAGCATTGTTTTACGCCTTTAATAAAATTTGCAATGGCTGCTGACTAGTTGGTTAAGTTGTTTTTTAAAACGCAATTACTGCTTGGCTAAAGGACGTACCAAAGGGAAGGAAGGGGCCAAGAACCTGTTCTCAGTTTCACAAATGAATGGCGAGGTCGCGTTTTACCCCGAGCTGGCTTGAAAAATTATGCTCTCCCTTTCAGGATGACGATGATTTGACGCAAAGCTTTTTCGTGAGGTTTTCCTTGGTTGCTGCCTAGGCTCGGACTTTGACTCGCAGACTGTTGGGACTTGGAGTTGGGAATTGAATTTGACCCGCACGCAGCCTGGTCTTTTTGTCGCAGCGGCCTAATTTTCACCCTTTCCGACATTTCGCACGAATGAATGGATGTTTTTTCTTCTCTATGTTTTACATCGAAGCACCTTTCTCTAATCCAAACGGCTTCCAGCGTGTCAAAAATGCGTCTGTGCTCGAGGAATCGGGATGCCGCACCTCTGTGAGGCAACTAGTCGCACGTTTATGGTTTTGTTACAAGGCACTATACACTATTTGCGATGAGGTACACGGTAAGGAACGCTTACGCATTAAAAAACACAGGCTGACCTTAACACTCTGCCATATTTTTATTGCCGCGATCGTCTTTCGGCGCCAGCTTTTATTCCACACATGTGATAAAATGGGGCGGGAACGGGGGGGGGGGGGTTGTAGCTTGGGCTTTTGGGTGGTTGAATTGCTGTGACTCCAGGTAAACTGACCACTACAAACGCGCAAATTCTGTTTACTCTATCAGGCTCCCATGCTGTCACTCATGAAAACCGAAGACGGAATGCTCACGCTTACAGCAAGAAGTGTAACTGCCGCGACGTTTCCAGGGCCACACGGTAATCGATCTCGTACGTAAGTGCCCATTTCTTCAAAGCACACGCATTGACGTATCTTACCGTTAAGGCTGTTGTAGCAACAGTAGTCGTTGAAACCAGTGAAAATTATTTACACAGGTATTAATCAGTACTAATAGTAAAAGTGTTATTTGTACTCAAATCAGGCGGAGTCCGGCGTTCAACGGTGCAAAAAGCGGTCATGGCGAGGAGACCAATCTCCAAGCTTAGAAGCGTCCGATTAGTTTATGTAGCATCTAAGAGCTCAACACACATTCCTAAACTTTGTTTCACCACACACATCCGCTCACAAACCGCACCTAAACATTAAAAGCACCGAAGCAAACACGACCAAACCAACGGAAGGCTGCGTAGTCCAATGCGCCGGTCCATTCCAGTAAAAAGGGGAACGGCGAGTGGTGGCGCCACCCGTCCAGCTGCCTAGTCCTTTAATAATATTGCTATTAATAAAACCCGCAAACAAAGCACACCCAGAGCATCGCTTCCTGGCAGAATCAGGATCCATGGGCGAGGCAAACTCTTGGGGCAAAACATCTGGGGCAAAACATGTTGTGGTCCTCAAAACACGTTGGTACGTGTCCACACATTTAACCAAATATCAGATATACCCGCGAATACATCTTAACACCGATCATGAGAGTATCTTCATCACCAAGCTGCTGATGCCACAGAATTTCCTCCTCCAAAAACATAAATGCCGCACACTGCAGTGTGAAACCTACGGACCTCTGATAATGTTAGGGATTGCTTCGAGATGTGAGGAATGTAGCTACAATGGTCTGTACGTGCCCTAAGAAGCGCAATAAACAGGCGCTCGTATGCTTCCCACATATACCCTCTCTGGTGGAAATTATCCCGCGCCAAACAAACGTTTAGCATTTAAAGAGGAGCAATGTATCTTCATGAACAAATGAAACTCAAACACAAATATATATAAAAAAAAACACGCAATTCCTTTCCATGCAAGTAAAATTGTCGCGTGGCTTCATTACAGCAACAAAGATTGAAAATCTGTCTTCCAATACGCCGCAGTAGCGGACCATGATTTCATTTCCACAGATCTATTCTTTGTTTCGGTGTGTTGTGGATTTCCGGTCTCGTTTCATTTTTCCATGACTGCACATGAATTCGGCGGGTATATTTTACGATGATAGTGCAATGTCCGCATCCGGTTTGTTGTAATGTTTTTACAGAGCCACGAGAGCGGCTTCTGTATTGTTCCCAAAACCACGTGGCCACTTCCATTACGGATAGCATAATATGATACCGAGACTCGGCCTAACAAGTGCACTTGAAGGAAAGTCACCGGTTTAGGACGCCTTATTCTTCGTTCTTTTGCCAGCAACACGCGATATTCTGTGGGTGATGTGAGTAGAGAGAACAAAATTACCAGGAGAATAATTAATTTTCTCACTGAACCTTGATAAGCGCCAATGAAACAACGTTGCAACAACAAAGCTCCGATGAAACACCAAATAGGTGAATTGCAGCGGTATTTGCTGCCGAAGGCAGTGCATGTATGCAGTGTATTTATTCTGCTCCAGTTATTCCTAAAAATAAAAAAAGAAGCTATATTCATAAAGCTAAAGCTTTCAGAGTAAGTTGGAGAATGTAACAAATATTTTCATGCAATAAGAAAGTAGTCGGTTGCTCGTAGAAACTGTTGCCGTCATCGAAGTTGCTCCGAGCGCTTGAAACGCCTAGCTCTGAATGTTTGGAAACAGCAATCAAGAGACGATACATCGTTAGAGTCTCCGCCCGCATCGCATACTCCGGTGCAATTAGCCGCTGTGTCCGACCAGACAAAAACGAAAGAAGCACCTAATGATCCCGCCGATACGATCAGTTGGAGCTGGGCTGAGCTGCTAATGATGCGGGGATAAATTTATCCTATCTGGCTACCGTAATTAATTGCTCAATTGTTTTGTACGTTAGCCGTTGGAGCATATCTTGATGAGGACTCATACTTGTTTAAGAATGATGTGTATATCGTAGATAAGGAATAATGTTGAGAACTCGCCTAGTATAGCATTAGGCGCCCCGGCTTCAAATATTACTAGCTTCAAAATTGACTTCAAACGTTAGAATTCACTGCTGCGGGGATACAATCGCCATATTGAGGGAAACTAACTAATAAGTGGTGCCCAACATTTAAGAGTATTCCCCACAAATTACCTTGACATTTGTTTTTACATCTACGGAAAGAGGTACATCATGACCCCAAAAATGAATAACCTTAAGTATTGTGGGATAATTTCAAGCAATCACTTCAAACACGGTAACCATAGCGTATGGCACTTTCTATTGCACAGTTTTAGACTGTAAAAAAACACAACGAAAATGCCCATCTTGAAAATGGTGCGTATGTACCATAGTCCATACTATATTGTGTTGAATCCCGGTGGACGCCCCACCGCACGTTAACCCAGGGTAATATATCTAGAAATGCAAGCACAGAACATTGCCAAACCCCACCGACCATTATTTTGACATTGAAGAAATACCGGCCGATATTTTACAAGTTGCTATTGTCTTCATCACCACAGACAAGCAAGCCTCAGTTAATTGTTATTTCCCTGAATTTGAGTTTTAGGAAACTTTTATTGGGCTGCTTGCGGTCAAGTCTCACAAGGCCACTCACAGATTCGGAACATGAATGGGTATTTAGTCAACGCTGTAGGGCGCTGCTTCCATCCGTAGCTTTTATTATTGTGTTTATCCACATGTAGGGAGAACACACAATCAGCTGAAAGAAGGCACAAGAAACACCATTCTAACAAGAGTAGTTTTGTGCAATGAAGCCATATAGAATTCTAATTATATGCGTTACAACAAGAGAACGAATGTTTTTATACCTATAGTTATTCAGCTTTTTCTGAATCAGCGCAGGCAGGCAAGGTATTTTATTAAATAATTTATTGAGCATGCAGGGGACAAAAATATTACTGGTTGCTGGCCCCGAAAAATAACGGCTTATTTTGTGGCGTGTGGACATTATCGGGTAAGGAGACCCCATTTTTCCGTTTCTGCTTGGCATGTAGCGGAGGGAAAGAATTTTGCTTGTTTCTTCTCTTTGCGTCGAAAGACCATAGTTCATGGTGACGGTGCTGTCAAAAAAGCGGCTTTTGATCGATCAAGCCAATGTGTCAAACGCTCTGAATATAACACCCTGCAGCAAAACTTTAGCTGTGAAGATAAAAAATGTTATATAGAAAGATTAGGAATGAAAATAAATCGTTTTAAAAACGTCTTCGTAACACCTTTTATGCTAGTTAGGCTACAATATTATAAAATTTCTGATTCCGAAATTTACGTTTGCGGTATGGCCTGTTCACTGCTTCATGTATAAACAGCCGAAAATGTTTTTCCTGCTAGCTAACGGGCGCAGCTAACGGGCTAGCGGGGGCACCGACCAGCAACCGACTCCATCGCCGATGTCGTAGCCGCCCTCAAACATGCTAGGGCCTCCAGCAGGTGTGGGCCCTGGTGCTGTTGCACGTGACGGGCGCCTTCGACGATCTCTAGCGCACTGCCATCTCCCTGGCCATGGAGGAGGTTGGCACTGTGGGCAAGCTGCGGGGATTCGTCGAGGCGTTCCTGACGGGCCGCATGCGAAGGTGAAGGTGGGGGTCGCCCTCCCGGCACCCCGGTTGGTGGACGTGGGCAACCCCCACTGCTCCGGCATCAGGCCCTTCCTTTTCAACCTGGTGATAGCAGCCTTGCCAGGCTGCGTGCCCAGAGGAGGGGACAACCGATTGGATATTTCGGTGTAGGCCGATTACATCGCCCTGTGGGGGCTGGGGACCAAGGGTCAGGGCAGAGCCATAGTGCAGCAACTGCAGGCGGACATAGATGCAGTCCGGGCCAAGCCTGCGGGCGTCGGCCTACAGCGGTCGGTAACCAAGACCACCGTCATACAGGTGCACCAGGACGCCACAGCCCATGGATAGACCCGGCGTTTGACCATTGATGGCAAGGAGCTCAGGGTACGCTACCTGTGGCTCACCCTGGACCACCGGCTGAACCTTCGGCAGGGAGTGAAGGAGCTTTGATCCAGAGCGAAGCTGGCCACTGCAGCCGTGCACAAGATGGTTGCCCGGGACAGTGGCTGCTCCAAGCGGACGGTCCTCCTACTGTACGGCGTCTCGGTGGTGGGTCTCCGTAAGTATGTACGCGCTGCCACTAGTGTACCAGCAGAAATAAACCTGGTGCCAACTAGAAGGAGGCAACAGCAAGGGGGTCTGCGCTTGCATCGGCCTGTCCCAGAGCTCGCTGTGCGCGAAGGGCTGGCCGTGGCGGGGGCGTGGACCCTCTAGATGATGGCTGACCTGCGGGTGCTTGGCCAGATTGACCAGCTGCAGAGCCGGAAGTGGTGTGGCCCGCTGCTGCAGCGGCTCCGGTGCCACCAGAACTGGCACCTGTGGTGTATTCTACGCGTTCTACGAGGAGGTGGTGGCCCCCTATGGACGGAGAACCTGGTGGCCCCGCCCCTGGTCTGGCAACTGACGGGTGGCTGGACATCCTGGGGCTGCGCCGGAAGCTGCGGGCGCCCCACTGCGGGAAACTGCTGCTGGCTCGGGGCGTCGACTGGGGAGACATAGACGGAATGCTCTAGTGTACACGGATGGCTTGGTGCGGCAGGAACAGGGGTCGGCTGCAGTGGACGCCGTGCTGGGAGAGGCCACCCGGCAGGTGCGGCTGCCCTATGCCTCATCTTTGGCAACGGCTGAGCTGGTGCGCGGCGGACTGGGCATAGACCTGGTGGTGGAAAAGGAGCCCTTGCCCGAGCACTGCGCCCTGCTCTGCGGCTACCAGGTCCCCAGGTGTGTCTTCGGAACGGAGTCTCGCACTCCCGGTTGGTGCGCGCATCCGGGAGAAGGCGGCACATCTGGCCGACCGGCGCACTCGACTGTGCCTGGAGTGGGCCCCTGCCCACATCGGACTGGATGGCACCGAGCGGCGAACCAGCTTGCCACGAGAGCCAATGCACTACCTCCCTCTGATATTTTGGCCCAGGCGGCAGCGGACGACGCCAGCCTCATCATACAGCGACAACTCCGAACCAGGCATTGAGACTCGAGGCTGCGTGTCAGAGTGGGCCTGCCGACTGTGCGGGTCTCACGCCTGCCTCGTAGACTGCGCTCGGCCATCCTGCGCATCCGCAGTGGGGGATAAGTGGATGGCTGAGCGGAAGTACCTACTGGGCTGGGTGGCCAGTCCTGCCTGAACGCACTGCCGAGCGCCCGTGCAGTCCCTGCCGCACGGTCTGTACGAGTGCCCCAAGTTCGCGGCAGGGTGGGAGGAGCTGCTGGCCGCTCTTCAAGGAGTGCGGCCACTTGAGGGACTGCTTTGGCCCCGTGCAGTGCCCGGGAGCGGAACCAAGTGCTTGAGACCTTTATTACATACCTGGTGGCCTCGAGGCTACACAGCGCACACCACTACAACATCTAAGCCCCAGATTTTAGTGGGGTGCTTCTGCTGAGGCAGGTTTTGTATGGGTGCGTGCGTCTATGTGTGTCCCCTTTTACATGTATGTTAAACATTGTCTTCTGTACATTCACGTTTTGTTTGTATCTGTAGTGTTTCACTGTATTCCAAATTTCCTCAATGTTTACCTCCTCCTTTTTTGCTTTTGTGTTTTTATGATCCTTGTCAACTTCCGCTTTCTGTTATATATATGATAATGTCAACCTTCTCCCCTATCTTTCTATTCCTATGTACTCTTTCCTACCTATCCAACCTCCCCTACACCAGCAGGCGTTCCGGTGCCTGCCCCGGAACATACATACATACATACATACATACATACATACATACATACATACATACATACATACATGCATGCATGCATGCATGCATGCATGCATGCATACATACATACATACATGCATACATACATACGTACATACATACATACATACATACATACATACATACATACACACACACGCCAACGAAACGGGTGCTGTTAAAAAGCAGCTTTACTGTACCTCTGTCTGTCATTATGGAAACAATGCTGCAACTTGTCGCAGCGCGCCTCTCCCCTTGCCCCGTTAGTCTACCAACGGTGCCTAATGAATTAAAAACCATGCTTAATTTTGCGCGAGGGCATCAATAACAGCATGCCGTTTTAAACTGTTCACATATGTTGCATGAAAATTGCATCATTAACAACATTTAAAATTGAAGAATTAAGGGTTGTGCAAAAAACACGGTAATTAGCCAATGCGCTACAGCGCATGAAACTGTAATTTACTGTGGAGCTGTATTAAACTAGGTTTTCACTCCTATATCTAGAGCCTCACTTCAAAACTCTGTGCGGTTAAGCCTACTTCAGCTCCCAGTCTCTGAAACACGTGGCGTTCAATACCGCGAACTGTATAGAAACACTCGTCTTAATCCGGCAGAGGCGAAAAGATGGGCAACGAGGCAATTCATAGAATATAAAGGAGGAATCTTTTTTCGAAATGAGCCAGAGCCACAAAACGCGAATTTGAGAAACAAGCGGAAGTTTTTCATCGGACCTAAATGCAGCGCCATCAAAACTATTATATGATATATATTACACGTCAACTGGGGGATGTTGATGGCCGCAAGTAATCAAAAATAATGGCGCAAATTCGAGAAAATATGGTGTGGTAAGTTTGGATTTGGCTCATACTGGAGTGGTAAGCTCAAGTTCATGCTCCATTCTTATGAAAACTTTGTTTAAAATTGACTTTCAAGCATTCTGGGATTGCGTTTTGGTGAAGCTATTAGTTGGTCTGTTCGAATTCTTTCTTGGGATAATTATCTTGGGCGCACCTCAAGGCATAAACGAAGTAAGTAAGCTCTTCATTACTTTGCCATGAATTTCCAAAACGCTTCAAGAGAACGTTTCCCCTACCTTATTCTTCACCCCAATGAAGTGGCTCGTACTCTCAGAGAGGGGGGGGGGTGAGGATTTGCCAGGGCTTGTAAGCGGCGCCATTTAGTTAAGTACTAGGATGGTAAATTTGGGAATAACACTAAATATACCCAGAGTTATTTCGTAGGAACGGGTGAGACAAAATGAAATCCTGGTTTCACATCTCTGTTTCAATTTGTTCACTTCTTCCGTTCACTTCGTCCTTGACATCTGGGGACCGATCTTTTGCCCATCTCCTAATTGCCGCCTGAATTCGTGATCAGTCAGCTCCGGAACGCAAAAGAAAAGACTTACGAAAACTCCCACGAAACAGTCTGAAAACTTAAGCCGAAAGCAAAGTTGAATTGGGCAAATGCATTTGGCTCATTTCGATCCTCGAAACCGCAGGATCTGTCTCATCTTCGAAATGAATTAAGACCTGTACAGGTTTTCAAAACATTATCTGAACTATTTTCGGGCCACCCCTTTCTTAGGGGACAGTCGCCGAGTTTTTCTTGCCACTGCAGCTTTATCCGACGAAGTTTCGGTTTCTTGATCTGGCTCATATAGAAACAAAAACACCTCAACTGCAAGGCACTGGAAAGCATCAGCTGAGGCCCATCGCGAAAAACACTTTGTCATGATGCAAGAATATGAAGGTACCCGAGAACGTAGGGCCGAAGGTAAGCGCCTCAAGTATTCATTTGGACCTAAGGCTTTCGCATTGAGAATTACTGAGAAGTGCGTAGGTGTCTTGAGGTTCTCGTGGAATCATGCATGAGTTAATTACTACCACCGCGATGGTAGTCGTCGGTGGTTTAAGCGTGCATGTAAGACGTTTCGCTTGTAGTATCCCAGCCATTTGTCGCAACGAAATACCCAGAGGCCTAATTGCATGAATGTGACATTATGAGGACATGTATCACAAGTTAAAAGTATGACGATCACTGTGCAGGTGATAGAAAATTTAAACGGAGCCCGATAGCCACGAGCCACAGCCAAACTAGACAAACCTGCATGACAGCGCTGTCTACGAGTGCACGCGTCGGAGATAGCGAGACTCCACCGCCCCATCCGGACGGCCCATCTCTATAATCCCACGATCGCGTTGTCGCCGCTCGAGCGAAGCCTCACTGGACTTGCGCATAATTATACAGAACGAAACGCGTAGAGTTACTTTGTATAATTTCAAGTTGATGACTAAGTACTGCGGCGGGACGGTCAGATAATGCGCCGATGGGATAGTTTTGGGATTCCCAGACTATTTCCAGATTTGACAGAATATTGCGCGCAAACGGACTCAAGTGTTTGCTTACAGCCACAAGCATGCGCCCACCTTTCGTAACTTTTGTAGCGAGTGATGAACTTAAAAGGTTTTCTGTACTTCAGATATTTCAGAGTCATCCGCCGGTGAAGCCAGATTTAGGTGTCCTACATCGGTGAAGCGAAGTTTCTGTTAAATCAACCATATCTCCGGAACACGAATTGATTCCTGCGGAAAGTCGTGTATGTTTTCTTTATTGCTCATCTAATGTTCCTGGAAAGAAGAGAAAAATACTGAAATGAGGACTGTACTGTTCCACCCCTCGACAACCTTTATTGCGGTGTGGTTGGGTTAGTAGATGTGCTGGCTACTGCAACCATATGTAGGGTGTAGGACTCTTGGGAAGATTTTGGCTGTGTTGTTGTAGGGAATTTATTATCCGAAATATACAAAATTTCGTCCTCCACTGGTCATGCGAGTAATATTTCCCGTGAATTAGTAGTTTTCTGTATATCAGCCTAAAGGAACGAGTACCGGCTGGGTTTTCAGAAATTCGATTACTTTTCTGTGAGCTGTGCGCGTTTCTGGAAAATTGCCTTCGCTAACACGCACACCCAGTTCCTGCAACTTTGGTTTTGCTTGAAAAGATTTATCTGTTGTTTCAAAACTAGGGACTTTCACCACCAGGAAATTTCAAGAGCCCGAGTCGATACGCACGTTCATTGGAGATCCTGTCGATCTGAATGTCACGACATGATGATAACAGGTCTAATACTTTTTTCTCGCTGTGCGCCCAGCTGTCCTTGTCATCGGGGAATTCCATGAAAGGAAAGGTTATCGCATGTGACCCTGTTTTTTTTTTTGCTTATCAACACCAGCTCGCGGTAGCACTTTTTGGTCCTACAGCTCTTTTATTGTATGATCCTATATTGATGAGGCACAGTCCAGCTCGCTGCGTACAATGGGTTTGTAAAGAATTATATTGATGGATAAATGATCACAGTGAAAGTTGTGTTTAGGATACCAGAGCATGCAATTTGCTTCGTGAGCGAAGCAATCAACGTTTTCCCAAGAAAGATCGGTTATTTTATGAACGCCTAAATACTTGAATGATGAAGCGGATTCAAAAGCAATGTCCAGGTGATACGATGGCATGGTTGTCGAAAGGCGTGAAATGCGATTCAAATACTTTTTTTCACGTTTAGCTTCATCTGCCACATGCTACAGCAGGCGGAAATGGCATTCATGTCCTTTTTAGGAGCATGAACTTCGTCGTTAATACTTCTTTCTTGAAAAGAAAACACAGCCATTAGCAAATAACTCATTCGGATAGGAAGCGCACTTATGTAGGTCATCAATGTAAATAATAAGAAGAAGTCCGAGAACTGATTGTAACGCCTGATGTTACGGGACAAGGGATGACCTAATGACGGTAGCTGTGACAAATTGTTGGCGATTATTAACTGAACCTTAAAGTAACTTTGCTACGTTATTTTCAATTGCAATATTTCAGAGTTTTAGTAGAAGTAACCGGTGCGCAAGTTTATGAAAAGCTTTCGCAAAAAAAGAATACAATGTGCTAAAGACCGACTGTCAAGAATAGCGTAAATTTTGTGAGTGAAAAAGAGCCATTGTGTCTCACAACAGAAAGTTTTGCAGAATCCATGCTCAAGTGGATGGATAAATGAATTGAATTCGCGAAAGCTAGTGATGTGCGAGCAATTTATACGCTCAAGAAATTTGTACGGCACGCTGGTTATGGTTAGGGGTCTGTAATGTAAGGGTGTATGTTTTTCTCCAGATTTAAAAGCTGGTACATATCATCTTCTCGATTTTGAAGTCATGTGGTAATTCGCCGATGTCCAGTGATCACTGAAAGATTTTCGCTAAAACAATAGAACAACATATCTCACTGTTTTTTTAGAAATTTAGAACTTGTACCATTATTGCCAAATGCTCTCGATGATTTATTACAATCAATAATCTTACAAATACCATTTGTGTCAATTATTATTGGATGCATAGGCAAAAGAGTATTGCGGAGAAACATTAGTATTTGCGAAAGTGCCGGGTTTTTAAAGGATTTAGAAAACACTCTGCCTAATGCGGTTGATCATTCTTTGTCATCAACTCGTTCACCTTCAGGGCTTGTGAGCACTAATCTGTTGCTTTAAGAGGGGTTAAGAACATTCCGAAATTGGGGGGTTGGAGGTTAATAAGCATCAAGCAACATATTTGGCAAGGTATTTATCAGAAAATTCTTTTTTTTGCGGTTTGAACTGATGAAACTTATGCTTCAGCGACTGCGCGGTACGGTTTTCGGCAGTGTTGGCTTGGGGACGTTTTCGCCTGGCGATAGAGCGTTTTTCGAGTCTGAAAACCGCCGAATATGCGCGCTGTACTAGTGCGTCTTAGGGTGTACGAGATTACGCCTAGAGGAACCTAACGGTGGGTCAGCTCAGGGATTTTTTTCTGACTAATTACCTGTTATATTCAACAAAGTCATCCTAACATCCAGTCAAATGTGACATCAGAAAACCTGATTGATTGATTGTAGGGTTTGAGGGTGTGAGGCGCGCCGTACTGGAGGGCTCCGGATTATATTTGACCACCTGGGGATCTTTAACATGCGCCGAAATCTCGTAAACACGGCGTTTTTGCTTCTTGCATCACCAGAAAAGCTGCCGCCGTGCCCGGGAATCAAACGCGCGACCTCGTGCTCAGCAGCTCAACGCCTTAGCCACTGAGCCACCACGGCGGGTGACGTCAGAAAACTGTGTAGCCTGGAAATGATTTTGGCTAAATCAGTGTTCCGGTAATCACTTAAAATTTTGGGTGTTCTGTTAAGATTTTTTACTGGTATTGAATTGCAAAAACCTCCGCAATGAATGATCACTAAAATTAGGCATGAACGCAGTTGGAAAGCACAACTCTCGACAAGTGGTAAAAACCACGTAAAATACATTAGCGCTCGAGGGTGTTATCCGAGTAGGTTGGCCTACTAGTTGTGTTATATTAAACTTTTTGCGTACACTAATAAATTCCGTACAAACTGGAGCGAAGTGATTTTTAAGGGACGTCGGTTCGGTCCTGGTAATTACAGGGAAGCTAAAATCACCCAATAGAAAAGACAGGAGAGAAGGATAACGGATTATCAGACAGTTTATGGTTCCGTGAAGCTCTGCGGCAAAAATCGGCAGTTGGAGGCCGATAGCATGTTGTCAAAATAATGCGCCGATGGGATAGTTTTGGGATACTCAGAGTATTCCCAGATTTGACGGAATGTTGCGTAGAAAGCACTGAAGTGTTTGCTTACAGCCACAAGCATGCCCCCGCCTTGCGTAGCTTCTGTAGCGAGCGATAAACTTGAAAGGTGTCCTGTATTTCAGATATTTTAGAGTCATCCGCCTGTGAAGCCAGATTTCAGAGTCCCATTTCGGTGACGCGAAGTTTCTGTTAAAGCAACCATATCTGCGGAACATGAATTGATTCCTGCGGAAAGTCGTGTACGTTTTCTTTATTGCGCATCTAATGTTCCTGAAAAGAACAGAAACATACTGAAATGAGGACCGTACCGTTCTACCCCTCGACAACCTTTATTCCGATGTGGTTCGGTTAGTAGATGTGCTGGCTACTGAAACCCTAAATAGTGTGTAGGACTCTTGGGAAGATTTTAGCTGTGTTGTTTTAGGGGAATTAGCATCCGAAATATACAAAATGTGGTCCTCCACTGGTCATACGAGTAATATTTCTCGTGCATTCGTAGTTTTTGTGTATTTAGGCTTAAAGAAAGGAGTACCGGCTGGGTTTTTGGAAATTCGAGTAGCTTTTTGTGAGCTGTGCCCGTTTCTGGAAGATGGTTTTCGTCAACACGCACACCCAGTTCCTGCAACTTTGGTTTTGCTTGAAAAGATTTATCTGTAGTTTCAAAACTAGGGAATTTCACCACTAGAAAATTTAAAACAAGCTCCGTCGATATGCACGTTCATTGGAGATATCGTCCTTCTGAATGTCACGACATGATGATAACAGTTCGAATACTTTTTTTCTCGCTTTGTGCCCAGCTGTCCTTGTCATCGGGGAATTCCATAAAAGGGAAGGTTGTCGCGTGTGGCCCTGTTTTCTCTCTTATCAACACCAGCTCGCAGTAGCACTTTTTGGTCCTAAAGCTTTTATTGTATGATCCGCTGACGTCACTGCTCCGCTGATTGCGTGCCGATTTAGACCTTTTGTTGAGCAATGGTCAGCCTCTTCCCGAAGCTAGCTGGAGAGGATTCAGTGTTTCGTTGGCGATCGCAAATTTCTGCCGTTCTTGTTTTTATTCTTCGTGGCTGTCTGGTGTGGCAGACGACTGTGCTTGAAGTTGTTTTAGAATATTTAAGATTTCACTGTTTTTGTACTGTCCGGTTGCCGAGTCACTTTCGGAAGGGTTCAGAGGTTTGCTATTTTGTGAGCTCGCCTCCTTGAGAGAATCGGCATTTGCTTCGATATCTGTAGCCATTAACGAAACATAGCATTGATAAGACTTTCAAATAAAAGCACAAGGAGTGCGTGAGCACTGGATCAGCAAAAGACACTGATTGTCACTCTTCCTGGCATACAGAAAATACAGTTACGCTGCTGAACGAAGAAAAACAGTGGATTTTGAGCCAATGCGGCCCGTCATCTGTAAGCGTGGCCAGTGGTGAATTTTAGGAAGGACCGCTCTTATAAGGCTAGCACTGCTGGTACTGTGGCTGATGATGAAGCGCTCAGGCAAGGGAAGCGAACATTCATGAAACGGGTCGTCGACATGATCCATTATTGGGGCTCGGTGCGCAGCCCGATGCGTTGTTGGTGGGAACCGTGAATTGCACCTGGTCATTCAGGCATGCGTCGAATCGGTAAGCAAGGAATGGTCAATCAGGCAAGCGTCGAAACAAAAGAAAATGGATGAAATTAGCTACCAACACAGTAAATACGCACAAACCATAACAAGTACTACACGTACTTCGGCATTACACAAACTGCACATCCTATCATGCATTATACAAAGAATAATAAAGAATATATTATCATGTATCATACAAAGAATATAATATCACTTATTATACAAAGAATTGCACAGTCAAAGATAGGGCTATACAGTGGAGTGAAGAAAAAAAATGAATTTAAAGAAAATACAATTTTTGTAGGGACATCAAAATGGGGCAATCGATAGAGCAAATAGTAGTCTTTTTGACATATGTACCGATAAGCAACAAACAATTAGCACATTCAACATTTTCTAAAATACTCTCGTAGTTCTCGGAAAGTCGTTTCGGGGAGTCTAATTTCCTGGCTATTGAGTTCATTTAAGAGTCTTGGAAGTTTCTTTTGTAGGGTTTGCAGTCCATATGAAGTTTTGTACGTTTGGAAACAAAAGGGTTCAACTTGCCTTGTTCGGTATGTTTTGGTGCTTTCTTGAAGTTTTGCTAATTTAGAAAAAAAGGGGGAGTTTTTAAGCGCAGCCTGCTTTACTGATTTACACAGTAGGTAATCGAACGGTTTTGCAATAGGCACTATATTATATTTCTGGAATAAATGTTGTGTAGGTGAACGCGTAGGAAGGTTTTCAAAAAATATAATATACCTATTGTGGTTTTTCTCTTGAGTTTGATCTCAGATTACTGACCCCTCTTCTACGTTTCCGGACAAATACCATGCGTTTGGTTCTTTTTTCCTGGAGAGGCTTCTACATACCTTTTATGTTGCCGCCACGCCAAGCAAAGTATTGTTAATTTACTGCCAAACGTGACAACAAAACACGGCACGTTATTTGTATGCCCCGTTATCTGTGACTTGGAAATAGTGAAAAATCTAATTTCTTTTGTCAGAAAACAGCTTTAAACTACGCCTCATGCGAAACTCCACCTGCTGCAAATTCTTGGGGTTTTTACGGCGTCAGCATGTGGGTGAAATTAGTTTCCCTATACCACGGTGACAGGAGCTGCCATTTGCAAGCTGTTACATCACAACACGTCACTTTTACGCAGTCTGAGGTTGCCAATGTGTGACGTAAGCTTTCCCGCCATCTGTTTAAATTACGCCACGTCCCCTCAGCCAATAACAGATAGGGAGTGTCATACTTAGTCATATTGTTGCTGAATAGCCAAGAGAGGCCTACGTTGTCATGTCCTCCGAAAGGGAAATTACGTTCACAGCCGCTAGATGCACTATAATCTGAATAATATTGGTATGGTGGGCGGTCTCTTACTGACAGTTTATGCTTTCTCAAATGGACATTATAACAACTATCAGTTGGGACAACATACGTTCCCTCGCAAGAAAGGAGAACGCTATACACAACGCACGTTGTGCACACGACGTACATGTTCCCTTAGTTAACGCCACAACCAGCCACTTCATTGTCACTGCCACGCTTCATATTTCCATCATGCCAGCCGCATACATAATGTAAGCAGCAATAGAAACGTGCACTTCATGGCGCTGACTCACTTTTTCAGGGCGTGAGTTGTATCGTGAATGCATGGGACGTCAGAACCATTCTTGAGAAACATTCTTCGCATGCATTCCCACAGCCGTATTTCGTTTTTAGGATTTTAGAGGGTTTTTACGGGTTCATTATTAAAGGTCTAGTGGAAATCCTGCCTCCCTTAACTTGATAACGTGTCAACGAAAGCAATTTTTTCTTCAAATGTTGACAGCAGTTAGTAACCATTGAGCGAAAATACCATAAAGCAACGGCGTTCTTAACGTGCTTAGTATGGTCCGACGATGAGCCAATAAAAGGCTTAACAGATCGGGGTAGATACACCCAGCATTGATGCCCCTTTCCAAACTACACATAAAAATGCTTATTTTCAATGTCGTAATCTTTCAATATTTTAACACCAGAATTGACTCCAATTCACTTTGCTTAAATATTGTTGAGACAACCCCTGTCCATTAAGGATGGAAGCTTCCTCGAAATGCACCCAGGAGACGTCCACACAACTGAACACCTTCGTGGGGATTCCGGTCATGTTCCTTTCTAGGCAGCGATCAAATTCGTCCACGAAAATATCACCTAGTATTACTGCCGCTCTCGGTTCGAATAAAAACCAAACTACTGCGTAAACACATCACTGCCGCGAATTTCAACAAAAAACAAAAACAAAACTTTGATGTACGTTGAAACAGGCGCGCTGCTTGCAGTCTTGAATTTAACTTGTTCCTTGCCTATCGTAATACATTCTTCCACGGCTAACGATATGAAGCATGAGGGAGCGAGTAAAACAAGTCTTCGACGTCAAAGATTATGGCAGGGCATTCCGCAAGCATATGTGTTTCCCGGAAACTCACTCCAGCTTGGAAATTGGATACGAGAAAAGAGTCTTTAACCTGCGCTGTAGATAGGTACTTTTGCAAAAAACTACATATAGATTAGTGCAACATGTCTCACTCTGTTAGAATTACCCTGAAAAACATTCATATCTTGTGCTTTTTGCTGTATAAAAACCGTCGATGTAATGCTAGCATTCTTGTCCGCCTCGGATAACTTACACATATTCAGGTCCATCAACAAGAAGCACGCCTTTTTCTTGATTGCCTTTAAGTTTACATCAGCTTTCCTCAATCTTTTCTCTACTCCTGGCAAGGTCTTCTGCTCATTACAACGAAATGAACCGTCCTGAATGAACCGTCCTCAGGCACACGAAGCTCATTTTGTGTGTAGGGGAAGCCGTTTGGTACCCGCGCGCAAGCGGCTCCGGCCGAAAGGGCACTTTTCCTTTCTCTTCGGTCTGCCGCCGGCTTGACGACAGTGTGCCTTTGAGGAACACACGTATTGGCGACGCCACCGCCGGCCTATTACGGGGGTCATTCCCACGCCCCCGTCAACGGTCGCCTTTCGGGGGAGCGCGTAACTTGTTGTCCGGCCGACTCAAGGCATTATTCCTGGCTTGGGGGGTCTTTTTCCCCTCTCTCTTGAAAAAACGCTGGGGTTCCTCCCTTTCCCTCGTCGAGGGAAGCTGTCGGCGTACGCATCTTTTGTAAATACACAGTCTTGTCTTGAAACTGCAAACTAGCTCCACGTCTGCTTTATCGCCTCCTTCAGCAGCCGACATTCCGGACTACTACAAAATTGGTGTTCCGAACAACGCTCTAACGAACACGCCGCGATGAGCTCCGGCGACAGTAGTGCAGCCTCCACGCCTGCAGTGTTCGCCACAGAGCTCAGGTTACAAAGTGTTTAGCCTAAAAATCGAAGAGTTTGGTTCAGCGAGGCCCGTTTTCAGCTCCGGCATATGACGTCGCAGTCGACGAAGTACCTTCACGTCGTCGCAGCCCTGCCCCAAGAAATCGCCGACGCTATTGGTGACATTTTGGTTTCACCCCCCACCCCCCACACGAGGACAATACGACACCCCCAAAACGATGGTGCTGGACCGCCTGGAGGCGCCTGAAGAAAACAGTGTTTAGCTGCTCTTATGTCGGAAAGAGATGGGAAACCAACGACCTTCCCAACTACTGCACCGGATGCGGCAACTAACCCTGTGTGCACGCGCGTCTGGACGGACGGCTCCCACTTCAGGAAATTTTTCTACAACGGCTGTCCCAGTCAGTGCGCATGGTTTTTGTAGGTTGAGATGAGACATCCCTTGATCGACTCGCGCAACTTGCCGATCTCATCACGGAATACACTACTGGAAACTTCGCGCCCATATCTGCTGCAATAACACACGAACAACCAGATCGACTGTAGCGCCTTGAGGAGAAATTGCAACAACATTCCGAGACCATGCAGCAAATTTCGCTGTCTGGCACTCCACAACAGGGCGAGCAACGACGCAACCCATCCCCTTCAAGACAGCCAAGCTCTTCCCAAAGAAGCCAGTCACGAGATTGACAGGTCGGAGTTTGCTGGCACCACCGTCGTTCCGGGACGGGTGCTAGCCGCGGCACTTAACCTTGCTCGTTTCCGAGAAACGCTCTGGCCAGTATTTAATGACGGCTTACGATATCGGCCCTCCATCCAGCCGCCCGTTCTTCGTTGTCGGCCGCGTGAGCAACTCGCGCCTGCTAGTCGACAAAGGAGCCGAAATCTCTCCCGGCAACCCCCGAGGATCGCGGACGTAACAAGAACATATCGTCGCTGCAGTCGGTGAACAACACTGCCATCGCTACGTCCGGCTTCCGCTCGCTGACAAAATACGTCAGAGGCGCCTGTTTCGCTGGGTCTTCGAGTTGGCGGGCAATAATTTCGCCGTACTCAGAGCAGACTGTGTGAACAACTGCAACCTGGATGTGAGCGTACGTGACCGTTCCCTCAAGGATAACAACACCGGTCAAAGTACGTGGTTTGGAGTCAAACATGTGCTCATCTGGAATCTGTGCCTTCCAGCCTGTAAATGCCTACCACCACGTCCGGGTCGAATTCCCTTCTCTCACCAAACCCCGAAACACGGAACAGCAAGTGAAACATAACGTGAGTCACCACATCGTCACCACCGGGCCGCCAGTCACCGCCCGGCCACGACGGCTGCCCAGCAACAGGCTTCAAGCGGCATGCAGTGAGTTCGAACATATGCTGCAGCTGGAAATTATTCGCCCTTCGCCCAGCAACCATACATCGCCGCTGCATATGGTGCTTAAAGATGACGGGGACGACTAGTATCCCTGCGGTGACTAGAGAGCCTCGAACGCATCAACAACGCTGGACGAGTATCCTCTTCCACACATTCACGATTTTAGTGCGTGGCTGGCAGGTACAAAAATATACAGCAAGATCGACCTCGTAGCGGCATACCAACAAATCCTCGTCGAACCGGAGGACATACCAAAACCAGCCATAAAAACTCCATTTGGCCTGTTTGAGTTTGTCCGTATGCCCTACGGCTTAAAAAATGCAGCGAAAGACTTGTATGGAGTCACCCGGGGTCTTCCTTTCGTATTTGTCTACCTCGATGACATTTTGCTGGCCAGCCGAACTCCTAAAGAGCACGAACAGCACCTCCGCCAGCTCTTTCAGTGTCTGAATGAGCAAGGTCGGGTGTTCAAACTTCAAACGTGCGTGTTTGGGGTAGAGGCTCTCAAAATCCCGGTCCACCACATCACTCCTGAATGCATTACACGTTTGAAATCGAGGGTGGAATCCATAAAGAAGTTTCCTGCTCCAACATATTTCCGCAGGCTGAGAGAGTTCCTCGGGTTCTTAATCTTCCACCGGTGGTTAATTCCGTCTTGTTCTCAAGTACTCAAGCTGTTGTCCGAGTTGCTGCGTCGAGACGACCAAAAGGCACCAGAATTGTGTTGGTCTGACGAACACCAGAACACTTTCCAGGAAGCTAAGTACGAACTGGCCGCGGCTACCCTTCTCTTCTATCCACTGCCTAACGCTCCTACACGCCTCATGGTAGACGCCTCCTCCACATCGGTCGGAGCAGTGCTGCAGCAACAGGAGGGTGCACAGTGGAAGCTACAGGGCTTCTTTTCGATACTCCTGAACCCTGAAGAAGTATGGTACAGCACTGTTGGAAGGGAGATGCTTGCAATCTATTGTTCTATTAAGCATTCCGGCTTCGTCCACGAAGGTCGTGAGTTCTACATCTTGACAGACCACAATCACCTCATCTACGTTTTCAACAACAACAGTTCCTCCTACTCAGAATGGAAATACGTCAGATCTAATTCATCTGTGAGTTTTCTACAGACATCCACCCCGTTCCCAGGGTCGAAAACGAAGCAGTCGAGGCCTTGTCTCGCGTCAACGCTTCCGGCACAAAAGTCCTGGACTTCAGGGTGATGGCCGTGGCTCAGCGGCAGCACACAGAGTTGAAGAGACTGAACGGTGGGGGATCTTCACTCGTGCTTTCGAAGGTGGCACTTCCCTACGTCCAGGGCATGTTAGCCGGGCATACCTCCCAGGCAACCCCACGACCTGTCGTCCCATTGAAATTTCGACGAGCGGTATCCAATACTTTCCTCTCCATCAGCCACCCAGGTGTCCGCGCCACCCAGTGGCTCATAACAGAACGCTTTGTTTGGCCCGGCGTCAACGCGGACGTGCGACGTTGGCCTCGGACATGTGAAACGTAGCAGCAAGGGATGGTGACTTGCCACACTCGGGCTGCACTACAGGAATTTCTGACGCCTGAGTTGAGGTTTAACCACGTTCACCTCGACCTGGTGGGACCGCTACCGCCCCGCCAAGGTTTCAGGTACCTGCTCAGATGCATCGATAGATACAGCGATGGCCCGAAGCTATACCAATTGTGGACATATCAGCTGAGACCGTCCCGCAGGCCTTTATTCAGACATGGGTGTCCCGCTTTGGCTGCCCCTCCCGCATAACAACGTACCGGTGACGGCAATTCTAGAGGAACCTTTTTAAGTGCGAATGCACTTTATAAGCGACCCCAAACCTTCCACCGCCGGCGGCGGCGGTGGCGTTGGCGGCGGCGGCGTCCGCAGTCCTCCTCTCTATATAAAAAAAACAGCATCCGGCGCCAGGTTTCGATCCAAGGACTTTGCGGCCGCAGCGCGACGCTCTACCGACTAAGCCACGGACGCGACGCCGATGTCACTGTTAGTAACGCGCCTTATATCTTTAACGCATTCAAACTACGTCGCCCGCGGCGTACGTTGGCGACTCAGCGGCGTTATAGCGGCTTGATAACTGCGTGGTGTACACGTGATACTACAAACCCGATGGAAGAGATGGAAGAGAAGGTGGCGAGGCAGTGGGCTGCGGGGGCCGAGCGCAAGCGCCGCAAGCGGGCCGACAACCGTGCATTCGCACTTTCACATTCTCCCCCTCGGGGAAATGCGGGGGAATTTTTTCCCCGCTTTCGACCCTCCTCGGCACGAGGCTGCAGCGTGCAACTGCCTACCACCCCGCCAGCAACGGAGTGGTGGAGCGCTTGGACAGGCAACTCAAAGCTGCACTCCAGCGAAACTCCATCGCCAGCACTGGGTGGAAAAGCTCCCGCTCGTTCTTCTTGGTCTACGCTCAACGGTGAAGGAAGACCTCGACTTCTGCGCTGCGGAAATGGTGTATGGCTCAACAGTGCGCCTCCCGAGAGAATTCTCCGACCAGACACCTTAAGCCCCAGCAGTCTCGGGCCACATCGAGAAGCTGCGCGCATGGCCTGCGCTACTGAGGCCAACAGCTGCTCTCATCACCCACAACAGAAAGGTTCTCACTTTTTCCCACATGGACTCAGGTACACATGTGTTCGTGTGACACGACGCAAGGAAGCCGCCCCTCACACCGCCGTACGGCTGCCCTTTCAATGTTTTGGGACGTAATAACAAGACCATCGCAATAGACGTGCGGGGCAAACGAGAAGTCGTCACCGTCGACCGCAGCCCTCTCATAATGACGTTTCTGTACATGCAGCCTCTCCCGTACGTTTTCAGTGATAACCAGTGGAATCTGACTTTTCGCTATTTAGCCGGTAACTGCTGCCTTTATTTAAAAGCTCTGCAATCGGTGATGGGAGCCTCTGTAGCGGAAGCCACTCGGGACAGCCCTCCAAGGGGCTTCCGCCGACGGGTACTTTTCTGTTCTCTCTGGTCTGCCACCGGCTTGACGACAGTGCGCCTTTGTGGAAGACGCGTATTGGCAACGCCGCCACCGGCATACTACGGGGATCATTCCCCCACCCTCTTCAACGGTCGCCTTTCGGGGGATTGCTTAACTTGTTGTCCGGCCGACTCCTAACAATAGTCCTGGTGGCGTTGTCGTCTGCTTGCTTTGCGGAGTTTTTCCTCTCTTTTTTGAAGGACGTGGAGGTTCCCTTTCTTTCCCTCGTCGGGGGAAGCTCTCGGCGTGCGCATCTTTTGAAAATAAACAATCCTGTCTTTAAACTGCCAACGAGCTCCACGTCTGCTTTCTCGCCTCCTTCAGCAGCCGACATTCCGGGCTGCTACATGTGCAAGGTGACAAACAACAAACCGCAACAAATGCACCCTTCTTGTCCGGCTCAAGCACAGTAATCTCATTTTCTACAAGGTGACAGAATAAAGAAGAAGTTGGGGAACGGTTACTGGGTTCAGATACCGGTCGATGAATGACCTCCGTACAGTTACTGATGACCGTTGTAGTTGCTATCCCAGCGGCCGTCCCTGTTTTCCTCCTGTGTGGCTACTGCGTTCGCCCTGGTTCCATCCAACAAAAGAAGCGTGAACTTCGTTCAGAGCGCTAAGAACTCAGAATGAGGCGTAAAAAGACTACAAACATTATATGTGAGTACTCAGAATACCCCTATTAGACCTTTATTCACGGTATTCTCAACTCAACCCTTGATTTTCGAAAAAATAAAATTCAGGAAAAACGCCGTACTTCGCGTGGCCTTAGCGGGCTCTTAAAGAGCGCGCTTTCAGAGCGTCCCCAACGAGATTGAGTGGGAACGGATACATACTCCTGTGTTACCAGTGTAATGCCAGCGGCTTCACAATGTACGCCGCAATCTGCAATTCGGTGCTGTTGGGGTTCTCGTTCCCCATCTTTATGGGACAGTCAGAACAGGATGTGGGTGCTAGTTTTAGCAGAAGGCGTTTTGCGGTTAGCGTGGGTGGTTCATTGATTTTATAAATTATACGCTTTGATTGGCCACCTTCGGTAGCTGTTCCCTGTGCCGTAGATGACGCCTAGGTATGGCGATTAGGGTATTTGCGCGTCACTTCTATTCGCGGAGATTGCACAAGCGCTCAACCAAGGCGTCCGGGAGGTTCACCTCAACCCACGGGAGGGGAACTGATACACTTTCTCAATGTTCAGTCGTAAGGAACAAACTTTTCAGTAATTGCAGTTATATTCGGGCATAATGAGTGGCTGGGCTGTTAAGATTACACGGCGATGGAACGTCTGGCCCGCCTGTTAAGATTCGACGACTTAACTAAAAGTAAAATATCTTGATACATAAAATTTGACTGGGTAAGTGGGAGAGAAAACAGTCAGATTTGTTATTCCGGTTGTCCATTTATTGAGATAATTGTGAAAAAAAGCAGTATATACATATTTATGCATGTTGTTATCGCCTTTTAAAAAAAAGAATTCAGATTGTTCATGTATATCATCCTAAATGCTTCTTATGAACTTTAAAACTTCCAGGTGGTCTCCCTTTCTTGCCCCCAAATGTGTTGTGTATTGCAATCCAAAAACTCCCCTTTTTGCGGGGCGAGCAGGTTTACCACCTGCTAACACCTCCATCTGCCAAAATCACGTGTCGTCTTCAAAAAGGTATGCCATCGGCTGCCGCATGCTGCAGTTTGGCACCTTGGAAAATCGTCGCCATGTTCATACCACGAAAGCCACTGCTTCTAATAACCTTTCGCCGCCAAAGATATTTACAAAGCGCTAACAAATTAATTCAAAGAACGTGTGCGGAGGCATACCGTGGGGATCGCTGTATGGTCCATTTGTGTAGAACATCGATATTAGGAAACTGCTGCGCCTCCACTACTACGGTATGTATACTTCAGGCCTACGCGGGCGACACGGCATTATTGTTAAAAAGCAAAATGAGGGTGTTCGAGCATTTTGCCGAGGAGGCGCTTACTGAGCTATCTTTTAGATAGGGCGGCAAAAGGACGGAGACGCGCGGCGTTTCTTACAAGGACTACGCTTCCAGATAAACGCGAGGACACCGAACGCATAGCATTCGATTTTACTTTTGGAAGCTGGACTGCTTCCCTGGCGCCTGTGCTTTATTTTGTAAATGATTGCTAAGTCCAAGCTATATGAAATATTATTTCATTACTCCATATTCCTGGCTCGCTCTTAGCTACGTGGCAATGTAATTGATGCACTGCATAAAAACAGCTCGAAGCCTAATATGATTTTTAAAACAGTCTGTGGGCTAAATTCGGGCGCTCCCGGGAGAACGGGGACAATATTCTCTGAAGGGGTGAGTCGGAAAACATTACCGGACGCTCCTGCCGGGGTCGTGCGTTCCAATTACCCTCCCCTTTGCACTGCCACACCTGTATGGCTGCGCTAAACACAATATGTTTCCGCAGACTTGGTTATTGTAAGTATCTGCTTGTTGATCTTTCCTACCGGCGTGCTCTGAGCTGCGTTTTGTGACCGGGCAGAGAAATAGACAACCACCGCGGCAGTTTTGGAGAAATTGATTGCTCGAAGGTTGTAATAACACTATAAACATTTGAGAAAGACATATATGCAAAGCAGAACAGTACACGCACTGGTTAAAATAGTGCTAATCGGGGCACTGACTTTCATAAGCTTATATTAAGCAACACGGCGCGTTCACGGGAAACAGACACGAAATCGGATCGTAACGCACACATACACCCATCATTGCCCACGCTAGTCCCTTCCACCGCGGATAGCGGAAGTCGGGCAGGTGTCCTTTCATTCATCTAACCTCCCGCCTTAAAAGACGTCCCATAAACGCTTGCCCTATTTTGGGAAATATGACGTGTGATTGGACACCAAATTGAGTGGAATAAGCTGAATGCTCACTGCCGGTGTCTAATAACGCTATTCTGTTGCTGAAATGTTCTTTTACATGCTGACTCAATCAAAAAAGAAACGTGCCGTTCTTTCGATGGAATATAAAAAAACACTGTTTTGAATAGAAGACATAAACTACCGTTTTGAAAAGCCCCACTTTAAAATAACAACGTAGCCTTTCATGCGGAGAAATTTATTTTTTCAAAGGCAAATCATCTCGTACAGCAACAGTTCACTTTTCCTACAGAAACGTGTTGCATCTCAAGGTAAACTCTTGCAGTTGGAGACAGACTGCGTGAAACACTTAACAAAGATACCGCCTGTACGAAACTGTACCGACAATTCACATTCTTGGACTTTCAGTGTCGGTCATGAACTTTGAGTCACGTCCTAACTGCAATTAGTGATTTGAAGATGTAGTTCGAGGCTAGTGAGGTACCGTTCTATAAGGATGTAGATTTAAGGCTAATCACAATCCCTAAACCTAGCTCCTACCGCTCACTGTGCGACTACAGCAGGGAACTACAAAATACAAGGAACAGAAAATTTTCGGCCGAGATTCAAGGATGAGAAGTTAAATAAATACTCGCTAGTAAAAAAAACTAAGCCAACAATGAAGGTTAACTATTAGCTTTTTCTTGCAGAGTGCCATGACGCTGGGAGTAATATCACCTTATAAACAGGTTGCTATGCGCCAAATTCAAGGAAAAATTGTTGCACCGAAACAAATTAAAACCAGTGGCGCTCCCCAATCAAGGTTTTGTTTTTACGGTGTTATATAATCGGCAGCGGTGAAACTTATCGAGTCATAATTTTGCGCACTCATAAGCCTCTGGTTTGTAGGGTAGCGCTGATAACCTTATCGCCGTCTAGTTTCCAAGGCAACAAAGAGTTGAACCAACTTATATTGCGCTACACGGAATACGACTCAAAAAGTGAATCGGCGCTAAAACAGAGAATAAATTAAATAAATTCTTTTTTCAATAAATTCTAGTTGGAAGTTCGGCACCGTGTTGTGTGTTACGTGTTTCTTCTTCGTCCCTGTTTTAGCGCCAATTAATTTTTAAGCAGTATGTACCAACTCGCCCACTTCAAGCTTTTGTCACTGAATACGAAAAGCTGCCCTAAAGAAACGCGCGTAACTGTCGCATGTAGCAGAACAAACTTTCACATTGCACCGTTTTGATCCGTTTCTCCCCATTCCCTCCAATTTCAGACCCATAGATTGGTATTACTTCCTTGCGACTGATTTTTCCGGATCTCGCTCAACTGCGGTAAGCTTAGATCCTCTTCTCGCAAACTTCCCTCTAGTCACGGCACTCCATATGTCTCATATTAGGAAACAGAAGCACCCACTTTTCTGAAGCCCTTCCACGTTCAACTAAAACACAGTTGCTTGAGCAAGTTTCACGCAATACTTAAGTTCGAGTACTCTATTTTATCCTGCTGGGCCATCGCAGATGACATGCTCCACTCCATTCTGGGCATTTTTATATAGCCTTTTTTGGGCCATTCTCTTTTCCAAGTTTACCCGCAGCCAGCATTGCATGTAAAACTAACAGACGGCGAAGATATTTTGCAAATAATTTTTTAGTCCAATTGCATTCACACATATAAGAACACACACAAGGCATGTGGAGGCGCGCAATTTTGAAAATCGGTGAGATATTTGGAAAGATGTGCAGCGTACCTATAGAAGTCTTTCTTCTCAACCCTTTTATTTTGCTATATATGCACAACGCTATAGATCATAGATGCTATAGCACAGGGCTATAGATCACAGTGCTATAGATATATGCCACTGTAATCAAAGCATTAACTGAAAGTCCTTCATGTATTCAATATCAATACCCTTAGCTAGTGGAGGTGACCTTAAGGTGGAATCTCGACCCAACACATTCAATTACACCCGCAGAAGAAAGTGTGTAATCGTCGTGTGTATTCGCTATGTTCTTTATTCTGATTTGTTGTCTAGCTTGACTGCGGCCAAAACATTTTTATCACGCGCCTTACGCCCTCAAAAATGAAAGGTTGGAGTTTTAGGAGTCGACGGTGCAGCTTATGCTATAGAGGCCACCGTGTGGAGGGCTGCGAAATAGTCTGAACTAGCCGGGGTATATACGTGGGTTGAACTCTCACCGCATGGCGTTTTTTTCTTTTCAGCATTAAAAACAATTCCTACACGTGGGCTGCCGATCCTTATGATCATATGTTACTTTTCACTCCCTCTCCCCTTCTTCGACTTAAAAAGGATGACGCCCTCTGTGCCGACAAAGACGGGGCGAAGGATGCCGTGGTGCACAAGTAAATGTTAATCTAATTCTGAGGGTAGAAAGCGTAAGAGGAAGAAGGGATAGTGATAACTTCAAGCATCCCACATCTTATAGCTGGCCGAAGACAGCAGACGCAAAAACGAGCGAAACCGCCAGGATGATTTTCGCAATTCTAAACATAAAATTTGGTAGCATGCGTATGAACTGCTGGCACCAACAAACCATACCGATTGGAATAAAACCTCACCTAATTTAAACAAGTACCTCTGTGTAAAAATTGTGATGAATTCAGTAGTACCAAAAATAAACACTCCTGCAAACGCCTTTTGTATGTTCCCGATGTGTAATGTCTTGGAGCGGTTTGCATTCTTAGGCAACACCTGAAGAAAAAAACAGAATACTAGGAGCTTGATTGCTCCAAATAAAACTGCTATTCCCCGCAAAATGTGAAGTGGGGACTTAATCTGTGAGTTGGAACGTTACATGGCACTGTTTTTACTTCGGATTTGTATTGCAGAAGCGTACAAAGATCTCACAGTACCGGCGCACTGTACAATACACACCAGCTGTGATATTCAATTGCGTCTCTCCCTCACCGGCCCACTGTTGTTTTTATAGTGATTGGAGCACACGTTTTACTAGAACATCACTATAAAACGTGGCCAGACTCACTACATATACAAAAATGACACACCGTTCCAACTAACGACGACGAAGGTTGAACGCAAAGCTTCCTTTCTCGTGATAGATTCTTTGATTGGCCAATACCACACTGCGGGTGGGTGCTACTCTGGAGAGAGAGAGAGAAATCACCTGTATTGATTCGTCCTGCGAGAAAGGTGCGGGTCAGGCCACGCAGGGCTTCGCCGCACCTCGTCGAACTACCTGCGCTAGGTAGCGGGCGGAGCCCGAGGCGTCGTGCCCGGGCGGCCGCGCGGGTTACTCGGATCGCCCGTGCCGTCGCCGTCCGCTCGACCCCCGCGGGGGCCGGGAGGCGAGGGGCGCTGGCTTTCCTTTCGCCGTTGCAGCGCCAGAGCTTTGGAGCTACGCACCACTTTTCTCCGCCCACTCCGCCTCTCAGGGGTGCACTCCGTAGGCCATTTGGGTTTGGGGCGTACGGCACCAATCGGTACCAGATGCTTTGCGTTCGCTTCGACCATGTCGAAATGGATCACTACAATCGACGCCGGCTTCATAACGAGAGGGATCCAGGTTCGATTCCGGCCAGGGGAAGCACTTCGCTCGTTCACTCCACCCACTTTTATAATCATAGTAAAAGAAAGTTGGATTTTCTGTAGGATGTATTGACGTACAACGGCATGCGTGATGACGCCAAAAAAGTTGGCCGTGTATTTGCTCGTTTGTCTGCAAACGTCGGAAAGCTGTATTGCTTTCCTTTGCAGCCGTATGGCTTCACTGAGGTGGATGCGAAACTTTCCTTCGTAGCAACTTATTCCCCCTGGGGGTATTTCCCTAAATCTGGTCGATTAACGACGGAGTCTAGTGCAGTCTTCTGCCGCTCTGCCTAGTACTCTTTCCCTGCCCTATCACTCCTCCTATGATAAGCACGGTAGGTGTCCTCACGTCAACTCAATTCTTGGCGGTTCACTGCTCGAGCTGCATGTGCTCGAACATTGGGTTTTTGTTGTACTTCTTGGAATTTCACCACATGGGTCAGGCTCCGAAGCGATCGCGTTTTGCGTTTTTGGGGTCAAAACGTTGTTTTTAAAGCATACTTTTATCGGCATACCAAGAATTAGACAGCCATATGCTTTTTATTACATAAACATTTCAAATACTACCGATGTATTTGTTTTGCATTAAAAACGTCCAATGTTTCTTGTTAGCTGAAAAATGTTTGCAAGCGTGATGTGGTTTCAGATTTTGCGGTGTGAGAAAGTTTGGCCTATATAAACTTGTTGTTGAAGAATTTATTGAAATTTCGGCCGGGTGGATGAATCGAAAGACAGACAGAGATACAGGCAGGCAGGCAGGCAGGCAGGCAGGCAGGCAGGCAGGTAGGCAGGCAGACAGACAGACAGACAGACAGACAGAGCAAAATGTTTGTGAATAAGTATCGCAAGCGTACTGTCATCTCTATAGCTCCCCACCCTCAACGCCCCTAAAAATACCAACAACTTCTATCCGAAGTACATGCGCTAAACATATGAACATACCCGAAACCGTAACGTTACCCTTTTCTTGCAGGTTCTCGGCGTGCAGACATGGTTACCTACATCTCTATACGAAGATGAAAACAACTGTTTCTTTATTGCAAGCTTCTGCAAAAACTTTGGCAAATGAAAAAGTCGCATAAATAAAGGAACACCAGGGCTGAACTACCCTTCTACTGCGGCGTTGCAAGTCCTTCATGTATCCTTCATCACTACCTAAAACCAGCACTGCAACTTTCAATTCTACTTGACTGCGCCATCGCACGGTATAGTTACCCGCTCGTCTTCAAAATGCAGGTGCTCGCCCCTATCATCAGAGTTGCTGGTTCCTGCTCGGCTGGCTGCCTCATCGGATGTTCCAGAGTACTGCGAGTGACGCAGCATCTGGAATGAGGCCGTCTTTCCCACGCGCGCTGTAAACGCTTCCGGATGTCCTGCTACGCCACCGGCAGATGATGGGATCACCGACGTCATCACCATATCACCGCCTTCATCGACCAGCTCAGCGAGAACAACTATAAATTGTCAGCAACCACCGGTCAAGCTCTGTGTGCTCTGTGGCTGTGCCATCGCACGGTCCACTAACCCGTTCGTCTTCGCAATGCCGGTTGGTGTACCACATGACCTCTTCACTAAAAACGTAGCGATTATTTTTGGTACACCTCCGAGCCCGTAGTGCTGTTGTGCCCGTGCCATTCAATGTGTAAATGTCGCTCGTGCCCTTTGCTTCTGTCTGGGGACGTGGAGTCCAACCCCGGCCCTGACAACTCTGCGCCTCAAGACCCCCTCCCCGTTGAACGCAATTGATTCGAATTCCAACAGTTATCTGCAGGTCAGTGGACACTGCTCGCCGAAGTGCAAGGACCTAAATCTGAACTACTAACAACTAACTGAGCTATGGCTTAGCTAACTAAGCCTATTACCAATCTTGAAACTCACTACCGAGGTCTTGTAACTGTTAGGAAGGATATCGAAACAAACAATGGTAACATCGCAGAAATCGCTCGTCAAATCTACGACGGGGACACGCAAGTTGACGACGCTGAAAATCGTCTCCGAAAAAACAACCTCATCTTTTACGGCCTCTCTCACCCCAAAACCTCCCGACAAATTCTGAGATTCTGAGTAAATAGTCATAAACCCCTGTCGTGACAATCTAAACTTGACTCTTGACCGTAAACAATTCGGCCTGTTCACCGCCTTGCACGTCATAGGAATGTTCACCAGAGGCCAATAATAGCCAAATTCACCTTCTTTAAAATCACAGAAGAAATTCTCTCTAATGGACGAAAACTGAAAGGTACAAACTTCAGTGTTGGGAACCTTTTCCTAATTCATTCCCAAAGCCTGGAAACACTTTTCGCATTTTCCCGTACCAAATCAGAACCCTTCTCTCCGCTGTACAAGACTTTGTTTCTTGTTAAAAAACGATACACTTTCAACGAAACATCCCCATCTGTCACATAAATTAACAAAAACAAACCGTGTCAATGTTACATGGCCCCAGTGTAGCCTTTCCTTTTCTGTAATCTTTATTAATATACGCAGCTACCTTCCAAATCGCTAGGTAGCCCCAAATCTTGTATTGACATCGGACAGCAACATACTCGTTCTGACAGAAACGTGGTTGACAGATCACGTCACAGACAATGAATTCCTGGCCGAATTACCAGATTTTGTTGTTTTCCGGAAGGATGGAAAACAATCACGTGGCGGGGGCGTACTCACTGCTGCCCATGAGCAGCTACCCTGTTCAATAATAAATGTTCACTCGAAACTTGAAATTCTTTGGTTCATCTGCCGCGCTGTACCGGAGGCAGTATTGCTGGGTGTCTGCTGTCGGCCGCCAGCGTCGTATCCGTCGCCGAAACGACGCCAGTACACCTTTGCCGAAGCGACCCGCAAGCAGGACGTCGCTCTCAAAGCACACCCATGAGACAGTCGCCGAAGCGCAAATTATGCTCAGCTGCAGATTTCGCTGCAAATTTCACTTTGGCATTTTACTGATTTCTACGGCAGAGCAATCAATCACAGTTTTGTTTTTGTTTGCTGCACCCATGATGATTCACCTTCCCATCAGAAAACGTTGGCGTTCCTGCAGGGCGTACTGCCACGCAATGGAACGAGCGGTGAGGACAATAAAGTTCCGCTTAAAAGACGCCTCTGTGGGGAAGAGACCTTCGCCTTTGATTCCCAATACCAAAGACTGGTACGTGGTTGTAGTCCGGCTCTTTCCTGGCTTACTTTTTCGGTCGCTACCTAAATTATAATGTTCATGACTTCGGATAGTTTTGTGTTTTAGGGAAACTTAATTTATCATTCTTAAGGAAGAGCGAAATATTGCCAGGCGTATCATTTTTTTAGAGGCGCGAGGGAAGTGGAGTTGTTGCACTTCGGTCTGGTGAAATCCTCACTGTACGGTCCGACGCCACTCAAAACGAAGTAAGTAAGGTGAACTCACTGAAGGTGTTGTGATCCTTGAGTTGAGAAGGTGAGTTCAGCGCTAAGGTCTACGTGCATAACATAAGCACAAGTGTGCAAAAGTACCAATTACATCTGTATCAATGTGCGTTTTCCTAAATGTTACCTCTTTGTGGCCATACAAACACAGGTGCAGTGGCGGATCACGGCAACCGTAACCACATGGAAAAGAAGCAAGAGGAGAAGCGCGATAATTGAGTTTTAGCACTCCGTATGTTCCGTGTTGTACGTGGTAACTGTGTTGGAAGGGAGCCTTCTGGGGAACTTGTGCCATCGTCGCGGTAAGAGGATTAGCGCCGTGGGCCGGCCCTCGCCAAGGCCGTGCATTGGTCATGGTGGTGTGCGAGTCCTCGCTCTTCCCTCCGCCCTCCTGCGCCCGCAGGCGAAGTCGGTCCCGGTTAACACACTACGTAAACAGACAGACTGCTAAAGCTCTATAATAATATCAATACAGAACCTCCGGAAATTGAGCACAAACGGTTTTCCTAACACTATATAATAAAGATTGTTTAGGTGTCATAGTAATTTTTAAAGACATAACTTTACTGGTATGTAATTACAAAGCATAAAATGTGTTTCACCAGCGAGGGTAAATGCCAGGGGGCAGCGTCACGCTTTGCACGCTCCAGGAAGTGCTGACACGCAATAGGTGCACGTCCACAGTAAACCGGACGTGCGACGACAATGGCAATTAGGGGAGTATTCGGTCGCGGTCCATTTATTATCGCTACAGAATGTCGTGTCGCCGGTTTCTGGCTTGACCCGGTGTGGTGCAGCCAAGCCCTTATGCTCGCATGTTGACAGGGTGGGCCGGTGCAGCGCAATTGCGTGACAGGTTTCCGGAAATGTTTCACGGAATAAAAAGACCATTTTCCGGAGGGGTCAAACAAGGTCTCATAAATTTTTTATATGTTGGTTGATATTGTATCTAAGCAGTTCCTGTTTACTGCTACACTTAGCCAACAAACCGTACTCGTGTTGTGTGGTTAGGGATGAGTCATCGTTACAAAGTGCCCGTGTGCACGCCGCAACAGGTCATGACAACAGGTCAACCACCCACTGTTTAAGAAGATTTTCCGGCTCCTCAAGGTACAATAACGTATGCCCTCGTGGCTGTTAGTGGCCTACGACAGAAAACACTGAAAGAAAAATCCTCATAAAAGCAGTTGATCCTTTGATCGCATAGGGAAGTCTACAATCGCAAAAGACGCATGCTGCCATAAGCTGATCGCGTAGGTACACACTTCTGCAAAATGCATTTAAACAGCGCTTCCAGCATAAAATGAAAAGAATGTAACACGCGGAAATCTTATAAACGAAGTATCTAAACTGTGCACCGAAAGCTTTTGTTAATGCAGTGAACAGAGAGGATCATCGGCGTTACAAATAAACCACAGTACGAGTACAGTCGAACAACTTTCCTATTTAAAGCTCAAATGTATTTTCTTTTCTGCAGTTCAGGCACTTCCTGCCAAATATCAGCCAATTTTACCTACCACATGCATATGCAGAAAAATTTGGCATTTTGTATCGTTCAGCCTATAGCCATTTTCTGATAATGCCATGTCCCTTGCCTTGCAGCGCTTTGCAGAATGATTGCAAAGGGACTGCAAACATTTAGAAGTTCTTGCTAGTCCAACTCCTGAAGCTGTTTGGGTGCAGGTGGAAGTATCAAATGACACTGTTTTTCGGACAGCTTACGCCTTTTTTTCTCACGTAAATGACAGTGCAGACTTATGTTTTGAAAAGACCCATGTATAGAAAGCATAGCGAACACGCCCGGAGTATGGAAGAAATAATTTCGGCATTTCTATATTGAATTTCAAAGCACATACTTTGCGTCTGTTGCTTCCTTATCGAAAGCATACCATATATTTTTTGTTAGGATATTGAGGTCACAAAACACAGCGTTCATGGTTTAAAATATTTAATTTAAAGACCGCGTTTCTGAAATACCAATTTTCAATAAACTTATGAAAAAGAAGAGCCTCCGCGCTCGCACACTTGCCCCTTTACTGCTATGACAGCTTGTAGGAGAATAATTCCACTCCTTCACCGTTCCCCGCTCTCCCTTCCACATTGCATTTCGGCTCTTCTCATCAAAGATAAACAAGAGAATATTTTGCCTGTATTTAAAAAACGTGCTGGTCACATTTCATGCTACGTATAAATTTAATGCACATATGGAGTAAAACTTCTACACAATGCTGGTAACTTTCCCCCAATCCTTGAAAATGTGTCACTGCCTCTTATAATTACCAACAAGCTGAATTGATTATGACACACAGTAGAAACACCGGAACATCAGTAAAAGGTACGAACGAGAACAGAGCCGTGATGCACAGGAGCACTGCATATTATGATTCCTTCCTTTAGGGACATTGACCACTGAACAGTTACTAATTCAGGACGAAATTAACAATGACTATAGTAAGGATAAGGTTTGTAAGAGCTAAATTATTTAAAAGTATGATGTCAAGGACGCAAAATTATCTTCTTCTTTACGCCCTTTGTCTAAATATTTGGGCCCTTGAAAGGCATATTGTGGACTACCAACTAGCGCGTACCCACAGGTTGTATAGTAACGATTTTTATAGACGATATTCTTTCTTGGGTTACTCCAACACAAAAATGTATTTCCATCTGTCTGTCTGTCTGTCTGTCTGTCTTTCTGTCTGTCTGTCTGTCTGTCTGTCTGTCTGTCTGTCTGTCTGTCTGTGTACCTTGATTTCAAGCCCGGCCAAAAGTTTCAACTAGAAGTATGTATAGCGCAAAACCTTTCAAAACTACAAACTACGGTAGTGTACCTCATACTTGTAAACAGTAATCAGCAAAAAGAAAACATCGGACATATTTGAGGCAGCACACAAACAGATATTTGATAATAGCACTGTTGTTTAGCTCAAAGGTAGACGTTGGCTTGATTTTCGCGATAGCAACTAGAATACTCGCACAACGCATTCGTTTATCCAAAATATAGAAAAAAGACTCACGCACAAGGGTTGAGCTCTGGCGGTACCCCAAGTCCAACAGCACCAAAAAAGTCAAACTAATGGGTAAGTGCGAACAAGAGAAAATGCAATTCGATTTTGCAAACCTCAGTTGCGCCTACATGGGAAGAACGAGACAGCAGGGGAGGAGATTGGGAGGTTGGAGAGAGAGAGGAGAGGCAGTCACATGGTAGTGGTGGAAGAAGGTTATTGTCATTAAATATACTGATCCAAGGTATCATTCCAAACAAAGCTTTGCAAGCTTGATAGATTTTATTGTGATGTTGCCGCCACCTTTATTGTTTGTAAAAAAGCCTGGCAAAATTGTTCACACAGAGTTCTTTGCTTTCTACGTTTCGGTACCACAACTCCAGTGAACAAAGACATGCAGTCCCAATGAACAGGCTTCTTTAAAGTGCTGACGCATAGTATTTTAGGTGGTGACAGGTAGTGTGTACACCCTCTCCCAAAAACACCATACAATCGATTGCCATTATGCCTTTGAGGTCTACGGTCGACGGAAACTGCGGTGTTCGGGCGGGTAAAGCCTCTCGTAAACATGCGGTGCGTTCAAAGGTCCCATACGGCCTTGATATGTTATTGTTAGCGCTAATGTTGTCGACTCGAATCGCGCTTGCGCTTGGGGAAGATTTGGTACCATATTCTCTGGTTTGCGGAAAATACGTCTGGGTGCACAGTGATGAATGAGTGCTACCAAAATTAACGTAAGTTTATTTCAGATCTTAATAGGAATATTTTAGTGCGTCGATCCACGACCTCATTAGCTTGTGTATCCTGAGTAAAGAGCACCTGCCCAACGTTTGGAGGATGAACTTTCGTTTCACTCAAACAATACGGTTTTATTGTTTGCCAGTTTTTGACGTTTGGGAAAGGAAGACAGACTTCTGGAACTACACTGGAGTAGTCCTGTCCCCGATATCCATACATTGCTTCATTGGGGCCGGAACTTTAGCATCAACTCGGTTTCTACTTTATTCCGCTAAAACAAGACTCTTTTGAAAAAAAAATAAGAAATGGCGTCTGGTTTGAGACCGGTAGGGTGTGAGCATGCGCGAACAGCATCAGCGTGATGGCTGTTGCCCTTGTCGCTGTGACAGTAGCCTTAGCTTCCGTACCCTATTTCGCCGTGAGAATCGCTGTCTGCACTGCCGGGCTGGCAAAGAAACGCGGAGATAAGCGACTGTTAGTAAGCGTTGGCTGCGTTTAACTACTTGCAGCTGTTAATTTTTGTGGCGCCCTACGCAATTTATCCTCGGCATTCAATTGCGTGGAATGCATGCAGGCAACCAAGTGTGCGCCGCCATATCTGTGGCCAAGCGTCTGTTGCTGGGTGAAGTTGTGAGCACGCCCGCAGATCAGGCACCCCTCTTCTCCTCCATGCAACCGTGTGAGTGCGCCCACGGTGCTCCGTCACTCGTTACGTCGGGCTCCGCGGGATGGCGGCACTTGTCCAGCTAAGCATTACTGGGATACACATGACTGTGTTTCACGTTACGAACTTTTTGCCGAACGCAAATTATTGCGTCGAGTTCACTGTGATTGCGATTAATAACATCTCTGTTGGCGCCACACTTTAGAATCGGATTGGAACGGAGGAGATGACGCACGCCGGTGTCTTTTTTTGTTTTCGGCGTGCGGCCGCAGTGGCCCAGGCTGCGCCGTGTCCGTGGCGCATCGGCGATGTCTGTGGCCGTTTCCAGTGTGGCCAATCGAAGAAATTGACCACTAAACGTTTCAACGAATACCGCCTATACGTGTTTTTTTTCTGTCTGCGACAAAACTAGCAATAGCCGAAAACGCATCGCTGCCGATGTCCAAAGTTAGCAGATATTGGACCGTGAAGGTATGCAGTCTGGCGTTAGCCCGTCGGCCATGACGTGCAACAAGCCGTGCGCAGAAACCGGATAGTGGTGTACGCGGTAGTTATGCAGACCATTGGCAGAACGATGATGCAATGAACAGCCTCGCACCAAAGCCAATACGGACAGAAAACTCGCACAGCGCGCACCAAGGCGGGAAATCTCCGCTGTTGTTTCCCTGCGCGCCAGCGCTGGCATGCAGATCTCATCACGGTCAAAGGAGTCAAATTATTGCAGAAGCCAAGGCGACGAGCACAGCGACAAGGAGCACAGCCATCGTGCTGGTACGGGCCGTGCATGCTCACATTCTACTGGTCTCAAACCAGGCATTACCACCAGGTGTCTCCAGCGTAGTCCGGAGCACTCCGGTCGAGCGTTATGGACAAGCGCTTTGCCGACTGTACTCGACCAGTGTGTGCTATTGAGGCGATTTTGCTCGTTTAGTGTACTTGACACTACTTGACCGTGGCTTTAGTGAAATTTACCCTACCAAATACAGCGCCATGTGTGCACTGTTCATGTAACTTTATCTTGGTGCCCTAGACGAAGTTCAGTATTTTTCTTGGTAGTCTGTTATAGATGCTATCTTACCAATAATCGAGTCATCTCACATATTGCTATTCCGAGGCCCCAGGTGTCAGATCTTATTTCTTGGTATTTTTAATATACTTTCTTCTTGTGAGTCTCCCAATTGACTGCACATTTTGTAAAAATTGTTTTTTGCAAAGTTATATACTTTGGGGATTAGACGTGGTTGGACTAAACTGTTACGGTAATCGTCTAATTTCGCTTCAACCTGCCTGCATTTGTTTTCAGCAGCTTTGGCTGTATCGTTCGTCACAACTTCAATGTTTGCCTTCTCTCATTTTTCTCATTCCCAATACGTTGCTCACACACGTACACGGTACGAACAAAGGGGTCTAATGCTGCGGCTAAAGCCTTTTTACACACCATTTGTCGTGATAAACTTTTCTCTAGATACACCTTGATAGGCAACAGACAGTGCTCGTGGCCACAAGCATTCAAAAAGATGTTTTTGTTTTAAACAATTTTTAATTAACGTCTGTCTACAAGGACTGTTTTTCACAGCACTCTGCGCGAGGGAACGCACCAGCGTGAAATTGGTTGCCTCCGAAAAATTTTCTGTTTCGCAAACGGGTTTCTTCTACCCTGCAGCAGATTTTTACGATTGGCTAGGCTGTTGTCTTGAAGTATTTTAGCCTGCCTGAGGGGTAAATGCTATTCATGCCATGCCTGAAAAACCCCCGGTGCTTTCTTCTAATTCTCTTTTTATCACGCGTACAATTTGTTCTTTTTCGCCTGACTCCTGTTCTTTTGTTTGTTGTTTTCGCCTACCGACGCACGTGTTTGACCTAAGGCTACCGCTTTGGGCATGGTATTGTCATTCCGCTGTGTGCTGGTGCAGCTGAGGCAGAGTTTCTTCCAAGTTCGACGAACCTCATCGTCTGCGGAAATGGCGACTCGTTTATTTCGCGCAATTCTTCGAAAAGCCGCACTTGTGAATTACTGTTTTCCCTGTGGTCTTGTCGTGTTCTCGACGTCGGAAATGGTAGCGGTTTATTTGGTAACAAAAATTCCCAGAGAAGTATATTTTTCGTAAGAGCTGTCCTTACTTCAGGAACTTGGAGACGAGATTTCTGCGTTTTCTCTTTCGAGCGTGCACATGGGCAGTCGTTGGTTAGGAGGTGAAATACGGCACACGCGTAGATCGCGTTGAGAAGCAGAAAGGGATAGCTCTGCACAGAGCATAACAGCTCCCGAAAATTGCCGCACGTTTCGCACCAGCACTTCGCAAATTGTGCAATGGGGCAAGAGTCTCTATTTCGGGCAGGAGAGGGATGTCCCTGGGTGTTGACGGCATACTGACATCCGCTACAATTGGTAAGGCGAGTGCAAAACCCATGTGGACCCTTCGCTTTTCGGGTTAATGCGAGAGGTTCTCAGCGGTTATACGGCGCTTTCACATTTATTTGACAGGCCCAGTTGTGTTCTGTTGAAATAAACGGGTGCGCAGCATGTCACACCACTTCGTGCGTTGTTAGCGGGACGCGAAAGGGGTTTCGTGCATAAAATTATAGTGGGCCAGTGTTTAGTCATTCTTGTCAATTCCTTGTCGGGCTGATATGTGATGGCAATTGTTTGGAGTTTCCGCGCATCTGGTAAGGAATTTAGGCGTGCTTTCGGATGCAAAAACGCGGAAATGTCGTAGAGCAGTATCTTTTCCTTCGCAGCACACAGAGCATCCCTTGTCTGTTGCACTGTTTGCCATGTGTGGTTTTTGAATTTGCAGAGGTATCCGCGTTATCAATGCTAAGCGTGGCATGTATCGCGGCTATTTTGGCGTCAGACGCAATTTCTTTGCTTTCAAGACCGGCAACATTCAACCTCTTCTCTCGCATTACGCTACACAATTATTTGGCTTTGTGTGGCTCTCTTTCGGATAAAAGGTGTAAGGGAGAGGCATTTGAGTTACACCTTGAGAAAAATAGGGTGGCACAGTAGAACTTTTTTTCAACATGGGAATATGCGCGAGGGTCTTGGGTCGCGTTTAAAACATGGCGATTAGCACTTGTGGATAAGCCGCGCCTTAGCAAAAAATCGTAGGTAAATTGTCACCCTTGCTGTCAAATACACCGGTCAGCGCCTTGACCACTGAGAGTTTTTTTGAGGCACTTCACAACCATAATGCCCTTATGAGACCGTTTTATTAACCGCCAAGATTTTTCTTTGGTTCAAGCGTACATGGGTGAATGACGTGCCCATATAATCAGCCATGGCACGACAGTTTTTGCGAGAAACGGAGGGACGCACGGCCAACCGCGCCTTTAGCGGGGGGGGGGGGGGGGGGGCAGCAGGATGCATCTCGGGACAAGCACCTACAGGTGGCAGCAGGCATTGGTGGGACACCTGGTGCCTCGATGCAAGCGCCGCCTTTCAAACGGAGCAGAGCGTGCATCGAGGCAACCTAGGGCGGTACAATTGCGAGGGTGCCAACGAAGCCTTATAATCTGAAGTCAGTGGAGGCTGGCAGAGGGTATACTGCGCATGCGCGCCTGGCACCTGCTTGGTGTAAAACTCGTGTTTGTCGTACCCGGTGGGACTGGTTTGCAGATTTCTACTTGACTCTGGTTAACAACATTTTGTACGCAACGTTCGACAGTTGGATTTTAAGGTATCATTGCTCGTTTATTGGCGAGTTGTTCCTGCGCGTCTTCGACCCGTTTCGGAGGTGTTAGTTTGCAGGCTTATATCACCATTTTATCGGAACTCAGTGTGTTGAATTTCGTTTTAGGGCCAACGCACCTTAGGACCTCGCTCTGTCCAAAGTTGCGTCCGGCTACACAGTGTTGCAAATGCGCGAGAAGCAATAAATTGGTTTTGATTGGATTGGATTAACTTCAATTGTATCGGATTGCACTGGAATTTTGTACACTGTACCAACGCGTTGTCACTCATTTACATGCGCGAATTGGCAATGCAACGGGTGATTTACGTTAAGAACGATCTCCAGTGCTTCGCCCACAATTCATGATTCACTTCGTGAGAGGCGTGAATTGTTTTATACGTTCCACGTTTTTCCAAGAACATGCTCTTAAGGGAGGGGCATCGTTCCCGCTGCCAAGCCCGCAAGACAAGGTTTCGTAAGCCACAGAAGCATGGCAGACCGGGCACTTGTGATGAGATTTGTAATCGATCACACTATAATCCTCTTTACGCCGAAACTAAACCGTACATCATATACTCTAGCGGATCCACGTGCATCACAATGAACTAAATAAAATGTTTAGAGTGGCTGTGGTTCTGTTATTTGGAAAATGGAGAAACGCAGACATTTCTTGTGGAGAGCGGTTGTAATATAGCATTGTACTCATTCCATGCAAGATGCTCCGAACTACTTACGACTCAGTTACAATAGCTATCGTTTTCGCTTGGGCTGTGCTTGATTGGAAGTGGAATTCGGCTCCCTTTGCATTTATAGGGCTCTTAGTGCGGATGGTAGCTAAGGCTACCCTATGGACGTCACCACCATTTACAGCAAATATATTTAACATAAATAGCCAGCCTGAATACTGGGCAGCTCTTTTGCGACTCGTGTTCGGGAAATTTCCGAACCAATTTTACATTCGTTTCCCAGTTTACCGTCGGTAGTAGGAGCGACCTTGCGGATACGTATTCGGTTAGTACGTCACATTGACCTGGTTCTGAATTCCATTCGTATTTATTTAAATCTCTAAACCAGGGATATGAAAAGTTGCGATCCCACGTATGCGACTGCTTCCTGCGCCCTTTCCCTATTCACGTGGACCTTTGCATATTTTGCTATTACACTAAAAATGTCCGTGGCCGGCTTCTTAGCTTGATCAGTGTTCGGATGAAGGCGTCAGAACTGCTCGTATGTTTTTTCTCACCAAGACTACCAGTTGCCTTTCTTGGTAATATTACCACCTAGATGTGGCGTGGTATACACAATAAAGCCGGCAATGAGCCCTGAGTTTTTGCCCGTTCAATACCCTCGTCTCGTACTTTTGGGCTACGTGTTATGCACATGCATTCCATAATCCTTGATTTTTATTCGACATCTCGGTAACATGCAGGAAAGTGTTCGAGCCTTCACTGTGTTGTTGGATATACAGCACAAGAAACATCGAGTACGCTGAACTATTGCGACTACACTCTGATCCCGACGTAAATAGAATCGGTGACTTCTCTCGTGACAGATGTGTTTATTTATGTCTGAGCAACAATAATTAAGTGGGATCGTTTACGTTAACACTATGCGCCCTTTGCCCAAGCTCATATTCAAGGCAATTATTATCGCCTTCAAAGGCATCTTGAATTGTAGTTTTCTTACCCAGAGTAGTTATTTAAAAACATGGGATGCACACAGGACGTTAATGTTTCATTTACTAAGTGTAGTATCAAATGAAATTTATTCCTCGCTTTAATATATATTGTTCAGTATATAGGTTTCTTGTTTTGATAAAGAGCCCTACGCCGAGGAAAATTGATCTGTGGGAAAACGTTTGGTCACCTACATTCAAGAACTCTGGGGAAACCAACATACACACTTTGGGGCACTCCTGAAAAACAGCAAAAAATGAAGCAGCGAACAGTACAGAGAATGATAAAAGCCTGTAAACTGTAATGCGGCAGTTGCGTGAGTTGTTCAGGCGGAATCAAGAACTGTGGGGAAAACAGCATACACACTTTGGGGCACTCCTGAAAAATAGCAAAAAATGGAGCAGAGGACAGTGCAGGGAATGGTGAAAGCCTGTAAACTGCAATACTGCAGTTGCTTGAGTTGTACAGGCGGATTCAAGGGAATGAGAAGCTAAAGTATACTTCACATGCATAAATTTTGAAAGCTTGGGCGAGTTGGCAGATAATTACATACAGGGGAACACTGCAACATAGTCAAAACACAATTACAAAGTGACAATCACAGCGCTCGTGGTTGTCACTTTGTAATTGTGTTTCCTCTACGTTGCGATCTTCCCCTCTTTGTAATCACAATCCCGCACTGCCACTACACTGTTAGCCGCATATAACCCTATTCCTTTGTAATCGTGTTTTTTTTTTCACAAATCTACATCTCCACAGGTTTGAAAGCAGAATGTTGCGCCGTATATATTCCGCCCAATAGCGCCGTCAAAATGACGTATTGTAATGACGTTGCCAGATTTTGATGGATTGCGACTGCCGACGTTTATATCGTGAATGAGATTAAAATATACGCGCACAAACAGCTTGGCACTGTTTTTATATCAAAAACAGCAGTTATATACCTTGCGCCTTGTAATAAACATTTTTGTACTGATACCTTCTTGACTTCAAACTCCCAAAGAAACGGTTTATCGTTATTATGAGTAAACCAAACGTATTCACACTGGAGAGCTACCGGTGGTGGATGTGCAAGGCAGACACGCCGAGGGACTAGCGTGAGTTACCATGCTGCCACTGTGAGGCAAAGGTGTCGAGCAATGACATGGTTTGTTTTATAACCTGCAAACGTATCAGAAAATTTCGGGCGAACTTGCAGCGCTAAAAACGCCCTCCTCTTGTCGCTGAAGGTTACTATACGCCGTCATTAGCTTTACATACGGCTGACCCGAATCCAACACGTCAATAGCTCTCGAAAGCTTCCAAAATTTGTGCGCACAAACCTATACCTAAGGCTGGGTGCCTCTGCTCCTGCATCTTTTGCAATGCTTAGTATTGTGTGCTAGATTGACACGAGGGAACATTCCCGCGTCCGCCGATGTTGTTCTGTAATAGAGTGAACAAGTGCGCACATATAAAATACCATGAATGCAGCTGGTGGAGATAGCGTGATTTGAGAGCGAAGAGACTGGAGTTTCCAACATTAGGACGCCAGTCGATGGGAGTGTGCTGTTGATATGTCCTGCTTCTCCCCCTCGATAGCCTCCGCGAGGGGACACTCTGCGTAGGTGAGCAAAGGTTCGCAGTAAGAATCCATTTGAACGTCAACTTTGCGGCATAATATACGGAAGCCGCGACATGGTAGATTAGCGTTAGAGTTAGGTGTTCCGACTGTTTTCATTTGAAATCGTATGATGCTACAGGTGATGTCATACAGGCGGCGAGCACTGCCAGGGATAGTCTGGGATACATGTGGCTGGGGTGGCGCTCGAGCATGTTGTGTTTGCGTTTCTCCTCACGCTGTGTCAGCGAAGGGACAAGGCTATCGGGCATTCCTGAAGAACCTATAATTCGTACTAAAGAAACGTTGTTTAGTAATGTACCCCACGTTTTGTGTTGCCAAAGGTTCACTTTTAGGACCAATTCTTTCTGTTCTATGTATATGACATTGCTAAGTACTTCCATCATAAAAATTGACCACTTGTATTTACGTACGGTTGTCTTGCTTACTGAAGTATTAAAAATGTCCGGAATAAAATACCGACCCAAGAACTCGTGCAAAACGTATACGACAGCTGTTTATCGTTGGACCTAAAGTTAGTTTAACTGTTTCGCCTATATGCTGGTATATAACAAGAAAACCCCCGCGGTTTTTACTTACAGAGTAAATAAAAGTTATTTTCGGCATGCTAGCTAGCTTAAGTATCTCACGGTCACAATCGCCCATAATTTTAAATTTAGCGAGTTTATTATAAACTGTTATAAATTTGCTCAACGCAGATATTTTCTGTGAAGGTGAAATGTAAAAGCCGCTACAAAGATGTTTATTCTCAAGGCGTACAAAATATTTTACGCTTCACAGAAATCCATTTTTGGAGCTGCACCAAGTGAGCTTGCAAACATGGAACGTGTTCATGCACTGTCGTCGGGGTTTACCTTCAGTGCTTACCACACAAATGCTGTTCGTAACTGCATTTTCATCCCTTGCCTGTTTCCCGAACCCCCATTGCGCATAAAAAAGCCGCGATAAATTTCTAGTACCAAATTATTAGAAATAAATCGAGCTTGCTGCGGGCTGTGCTTCCGCTACCCAGAACCCTCATGCTCTGATGCCCTATGAGCCACCCGTTTGATGTCTTCAAACTGCCTTTTCCTGCGAATACTGCGGTCGCATGGAACCGCATTAACGCTGATGTACAGCCTTTGTCAAAATTTTCTAGGCCAAGCCTAAAGTGCACAGTACGAAAACAATTCAATGTACAATCTTACGTCCCTAGCGAAGCTGAAATGTTTTAACATGGAAAGCCAGAGAAAACACTTTTCTATCCAAGTGTCATACAATATAAGAGAAGTGTGTCATAAGAGATTGTTTGGATTGACCTAGAAAATTTTCACAAAGGGTGTGCCTAATGAAAAACACGCATACACCAGCACACATACACATGCACGCGAGCACGCACGCATGCCGACGCAAACACAGAGACACAAATAAATCATTTTATCGTAAGCTGACGAGTTTTCTGAATGACTTGCTTGTTTAAAGCGGAACTCGTGTTACGCGTTCGGTATAAATTTCTTTCCCCACAACTGTAACTACTGTCAAGAGTCAACAGTAGTGGCTATAAAACAAGAAATGAAGAAAACTCATTCGAAGGCGAATGCGGCTCTTCAATGGTTTTCTCTTTGGTTAAGAAGAAACCAGTAAAAAAACACTACACAATGAGGATAAACAAGGCGCATGGACGGTCACTGGACCTCCAACAATTATTTTGTGTGAAGAACTCCTATCTAATAGTTATTCGCCCAACACGCCGCATACGTATATGGTCTTGTGCCTTGTTTGGCATTGTTTGCACATGGCCTTGTACAATGTTGGCCTTGTTCGGAAATTGGACTATTGTAACTACAACTCTACAGGCACTGTGCGTGTGTGCGAGCACACACACACACACACACACACACACACACACACACACACACACACACACACACACACACACACACACACACACACACGCACACACACACACACGCACGCACGCACACACGCACACGCACGCACACACACACACACGCACACACACACACGCACACACACACACACACGCACACACACACACACACGCCTACGCACACACACACACGCACACACACACACACACAAACACGCACACACGCGCGCACACACACGTACATGTATGTGTGCCTGTCCCAATCGCAATATATTGACGAACCCAATCATTCTGATTAATTGACTGTAGGGTTTAACGCGCGGATGCAACGCAAACAATGAGGCGCGCCGAAGTGTAGGGCGCCGGATTAATTTTGACCACCTGGGGATCTTTAACGTGCTCCTAAATCTCGTACACACGGGAGATCTTGCTTTTCATCAGCAAAGCCGCCGCACCGGCCGGCTAGCCAACCGGCGACCTAGTGTTCAGCAGCGCAACGCCTTAGCCACTGAGCCACCGCGGTGGGTAGTCCAATAATTCTCTGACCTTTAAGATAACAACATCACGTGAATACTGCCTATGATTTTTATAACATATCAATATCTACATCTGTTTTCTCACTGTACTTTTTCCGTCGGCAAGAGCTGTTGCTGTTGTTTTTACAGAAAAACGGGGTCACTCACTTTCCCTACAGCACACGCATGGTGATAGGAATTGGATGAACTACGCAGTTGGAAGACGAAAAATTCAACCTGTCGACGGGCGGTTCCACCCCACCAATCAAAAACACGACGTGATAAGTATTTATGTTTTAACTCAAGGTCCGCACAGTTAACACATTAGGGCGCGACGTTCGCAGCCCAGTTAAGAACCGTGATTATAGCGGGGTGTAAACGAAAGCTATTTCAGCGATATTTCCTGGAAACGTTTATACTTTTATTATGTTTCTAGTGCACATTTTAGACGTATAGTGCAAGAAGAAGCTACAGCCTTAACACTACTGTAGTCGCAGAAACTGCAAACGATTCCCGAATGTTTTGCTGTAACCAAGGAGCAGTCGCTATAACATGGGGGCCCCGTCGACATTCCCAGTACGAATGATTAGAACTGCTCCATGTGAATGTTTGTGGTAAGCAATCAAGAGACGATGCATCGTTAGGGTCTCTGCCCGCTTTGCTTACGCGGTTGCAATCAGGCACTGTGTCCCACTTCTTCAAAAAGATAGCCGTACCAAATTATTCCCATCGATACGATCAGTTGAAGTGGGCTCAGCTGCTAATGATTCCCGGATTCAGCTGTTCCTTCTGGTTTCCCTAATGTATTGCTCAATAGTTTGGCCATTGGAGATTATAGGGTATTTAAACTTGAGCATGTATATGTTTTAGTGCGATTTATCAATGCTGTTGATACGGAAGTCTCGGCATCTGCTTCTGACGACGATCAGCTTGAAGCAAACCTTTGTCTTCTAGCTATATCCCGCGCCGTTATATTAATTTTGCACAAACTGAAACGTAAGATAAGATTGTGAATGCATTCAAAAATATTTCGCCAACGTTTTATACGTGTTATTCATTTTATATCTATGGCGACAGGTTCGTAATCAAATTTACAATGAATATCTAGATACATCGTGCTAATCAATAGGGCAGCATGCACACAGTCGTGATAAAGCTGAGCGTATGATGCTTGCAATTGTATGTACAATCTGCAACCTGGAACCAAAGGCACTGTGGCCCGATATGAATACCTACAATGGTTTGAAATGTATATTTCATGTGTTATTTTCAGAACGTGTTTACCGAGATGATATAAACCGCGACCCGGGCTTAATCGCAGGATTTGTCGGCTAACAGTAACAGGTATAGAAATCACAACAAATATGCGACGTGAACTGCAACATTGCCACTTTAAATACAGCGGTAAACTGCTCAGGTGTAACTAGACTTCGTTAATGTCAAATCAGTAGTGCTTAAATGAATGTGAGGTTTGTCAGCGGGAAATTATTTTATGAGAATTTCTAAGCTTGGTATTGGTATTTAGGTTTCGCCAGGTTTTAATGTGAATGGAAATATTGCTGGGCTAATGTAAAGCTTAGAGATTGTTCTATGCGTCTTTACCGGCTTTTCAACCTTTCTTTTTGATCGGCATGTCCGCAAGGAACCCGTTCCTCTTAATAAGTTTTTAGTTATTAGTTTACTTGGAAACTCCCGTTTAAAAAGATCAACTTTATTATGGCATGCGTGCTTGCGTGCTTAGAAGTCGAAGGAATTGCAATTTCAGGAGCGGATAATTATCAGGCGCTTTTACTCACAAATCTTGTTTGCATCTCTTTCGCTTTTCTGTCTTCGCCTTTCGGTGGGAATTAATTAAATGAGGGGACTCAAACTACTTTATGCCGAAGGTGCCCCTGTACAGAGAGCCTGCTTCTCCTGGTGCATCCTATTTGTTCCCTTATAGCCTTTCCTATGAATAGCGGAATGTGTCCGGCGCATACGGTGTCCACTACAAGTGCGTCTATAGGTATCAGCCATTTCTTGTCTCCAGCGTAAGTGAAAACTCGCACTGTCATAATCGCTTTCCGCCAGTGCGGAGCTCCAAACACGCCGAATATAACGCTTTCTTTTCTAGCTGTTCGCCACCGAGATTTTGAGTAGTATTGGTTGTATCAAAGCCACGATGGCTTTCTCCATCGAAAACAACTCGGAAGCGACCGCATAGGGATTAAAATATCGTAATACCAAAGTTTCTTTTAACACTGCTTGGTTGCTTTTTCACAAAGTCCGACAACTACATCCTTTTGTGGACAATTGAGTAGTTGAGAACGCGAATCCTATACGTTCCCTGCTCGCATTTCGTATTTCCAAGTTTCTTGAACGTACCACTGGTAACTCATACAAGGCAAAGAACCCAAAAACTGACTAACACCTTGTCAGTATAACCAGAGTCCTTTGCGGTTTTCGGTGTAACCAACCATCAGCAAGCCGCAAACCTCCTCGTCCAATACCACGATGTTTGTATGAATGTCATGGTCGCACCTTACGAACCCCCAGCAGCTCCCAGAGTGTGATATCAAAAACAGAAGAAGAAAATGAATCAGAAACCGATCTTCTTGACTGCGTTAAAGATAAGGGCGTGGCCAAAGTGAGAAATTCATATGAAACAAGTAGTCTGAAGACGACTGCGCCCGACTTCAAGAATTTATTATTGAACGCTTCACACGGTGTTTTGTCGGAGGCCACCTTGCTCTTTTAAGTTCCAGTTGTTCGGGTAAAGCAGTAATTCCTGCCGTGGCCAACTAACCGGCGAAAAGTGCACCGAACCTGAGCTCTGAGAGTTGACGCAAGCTAAGTGGATCAACTGTCAGGGACTACACTCCGTGTACTGCCGGACATGTGTTAGTTTCAGCTGGAAAGCGCAGTCAAACAGTAATCGCAGATTGCAGAGATCCGCGGTCGGATAGAAACCTGAACGCGACCTCCACACATTTTCGTTTCTAGCCAATTTTGTGAATGTATTTTCTGCACATTCCCTCTGGTGGTATCACATTCTTGCAATTTTACAATGAGTGGCATAAAAGGACGTTGCATAATGGCTGTCTTAGCCTGCACAGAACCTTCCATAATTGGCTTCAAATGTTCTTTGTGTTTTGCGTAGAATTGTAACGAATTAGGATACTCCAAGGACAAGCCTTCCAACCGATGGGGAACGTAAACTAATGTCTGGCCATGGCTCCCGAAAGGCGAAGGGGGGGGGGGTGAGGAAGAGCGGGAGTTGCAATGGGAGAGGGCTTTTAAATGCGTGCTTTAAAGCCCTGAACGAATATAAGCAAAACGATAGAGAGGAATGGCACCTATCTTCATTTCTCAGGAAATAGGGCTTCGTTCGCAGCAGAACGCAAGCTGAGATGGCACCTATCTTCTTTATTTCTCAGGAAATAGGGCTTCGTTCGTAGCAGAACGCAAGCTGAGACAGCAACGAAAACGTGATATTTCCGGTATAATAGAAAGTTATTCAGCAGAAGTCCTTCCTTGAACGTTTACTACCGCCATAAAAAATGTGTACTCACGCTTATAAACATATTATGTGCAATATTCAGCACAAAGTCATAAATTATACGAGATCCCACTAATGCTTCAGAAGTACTGGTTAATATAAATTACGTTAAAGGCTATTTATTTTTGGTTGGCTGAACACTTGTTCCACCGTAGGAGAAAACGAATGATAATGACGCTCACACAACCGATAATTCAACTATCGAAAGCTTGACGAAGAAAGTTCTTCAAACTCGCGTTGTTTGCACAGCCTTCCAACGCGCATGTTTCTTGGTTCTAGGACTCCAATGATAAGCTCAGTGTGCGCGTTAAGCTGAAAAAAAAACACTGAAGTGATGGAGAAGCCGCGGACTTTAAGCTCCTTGAGGTCGCCCCTAACATCGACGCCTTCCAAAGGTGCAATTACGTCAAAATAAAGAAATAATTTTCTTCTTATGGCGTTCCAAACGACACCCACGACACCTACAGATAGAAGTATTCTCGTGCCCCTCAGAAGCGTAAAGAGCTTAGCGTGGTTGCAATGCTGAAGTTTCAATCATCACGTTTTGTTTGTGTGTAACATTAAGGAGGATTATAATCGGGAAGCAAGTCACTAGTATGCAAATATCGATTCGACGTAAGAAGCTGTTAGGAGCAGCTTTATGGTTCTGGTAATTTTGAGCAGGATAACAAAAATATTTTCTTCGTTACTATAGGGCTTATTGTTAACCTAGTGTGATGTGTTTTGTACACGCTTCATTAAAATTTCATGTCATATTTTTCTATCGAAAGCATAACAAGATATGAATGTGCCAAAATTAGATACCGGCAACCAAATGAATGAAAACGGGAGAAAGTGCAAAAAAAACAGTTTTATTTAGAGCGACTTCAAAACACATGCATGGCTACCTCTAAAACGACCTATCGCGCGTGTCTCAATTTACACTATGACTATTCCTCGCCTAAGTATAGAGAGTTTAGACATTCACTTTTCATAGAAGCGGGGCGTACCAGCTTCATTCTTTAATTCCCGTATGGGGCTATTGAGATTCAAGTTTTGTGCTTAAGCTCATCAAAGCAAGCAGCCTGCTGTCTTCGCACGGCCGTGTGAAGTAGTGCAAAAGAGTTTTACACTAAGACAACGCTTTTGCTCTTAACTACCGTTTAGCTTGACATTTTCTAGAAGCCATCTTAAAGCGAGTTTGTCTGGCTTCAAGGTGTTGTTTTTTGTTAGCAAATTTTGACACGCCACGCAGCACCAGCGCTACGTTATTCTACAATTGCTTAGCGCATTTTTTCGGGCCTTCATGCTCCTACGCATAATTTTTTTGGACACCATGGCTTTTTGAAGCATTCCCGAATTTTACTGCCTAAATGGCGCAGAGCACATGTGGTGTTAGTCTACTAGAAATTTCTATTCGCCAAATGTTTGACACTTCGTCAACACACGTTATGCGTTTACGTTTGCCTAAAGCAGTCATTGTTCAATATGCTTTTAGGCCAATTTTCCCGCAAGTAGCATACCAAACTAGGCCGTGGCCAGGTTAACTTTCATGCCTTTCTTCTACCTCCTTCTTTCTTTTTCTTTTCTATTTTTATCTTATCTCACCTTATCTTATCTCTCTTGTCTCTCAAATCTTATCTCTCAAACAGTGGTCGCCAATATTTTAAGGCAGTGTACGTGGTCAGTTTTATTGTTTTAAATAGCACGTTCATGTTGCAGCCGAAGTACTTTTATTAGGCGCAGTGTGAGTAAAATCCGGCAATGAGATGCTGGAATGCCTAAATTACCATGATCTGCATAACCCGCGAGAAAGCGGCTGTGGTTCAAACTAGGAAAAATAATGATAGTTATCTTTCTCAATGAACTATCACTGATTGTAGAGCGAGTTCGAGCGCCTGAATCCCGCCATTTATATTCGGGACTCACCATGTAAATTACCAAGACTGGCTCTCACCTGTACATTAACGAACCACTTGGTCGTCAGGTGTACGCACATCTCTTCCAGAACAACGAGCATTAAATATCAGACGGCGCTACCGCTAGTGCAATATATGCGTGGGAAATGTAGCTAGATAATACGGATGGGAAGAAATCAATTGATGGGCTTTTATGCGAAAAAGCACAACTATTAAACAACACTTGCTAACATACACATGGGAAATTTGTAAATATCAAAAAATACTCCGCGCACTATGCCTGAAAAATTATTGTTCCTTACTCGCTTGCACGGCAACAGGAAAAACTAGAATAGACCAGCATCCCCTCGTCTGAAAGGGAGTGGAAGTGCATTTTATTGATCTTTTAATGACTTTGAGATATAATGTGGACCGTTGCAAAGTCGCGTACAATATTGCCCCTACTGGAAAACGGCATTGAGGCCTGGATCCTACCAGCATTTGTGTGATCAACCGCACAACAACTTAGCGATTGAGCCACAGAAGAGGAATGGCGAGTTAGTATAATCTCATGACGTCGCTCAGCTTTTGATGCTAAAAAGCTAGCAGGACGAAAATAAGAAATACCAAAAGAGTAATATATTTTGGGGCAGAGAATAAATACTTACTAATGTATCCAGCTTTCAGGCTCAAAATGAGAAGCGCTCAGGAACGTAGGAAAATCGTAGCTGAAAGTGTTTTTCGCACAGCACAGATGCGACACCGATATGGACACCACAAAAATGAATTGCAGGAATTTAAATAGTCTTTCTACACTTCGCAGCCAAAAAGTATTGTACACAGAATTCGGTGCGAAAATTTCCATTGTCCAGGAATTAGGGATAGCCGCGTTCTCTAATTGAAGCTGCGTAGAAAACAAGCTAAGCCGGGCAATAACCGATTGGATTACGCTCAGTAACCTTGGAGGAATCTCTCAAGAAATAGAGATTAGGCGGAAAGCCGAACTTGACCTAAAATCACGTGATGTGTAAAAATAAAAACGTTACAAGAAAAAAACAAAAAAGCCGAAAAAAAGAAGTCGCAAAATAAAACAAGAGGGCAGAAAGCGCAAAAGAAAAAAAGGCAACAGGATTAGAAAGGAAGGCATAAGGAAAAGATAGAACGAAGACAAATTGAGCCGGAGAAGATCAGCCTCAACGCAAAAGACTAAAATGTTGAGTAAAAAAAACGCGGGGACAGAAAAGAAAGGAAATCTAAGGGCAGCATAAACCTATACATATTGAAGCGTTCTAAAATGAGAGCACGCCTGAACACAAGTCACATTCCGGACGAATATATATATTTTTTCTACAGTGCTCCACGGCCCTCCTGCAATGGCCAAACGAACGCAGGCAACGAAGAAATGGTCGTGTGCAATGACCGGACGATCCAAAAGCGGAGAGCGGGCACGCGATTTATCGAGAGGAGATAACGCGGAGCTGGAAACGCCAAAAAAGTTTTTTACCCCTTACTAAGCAAGCAGTGCGGTTGAACGCTGCCTAATATGCCTTGTCAGAAATGACGGAGCACAGAAAACCAGTGGTGGTTTCTAAAAAATAAAAACACAGCTCCCTTCTACTCTGTGAAGTACGATGGCCCGCAAATCTGTGGGGTCTAGCCTGAACGGGAACTACAATATGAGTTGACCGCGTTGAAGGAATGCACGAAGAAAACCGCATTATATTGTAATTTGCGATTGGGCATGCGTGTTGTTTAATTATCCGAATGAATGTTTGACGAATTAGGATATTATTCGAGTCGGAAAACATGGGCCGGCCCGTTTCCCTCCAGTAGGAGCCTATGTATTGACAGCAGACAGAAATGGCACAACCTTTGTAACTTGACTGTGAACTCTTTCATTTTGAAAAGCAAATATAACTCGGCGTAATTTTATAATCAACTTAGCTTCTTATTGTCATGCAATCTGTATCGAGATACTTTCAATAAAGCAAGAGTTGCATTGCCTTTTTTTTTCCTTTCGCTAATGTTACGCCCTCTGAAGATGGATATGCTGACTGCGCAACACTCAATGTGGGGTAAGCCATCTTATCAAGCCCAAGCTTACAACAATCCCTTTAAGGTCGGATTCACCCGTAAACACAATTACGTTGCTGGCGAGACCAGTTTTAGGTGAACAATATGCCATCTTATTGAAAAACATGAAGGCCCTATGACTTCATTTTCCTATGAATTTTTTCCCATGCGCTGAACGAGTGGCGCCCAGTTTTACGAGTGTGGCCTTGCAGTGTGCGCCGCAACGTGGTGCTACGCTCGCGTGTGATTCTTGTCAATATACATCGCACTGTAATAGAAGACGATCTGATGTATCATAGCAATATACAGCTTTGCTGAAAAATAGCATGTCAGGAAGAGAGTCAAACACTCACTGCGGCACCTAAAGAACTGAAGCACAAAGGCTATTGGCGGTGAGATGTTTGAGTGGCGCCCCCTGGCTCTGACGTCGGCATAGGGACTCGCGCCGCTGTCGTCTGCTACACTCTGCTTGTGAGGGGAAGCAGTGCCTGTGCTCGAAATCACCCGCTTTGATGGTTTAGTGCATTAAAAAAGCGTATTTTTAGTAATTCAGTTATTTTTGCCAGCTTCGGACATACTAAACAATTTCAAGCTGTATCCCCTCACAAGTCTGCAACACGCGAGGAGAGAAAGAACAACTTTCTTCAGAGCATCGGTGAGAAGCTCGGGTTCAACCCGTCCTTTCAAGCTTATTCCCGAGGTTCAGCGCGCAGATAAGTATACAAAATGCGTTGCCTTCCCTGCAGTATTTTTGACATGCTCTTATTACTACTCAACAGTCTAGTGTTATGTACATGCGCATCGCACAGCCAGAAATATAGCGGCTGTCTTCTATTTATTTTTTCCTTTTTTTAACTTGTACAGATTAATGTTTTTTTTCTGTACCCAACGCATTATTTTAATAATAATTAATTACTAAATAATAAGAGCCACAAACGCCTTATTAGTAGGTTTGCGGATGTTTGGGAGGCTCACAAAGATCGTAAGGATAATTTCTTGAGGCTGTATGCATGCCATACATCCCCTTGTTCATAAATTGACTTTCGTTTTGGCTACTTGCAAGAAAGTGCCAATCCGCAGCGTGAATTGTTTATTCACATTCAAATACAATGAGAAGGTTTTTACTACGCCCCCGCGATCGCGCCCCAGGCAACTTTGACCAGGGTACTCAAAGGCGGCTTTTATGCTCCGAATGTCTATCGTAACTATTGTTATCATAACCAAAGAACTCCCTACCCCATAAATATGGCACGATTATGGTGTTTAAGGCTTGATATACTAACTGACGAACGCAATAAATAGTATATGCGCATATATTGCAAGAATCGAAACCGATGAATATTTCCAAGAAGCTCTCTTCAACTCTTCGAGGCGTAAAGAACAAACCAGGGATGGCAATCTATGAATTGAAAAAAAAAATATTCTTACTAATTTTTCCTGGACTGAGGACCCGTACCACTAATCAGCTCTATTTTACCGTCAAATAGAGGTTTCTCCTCCTGCCGTTCATCCTCCTCCTCTTGAGTACAGTTCTCCTATAGCGCAAATCTGAATACTGTGAAGACATGGCTGTAGGGAATGTACAGAAATATCCCTCCAGTTCTCAAAAAACATAGTGTTACTGGATTTTTACCTTAGACGGGACTCGTTTTGCTCAATCAACCTCCATACGGGCTAGAAGCGTGGTATGAAACCAGCATGCGCCTATACACAGTGGGTCATTCGGAACTTAACCTACTGTTCTTGCAGCCCCATAATGCATGTCGGCATACTTTCATGCCATGACAACGTAAAGTGATGTGATACAATACTTTCGAGCGTTCGGCAATATTGGGAAATCTTTTACCTTAGATAGATTACCGGGAATCGTAATTCCTTTTGCAAAAGCCGACAGCACTAAAGGCCTGGTATTTGTTTTGGCCTTGCAATTTCGCTTTTTTCGGTTATTATCAGCTGGCTATTCCCTTTATTCGAAAGATTGCTTAATGGAGAAGCTGACTCCAAGCTGCGAGTCTTCACGCTCCGCATAGGACCGGCTTCACAAGAAATGGGGTGACGCCGGCAATGTTTCTTCCGTAGTGGTATACAAAACTGCACTTTAACTCAAGCCTTGAGCTATTTTCTGGATTTTATGTTTATTCTTGTGATAAAAAGTAACGCGCATGCCAAATATAGTGCGGGCAAGCATCAGACGTCAACCGAGCGCAAAGAAACAGCAGGGAGAGCGAGCCCGAGTGAAGCAGACAACAAATGCGAGAATCCCTAAGCCGACGTCACAGAGGCGCGCTTCGCAGCCCGGCCCGTGGTCGCGCTCACCGCCAATAGAGGTCCATGGAAAAGCTGCTCTAGGCTGGTCGCCTCCGCATGTACTGACATCAAAACAACATTCTCTGCCCAAAGCGGTGCCGCTGTATCTAAGGCGATAGTCTTTCTTGGGCTGCTTAAACGAAAACAAACTGATCTGTCTGTCTGTCTGTCTGTCTGTCTGTCTGTCTGTCTGTCTGTCTGTCTGTCTGTCTGTCTGTCTGTCTGTGCGTCTGTCTGCACATCTTTTCAGCCACCGGCCAAAATGTATGACGAATTTTAAAGCGAAACTTAAGTGTCCTCACTGCTGGCGTAGTACGCCAATACGGCCTGCAGGAAAGCCAACTTTCTCTGACGATGATGATGAATGATCGTGGGTGAAGTGAAAGAAAATAAACGCTTCCTGCAGTGGGCCGTCCAAAGGGCCGAAGACGCCGCCAGGAGTCAAGATATCTTGGCCGTCGTCTAAGGCGCCACGGGCCTGAATAGGCCTCTTCTTTCGACTAAATAAAGTTATTCCCTCTTCCTCCTGTGGCCAAAATGAAACCTGGGTACCTCGTGTTATGAAGGTGGCTTCTATCCGATTGCTCCATGTTGACATGCCCAAAAGGGTTTGAAAACTCAGACGACAACCAAACACTCTGTCACGAGAAGAACGGCTTTGCTCGGCGTGCCGTAAGGCTGTCAGCCACAAAACGTTTGGCCTAACTTCCCATTTTTGATGTTTAGGTCGTTAGGCCTAAGCTCACATCTTGGGGTTTGACAATTCAAACCGGCACCCACTCACTGTAAATTGTAAATTTCGCCTGTGAAGAAACTGAGGAGCTAGAGGTTTTCTGTCTTGGGAATTACACGTGCCCAGAGAAAACCTTGAGATTTAGACTTATTGTAATAAGAATAAAACAACATAGTTAATAAAGCCTCAGGCGCAAAGCTTAACTATGCGCTCAGAAAACGGCACACCTGAAGCCCTTTACTGCAAAAAGGAACAAGGGCACTTTGTTTTGTTGGGAACAAAAGCAACTTCAGAGAAGTGTCTCATTTCTTAGAAATACGCCATAAATCAAAGTAGTTAAACTAACAATGGTGAATGAGATATTCATATATAGAACCAGGTAGGGCAGGCCAGATGGTCTCCTGCTGTGCGTATGTGCGGGCAGTCCCATCTTGTCGTAACTTTCTTCAGCTTGGATGCGAATGACCCAGTGATCACTGAGTTTGTCGGATCCAGTTTCGATGAGGGCGACTACATCAAAGCCGTCGATGGACAACTGGACGTGGGACGCTGGTTTCCTCGAGTTTCTGGTGCGTCGGGGCGTCGTATCTCGACTTGTGCGTGTTGGCTGTGGGGCATTGTTATTCGTTGTTGTCGTCGTCTTCTCGGTGGCAGGCTTGGTCATGTCGGGTACCCGTCGCGCCATGTCGTTGTCGTCGTGTTCGGGAGTCACATCAGGGTTAGATCTGGTGTTCGGGCTGAGGGTGTGTCGTGAATCATGGCCATCGGGAGTGGTTGCGTCCTTGGAGAGGTTTCATTTTTCCGCCATGGTGCAACTTTACCTCGAGAAAAGTTGCTTCTTTTAATTTCCCCTACGTGGGCTTGGGGACCTTCCACATGCGAAGTCAGCATTGCTACGGCGTCTCTTCGACTGGTATGGGTACGGTGAACGCGAACGGTTGAAACGGGATGGGCCGCGGCTGGTTTGAGACAGGTCGTCGTAGATCTCACGTGGTCGTTGCCCAGGGAGATGTCGAGGTGCGTCGACGCAGGAACCACGGAGTCTGAGTCTCTTGTATGGGCAGCAACGATAGATGTGATCGGCCTCTCAGCAGCGGTAGCACAGAGGACGATTATCCGGTGTTCACTATACGTCCGTCTTCCTCAGCGTCTGGTTCCGGACTACAGGAGGTCGGCCGGCCGACAGTGAAGCGGGATTCACACGACGGAGAAACCCTCTCACGGAGGCGGACGGATATGTCACGTCAACAGCACGTGACCGGATTATCCGGCCTGGCGGCGTATCCACACGTGCGGAGCTACGTGGAGTGACTAGCCGACGACAGCGCCGAAGAACAGGTTCATTCCCCGCCGAGGGCCACCGCCGTCGAGCGAAAACATGCGGAGGCATTTTCTTTCGCGGAGCCACGGTGGGCTATCCCCACCGAGGGGCGGAGCCTAAAACCGGTCACGTGAGCGGGACCCGCGGGCCAAAAAGAGAGGGTTTCTCCGTCGTGTGAATCCCGCTTGAGCGGTGGTACGGCGGGGCCTCTTGACGACGTGTTAGAGCAGGGCGGGGTCAACGAACAGCTGCTGAGTAGGTCATAGCTTTGGGGTTCCTGGGCAGAGGTCGGCAAACTCACTCATGAGTCCACTCACTCAGACTCATTTGGACTCAAACTCACGTGTGAGTTTGAGTTTGAGTGAGCGCGAGGCTAGTGTGGCATGGTGAGTTTGAGCTTGAGTGAGTTTGAGCCGAGTGATCACGACTGAGTTTGAGTCCGATTGAGTTTGAGTCCATTTTGAGTTCTGAGTACATTTTGAGTTTGAGTCCATTTTGAGTTTGAGTCCATTTTGAGTTCTGAGTGCATTTTGAGTTTGAGTCCATTTTGAGTTCTGAGTACATTTTGAGTTTGAGCACATTTTGAGTTTGATTACATATTGAGTTTTGAGTACATTTTGGGTTCTGAGTAAATAGGAGTTTTAAGTCCATTTGGAGTTTGAGTACATATGAGTAGCCTAGCAGGCAGCTATGGTTGGCTGTTAAGTTTTATGCGTCACTGTGGGTTCGGAATTCAAGTTACCTGCGGGTATGGCACCAATGGCGATCTGCATGATCGGTTGGGACGGAGGTGGTGTCTGATTTTTTTTAGTTTCTTGTTGAATTTTTATGGCCATAAGCACTTGCTGTATACCTAATTTTCGCGGCTGGGCGCGTGAGTGATAATTGACTGGTGAGGTCATAAAAAAGGGTTGTCTTAACTTTTCCTCCTGACGGATCCACTAAGAGCGTGGGAAAGGGTGGTGGGAAAGCACACGGTGGCGCTGGCGTGCTGGTTGTTCGCCTGCTACTGTTAACGGCTTGATATACTAGGGGTAACAAAGGAAGAGGTGAGAGCCGGGGGGAAATGGGGGCGGGGGCTGTCCTTTCTACTGTTTCAAATGAATTAGCTGAATTGACTGGGCAGCGCCCCTTAAGACAGAATAATGACCACATTAGATTGGGTGAAAAGTGAAACTGATGAGGCTAAGGCGTGTAAGGTATCAAATGAAAGGTCCGGATTAACGGAATCACGAGGGGTAAATAAAAAAATGCTTCCTGATTGTAGTCATCAGGCAGTCATAATGAGTCATAGATTGGGTTAAAATTCAAAATGACGCTGCGAGGGCTTGTGGGGAATCAAATTCAAGGTCTCGATGTGGGGAATCATTCGGGACGAACATGAGATATGGATATATCATGACGTAGTCATGGTAAATCAAAGATTCGGTTAAAATTCAGGTTCATGACGCTAGGGCGTATCAAATTAAAGGTCTCGATGAGGGTAATCACGTGCTTCCTGATTATTATCATGACATAGTCAAAATGGGTCATAAATTAGGTTAAAATTCACAATGATGCCCCTGGGTGTCCGGGGTATCAAATTGAAGGTTCCAATAAGGAAAATCACGTGGGACAAAAATGTGGTAGCGCTATATCATGACATAGTCATGGTTAGTCATTGATTGGTTTAACGTTCAAATTGATTCCGCTAGGATGTGATGGGTATCAAATCAATGGTCTTGATGAGCCGAATCACGTGGGAGAAATACAAAAATGCTTCCTGGTTATAACTATTAGATTGTCATGGCGAGTCTTATATTGGGGTAAAATTCGAAGTGACCCCGCTAGGGAGTGTAGGGTATCAAATTTACGGTCTTGAAGAGGGGAATCACGTGGTACAAATAAAAAAAAGGCTTCGTAGTTCGAATCATGAGATGGTCATTATGAGTCATAGATGGGGTTAAATTCAAGGTGAGGCCGCTGAAGCATGTGAGGCGTCAAATTGAAGGTTCCAGTTAGGGGAATCATGTCGGACACCTAAATAATGCGTCCTGGTTACAGTCATGAGTCATGGTTAGTTTGACTGGTATGAATTTCATATGACCCTGCTAGGGTGTGTGGGGTATCAAATTAAAGGTCTCGTCGAGGGGGTCACGTGGGACAAATATGAAAATGCGTTCTGGTTATAATTATGAGGATATCGCAAAAGGTATACGGCAAAAGGTACACACTCTCACTCGCACTCGCACTCGCACTCTCACACTCACACTCACACTCACACTCAAACTCACACTCACACTCACACTCACACTCTCACTCACACTCACACTCACACTCACATTCACACTCACACTCACACTCACACT